>NC_090704.1:8867500-9492500 GCF_040954835.1 Lepisosteus oculatus | reverse complement strand
TTCTGCAGCATGATGTAGAGTGCTGAATTTTCCCAATTGGGACACTATTCCATTACTGTACAACAGTGGTGTGTGGAGATGGGGCAAACCCATAATCTTCATAAGAGCATCTAAAATCTTAACCACTAATCTACTCTTTCACCAGGGAACACCGCACTAAAATACCATAATTACAAGGATGCACACAACAAAAGCAAACTGTATTTTATCGAAAATAAAAATATGCATATATTAGGTCATACTTTTATTTTATAGAATAACTGTAGAACAATTTGGTGTTAAAATCTAATTTGCAGATAATTACTGAAGGCATACAATTTTTATTTTTAGTTAAAACAATATCAACCAGTAGATAAATACTTGAAAGGGCACTTTATTTTCCAAATGCCAATTAACAACATTAATGGTACAATTTTCCCTTCATAGTTCATTAGCTATTTTCATAACTTCATAAATATACACAGTACTAATATATTGCTACCTGTACTATTGGCATTACTGCTGATACTGGTGTTGTGTTATTACTTATACTGGTACTGCTTTTAACATTATGAAGAACAGAATAAACATCTGAAATATTCAGGTTCCAAAAAACAAATGAGAAAAATCACTAACCTCTGCCATTTTAGAGAGTTCCATCCAGTCAGACTTGTTATAACTGCACATAATACTGGCGATAAGAATCTGAAAAAGGAGAAAATGGGAAGGTAAATAACAATGACTGATTTGTTTCAGTCTATCACACCTTACGGAATTAAACAATAGAGTCGATTTTATGGTGAAAAACGTTTACAATTCAGCTCGTTTCAACACATTCGAAAATGGATCTGAAAGCCATTATCTAGTCTTTAAAAAGACCAGTCTCATCCTTCCTCACTCAAAGTCACAAAATCAATATTTATAATTTACAGGATCAAGACAAATCCACTGGTGTGCAAGCATTATTAAAACAATAAAAACATCAAAGTGATGGTATTAGTTAAGAGCCCTTTTGTGGTATCACTGGATTAGGTAGGACTATTTTCATTTTTCTCCTCTAGACACTCAATAATCTTGCCATAAAAAAGAAAATATAGAACCTTCTTCTTCTTATTGCTTTGGTTTTAAGTAATCACAAGAATGAATAGACTTCAATATATATATACCATAAGTGTAATTCACAAAGGATACAAAATGTCTCTGGTTGGAAAGCCGGAAATTACCAAGCAGGTTGGTGTTTGATTTTACAACTTACTTCACAACTCTGTAAAGCCTGGATTGGTTCATGCTCTACATCCACAGCAGTTTCTAATAAATTATAAATATTGATTCAATGCAGTCGAGGTAGAAATGAATAGCAAACAATGTGAACATTTTCTACCCTGAAGGACGACAAATTTTCAATTGTTATAATAATGTACCTCCGATATTTAAATGACCTTATCCAACTATAGTTCCCCTTGCAAACATGTACTGGCTTCTGCTGCAAAGGTTTACAGACCTGTGAACCTTTATGTCTATAGTACTTCTCATAAAAATATGCAAAATAATCACTGCTTAGAGCATACCAACCATACCACCAGCAAAAAAGAAAAAGGAAATATTAAACATGCAGGACATACATTTTCCCCAGAAGAAATGCCAAGTTTGTACTCAACAAAAATTAACTGGCTAACAGCATATCCAAAATTGGTTAGTTCAAGCCCTTTTCTCCTTGGTGAAGGATTGAGTTAGTACTCTAGCTATGGAGGCTGTGCATGAAACTTACTGTCTGTGGCACAATGGTGGAAAAGGCTGACACCATTGTTTGTGCCTTTTTCCTATTGAAAAATTGGGTTCACTGGCCTAGTAATGTAGTTGCGGTGCCGTGATGGAAAGCAATATCATCACAATACCTCTTTTACTTCATTTGCACACATCAAAAGGGATTCATGAAAAATCTGATGATAGTAAATGTCTTTTACCAGCACTCAAAATACTGATTACTCAGTTCCTTACGGTAATAACACAGGCTTGGCAATTGGAATTTTTTGTTTATATTCCACATTTATATAACGTGTAGGTGTCTGATGTAATACTATTCAATCACACTTAATTGAATGTATTTAAGCGCAGTTGTACATTACCTTACCATACAAAGAAGTATTGCAGTGAAATATGGAAGCAGTCTTTAATTTCTGATATATTATTTTAATTTCTGATCAATTAAAGGCAGGTACAACTCACCTGACATAGTTAAAGTTCTTATCTGGAAAAACAGGTTTATTAATTCTTGCAAGTCTTTTTTTTTCAGCAGGTACTATTGAACTGAAATATGATAATTTATCACTTTCTGATCAGGACACAACACAAGCACTTCAACATAAGAAACCAAGCAAGTAAAAAGAGTAAAGCTTTGTGAAATTATGCTGCTCTCATGCTTGCTAAACTGGATTAAACAATACTGTAATGTGTGTGATTACCCACTACTATTCTTTTGTATAGCATGACAAAAACAAAGTATGAAGACAGCTGTAATTTCCTACTGTACATGTCCCTACACCGAACAATAATAATTGTGAAGCCTTAGTATTAATAAAGATTTCACACATTTTTTCTAAAAATGTTAAGGTGACCAGCTGGGACCATCTCAGCAACAGTTACTAAACACTAAACTTATTTTTTCACTATTATGCTTTTTTATAATTTATCTGTCTTTTCTACAAGCTTCTCTCCTAGAATATTCAGTTCCTGAAAGAGATTTCCAGTTTTCTTTGCCTTTCTGTCATATGAATTTGAATTCCACAAGCCATTAGCACAAAACACCTTATCATCTCAGATTTGAACATGAATTTGCATACTAACCTTTATTGGTTGCTTTGGCAGTTGCTAATAATTTTCTGTGACAAATGTGCCAGAAAGGCATGATCACCATGTTATTTAACATTCAAGTGGTTTTATGGAGGAGGTAAAAAAGCCACCTCCAGTGTCCATATTGGGCAATATGACCACCAACAATGTTCATATTAAAATCTCCTAAAATGTTATTTTTGTAAAGTTCTTATTCATACAATTCTTATTTACATATGTGAATTTGAGGGTGGCACCGTGGTTGGCATTCCTACCTCGCAGCACTGGGGCCCTGGGTTCAATTCCCAGGGTGCTATCTGTGTGGAGTTTGCATGTTCTCACAAACATGTGAAGGAAGCATGGATTTCCTCCAGTTCTTTGGTTTCATCCAACAGTCCAAAGATAAACTTCTGGTATTTGCTTCTGAGAAACAAATTGGCCCTTGTGTGAGTGTGTGTGCGATTGTGTGTCTGTGGCTGCCTGTGCCCTGCAATGGACAGTCATTCTATGAAGGGTGTAGTCTGTCCTACACACGTTCTTTGCTGAATAGTTCCTCTGTGACCCTGTGACTGGATAAAGTGCTTAGAAAATGGATGGATGCGAATTTGATGGCTAATATACCTAAGGGACAACCAAAGTGAAAAAATATAAATACAATCGAAAGCAAAGCTATATAGAGTAGCATGAAATAAAACATGAAATGGATGCAGTGAGAACAACAGTCTCCCAAAATAGTCCTGGCAGTACTGATTGGAACAGATTCAATTTCAATATACAGTATATGTATGTATTGGTTCAGGTGGGTAGCTGCGTCAGCATGCGTATGTGTATGTATTGTGCTGACTTAGTTTATTCTCACCCTTGCCCTGTCACTTTAAGATTGCATAGGAGTCTCTTTCTACGGATATTCAGTATGGTGCAAAGGAGACAATCTACTTTAAGTGAACATTCACCTCCTTCTGCCCCGTCTTCTTCAAAACCCAAAGCTTTGGTTGCTTCACAATGTTTCAGTATGTGCAATGGGTGTGAAGCATCAGAATACATCAGCACAAACACCTCTCTTTCTTGTTATAACATAAGGTGGCTTTTATGTGGCTCAGGAGGCTGCACAGTGAGGAATTTGTAGACTGCCAGTGTGGCATTAGAGAGTTGTTTGGGAGTGTACAACAATGAGCTAATGTACAATGAACAATGTTCAGAATGCATATTTGTCATGCTTTGCACTAAATGTCTCCTTTAACATCTGTTAATTATGTAATAAATACTCATGTAAGTGCTGTGTGTAATTATACTGTATCTATATATGTATGTATGTACATTATGAACTATGTATACAATCATTATTGGATGTTAAAGAAATTGTGAGTTTACTATTGTAACTTATATACATGCATACTGTACATTATACAGTATAGCTGTGGTGCTCAACTTCAGTCCTCAAGGAGTCCATTCCAGCAGGTCTTAAGGGTCTCTTTAGATCTGCTGTACCTAAAAACTTGGGAAATGTGTTAAACTGCTCCACTTAAAGCAATAATTAGATCAATTAGCTAGTTAAAAGCTCAAGTGGAATGCAAACCTGCAGACACTCTATCTCTCCACAATCCCCCTCCACAGGAGCTGAGCACCCCTGACATCTAATAACTAAATCCTTTTGGGGAAAAATTTTAAACTACACACAAATACTTAACATGGACTGTTTAGAATTAAAAATTTATTTTTCTACCACTTTTAATCAAAAATTAAACTTCAATGCATTGTTTGATAGGTTGATTTATTTTTGTGCTATTATTCATGAGATTCTGCTTCTAAAATAAACACAACCAGACCTTATTGCTCTCATACATTTTAAATTCAATTTTTTTAATATTGGAAGTTTTTTATTGTACTTAATTTTGCTGAACGCGAGGGGAAATTATTCACTGAATGAGTAATGAATTCAGGAGCTACTCTAAGTTTATACACACATGCACATTCATTTTCTGTAATGAATGTGCCTCTTGCCCATGTAAGAGAGTATCACTTGTTTCAGTGTTGTTTCTAACTGTATTCTACCGTGCTGTTACCATGTAGATTTCTGGCACTTGATTCCTTCTGGTGGTGCAGAGAGAAATAAAAATATGCTGTGATTATTAGAGCCCACCCCCGAACATCAAATCCCATTCAGTGAGGGAGTTAACAATTGTAAATCCTGTCATGTCTCTGAGAAGCACAGGAATTATCTTGTTATCAATTTAATAATGGAACATTGAAGTAAGCGATGCCGTCCACCAACACCCGTAACACCACGTCTCCAGGGAAATTCACGGCTGTGGAAACTGTCAATCTCAGCAGATAGGGACATATTAAAAATTGGGGACAATGCACCTTCTCTCCATAAATCTATTCTTTTGGTGCTGGTGTAATAAGAAAATTTTCTGAGACGATAAATGCAATCAATGCAGTATGGCTGACAGCTATGACCTATAAGCCTCACAATTGTTTTTTATTTTTTTTTGTTGTTTTTTTTTATGAATAATTTTAACAAGCAATCTCTGACCTTCACTTTTTTTGTGGCATGCATTCAAATCAGCTTGGCCCTATTTTCTCCAAAGCTGTAAGAATGTTGCACTTCAGGCAAATGAAGTGTGTGGAATAACAGGGCACAGTGACCCTGGAGTCTGTCATGTGTTGACAAAAGTAATAATGGAAATAATCGTTCCTGGCACAAAACAACATCCTGTGCTATAGACTAACAGTAACCAGCATTGTGAACAGAGGAAAAGCACTGAACTCTTTTGTGTTTAAATTAAATACATCTGAGAAACAGCACTTAGGCTGTAATTTATTTTAAAACCATACCACCTTGTTCACATTCAACTTTGATCTGCAAAGAGGTTGTAAAGTACATAATATTGTAATAAAGATTTCAACAGAGCCAGAGCTTTGATCTGCAGTGCAGTATGTTTCTACACTGTCACATCACTAATGCTAGCAAACACAATACAACATTACTGCTCCTTTTAACTGCCCTTTCAGGTGTAATATGCTGACCTTGCAAAAGCAATCCTTTGATACTTCCTCATGTTATCCTGTTTTCAAAATGTTTTATTTTTCAAAAAAATGTACCAAAACGAGAAAGAAAAACAATCTCTACAGAATTTAAAATACCAATAAAGGCAATAGCTCAGATGTATTGTAAAAGCCATGCTCTAGGGCATGATAAAGGCATGCATTTAAAGCTAATGCATCCAGCACAAAACTTATTTTACGAGCAAAGCAAGGTCGGACGAAATCTCACCTTCAACTGAGTTGTTTCAAAAACCAAAATTCCAATTTGTCAAAACAAATTGTAATAAGTATGTATTTATTAAGAAAAAAAAAAGGTTTTGATTGCTTTCACTGTCTAACCAGAATTATTTAGGTTTACAAAGTTTAAATCCAGTAGATCATGCTCTACTGTATATTAACAATTAATACAAAACTGGAAAGCTATTTCCAAAAGTGAAAAAGCGGCCTATTTAGGTTACAGTTATATGTTTTAAATCATGTGTTCCTATACAGAATGTACTTCAAGAAATCCTTAAACAGCATTGTAATGAGGTAGAAATGATTCTAAACATTGACATATTACTCTTTACCGGAAAGGATATGATGTTATTAACTATTGGATTGAAAACTGAGGATTGACTGTTTCCATCTCTAGGGCAACAATAATTAATCATACGTTTTTAAATAAAAAGAACATGATAAACTTAATGAATATTTAGCCAGTATTAATGAGCATGATCAAACAACATAACCTGGGATAAATCTATATTTTAATTATTTTAATCAAAGTTTACACTGAAATTAATATGATATTTAATGACTGAACAATTGCTGATCTTTAGCACATTAAAGTTAAAAAGAGTTCAAATGTAAATATATTGAGTCCTACTCTATGTCTTTATAGTGGTCACGTTTAATTAAATATTTCTCCTTCAGAAACAGAACCAATAATTGATAACCAATAATCAGCACCAGGCAAATGTGGAAGGAAAGCAAACTTACATGTTGTGGGAAATCTGTTTTCAGTTCAGTTATACTCTGGCACCAATATGCAGCTGTCTTTTCACTGATGAGCTCAATATTGAGGAAAGAGCCTTGTCCAGGACCAAAGACATGGCCTGAGGTAGTTCCACGTACAATTCTAGGAGAAACATTGGTGACCAAGTCCTGTGAAAAAGTAAGAAAAAAAACTTTAGTCTTTGCAATATGCTGAACAACATGCTGCAGATTCCTTTTCCTTTTTCTGAATTCAAAATGATCTCATTACAGTATATACTGTACCTTATTATCTACAAAGCTTCAAATGTAAATACCACTGCTTGGTTATTAAATGTAGTTCTCTGTCGAGGTAATGAAACCCTCGAACTGGGCAAATATTACTAATATATTGTAGTTTGATAAAATAGTATAAAGAGAAAATCATCATCCTATTTTTATTTACTGTACATGACATGAACCCAATAACTATTTTATTTTATTAGGAACTACAGTATGAAGCAAAGTTCATATTTTATTACATCTGAAGGAACATTATTTTCAATATAAGCCAGGGAAAATATGATATAGTAAGAGAAAAATAATTAAATAAGTAAATTACTGTATGAAATAAGTGGAGAATTAATGTTTCAGTTTGAATGTCTTTCACATCGGTGAGCAGGACGTTCACCTGCAAAAATGGTAAAACTCTCATCCTATAACAGTGAAACAGTCTATATTTTGTGAAAAAAAGACAACAGAAATTGTTGGCAAATGTTTCCTTGTTGGCAAATCCTGCCAGTTCATGGTAATATCCACTAGGAATTACATTCTTTTGATGTTTAAATTACAAAGATCTTTCCATGTACAGCTACAGTATAGTATAAACACATTAGGAGCTGAAAGCCAGCAAAAAAGCTTAATGTTTTACAAACCTTATAATGGTTCTGGGAAAGTAAAAAAAAGGCTATTCCAGTAAAAGTAAAGACTCCTGTAACCCTGCAAGGGAAACATTTTCTGCCTGTGCCATTCAGGTCCATTTTATCTGACAATAATATTTTTATATTAAATATTGGTATTCTTTTGAAAGCAACAGATCCCATCAGGAAAGGAAGTAGATAAGTTAAAAAATATTATACTGTACATTCTAATCCCTAGTTATTTTTAAAGGTAACATTTTTTACACTTTAATATTAAAGCATGTATTAATACATTATATAAATTATTTTAATTTATATATAAATCTTCCTCTGACAACTTGAAATATTTTTTTCATGTTTAAATTGTTCAAAAAGATGTACGCTAAAGATGTAGTGACATTTTTGGTCTTCTCTTATATGATAAAACCATGGGCCATTAGTATATAGTAATTAAGAACAATTTGCATATTTTAATTAAGAACTACCCCATACAAAACAATTAAGATAATAGCATACTAACTCGATTTCATAACATTTGGACATTTTTCCAACTAGCTAGACAAGAAACCTTAATTAGCACTAATTAGGCCTAATCTGCATACATTTGATAAGGCATACCATTGCCACAATATAAGATTATTTATCCCTTAATCTGCCAAATGCTACTGTTCTAGGAATAAAGGAGGGTTTCACACTCCAAGTGAATTTTCTATGATTTCACATTTCTGTCACTGTCACATCTGCTATCTTCTTAGTCAATGCCACAGTAGGTTTAAACTGTCTTAAGAATGTTCTTGTATCCACAGGGTAATATATCAAGAGTTTAATTCCACTTTTAAGAAATCATTTAAGTGGGAAGAAAGGTACTAGTATTATGAAAGAAAATATGTCACAGAATATTTAAAAGTTAGCTTTGGTAAAAGAGCTATTAATAACATAAATACACAAAATGGAGGCACATTTTATTGTAACCATGGTTTCATCATGAAACATGGATTGTTTGGTGGTTTATCAATAAGAAATGACAAGTGGTTAGCTCACTTTTCTGATTATAAGGGCTTGCTGGGAAATGCATTTTCAAAGCATTTGAAATATTCCTGTAAAAAAGTCACGTAAAAGATCAGCTTTCACAGGATGTTAAATTTAAGAGATAACAGAGTGTTATGTAAGCTTCACAGTATGCTGAGAAAAACTACATAATTTTTATATGTATCTTTTACATTTGTACATTTCCTGAAAAGACAAAAAAGGTGTTGCAAACTAAAGTACAAAGGTATTTAACATTGTACATTGGAATTTAACTGGTATAAAATCAGATTTCGATTATAAGTAGATGTTAAACACACCCATAATAAATATGAAGACTTGACATTCAGTCAATACAACCGAGAAAAGAGAACACCAACACCAAATATTTTTGTGGACTTTGTGGTAAATCATGCAGAACATTGCAGAGCAATTGCTGGAGTATTTAATAATTCCACTTCTTCTTGAGGATATTAATGTATTATGCAGCAATGACTTAAAAAAGTCTATACCTAATACCAAAGCCATAGAGCATGGTTGTTGTTCCATATCTCCAGTTAAATCACAATTCTGGTCTTTAATTATGAATTTTCTTTTTGTTGCAGATATTAACAGATACAGTCACTCAAAAAAATCAAGCTTTCACCATGTTCTAAGTACTGTACATTAGAAACTTCATTGAGCATGCAAGCATAATTGCACATTGGTTAGCATTCTTTTTAATAGCTCTACTAGCACATATTTGTACTTTTAATAAAAATGCGCATTTCTAGTCCTGCTGGAAATGATTTACACAGGTAAAACAGAGGAACTGCACCTTTCAACCCTTAATAAACCACATGCCAGTTATCATTTAAAGATGTTTTGGAAACATACTTTCACATTTGACATTAGCATCTTGTGCATTGTCCACCGAAAACATGCTACAACTGAAAACATAGTATTAAGCATGGAGCAGGGATTACGGATTGGGATTCATAAATGGGAGGCTGTGGACTCACATCCTGTATGGAGCAAAGCTGTTGTACCTTTAAGAAAGATAATTCACTCAGTAAACAGTGCATCAGATTATTATTTGTTATCATTGTAACAAATTACAATTGAGCCACTTTGGATAAAATAACCTGTAAAATAAAGTTAAATTAAAAAATACATATTAGGAATAAAGGAGTCCATTTGGCATTGTCCACAACACTATACAGTATCACATCATTCTTTCGAGTTTTGCACCCCAGTTTCCAACCCTGGGAATTGCTCCTTATTCAGCATAGCCTTGCCAGCAGTTACAGATCTCATTGAATGTTCCACCACTTACAGTTATTTACATTCTAAACAATTAAAGAAATCTAAAAAACATATTTTTAAATATATACATTTTGAAATCTCATGTACCATTGCAGAAAATTAAAATGTTTTTTTCTTAAGAAGTCTGTTTGATATGTTACATAACAGGAACACAAAATATGTCAATCTGGTACCTTGAAATAAGTTAGACATTTCTGTCTACTGAATAGCTCTTGGAATATGATTCTGAATTGTGAAAATAGACATAGCCCTTTTTAATAGACTTGAGGTACCCTCCAGTAAGACGACAATGGTGAATTGAAACAGGCATCCCAGGGGCTATAGGGCAAATATGCAAGTCTGTATTTAATGAAGTTGTGACCCAGGAACATTTAGCTCTTGGCATTATTTATTATCAGGACATTTCTGTACAAGAGTTTTAATATTAAACAACTGGAAACCATGAAATTGCCCAAAGGGACAGAAATGGCTTACTATAAAAACACAGGTGCCGCTCTCCGTAGCAAAAGATAAGGGCTTCTTGTATTTTGTGACACAAATAAATTGTATTCAGTAGAAATTGCCTTGCTAGACATGCACCACATATAAAAAGGATAGGAGCATTATTGTGCACATTTACAAATATTTTCATGGAAAGCAGGAGGTGGATTAAAATGTTCACACAGGAAATGAAGCATGCTTTTTATGTGGCCTTGGTACTATAGGAGTTACCCTTTCAAATCCTTTTCAACATAATGCCTATGAAGGACTTCCAGCTGTTAGTAAATAACACTATCCCCCAGTCCAATAACATGCTGTAACCTGTCAAAAAACAATCTTGCTCTATGCATTCTGTTTCACGCATGTTCAGATTTGGTAACAGCTACTTGTATGTTTTTAAGCTAACAGGGTTTTATCACGGCTGCACAGACCCTTAATCCTTCTATACAGCACATAACCTTTTGAAAGAGGACAGAGAAGATAAATAGCAATCAAATTTTGTGTATTATAGCACAGTACATACTGAGTCAGCCTCTGATTTGTTGACTTAAAGTCATATTTTAAGTAATTATTATACAACGGTTACACGGTTGTTGCTTCGTAGACCTTATCATACCAAATCCTTATTTAAATTTCACTACACTTCAAATTCCACTGAAGAACCACTATTTTTAAGCTGACACAGAAAATCATTCAGCTAGTATTATCTTCTTGACTACAACTGTCATTATCCTGTGAGGCTGAGGTTGGTGGCTATGAATGTTAAGTGAATAAATCTGCTTATTTCATTGTTAGTTTAAATGCATCTCATTTAAAAAAAGTATGTTTGTCACATTTAAAGAGATGAGGCATTGTGGCTCCTTCTCATCTCCTCAGATGCTTCCCTTTTTTTCTCTTTCTGGTAAGGTCAAGTACATATAGAGGGATTGAGATAATCTCAAATACTCTGCCACAAGCTAGCGCTAACTCTACATCAAATGTTTTACTACTCTGAAGTAGAACTGAGTGTTTTCTATAATTCTGTTCTTTTGAAAGGCATACAGAATACGCACGAAAAAAAAAATCCACCAGGCTTCTCTCTGTCTTGTAACTCTCCTCTAATAAGAGGTATAAATTAGGCTTGTGTTTTGTTTTGAATTTGGGAGGGATGAGATTAGTGACCTCCATTTTGATCAGCGTGTTTTAGATCCTTCACTTGGCATTTTGTGCAGTATTTTCTTTTTTACTGATAGTAGAGTATTCTCAAATAATGGGTATTTTTGTAAGTGTTTCCCCAAGCAAGTGTAAATGAAAATAATCATGCACAAATGCAATCCTGAATTTTATTACATATTTTTACCACGTTCCAAATTGCCTTCCTTCTTTTAATTCTTCTCAAAACAGGCTCAGAAAAGTCCCTTAATCACCAGAAATGGTTACCTCTAAAGTATAAGGTATTACCTGCAATTATGTTTTGTTTCATCTTGTCTGTGTTAAAAATCTGATTACTATTTATTCTGTTTTGTTCCCAGTGGTTGTTTCTGCTAAGATGGTTAATTGCTATACTAATTAACTATTGAAGAAAAAAACAGCTTTGAAAAGAAAACCTTTCAGACCTCACTGTAAGGAAACCTGCAGAAGCAAAATGACATTGCAAAATCTTTTGAAACCAAGTAGGAGGAAGGTAGACACCACTTCTCAACTTTACTAGTCCATTCAACTTTCAACAAATTGTTCTCAGAACTCTGTCCAACAATCGCCATTAATTCTCACAATTCCTGACTTATTCTTTGAGCACCCATTTCAGGAAATATCAAAGTTAGATTTAACTGTGTAAACTACTTAAACAGTAATAGGTTTATTCCATGCTGAAAAAAAAGAAGGTTTCAGCCTTGGAGCCTTCTTCAGGTGTGACACATGGACACATCAGCATGGAGAAAACCTATTACTTGTTCCTGACGCAGCTACCCACCTGAACTACAGTAGATAACTTATTAAATTTTGCTCAATTAAAGCTTTTCAATTAAAGCTCAATTGAGAGTTCAAACTGATTAAAACAGTGCTCTATTTCAACCATAACTCCTAAAGAATCAGATGGGAATTTTCTCAACATGGAGCACAGTAACTGAATGAAAAAGAATAGGAAATTGTATATTACCATAGATGGCATATAGTAACAGTGACAGCTTTTAGGTCGTCTGAGTTGGGTGACCCGTTTGGCTAACAGGAAAAATCTAGAAGCACTATAATTACATTACTTACAAAGTCGAGACATTAATCATTATAAATAGCCGTGACAGAAAAGTCGTAGGATTGCTGTTTCAGTTCTCTTCCACGGCCTGACCACCCAACTCATTGCTTATAAACAGTAACTTTAAAAAAATGGCAGGACTGCAACTCTGGAGTTCTGAAGACAATTTATCTTTGTCCATGAAGTGCAGCACTAACACTTGGTATCCTATCATTTAATCCTGTATTTTATAGCACATGCCAGAGTGAAAGTGGGAGAATGTTGCTACCTCTGCGTGGATAACATCATCTGCCTAACACTGTCTTTAATGGATCAAGAGAAAACCTTTACCAGCACATAAGACTCTCCAGAGTTTAAAACTGATTTACCTGTATTTTCAGTGACAGACAGCATTTATGACATATTAAAAAGCTGCATATTTCACAATATAACAGTTTAATTTAGTAATCTTTTATCTACACTTATTGTGGAATATACTGTAATATGTCTTTCTCTATTAAATCCCTTTTTTTGCTGCAGTGAGCATGCAGATATTTCCAGAGATCCCACCAATATTAAGGGTTAATTTTGATAGCTATCAATTCTTCAAAGGAAGACAGTCTTCCCACATATCAGGGGCAATTTCACAAATATTAAATTAAAACAATATTTTTTGCTCCCCACTCAGACTATGTTTAGACGACACAAGACTCTAGAGTCTCACCTACCTCTTTTTTAAACAGGGAAAATGTTTTGCAGATAGACAAAAATAATCATAAAGAAAACCGCAAAACACATCCTCAGCCTTAGATGACTCAGTCAAAATTTCTGTAAATAAATTCATTATTTTGTCTTCAAATTAATTTGGGATGTTTTAGTTTATGTTGTTTAAGTCTTTATCGTTATCCTACTGTTGAGAATATGCTTTGAACTCAGAAGATACTCTTCTATATTTTAAAGTCATCAAACCAGAAAGCTATTTTTTGGGGGGGTTGAATAAACATCTTAGCAGCTTTGCTACAGTGGCATTTGTTGTCAGGGCTCTAATTAGGCTGTAGTCCATGAGGACCTGGGTCAGCAGTTTCATGTGGCTGGTTTACACTGAGCTGATAATACCACCTTTGTTAAAATTCCACGTGAGACACAGAGAGCCACAAGGCCAAGAGATCAGCTGTTATACTCAACAAGAAGCCAACAGTGTGAGTCTGTTCAATCTAAGTGTGCAGTTCAAGAGTGTCCCAACACAGATACACACTGTATATAATATTAAATAAAGAATGCAGGTCACATTCAGACTTTTTGGGTTGAGTTCCACTTCATATACATGCTTAATAAGATTTTTGGAGAGCCTTCTATATTAGCAATACAAAACAGAGAAAGCCTTGTCCAATGCAGCTGAAAATATTCTGACAAATACCGCACAACCACCAGGCAAAAATGAAAGATGAACTCGCAAACTAATTTAGTCTCCCTTAAGCCTTCAAAGCAAATTAGGTTTGGTGCATGCGAATTGTATATAAAAGTCTATGTGTAAGGATTTATTCTTACTGATGTTAGTTTAGATTTCTGACAAAGATAACCTCACCCCTCTTAATCCTCTCTCTATAGCTGTGACTTATAAATCTAAGCAACCTTGAATCCACAACCACATCTAACCAACAAATCTACACACTGGAATTTAGCCTTGATAAACCATTTGACAACTCTCTTGTACAGTGAAAGCGCTCTGGAACACAATGTGAACTAGCCTTGAATTTCAATGGCCTGGCTCTGAATTATTTCTTTGGAAAGCATACAATCCTTTTAGAGACCTTCACTTTAAATTTGAATAGGAGGCACAGTGCAAAGCACAACAAAGCAAATTCACCTCTAGTGAAAAACAATTGATTTTTTTTTTATTAAACATTGTTTGGTTAGAGCAGAATTCAAAGACCACGTGATAATGTGCTGTATCACTACTTCAAATCAGACAAAATATCCAAGTAATGCTCATGTCTGCATCAAGGGCCAATGAATGATGACAAACCAATATTTTTTTCAGATACCTATATACCTATGATGCCACACAAAGAGTTAATAGAAAATGTCTGTTTTTTTAATGACATATTAATCTGTATTGTATAGTAACACTGAATACATTTTTCATGCAGTAAGTGTTCTGTTATTGTAAATGTAAACCTTATTTAAACACCATGAATGTATATTTTAGTATAGATATCTTTTGTGAATGTATATAAAGTTTCAGATTGACAGCAATAAGGGAAATCACATATTTATATATAAAGAGAATATTTATATCTTATGTTCATGAAAACAATGAAAGTTGTACAGTACATAGTCTACTGAAACTTTGATATTGCTCTGCCTCCTATATGTAGTACCAAAGACATGTAAACACATCAGGTGATACAGAAATCAGGTATTAAAGATAAAGCAAGTATAATTTAAAAAATCAGAAAACAAATACTAGCACAATTAAAGAGAGAGAGTAAAAAATAACATTACAGAAATCTGAAATAGGGATAATGGTACAGTAGGAGCTAAACCATGTACAAAAAAGTGAAGAGGAATTCAAAGTGTGCATCCAATGATCAAAATTCAGTATAAATCTAACAGAAAAGTCAACCAAACTAGCTTCCAAACTAGCTTCCCTTTTACAAAGGCCATCTAAATTACATTTTACTCCATGCATATGCTTTCTAATATGCAAGGATTGGAAAAGATACAGTATATAGAGTATCAGGGACCTCCTGCAATAGTAACTAATGTGCATGAATTCCGTAAAATAATATTGTGGAGGAAATTTTAAAAAGCTCCAGCTAATACCCCACCCCAAAAGGAGTTAATGCATTACTGTCAAAGCAAAGGATATTAAGCTCATGTGATAAATGATGAAGGATATTGTATGTCAGTTTGGTCATTAGTCCTTCACATCGCTTTTCTAATCTACAACTTAATAAAGAAAAACTACTGCTATAGCAATTGACATTCCTTGGACTAAAGCAAACAGAGAGAAACTGCTTGTTTTTAATACCAATTATTACCATAGGTAATCTCATCCCACATCCCCAGACTGACAGAATCCTTTTTGAAATACGGTTTCAATATTCTAAAGAAATCAATAATTTAAACCACAGGTTGAAAATTTTAACTGCTCCTCCTGAATACTCTCATTTTTCAAAATGAAAATGCTAATGACACTAAAGGGAAAAAGCTTCTGCCTGAAGACATGGTCGATGTCAAGCATAGGTTGCCTGACAATTCAGCCTTAATCTCCCTTTTCCTCACCTGTAACAAGTAGACACTTTCAAAAACTCTTAACAACTTACAATACACTGCCATTTCCCACAGACAAAGTTGCCATGCTTACCTTGAAAAATATTGAAGGAAAAATAATTGGGGTTTTGCCAGATGTTTTAAAACAAAAGAAAGATCTTATAATTATGTCTTCTTAAATGACAAAAAATTGCAAAGTTCTTCAATTCAGTAATGAACTTATTCCTTCACTATTTAAAGCTACTGCATTGGAAGGCTAAGCTGTCAACAGCCTGACTTTAAATATATATATTTTTTAAAAACCAACCTCATTTCCCATTACTGCGGTGAAGTTCAATTACATTGTGGCTCCCAAGAAAATAAAGAAATGAAGTGTAATAGTATTCAACAGAATAATGGTGCACTGTCATGTATGTACTACTAAATATGCTCACATTAATATTGGACAAAAAACTTTCGCCATTAAGGCTTTCATTCATTATAAGGCTCTGCATGGCTTGGCAGCTCAATACCTGACTGAGACACCATAATCCTACTCCCCATATTGCAACCTTCACTCTTCTAATTCTGATCTCCCCCAAGCCTATCTACAATCTATGGGTGCCTTCTCCTGTTATGGCCCAAAGCTCCTGAACTCTATCCTCAAGGAAATCAGAGAGTCTCTTTCCCCAATGTCTTTCAAATCTAGACTTAAAACCTTACATTTTATTTAACTGGTTCTGATTTACTGTATACCCGTCTCCTCCAGCTGTATTCCATATCCCCATCAACGTTCTCCCCTCATTGTGTATTTTCATTGTGTAAACAGTGTATTGTATACTTTTTGTTGTTATTCTGTAAAACACTTTGAGAAGCCACCTTTAAAGGCACTATATAAAGTTTATTATTCTCATTTATTATTTGTAAATTAAATTCCACAAGAAAACTTGGCAACTTTTATTCATCACCAGAGAAATGTACTGAACAGCTCTAACAACTCACCAAATGGTTTTGTGGGTGATGAAGTCTAATATGTAATATAGTACTGTACTTATTCTTACTTCAAAATAAAGCCCATACATAAGAATAATGGAATACATTTTGATCAAGACTCACTTTAATGAAAAAAATCTGAAAAGTGCATAGGGTAGTTTTCATAAATCAGTGTCAAGCGTGAAACCTGTTATGGCAGCATAGTCCATACAGTATCAGCTCATTACTCAAATTAGTGTCTGAATAAATGTCTGAGTTACCCTTTTTCTCTTCTGCAGAAGATTATTTCCTGGACAGTACTAAGTGCATTAACTATAATACTTCAAGAATTATCATTAATTTAGTGTACATATAGAAAATAAACTCAAACATTGCTCAAACATTTCAGGTAAATTCAAAACGACAGATGAATATGGAATTCTTCTGAATGTGTACTTTGAAATGGGATCACAGGAGAACATGATGCTGATTCACAATTTCACCTATTTGTGAAACTAACCAATGTTAAACTACAGAAAGTCTCAAACATTGTACAATTTGTAGTGTCCTACCTTTCGTGTTCTAGTTACTGTTGTAAAGGGATGCATGGAATGTTCCAGTATGTCTGCATTTAGATACAAATTAATATAAATTTTCAAGATAGTCAGGAAAGATAAATATTTGTATTATTCCACTCTTTCAGACATACTTACAGGTAAATTAAGCTTACTTAAAAGAGATGACTAGGCTATTAAAGCTCTTCTTCTGCCTGTTTAAGTAGATGAATATTTTAACCCACTATGAAAAATAGTGTTAATTATTGTATGTGATAATCACAGCTACAGTATAGCTTTAGGAAAAAAGTTTGAGACTGATGTGGAATTAACGCTTTTAATACTTCTTTTCCTTCAAGGGAAAACAATTTTAAAGAATGACAATGCTTGAAAAAAACCTTCTACTAAACAGTATATACAGTATACTATAAACTGTATTTATTAATATATAAGATATTAATACATAAGATAAATAATGCATCAGATCGAATCTGATCAAGTTAAAATGTCTTAATATGTACTTACATATTCATATAATAAACATTTTATTTTGTTACACATGCCAGGAAACCATTTCATACTGTATATAAGTAATAGCAAGTTCTGTCTTTGAATACAATTCTCTTAATCTGTGTATTGAATAGTGCATTCAAACAGCCCCAGCAGGATGGCTGCAGTGCTTGAAGAGGTCAAAATTTTATGAATATCTTTCCATAGAATTAAGAAAAAGATAAACTTGCTTGCCTTGTTTTCATTGTAAATACACAAAGATAGATGATTCTGCTGCATGTAGAGACCTCATCCTATTTTCAGGGCACAACACATAAAAGTTAGACACTGTGAATGTCATTTCAGAAAGAATGGCTGAAGTCAATAATAACCTGTTTGATTTCACATGCTAAACCTTTTTTTTTCAGGGCAGATATAGTAAAGAGAATATGATTACTAAAACTGCATTCTGTTTGTGTTTCTTAACTTTTATTTTTTAACTTGCGATAAGGAAGTAGAACATTTCTTCTCCGGTTAGTAGCCCTATGTAGTGCTCTCTTACTGTGCTGCAGCAATTTCTGGGCCAACAGATCACAATATCGGGAACAAACTTATTCTCATCTTTCTTTGATGTGTTGCCCATACACCCCTCAAAAAAAAACAACAGACAAACAAACAAACTGGATTTATGGATGTTGAGGAAACAACACAGATTCTGAGCCACACTTTATCTATCTTCTCAGTCATGCAAGGTAGTCATCGCCGCTTTGATCTTCCAATTAATTGAATAGATTTAAATATTGTAAACATGTAACTGGAGCTAATGAGGCTAGAATATTTAACTTTTTTATTTGGCAGCAGAAACACAACTTTCACTAATTTGCTTGTTAAATAGAAGTTACTGGACTGTGACTGACACGTTACATGCCAAATATTTTTCACATTTCCAAGCCACATCTTTCCGATTTAGTTGAAAACCAAGCAAGGAATGACCTATTACTTGAAAGAACTTAGTCCTACTGCAATAAAATATTGATTGTTGTGGCATCTGTATTTCTCATATTTACAAAAACAAAAAACAGGGCGTGAGCAGACATCAACTCATTCAAACACATCAATTATAACTATTCTATTCATAAAAATGTTAAATATCTTTTAAAATGTTAAAAGACTCAGTTAATGTCCTCTTAGTCCTGTAGATCACACCTTTCAGTTTTGCTGTAGCTTCAAGGGGAGTTTTTTGAAAAACTGAAAAATGGTTACGAATTTGAAATGGTAGAATACAGCACAGGCATTAAGAAACATAACTCTGGAAGTCCACTAGAGATGAGTTTTAGTAGCTAAAATTTAAATATTAAACTATACAAGCACTATATTGATATATACTGTATATATATATTAATTTGTGCAGTTTTAAAAAACCTTTGCTTACACTGTCATCTCTCATCGTCATCTTTTATTTCTCATGTATCACGTACTCACAAATACATTACATTTTCAAAACTGCTATTCTCACAATATAAAATTTAGTACCATTTAGTCTGGGATTTTGACTGTTATATCTAAGATTTCATTCATCCATTCTTCTCTTTTGTGACAGTGCAGCGTTACGGATGTTGGATTACATCTACACAAAATCACCTTTATTATATCATTTTTAAAAACAAAAAATAGCAAAGAAATGGAATTCTTCTGTTAATTATCTAGTATCTTTCCTCGTGTAAGCCTTCATCAATATATAATCTATGGTGTTCTGCTCTCTGCTAAAAGCAAAACCAGGCAGAGAAGCAGAATTAGCATAATCAATAGAAAAAGAAATAAGCCATTTTTATAAGGAAACTGTGAAAAACCATGCACAGATGTACATAGTTCCTTCATCCTATAAATGACCTGCTATTCAGTATCTAAGATCACAACATGCTGGACCTTTATAACTGCAAAACCACCTCTATTATAGGTCAGAAGACTGAAGCTAGTAGAAGCAAAATGTTTCAAATTTGAATTCCAGCTTGCTAACTGCCTTGAGATGTGGGTACAGAACGAAACCTCCCGTACATATGACAAGTACTTTGTTTGCAGTGCATCCTGATTCTGTCAGACATACTGCCATGGCGCTTCCCAGAGTCATGTTCTCTGCCAGTCACTGCCAGTTTGGCAATTACACAAGCTGCTTCCCAGGCACCCAACTAAAATTCCACAAGACTGCTGTGCAAGCTTACCCTAATTAACCATCAGCTTAATTAGACAATTTACTGTGTAATTAGCAGGCAATTAGTCAACACCTCTCAGATCTTACTGACTGCTTTGACAGCCCTGCCTTCTATACACATTTGGAGTCAAAACCAAGTATAATTATTTTATTCCTAAATCTCCATGTATAAAAAGGCACCTGGACACATCAATGAATAATAAATGTAACACAGTAATAATGGACAATACAGTTTTTTTATGTGAAATCTATTGTGTACATTTTGCTCACCTCAACGTTACAGGCATGCTTTGTTCTTTTCTTGCTTCTTTGCTAGTTGCATTTCCTATGCAACACACTCAACAAGCAACAATGAACAATACAGTATGTGTGAACTAGACATTTCCTAATCCAATTATTTAGAAAATATAGGGATTCATAATATTTTAATATTTTATATGCACTACATAGTGGTCATGTAGAACATTTTTCAAAGATAATGTAACTGCAGTCGCTTTTAATTATACATACACATGTTCATAAATAATAGATACATATATTTAAAGTAAATCCATATATATATATATGCATATAATAAATAAATACAAGTAATAGAGACAATGCTGGAAGATTCTTTATCTCTTAAAAAAACAAGTTGCCGATGTCTCATGGGACACAACAAAAAGCTGTTTAGTAATCCATTCCAGTCATCAGACCATTGAAAACAAAGCTGGCGAATAAGGAAGTCCTTCTAAATGCGTTTTTAGGCATGTAGCGATTGCAAAGAAGGCAATTTGATTTCATTTCGCATTAAGTTAAGTAAACAGTTGTGAACAATGTTGTCTATTGAATTTGTTGTCCAAAGATCTCAACAAGTTGGACTTCAGTTCTGCTGAACTGCATCTATCAGTTGTCTAATCCCAAAAAAAACCTAATTGTTTCAGATCGGTAAGTACCTTTGAGCTGTGATTAAAAAAGAAGAACTCCTGTATCTATGACACGTTAGTTTTTGCAGATCAATAAGTGGAACATGTTTTTATGTGGGTTATATTTACACTGAAATGTCTTTGTCTCCCATTTGAAATGTGATGCACGGCAATGTTTGCAATACATTTTGTTTGTTTTTGTGTGTTTGTTTGGAGCAAATGCAAGTTGGGGTCTTTGTTATTCTGCTATTACTGTATACAGGGGTCCTGTCTGTTAACTGATAGACAGAGAAACAAGTGGCAGGTGATACAGTAATTGGGTGGGTACATTAGAAAAAAAACACTTTTATTGATTATGCATAATCTACATCCTAGTTTTTTTTTAAAACAACTGTCACATGCATTGTCTTCCTCCTGCCCAAGCACAGCAATTTCTCAGCAAGCCCATACTTCCAGCTTGCTCTGTCAGAGTCATTTAACAGCTCTTTCATATCACTCTTGCACTTATGGAAATCTACAAGTATGATTTCAAGTCTCTTACAACTTCTGCCTGTTGGCAGGTGGAAACAAGGCATTAGGTTTGCTAGGTAACGAGAGACCAAAGACTGACACAAGATCTCTCTTCCTTGTCATATCGGACTCGGCCTCAGTCATGGTACTCAAACCTCAACTGAAAACCTGTTTGTCTGATCTTGCATGGCGTCTTTGACTCATCAATTACTTTTATAGTATACTATTTCACTATACAGCACATTAGTGTTGTTAATTTGAAAAAAAAAATATATGAAGGGAAAACTGAACTAAAAGTTAAGGAAACATACCTTCATACCATCCTGAAATTCAATTTAAAAATTGTAGCAAAATAAGCATACATTTTTCAAGGCCTTTCAGGATTAAAATAATAGTAGGGATTCAAAGATAAAGTATTGCAAGAAAATGATAACCATCTCTTTGTTGACTTGTTTCTTGTATTAAAAATAATGTGTTAAAGGCAGTATTGATCCTTGTACCTTACTTTTTATCTTTTAATTGTTCTCTAGCTGTTGCTTTAGTTCCTGTAAGTCAAGTATATTAGTTGTATTGAACACAAATTGAGTGGATTTAGTTTAGTTGCCACTAGGTCACTGGACCCATAGTTTTTTTAAACAATACATTAGCTTATGTTTTGATAATGTTAAATCTTTTAAAAATAGAACGTATGCTTGATACAATCACATAAATATGAAGAGAACTGCAAAAGCAGACTGAAATCTTTGTTACTGAATTATCTACCCCACCCCCTTTAAAATATATTGGCATTGCTTACAATACAACTGCGTTACTAATTAGCACAGCAAGATTTACAGAATCATGCAGAGTCTGCAGACGTTACTTACAAATTAACTGTTGCACATCTATGATACAAAACTTCTGGAAAAGTATTTAAATAATTCTACACTATTCACATTAAGGATTGTAAGACAAAATGCATAAAATTAGATGCATTCCTATTCTAATTCTGTTTGTTTAGACATTACAAAAAATATTTCTTTTACTACATCTTGATGGTTCATAAAGCCATTTGGGGATTACAAAGTCATATTATTTTTTTGTTTGTTTGTGAATTTGGTTTCCTTATCTGGCAGATGGATAAATTTAAATGAAGAATGTGTGAAGCCTGCATTAAAATTCACAAACTTAAAGTAATTTATTATTCCCTCCTCAGCTGTTCTCAGGAGCGACAGCCTGCATATTATGAAGAATATGTATTACAATGCATAACTTTTCTGGTTGATATCATGAATTGATTTCATGATTACTAAGTTCTTAATTTAAGTGAACATTGTGAAAAAAAGTTCATTGAAGAATGGCTGCAGAGTTCATTTTTGAAAATACAATAAGGTAACTATAGAGTTCATTTAAATAATAAAAGAGCAATTTGAGTTTTGTGGTTGTACTAACCAACTTAAAATCTCTGCATAAAGAATGGAAGTATGTTTTTTTACAGGAATGTTTATCCATGCATTTCCAGTTAGTACACAAACTGTGCCAACTTGAGAGGATATCATGGTGTGTTTATTGTTCTATTCTTTCACAAAAATGTGTATAAAACCTTGGTGGAAATGAATCATTTGCATGGTATACTTTCTCTAAAATACAACTTACTGGACATACTGTACCTCTGCATAGAACACTGTTCAACTTGTCTACAACATTGGTATGGATAAAGTGTTTTAGACTCATTAACAATTAAAGATGTAATTTATTTTTTTTTTACTTTTATGTTGTAAACCAAAGGTCTTTCCAAGGCACACAGCACAGTGATTAATCTCAAACTTATCAGTCACAGTGCTAATTGGGCCCCAGTGGCATGATCTATCAAAGATTCCCTGGTTTTTCTGGTTCAGTGTGCTGTACTAAAATAGATCTTTAGGCTTTCTAATTAACTAGGGAGAGTCTAAATTTATCAATCACAGATTCAACTGTCTAGTATCTTGTTTGGTGTTAACAAAAGTACAAACAGCACACTTTTTTTAAAGTGCTCTACCTAGCTGAAGACTTTCCTTATATGGCATATTTCCCCTTTAAACATTTTCCCTTTAAACAGCTCAACACAAGAAGTACACAATATATTTTTGCTGAGGTTCACTCATTACAATTACTGATAGCACAGTTTATCAGTTCACCCTTAAGAACATTTTTAGTCACCATATGTATAAACTAATTACTTATTCTGCATGCATTCTTTTTCGTCCAGACAGAGCACAGAAAGATTTTCATATCCACAGAAAATCCACTATGCATCTTGAATACTATCAATACTACGCTATGGTAATGTGTTGATAGGAGTATGGTACCAGTGAACAGGATATTAAAAAGAAGTCCCTCATGTTTAAGTATAATGATAGCAGAATGCAGTCTGTTCATTCATATTGACATTAAGAACTTATTTATCTATCTCCCTAAAGAAAGCTCCATACAGTCTTTCACACAGAGCACACAATAAAGAATAATATGATTTCTGTTTACTGAGATATCAGCTGGTATTTCACTGCAAGCTGACAGCCTTTCGCTGCAACAGTATATTAGACCCCAATCTGGCAGCTACAAATGTCAAGAGTAAAGAAGGAAAAAAGCAAGCTAGAAGCACACGTACAAAATTCCTAAAAAAGAAACAAAGTTCACATAAACATATTTGAGCCCAAATCAGTGCAATATTCAGCTGTCAATCTAAGTGCTCAGCCAGGGAGCAATGGTGTCTGCAGGATGGGATAATAAAATTTCAAGCAGATGTTCAGGCAGGGTACTAATTCTCATTGAACTCCCTTGGTAAGTACTTAATTTCTCCATCGTATGCAAGCAAAGCAAATTGCACTTCATCAAAACTGTATTCTAAAATGTTAATATTTCATATTAGAGCTTACATTTTTTTTCTTGCACAGCCTTTTGTCATTGTATATTATATTGCGTGAAATGCTGAGGTTCTCACAGTCCTTCAGAATGCAACGGGTTTTCTTATCATACAGGAAGAGATAAATATCTTTGTTTCTGTTTTTATGTAGAAATACACTACACACTGATTAATGTCTTTTTTAATATTATGAGAAAAAATAGATGACCTTTTAGATTAGAAATGGAAGCTGTCCATTAAAAAGGTTATGGATTTCATTTAGGTATGCATCATCAAACTGTTCATGCTGTCTGTGCATTAAACATAAAATTTCTCTGCAAAAGTTGTTCAACAATCAAAATCTAGCTTCAAGGTTGCTAGCTACAGGTCAAGTTAAATTATTCTCCAAGATGATTTACTGTTATGAAGACACTACGCAGAATCCTGTAACAGTCAGTATAGAAACTGCTGTTACTATTCAGAACAAAGGGTGTTCTTTAAACAAACCATTTTCATCTCTAGCTTCACTAATCAAGGGATGCCAGTGAGCACAGAACAAACAGATGTTGCTGATTAATTTTCACATCACTGGAATTAAAACTTAAATTAAAACAAAATATTTCTAATAAAGCTTAATAAACAATTCATGATTTTTTTTTTCTCAAGAACAAATGTTAAGTTTCCACTGAGGCTGATATTTTCTAGTCTATTAATAACAATTAAGTGAATTTATCCATTTTTTTCCCCTCATTGACACAGAGATATCAAATTACCAAAGGTCTTGTGCTTATCTGCATTCATAAAAAAAAATTCCATTAACGCATAAAACCTTCTTAGTCAACAGTACCTGAATAAGAATAATATAATGCAGAGGTCACTGGACTAAAAAGTTCTGTCCAATATTGAAATTATTATACTGCTACTTCTACTGTACCAGTATATTTTCCTTATTTCATGATAGTTATAGCAGTTCTTCAAACAATATTTGTGAATATTCTGATCTGTAACACAAAAGCCAGGTGGGTGGTACTGTACAAAACAGTTGTGTAAAAAATCATTTGTCAGGTAAGGCATGAGAAAAGCATTATTTTTTTCCTGTTAAAGTAACAATTTATTTGGGATTTATTGTTCACATCAAAAGGGCTTAGACATGACTCTGTAGTCCGGGTTTGTGTTGAAGACAAATAATAGTGTTCCAACCTGTCGTTGTAATAACCTTAGAAGACTGATATCAAAGCCCCAAATAATCCCTTGCAGGGACAACTAACATAGAAGGGAAGGTATATTTCAAAAACAGGGACACTAAAACAAATTTATATTTCAAAATAAATCTAAAAAATCCGGCATTATTGCACAGTTCACATACATACACACTAGATGTCACCTAGTTTCATGTAGAATCAACTCTTTCACTCTTCAATGTTCAATAGTCATTGTCGCCCATGAATTGCTACTTCATAGCTCTTGGGTTTCTGATTCTGACTTGAGTGTCTTCCAAGTGGAGTTTACATGCTCTCCCTTTGTCCATGTGGGCTTTCTCCACTGTCTGGCGATGCGGGCTGTTTAGGTAGACTGGTGTCTCTAAATTGCCCCATGTGTGTGTGACATGCAATGCACTTGTGTGTTTCCCATGGTTTAGCTCCAACTTGTGCCCTCGGCCAGCTGTGGTAGAAATTATCTCGGCCTTCTAAGGATGACACTTACTGCGAATGGATGCAGGCATGGATGCTTTTCAAAGAGAATCCTGCATCGTAAATGTGCATCCAGCAATCTCAAATATTGAGAACAAGGAAATGAAAAGAAAGGAAGGTTTTCTACCATATGCATACAGTATATGCCCACTACTTTCAATTAGTATTAATCACACCTGCCCATCTGTATGTCATCACACGGGGGTGGGGTGAAGGCATGTATAAAAATTACCATCTGTTTTATCATGGCATTAAAGGCTGTTACCACCTCATTGTTCTTTTTTACTGATAATTAAAGAGCTTCATAAGATTTACTGGCATGGGTGTTGCATAATTGTGATTAAAGGCAATATTGTCAAAACGTCCCCTTTCTCTTATTTGCATACAGAGAAAAAGGTGATGTTGTGCAAATACCTTATTGACAGGGAAGATACCATATGCTATTTTGCTACTTCTTTGAATAATTGATGTACTTGCCATTATAATTTTGTTCATCAATAATAACGTACAAGGTTAATGGTGAAATCTGGGAGAAATGTTCATGTCTGATGGGTAATATGGGTTTAAATTAACTAACTGACTGAGATAATTAAGGTTATTGTGTGATGAAAGATGGTTTATTAAATATTTCAACTCCATTTTCTTGACCTTTAAAGAGAAAAATAATCATTTTTCTATTCCCAATAATGATGCAAGGCAAAGACTTCAGCTCAACAAACAAACTGTCTCTACTTATCTAAATTATTTGTCTAAAAATTGGGTTTAAATGACCAAGTGTGACCACCTCAATGAGGATTGTGTCAAATATCTTGTCTCCTGTTTTCACAAGATCCTCTCTGAGAATAATAACTTCTTGAGTGGAGAATTTTGTCTTCCTTTGCATGTCTGCTATATATTTTTTTTTTAATTCTACTAGCTTTACTGTCAGCTCCATTGTCAGAATTTTATTTTTGTACTGCCTGATTAATTGGTTCCTTGACAGTTGCCATTTAATTTTTCATGTGCCAATATACAGTAACATACAGTAACCGTCACGTTATTTATCCTTATTGTGATTTTATGAATGAGGCAAAAATGTAAATGTTTTAATAGGGTGAAAATCACATACTATTTTTCCAAATAAAGGTATTAAAGGAATCGATCTCACAATTTTCTTATTCAACCAAATATGTCTTAATGAATAAACATCTTTGAGTTTTTTATTCTGCACAAAGACAGAGTAGTCAAGCAATTGCCAACTAGGCAGGTATATTCACATAAACATTGGATCCCCAACCACATATTTGAACACCTTTTCGAAATCTTCCACACTAATTAAATTGCAATTTCATCAACACTGAGAGTGCTTCAATACTGGGTCATGACTTCTAACCTTGGTTTAAATTTGGGCCATTACCCTGAATGACAACTGGGTGACCAATTAACTCCAAACTTAATATAATTCTAGCGGCAATACAATTAAAGCATAGCTAAAATGGGCAAACCACGATGGTCACCTAATTGCTCTTCTGTTCTCTTATTAATACATACAAGATATGTCATATCTTTGGTGGAATGTTTTAATTACAATATTATACACTACAGTTGTTCTCTGTATAATACATCTGCTTGACCATGGTTGAAATCTGAATGCTGAAACTACTCGTGAATAAAAACTATGTAATTTATCATCTTCGATTCATCCTAGAAATTTTCCATTTGTCACCACCAATAATAATTAAACCTAACTGCAATAATGCTTCAGTAATTTATAGCAGAGACTTTTCTGCTTTGCTATAGTATCACATAACATTGGAAAGGTTTCAAAATTGCAGTTTTGTATTTATATTTACACTTTTTATAATGAAACCTCTATACAACCTTCCATTAAAAGAAAAACAATAAAATCATTCCAAGTTTGCTGTCAGTCTAATTCTACCTTGTCGAGGGAGAACGTCTTGGTGAGAGCAAATGCCCAGCCTTCTTCGAAAGCTCTCCGGATCATGGCTGTACTGGTTGTCGGTGGAGCACTTGCCAAACCAAAGGGATTCAGAAACTTCAGCCCAGCCATCTCAACACTGATGTCAACCAGGTCAATAGGGGTGTAGAACAGAGGAAGCTGGGGTTTACAGTCCACAGAACGGCCATGCAGTGACTGCAGATAGAGGGAGATTTAAATATGAACAATTTAGATTATGCAAACGTTGTTTTAATGAGTATAAGAACAAAAACATTGCTTCATATTTGTTTACCATGGTAACATAATGAAAATTGTTAAGGAACACATTGTAATACCCCCATAAGGAAAGAAGTACAGTACATATATGTATAATAAATAAATTAAATTCATTGCTGTCTTTTTTTTAGTTATTTATAATTACTGATAATGTAATGTAAAAGTATTGTAACAGTGCAATAAAAGCAGATCTCCATTGAAATTAAGCACAATAAAAGTATTATACCATGCAGGCCTTATTCATCAGTGTGATACCAAATTGTAAAATCTTACCCTTCCTTTTTTTAACTGCAGTGTAAGGAAAACACTTAAAGGTGATAAAGCTTTTACTAAACTTATGTTAACTAGTTATGACTTCAAGGTTACATTTTTAAAATAGAAAAAATGTTTTTAGAACAGCCTTAAAGACGAAGTTTTGTACTTCTTCATTTTATTATATAAAAGATTAAAGATGAAGAGGATGTGTTCAATTGAAGGTTCAAGTGATCTTTGTGCAACTGTGGAATTAATCTGTAAATCATCCTGCAAATTGCTTGATTCATTTCCTCTTCCATAGTCCATTACTGTAAAAGCAAAGCAATCTGCTGTACTTCCTTTCTCTGTAGAAGTGGTAATTTAATCTACAAATAAACACTTAACTTTGCTTTCCACTGACCAGAACTACCTTCTGACAATTAACCTACAAATGAACCCATCCTGTCTCCTAAGCAGTGTGCTTTACAATATTCTTTCAGGCAATAGAGGGAATTGAAAAAAGGTCAAGAGGTTTGTCTGCAAAACTTGACAAGACAACCACATCTCAAGATTTCAACTGTGGGACTCCAGTAGACGCCAATTTGCTAAGGGGGGTGGGGGTGGTGGCTTCAATCCATACAAGTGCAGTAGCCTCTGTAATTTTGAACAGCAGTGTCGCATACATTTTTGTACTCACATAAAATTACAAAGACAACGAGGTGCAACAGAAAAATTCAGAACAAACAGATATATCATACATCAGTAACAAAATCTACAAGACCTCTGATGTAATAGAAAGAACAAAAGGTGAATCTGATCTCATTATGTCCAAAACACATGGTCTCTTATGTCTTTTGATTATATCTGGAGAAAAGATTACAGTTTAGATTAAAGATAAATAAAATACAAATACAATTTAAATGAAAATGTGTTTCACCTCCACAAAAAACTGAACAAAAATGGTTTAAAGTATAAAATATTGTTGACATACAATGTAATGCTATCATATTGTATCAAAGTTGTTTACTTTTCTCCTAAAACACACATTGAAATTGTCAACACTGCATCAGATGATTTAATCCTTCCTTGTTCAACATTCCCTTGGTAGGAATGGCAGTTTCAACAAGCATGCATCTCTCACCTCAGGGTATTTGCTGGTAGCAATCTAATTACATTAAATTAATTCCTATTCTCAAAGCCTTACAGTTCTAATGAAAAAACAATTTTCACAAATTAGCATCTATTGAATGTACTGTAAGCGGTAAAATGTTTGATAGCATAATATCTTACGTATGTCTGAAAAACAGATTCCATTTTAATTCTGTTTAAAAAAATGGATAATACTGGCTTGAATGCATCTTGCAAATTTTTAACTGCTAAACAACTGATAACAGTAATGATTTTAATATTCTTAATAAGAATGGAGAAATAAAAAGCTGAAAACAGGCTATATATACATTAGGGGGAAAAAGTACCTACTGTTTATTATTGCTCAATTTGAAAGCGACAGCACAAGACATTGAATTGTTTCAATACACAATGGAGAGCTAATGCACTACTTGTGGGATGTGACCAAAGAGCTCATTGATTTAAGTAGGTTCAGAAATGCTCTGACAAAATGGCTTTTTATAGTATTTGGTCACTTTAAATTGTTATTCCATTTTATTTACTATTATCTTTCCACTGTTACATAAAGTATGAAAATGTGGTTCCTACTTTCTTTAAGAATTTAAATGTACAAAAGATACCATGGTTTGTCAGTATGTACAGTACACTGAAAATTAGAATCTGACAGATACAGTAAGGTGCAGCAATATCAGATAATTGTATTTTGCCATTAATAAAAACATGAATTTAAAATATACTTGTCCTAGAATTTGGCCTCGATCATGCTGATAAAATTCAACTGAAACATAAATCATTCATTGGAGAAAGTTGTTCTCTTTGACATTAGACTTAGAATGAAGAAGTAACCGTAGTAACTTTTTTAAGGATAAATTAGCCACTTATTAATTACAGAAATAGATTTTCATAAATTGTCAAGTTGTGCAAACATTTTCTGTATTTCCAGAGTGATGGTCGCCTGTATCACAGATCTTCATTTTTACACCTTCATAAGTAAATAAAATGAGTTAAAGTAAAATTATATAACAGTCAATGGATACGTCACCTGTACGTATTTGTGAATGTACCAGGAAGCTTGCTTGCCATCATTGACTGATTCTACAGTAGTGTTAGCCAGGCCTGCAATGTCCCCACCTGCAAACACCCATGGTTCACTGGTCTGCATAGTCTCTGGATCCAGCTCTGGGAGACCCCATCTGTTAAATTTTATGGGAGTCATGGCCTCTTTCACTGTTATAAAGGACAAAAATCGGAAAAAAAGATTTGATAGACCAGAAATCATACATAGAAATATGAAGAATGAGAGATGACAAATGACAGGGACTTTTTTCCTTAGCTAGGTTTAATGTTATATCCCAGTGCTTCTATACACTCGAGTTTTAAAAGGAGATACTCTGTCAAACTCATCTACATTACGTAATGTATTTTCTTTGCATGCATACCAATACAATTCATCTTCTGAGCACAATGCTTTTCAGCATGGACGATGGCCTACATCTATCAATGAGGATATTGTTAAGCACAGAACGTCAGTTTGTCCAAGATTTATTGTAGACTATTAGCATTACTGAGAGCACTTTTTTTAGATTTGTACAAGGAGGTCTTCAAAAGACTTTAAATACTTATGTTGTAAAATGAAATACAGAAATTTGAAGGAAACTACTGTTACGTTTTATCCAGGTAGACATTTCATTCAGAATGCACAATGCAGAACCTGTCAGGTTTTTTTTTATTTATGATTTAGAATGTCTTCCCCCAAAATCAAAACTCAACACCAAAGACATTCTTAGATATAGTAAAATAGAAACTAAACAAATTAGGCTAGGCACTAAGCAAAATTATAATGCAGTTTAAGGTTTATAGAAATAAAGAACAAAGAGTGAAAATAATACTTGCAGATAATCGAATGAGAAATTGCTGTCCTGGACAAAGCTTTCCTGCACTGATACATGTATATCCTATTCATAAATTTGGTCGATCTTAAACCATAAATTACACTTTTCAATCTTGACAACTTGCAAAGTTTCTCTATCGATTTGGAAAATAAATGCAGTAAAAATATTTATAGTAGGTAGCTGCATCAGCATGCGTAGGCTGCAGAAAAACAAGTAAAGGCATATTCCATGCTGAAAAGAGAAGAAAAGAAACACAACGTTTAAGCTGTGGATCCTTCTTCGGGTGTGAAGATTTGGGTGTAACACAGTTACTCACACCCTCCCACCCGAAGAAGGCTCCACAGCCAAAACCATGTGTTTCTTTTCTTTTCAGCAAAAATATGTATGTCTTGATAATATATATAATTTTAAAGAGTCTGTATGTACCTGTCAGAATTACTATCATACTGTATATTTAAATCACTATTTTTAATTTTATTTGCGTATTTTCTAAAACTTTTTTCTAAAAATTTTGAAGGACATCTGTAAATTGTTTAAAAATGATCATTTCAGAGGTAAAGCCCATTCATTCATTCTGAAAGAAAGCTAGAAATTTGACAAGAAAAGTTATTTTATATCACTACATGTCTTTAAATGGTTACATTAATTAATACTAGCAAGATATCATCTCAATCTATTTGGAGATCAGATGGATGGACCATTTATTAGGATGGAAATTTGCCCTATAGCTCAAGTTACCATAGGAAAAAATACGCAGCAAGAAACAGTTAAGTTGTTTGTTGTTGTGAAGAATATAGCAGTAGAGAGGTGTCAAGGTTCAGTCCACTATATAATTTCTGAGTGCACAATGGTGGTCAATATAAAGAACCTCATAGATTATTTTGGATGCGATTCTGGTCTCTAAATACTCTCTCATATTGTATATGTACAAGTGTATTCCTCATATAGTAGCATAGTACCATGTAGTTTTTAATTCAGACATGAACTGAACACTTGGACAAAAAAACTACAACACAGGACACACGTCAAAGAATCCGTGAAGTCATATCCACAGATATATACAGTATACTGTACAGTTCAGGTGGGTAGCTGCGTCAGCATGCGTAGGCTGCAAAGGAACAAGTAATAGGTTTATTCCATGCTGAAAAAAAGAAGAAAGAGAACACAACGTTTCGGCCGTGGAGCCTTCTTCAGGTGTGAGAGAGACAGGGCAGTAGGCAAAGGTAAAGTAGCTGGAGAACAAAGGTTGGGAGGGAGGAGGAGTGAGAGGCGGGAGCAGGGGACAGAAAGAGAGGCCAATCAAGAGGTGTGAAGTCAAGAGGTGTGAATTCTGACTTCACACCTCTTGATTGGCCTCTCTTTCTGTCCCCTGCTCCCGCCTCTCACTCCTCCTCCCTCCCAACCTTTGTTCTCCAGCTACTTTACCTTTGCCTACTGCCCTGTCTCTCTCACACCTGAAGAAGGCTCCACATACTGTACAGTTGATCAACTATAGTATAGCATTAGTGTCATTCATACAGACTGCCTTCATCTAGATACCATTACTTACACCCCTTTCTTGAAAGTGATCATTAAAATTATATTAAATAAATGTTTTCAGTGGTGCATACTGTACCTCAATGGTGAATTGTAATATTAACAATTTTAGTACATTGATCTAAATATAGTGCAGGCTTGTATTAGATACAATGCAACTTACAGTATGCAACTGACAAAGTCACTTCAAGTCACTTGTTTTGTTTTTACTTGTTTATTTGCTTTTAAGTGATATGATTTAAAGCTCCTATTTATAATATATTTTAATAATCAAAGTCTACAATAAAATTGTTTTCTAATTACTATTTATACACAGTTACTAACACTCTGTATACTATATGTAATTAAAAAAACAATAATTCTATTAGTGTTATACAGAATTGTGACATACAGTATCTCATTTCAAGTTGCGGTAACAACATGGTGACAACATTTGTTTTTCACTAGTACAATATGCATACAGGATGGTTAAGCATGTGCCAGGATTGATATGATTTCCACTTAAATAAGTCAAAACTTTATCTTCTGTTCCACATATATTTCCACTAACAAGCTCCTTGTGTAACAATATTATATTAATGGGTTTATACTGAATGAACGCTTCAACTGTAGTAATGGATTCGACATACATGGAATGTATTTAGTTTAAATCTACATAAAAACAAAACAAAGCCCACTTAACAGGAAATACTGCATTATCCAGAACAGTAGTGCATCTTTGTATTATACCTCAGTTTAATTTAAAATATTCCAAGAATGCTCAGCTGACTGCTTTAGGTTTTGGAATGTCCATAACACCCTGATGACAAATATATGTTTTTCCAGCCTCTGGCCCCACTGCTGCTTTCCCTACTGAAGTCTTGTGATGATGATCGCCTGTATCATTCTTTTCAACAAAAACCTATTCATGTAGGGGAGTTTGTTTCTTTTCTGCTGTGAAGAGGCTACAGAGTGTGACAAGGCTCTAGCACTCCAGAGAGATTATTCTTAAATAAAATAGCTTCCAAAGAACCTACTGACACTCTCCAGAGAGAACTATACTGGCAGATGCTGATTGCCAGGGTCCATTAAACAGAAGAAGCCATGCTGTCTTATATGGTACAATAAGGAATGCATCACTTTTCTACAGTTTTAGAAGATAAAACAGTACAAGCCTAAAAACAATACATAATACTGAGAGATTTACTAAAATAACATGATCTAAACTGCACTGTTTTATTCATATGTATGCGGGTGCATGCGTATAATGTACATACATTATAAATGTCACTAGTTCATCCAATGAGTTGCTGCATTTAAAGCATTTACTTCCCACACCATCTTTCTGTACTATCTTAGCAAGTCATAATATAGCCCAAAATGTCTTTTACATATTTTATGGAATAAAGGCAAAATGAGAAGTTATAACACAGTTCTTTTTCCTGTACTGTTGTGACTGAATAAAAAATAAGTTAATGAATACTCATACATATAATTCATTGTCTTTTATATATATCGTGGATATGAATATAAACATACTTTAATAAGCTCTTTGCCCACTTTTCACCACTAGATGGTGGAACTATATAGAATCGTCTAATTCACACGTTGTCCTTATTGGGTTCTTGCTAACCAAGGTTAGCTACTACTCTTTAACTATAACTAACTATGACTGCATAAGCAGAAATAAACAGTAGCTGTGAAGGAGACCTTAAGGCTATCTCAAAGAAAGAGGGTTACTAATGAATAGCAGGTATAATTACACATTACATAGGATTCATTGCTTTTCACTACTAGATGGATGTTATAGCTGAGAAACAGGAACTGAGCCTTTTACAGTTTATCATTTATATTACTTGTAATGATTCTTAGCAATCTATTTATAGCAATCTCTTTATATATATATAAAGAAATGACATTTTATCATGTACATAAGATATTAAAAATAATTGGCTTATGGATATTTTGGACAAAACATAATGTACCATAAAGTGTTTGTTCTAAGATACATAAATACATTCATGTCGGTAATCAAAATTAGCTTTGTTATGCTGATGAACTCTACTATAGGCAGAATAGTTGTCTGAGTCTCATTCTGACTCATTCTAACTTCATATGTGCAAAAAGGTAGAATGAGGAGTTCAAGACAATTCCTCCTCTCGTGGTGTTAAAATCAGACAAAAGTTATTTAGACTCATAAATCACTGCTACGGCTGCTCTTTGCTCCCTCTACAAATGTATCTGGAAACAGGATATGCTTTGGTATTAATTCAAATACTGTATGTTTCAGAAAGTGATCATCTAATTATATTTAAGTTTCTTCAGTGTCCTTTACATTTCTTCACAGGTACTGCAGTTAACTCATGCACTTCTAGGCTTGCTCAATTGCTATTGATGATTTAAGGCCTCTGTTCTCAGTGTGTGAATTGATAAAGTTTAAATGAATTCTTGCTCAACTGCACAGAAAAAAATACACTACAGGTTACTGTTCTCTAAAAATAATTCGGTATAAATAAAAACAACTGATGTATTTAGTTAACTTGCAGATAATATTTTGTACACTGCTTCTGTACTGTGCTTCTGAAAAGGATGATGTTCAAGGCATGTATTGAAGGACTCACTACTGTAGTGTATCACAATGTCATCCATTTACATTATAAAGATGTTACATTAAAACAGATGTTAACACATTAAATTTTACATAACTGTCCTGGAATTGGTGTAGGTAGTTATTGTATGTAGTACAAAGTACAAAACTATAACTAGATTATTCCTATATATTTTATACTACTTCAATATATAAATACTATGTTTGATTTCATACTAAAATTTTCTACATCCATGGGAATAATGTATCATATTCATTGGCATCAGCTAGAGATGATTACAGTTTATTGATTACGTTTTTGAAACACAGGAATAAAGAAACAAAATTCACATCTGATTTTCATTGCTAATGCCTGACTTTAACTGAAGCAATGCAGGAATGTGTTGAAAGGATGAAAAGATTTCAACTAACTAAATAACTGAATACCCAAACAAAGAATTGGCATCGTACAGCCTTACAGCAATGAGGTCTGGACTTGACTTTTTCAATATGTGTGACAAGCATTCTACCAACATGTCTACTGCCCATTTGACATAAATATCTTTCCATGCTTGTGTCATTTACCCAAATGTAGAAAGTTTCATACAAAAAGAGTGAACTTGAGGTTACAGAATTACAGTATATGCAACAATTTTAGTACCTGCTGCTCTGAGAGCAACATCTCATAAACTGGATGCATTTGTGACAACAGCAGAAAAATCGAATAAAAAGGCAACCTAGCTGAATAAATGTGTATAGCTGAGAAACTTAATTAATCACTATTTTTAAAAGGGATTCACTGCAGTTTCTTTAAGGTAGGCATTCAGAAGAGGATACAGAACTGTCATGGCAGCCCTTACTTAGCAAGTAATCGCCGTTGCATTGCAGATATGATTTACATTTTGGATTTTTTTGTTCATTTTTATAAGAAAGTAACAACGTGCAATGTTTTTTTATGATGCTGAAAATCCCCTTAGTAGAAAAAAAAATCCCTAGACAGCTGCTTTTTGGCCAGGATCTAATCATTTTGTCACTGTAGTGGGCCAGCCCCTTAGACTGATTGCTTGGAAGATTTTCTAGCTATCTCAGCTTTTCTTGCCATGTATACTGCTATGCCTTTTCCACGGATATGACAAGATACTAAAGTGGATAAGTAATGCGCATCTCTAGGAATAAAGCATATGGGCTCCTCAAAACACGTTTATCAGCAAAATGTTTAAGGAGTTTTTCATCTTTTCTTTAAAACTATGAAAGTTCCATGATGAGTCTCAAACTACCCGTCGGTTGAAAAAAAATGGACGAAACATAAAACGGAGTATGATACAAAGAGCGTATTTTTGGAAGTCTTTAATAAGAGCCCCAGGATTAGTTATGAAATATACCCATACTCAAATGCTTTAAAAAATCCAATCTCACATTCCAGGATGATTAGAAACGATTAAGTTATGCTTGATCTCTAGGTTTTGGCCGCAACTTCTCTTTATCATCTATAATCGTTTCTGTCATGGACTTTCAAAAGTTGCATGAGCTACAGCTTACATTACAAGTCAGCAGACCCCTAAATAAGCATTTGAGAGAACAGAACAGAACAGTCTTCCTCTATTTAATCTGTAAAGTAACTTATACTGTATAAAAATTGTATTGTATAATAAATTGTATTTAGAATTGTATTATACATTTTATTTATCCCACAGGTGAGCATTTGGTTTAAGATCAGGTTATGCATCCTTAGACAGTACCTTCTGGCTAATTACATATACTTTACCAGGTCATGTGTTTCCTTTTTCACTCCTATTGAACTGCGACATAAGATTAAATTAGCTAATGTATGAGAAAAAGAAGAGCCTTTGTGCCTACAGTACATCAACTTTGCATATGAGAACACACATATACACATTACTTTCTAACCATACTTGTGTAGTCACACTGTTTATCACCTCACTCCACACAAAAGGAGTATGTCACAACCACATAGGATCACACTCAAACCAGTTAACAGTGCATGATACATGATGAGGAATTAGGGGTGAAAATGTGTGTGGAATTCAAAAGTTTTTCAAAGTTGAGAGTATTAGAACATTTGTGTTTAATTTTATTGAGGCTTGCAGTACATTTGGTCTCCTTTTTTCACAGTGGACAGCTGGTGGTTAGCAACCAGTATTGCAATTATGAACACACCTGTTGTGCTGTGGGAGATGGGCACTATAAGGTACTGTGGATCACAGATGGCAATCCAACCCTAGGATACAATTGGACATCTTACACAAACACAGGTTTTGCTGAAATTATTATTAAACTGTAATTAACTGAATAGGTGAATTGTTCATTATTACTTGTTTAATGAACAGTAATTGCACACCGGAAATTTAGGTTTTCCTGCATGGGTTGTGGATCTGTTGTAAAGGCACTAAATTACTGTTTTGATTTAACTGAAGTGAAAGCAAAAGAAAGTGATGGACCTACTGAGGCTTAAAAACTATAAAAATAAAAAATGAAGTAATGCTTTATGCAAAAAAATAAGAAAATGTATATGTACTTCTTTATCCTAAAACAAATAAAATATAACATTTTTACTGCAGAGTGTTTCCCTCATAACTTTCATAACTTTACCTTTATTATGTGTGTACCTACAGTATACCACAGTAAAGAAAGTGTAAATAAAATAATATTTTTAATTAACATTCAACAATAAAACTGATTTTTTAAAACTACAGGTTGCACCTATGCAAAAGAAGTACAGTTTTTAGTTGCAATCACAAATGCATTTTTCTATCCAATCTAATTATATATACATGTAAAACATGTTCGATTTGCACTTGTTTAAATAGCAGAAATACTCATTAGCTGTAGTATATCTGTGATGCTTCAGTAAACAGTGTAATGGTTTTGATGGGTAACCAATTGCAAAATTTCAGTTCCCATCTTAAAAGTCTCATTATCCTGATTCTTTAATTTACTTTGGACAGTTAATTTTACTGTAAATTGGCACCTTTTAGTTTACTGAAAGAACTAAATGCAAGCAACAATTTATACAAGTAATCTCACATTTAAAATATGATTTCAGAGCTATAGTGGTTTCATTTGCAATCATAGTTTATATTCAATTCACTGCCTTAACTGAGCTGACATCCAAGATCCATGAGAATATTTACCAGTTTTTGGAACAATTGTGGGCAGTAAAAAAGCACATTTACAGTGGTAGGTGAGCATTACAGCCCAGGGATCACTAGCCCGAGTCTACGCTAAATCATTAGTTGGGATTCCCTAGGTGGAGTTCACATCTGGACGAATGCCACTGGAGTCAATCCGGTTTAAATTGTCCAGGCCATCCTTGGCTCACTGCACACCACTCAACCCCCATGGATTGCAGGGCAGCTGTGAGCTTGCAAAGCCACCAGCAAGCGTTGTAACAGTCCTTCATTTGAAGCTTACTACTTTAGCTGTGGACCTCACAGAGCAGAGAAGAGACGTGCAGAGTCAACTACCCCTTTCATATAAATGTGAAGATTGTAACAGAAAATGGAACTGATTGGCTATCCATAGCATGTCAACCTTAAAATGAGCTAACAAAGTTAGTTTATGTAAGTTACTATCTCAAAAGACTATTTATGCAACCTCATGCTTCACCTCTCTATGCTGGTTATCCTGCTGGTGAGACTACTAAATTATTTGGTTTCATTTGACATGGTATCCAATTAGTTGCTGTTTGGAAAATTTACATCTTTTCTTTCTGAAGGTTCCCTCTTGTCCTTGAGAGTGAGTTAAGTCTCCAAACCACTTTTCTGACCACACAATTGGGTAAAACTATCTCACATCTTCTTTCTGGTAGGGTAGCACCCATCGGCTCAGGCATTAACTTCTTGATAATGGAAGCCACAGCAGAAACTGGGATGTCTAATAACTTTTACTCAAGTTGTCACTATAGTTGTTGAGGTGAATAAGCTTTTACATTCAATCTTTCAACAGTTCTCCAACTTTTCTCATGATGGTACTGAATGCTTTGCTTTTATTTTCACTCTTTTAACCATTGGCAGTCAAGGTTACCTAACCAGACTTTGCAAACTGCAACAATGCTAAAAATGTAAAGCATGTATTTTCGAAACAAAAAGCTGCAGGCTATGGAAAAAATTAGCATTACGCATTCAGAAATATAACACTGTATAATTAGAAATCTATTCTTTTTGCTGTGATTCTCTTAATGATATTCAATAATGAATTCAATATTCTTTTCATATACTATGTATTTATCACATTTTAATTCACAGATTTTCAGATCAAAGAAACTGAGACAGGCTTAGTCAGAGACAGTACTGATACTATAAGTACGAGTATGGGAGATACTCCAAGGAAAACCAGGCTGCTGCTGTAAGAGTGTGTTCGTGGACAAGTAGGCAGCACTCTTCTGTCTGGACAAGAATTTCCAAACCAGTGATTTAGGATCCGGGCTGAAAACAGGGTACTATTGAAGATGCTGTCCTTCAGATATAACTTTAAACCACATTCCTGACTGTTTGGTCAATAAAGCTCCCATGGTACTTGTTAAAGGTGCTGAGGTGTTATTTCCTGTATAAAATAAATTTGAAGGCTAAAGTATAAACAGTCATACTGTATGTTTTCTTTGTGCAGAAACTGATTTAGAAAATGATCTGTATTAATATAGATGTTACATTATGTATGTGTCATTTTGAAATTCGTTATTGTATAAAGTTACAGTACATATTACGTCTGTCAGAATAACATACCTGATCAATTAGAGAATACTGGATATTGAAGCTGATTAGAATTTTAACTTGAATTTAACTAGCTAATGAAAAATATAGACAGATGCATGAGGTTACCACTATCCACAAATAGTGCATAAGGTTACGACTACAGAAACAAACAGAAATACGATGTTAAATTAAGACATTTAAATTTAATAGGAAATGTGTTTCAGTTAGTGAACCACTAATGACAGATTTTAAGGATTCTTTTTCAAGTGTGAACTCAGATTTTGAAACAAATATTACTGAGGCAAGTAGCTCAACAATCACTAGAATAATGAAGTGGCATTTTGATGATTGATCCCTCATGTACGAACGACAGCAAGGGTAGAATTGCGCAGTGGCATAGAGCAGTAGTTAGCATTGCTGCCACTCATCATTATATACTGGGCTCATCATGGGGAACCTGGGTTCAATTCCACCCCCAGAGTGCTACCTGCTTTGAGTTTAGATGTTTCCTCCTGTGTACATTTGGGTTTCCTCCAGGTGCTCTGGTTTCAACCTACATTCCAAAGACTGATACTGTAGGTTAATCTGGGAAAACCGGTCCTGGTGTGAACGTGTGTGTGTCTGTGTCTGCCTGGCGACGCACTGGCATCCCATCCAGGGTGTACCCCACCTTGTGCCACTTCCTTGATTCGCAACCCCGAATTGGATGAAGTGGTTAGAAAAATGGAAATGGCGGTAAAATACCATGAAAACACATTCGGCCACTTTTGCTGCCTGAAGATTCAAAATGATTAAATTTTGCAACACAGAAGATAACTATACAGAGAACATTTTGAAAATAAACTCCTGAATTAGCTTCTTAAAAACCAGCAGAGGTAAACTGGTAATTGTAGATGTTTTCAGCATTACTAGATCCTTATTTGTGTTCTCCCATGTGTAAAGGTAAACTGGATGTTTTTTAGTCTGATAAAAAGACAGGCTTATTACAATCTAAATCAGCAAAACCTCAAACAGGGAAAAAACATTATCCACAAATTTAGAGTTGATGACAAGGGACTAAGCATTATCTCTCTCTTCACTAAAGTGATAGGTATCACATGAAGTACTTCTGAAATCTGGTAAATAAAGATAAGTAGAACAGTGGTAAACACTTATTCATGAGGGAGCAATGTCTTTTCTTTATGATAGTGCTATGAAAATTTTCCAAGAATAATTCAAGATACGGCATGCAGTGAATGATTTGTGTACGGTCCCAGCTGGCTATCTTTAGTGAAGTAGTGTTAATCTCTTAAGAATGGGGGTTTTAAACAACACACATCATTTCCCCAGCAAAAAAATGACATTTAAGAGACCTATTAGAACAAAAATAAAAATTAGATGCAGGAAGAACTGATTAAAATAAAGTACTTCTAAATTATTTCTGTGGATATTTAATTTTCTTTCATTACAGTTACTTAAGATAAACATTTAAAACTAAACTAAAAAAAATCTAGAACTTCAAAGCACACGTGACTGCATGGATAGCACAGTTTAACGTGTTCCATTAAATAAAAACCTAAAGCTAATATATCTTAGCAGCAGGGCAGTTCAGAGGACAAACTGGTGCTACTGTGCCCAGATGATGTATTTTAAGATCATTATATACTGGACTTCAGATTTTATCAATTTACTTTAACCAATTTATTGTATTTTATTTCTTTGAGTCTACAGTGTGTTGAAGGGTTTTTCCTTTGGTTTCTAGCTAGGGTTTTATACCTCTGTACTAACACATAGAAAAATATATACATAAGAATGTTTTCAAATTCACATTATTCTTGACACCACTAGTTACCTTGACAACAAGCCTACACTTACCATTGATACAAGGGTACCTGGACTATGATACCACAGTGAGCCACAAAGTTCAAGGGAAACCAATTTACAGTATTTTACACTGAATTTAAATAAAATAGATTAGCTCTGATAACAATATATAAGGCTTAAAGAAAAATAAATTGCTATTGCAGAAAAATGATTAAATGCCTCCTTGACTCTGATAATATTGAATGATCAACTGACTAATGCTACAATAAACTCTACATTCAAACATTCACTTAGAAAATTCCTCCATCCTCTACTATTCTGATGGGGTATTCTGATTCCCGATCTGGAAGGAAGACCAAAAAAATAATACCACACCACCAACGAATAAAACATTGTCAGTGTCTTTCAGGAGTTTGGATATGTGAATCAGGTCCCTCTGTACATTAGTTCCCTAGTCATAACTAAACACTAAATACACCCCCCAGTGCAAAACATTCCTCTGAGCCCCAGAATGCTCTACTCTGTACTGATTCCTGAGCAGCAATATCATTTTTGTATCATAGTGACACAATTGACAAAATTGTACACAATATTCTGAATGAGGTCTTACCAGTGCCTTACATAATTTTAACACAGAATATAATCAAGGTACAGACCTTGATTATATTAGCACAGTATACAGTAATTTTAATTATGGATCCTAACATTTTTTGGGGTGTTTTGTGCTTTCCCACATTGTCTGAAAGATGTAACGAAACATTAAAAGGAAGACTTTTTCAAACCAAACGTCTTCAAAATCGATGTTTCCATATAGTTTCTGTATTTGCTACTGTATGTGCAAGTAAAACTCCCTGTTTAAGTACATTAAAAGTGATCTGCCAGGTGTTTACCAAATCCTGAGTCCTTTTCAATTTTGCAGCTCTGGCAGTTTTTCCTAACCCTCCTAATTGAGCATCATTATCGAAACTGATTATACCAGAATCTTATTCTTAATAAATATTAAGAAGACCATTGGACCTAATACGGATCCCTGTGCTACGCGCTTAATAAAAAAAAAAACATTTGTTTTCTTTCCTCTGTTTTCTATCCAATAACCATTATTTTCCATAAATAAGTTAAACTTGTTTCTTTCACATTATATTGTAAGTGCTTGTTAACACAGTATATTCTATATCTTGTATCTTGTTTTGCATTTAACCACTGGCATTTAGGTTCTCTTTTTGATTTAATTCCTCATCTTTTTTCTTTGGATACTAGTTCTAGTTTCTAGTTTAAATATCTTTGGATTTCTTTGCATCTACTTGCTCTCAACTGACTCATGGCCCAAACTGAATTAGAGCCCTCACCATTCCATGTACAAGCCAAGATCCCTAACCACTACTGTACACTATCCTATAAATGCTATATACTGTATACAGTATATCTAATTTTGGCCTCCACCTTCATTCTGGTTGGGATGGGAGGCTCTTGTCTAAACAAATGCACATTCAAATCATCATAGCAAAAGGCACTTACATCAACTGTCCAATTGACTAAACTTGAACATATCAGTTGCTTAAAATGCAATATTTATTTTTTGCTATCTAGATTAGGTCTTAATTATAGGGTGAAGTGGTTAGAATTATACATGCATTGATGTGTTTTATAGCATCAGATCTCTACTCTTGATGTTAAACAAGCATACACATCATTTGTAATAAAACAAAATGGGCCATCATTTGAAGGGGGCGAATACTTTTACAAGGCACACTACGTATTATGTATTTGCATGAACAGGAATGTACAGTGCAGAGAAAAAGTTTGTGAATCCCCAATAAAATTATGGGAAAAGAAAGGAAAATATTCAAGTCAATGTAGTGATTCTTTCCATTACTTGCTGTCTTGCCAAGACCTCCTCAAGAACAACATGGAAAATCATCCAGGAAGTCACAAAGAACCCTAGAGTAACATCTAAGGACATGCAGACCTCTGTCTCTGACAGAAATGGTGATCATACGGAGCTGGTTTAGTGGTATGAAGTCACTGTCTATAGGAACTTTAAAGCTTTAATGGACATTAGAACATAAGAAGGTTTACTAACCTACTGTAGTGTGTCTGGTAGTTACAAAAGTTACGCAGTGACATCTGAATTGAACTCAGCCTTATGAAACGTGCATAATACCTTCATAATTCCATCTTCAATACAGCTTATATGCATATTCTGAGAACATGCATAACCCTTTATTACTATTCTTCCAAAAGAAAATCAGGTACACATGTTCTTACAATAAACCTAACCCTAATGCTAAATATAATCCTAATCCCATTTCGATACCCAACTCAAACCTAAAGACATACTGTAATATGTACTTTTACAAATGCACATTTACATGTTTTGTCTTTTGAATCAAGTCACAAGGGATTATGACTGTAGCCAGACTATTATTTGTAGCCTCTCTGAAGGAGTCATGCAAGTTACATGAGGCCACTTTCAAACAACGCAGAACAAAAATGTCATTGAACTTCTCTCTATTACATCTCATGAAAACTTACCTTTTCTGTCATTCAGCATTGAGCCAAAGGCACTGATGATGAAATTTGTTTTCAGATGAACAATTTGGCTCTCATCCTCAATCCAGTCACCAGCTTCATTTTCTTCTGTCCGACACAACTCCATGCTGACGATTTGTCCACCCTTTTTAATAACTCTCCGTGGAGACAGGAAAGGTAGAAACTCACACTTCTCTTCTTTTGCAAGTTCCATCTAATAGAACACATATACATAAGACATTTGGTCATTTAATATTATGTACGGTATAAAATAAAAACGGGCCAAACATCTAAAATGGGTTTATACTGTACAGTACATCTAGCTTACAAGAAAGTGTTTTTTTTTTCAAATCCAGAAATGTACATGTTTTCACAAGTTGAAAATGTCTTCTTATACAAATGTGAATTCATCTCTCCAAACAGAAACAAATTAAAAGGCAGATGTTCTATTGATAATGGGTTTTATTGTTTGGGTTTTTTTTGTCTCGACATTTAAAAACTGCATTATACTGTATCACTTTGTGACCTTTTCAGCAGTGTAGCCAAACCCAATTGTTTGAGCGGCATTGCAATCTCATCACTGTTCTGTAGGCTGAATTTGATAATCAGAGTTGCTTCTCTCAACCATCCCACAACGGAACACAAAAGCACATTAGGAAATTAAAAAGCCGTTGGCACCATTTTGCAGAGAGTGGCAAATCTGATGAGAGTTTGGCGGGACTACAGTATTGGAAACAAAGCCCTGAAGCCACCTAATGGGCAGAAAAAAATGTTTCAGAGGTACACCAGGCTTTCCAGTTTTTCCACTAACTATGTACTTTATCCAGGGAAAGAAATGAACATGCTACAGGGATAGGACAGTTAAGTCTGAGAATTTTCTAAGGAGGATATCTTTTTCTGTAAAAATAGAGTGAAAAAATAAACTTCACAGTAGTAAACTTTGTCACTGTTTAAATGTGCAGTCCAGCTGTTGTCTGTGATCATATTAATCTCTGTGGCGTAAGATTTCTCTCCTTTTTTATGGTAAAATATTTTGTTGCTATTTTACTGTACATCTATTATTGGCATTACTTAATTGAACTGAGCAAAACTGGAAAGGCTTCCTTACAATATCGAATTTTCAGTTTTCAATATTTTTTCTGACACAATGGTCAATAAATTACTACAAACTAAATAAGCAAGGTGGACCTTTTGACCTCGCCTGTTTTGTAATATATTTGGGCCTATTCAAACAATTCTATTCCCTGCACTTTGCTATTGATATATTCCATGATGAAAATACTAACAGGCAGGTTAAAATTTCAATAGGTATTATTAAGGTAGGAAACAAGTATTGATACATACAGTGGTTAGAACTTACCTAATGTTTGTCTCCACTAGTCAGGCGAATTTCATGCAATCAATGTTTTTACATACAGTAATATTGTCATAAAAAGTTTCTTATTCCTGGTAAGCAGGAGGCTATCCCAGAAGCATAAGGTGGAAGGAGGAGCAACACATTGGACAGGATGCCAGTCCATCATTGGGAACACATTGAAGTCTACTTACTGCACACCTACAAGTCTAAAACCAATACTATCCGTTAACTATACTAATTTTGCTCTAATTATGTATAGTGCAGCATTTACTATAGGATACTGTTATTTTGGGTTATGGGTTTCGATCCTTTAAAAAGTATAAAGGGTGTTCTAACTTTGCGTATGTAACAAGATTTATTTTTATGTGGTATACATTTATTTGAGACATGAGCCCTTGAGCCCTTTCCTCCCAGTATAATCCTTGTTTTTTTTAACACAGATCAAGTAACACACCAAGCTGAATCAATAACATACACTGCTAACAAGTATGGAAGGTGTTGGGAGAAATCTTATGCAGTGATATTTTTGATTTTACACTTTATAAAGAGCATGGAAATACACTGATGTTTCTTAGTTGACTTTAGGTGTGTTAACACATTAACAGACCCTTGTTAATATTTAATACATTTTAAAAGGTGAAAATGTAATCACATCACAGAAGAAAAGCCACTTTCCAAAAACAGAATAATTTAATGTCAGATGTACTGTACTGCCACATTATAATCAATTTTTTAACTATATATAACTGAAACGGTTATTATATCAAAATATCAACCTTTTAATAAATGCTTTATTTTAAAAGAAATCCAAATTCAGAGAAGAATGTGATTAACTTGTATTCTTATTAACCGTAGCCACACTTTGACTATTAAGTCGTCAGTGAAAATTTTCACCTGAAGCTTAGCTAATGCTTTTGCAGCCATTTAACACAATACATATTGAATGAATTGATTACACTTCACAGTCCAAAAGCTACAGTATATGTGTCTTGCTTTAATTTTGGATCTTGTTATCTCAGATTGAGGTATATAGAGCCCTCTGAAGATCCTCTTCATTAATGTGGAAATTTGTATTGTGTAGCTTTGCGCGGATAGGTGAAATCAGCTAGGGAAAACTTGTAGAAACTGATGATATGGCAACCCTATAATTCCACTGAGGAATTCTTTTGCTCAATTACTTGTCCTTCAGTATTTTTTTCCCCCAAATAGCTGAGGTTCCTATTATTTTACCAAAGACTGTGAAGCCATATCTGAATGAATTCTACCATTCAGGAAGATGAGGTAATCAGCGATTTTTAAATATAGCAGACACATAAAAACCATCAATCTGGGAGTACCAAGATCTATGAGAATCAAGAGAGATTATTAAGATAAGTCTGCGAAAATGCAGACAAAACTGAAAATGCTTGGTACTGACATGACATGTTGGAGAGGACCTATTCTGTTGTGCTCATGAAAGAAGTAGTCTATGCAGCAGAAGAAAAAAGAGTGTGAGAGAACAAGGAAATAAGAAGAGCTAAATGACTAAATCATTTCACAGAACCAAAAGACCTCTTGGTCTTTCTTTCAATCTTCAATAAAGAGTTTCTGTATCCTTAAACAAAAATTGCAAAATGTATCTGTCTATAGTTACAAAGTACTGTTTTCTACCAAGCAAACTGACTTGGTCTTTTCTTTTTTTTCAATTTGCTTCATTAAAACAGTAGTGATTTTATAACTCTGGATGTCCCCCTTCCTCAATTATATTGTTTCTTTTATTGTTTTTTGTGACATTTTGCTAGAAAAACAGATCAAATCTTTGTTTCCTAATGAGGAAGACATATGTAGTATCATTACTTGCAGTATGTATTCCATTCACAAATAGCTGCTAGAAAAATAAAACATACTGTATATAATCCAAAACATCAACTGAAGATGGTTTTGCTTTGTACAATTTTTACTGCTATTCCTGAGATTTAGAAGCTCTTCTTAAAATAATGGTCAGAGAATCATAATGTTCAGTTTTTATTAACTAAAACAAACATATTAATAACTATAAAATCACAGTCAGCACTGCTTAGTATTTACAGCCTTTAAACATGGTTCTTGCTAAGGGAATCTAATCATACTTTTTCTGGTAATGTTAGGTCCCACATTTATTCAGCTTGAGAAGGGTTTCAGCAATTATCGCCAGCAGACACCAAACTCGAAAAAGAGTATTTTACAATAATTGTGGAAATAAAGCTGTAGAAAAGCACCAGCGAGGCGTGCTGATGATACTTTAAGAGACATCTTAATAAACTGATTCATGTGGTATTAGCTCAGCAGACCAAATATTAATAAGCTTTCCCAGTTAGAGTCTGTTGACTTTTTACCTCTTCGGGGACAGCCCTGATGTTTTTAAATCCTTTTCTGAAGACCACAAATACACGCCGGGCTCCACAGCGCAATGCAGAGGTGGCGCAGTCAAAGGCAGTATCACCAGCACCCAGCACTATTACTGTGCCATGCAAGACTGGCAACTGAGAACGACAGCTACACATCCCTGAATGACAAAGGAAAGAAAAAAAAATCTGTCTGCGGAACTATTTCAGCTCAATGGTTCAAAAGATACTAATACTTAAGGCAGTGTAAAATTGCATCTTCGAGTCTGCAGACACAGCATGTCACTATCAAATTATTCTGCTTCATTGAAAGGCAGTTTTATTCCTATTTTTTTTTCAAATGTCCTCATATAAGTAATTTCATACCCAGTACCTTTAGCAGTGCGACTTTTACTTTATCTTCGATATGGATGACTACAGAGTATATTGAATGCAGCTGATTTCAGCATCTGATATCACATCCCACTGAATCTATCAAAATCCCCTCCATTCCAATCATTCAAAATGTTTTGTACTCACTTAAAATCAAACAACAGTTTCCTGTGCAGGCATCTCTAGAACATTTGCAACTTGTCTATTTTAAAAGCCTTGGCTACTATAAGAAATGGAACCACTGTCACACTATTTGTTATGGAACATACTGTAAAGCACTTATCAGGTTATTCTCTGAAAGGCACGGTAGCTTTCTTTATTCATCCTACACACATTAAAACTTTGAAACAATCTCTTCATACAAAGTCTTTTATTAGCACATTCTGCAATGAAAATCATATATATATACCCTGTACATTTCACTGAATTATTATATTCTTTAGCATGAATTATTGTGACATTAAATTTAAACATAAAATATACGGTGTGATTTTCATGTTCAATTCGATGCGCTATGGGGGAATTTCCCTTTCAACAAAGAAAGCTGAGTTTTTATATTTTGAGCCATAAATCATCACATCCACGGGTGAAATTGTGTTCTTTAGATGTAAGATTAAAAGGTGAGGATCACTTTTTTAAAATATTTTTACCCTATTCTTTTTTTTATTTCTGTTCTAAAAGTAGGTTTGTTGTAAATAAATTGACCAAAATAATTGTTGCCACACGTCTGAAAAAAACAAAACAATCCATTTCCATTACGGAAAATGTAAACAAAGATCATCACCAAAATCACATAAGCTATGTGGATATAGATATAAATGAAAACATATACAGTAATTAACGTTTCTTTGTGTATGTTTCTGTGTGTTCAAATAATATTTTTATATGATCTCTCTCTCTTTTATCTCTTAGTAAGGTTAGAACTTGTCTCTCTTGCTTGTTAGACAAACATAGTATACACTGAAATCTGCGACTGATACTTATAACCTGTGAGACAATGTTAGTCAATTAGTATTTTTTTTTCAAAGAACAAAGATCTGGGGGAGGGAGCTGGGCTGCCTTCTGTCAAAGTTGTACTGTGCTTTCTCCCTGTGTTTTGGGGAGAAGTTGTGTTTTGGAAAGACATGCTATTTATTTGTGTTTATTGGTGCCCCTAAATTCTCCCTGTGTGTCTCTTTGTTGTGTCCTGCGATGTATTACTGTCCCATTCAGGCTGTAGTACTGTCTTTTGGGACAGACTCTGGGTTGCAGCAACCTTTATCAAGAATAAGCAGCTTTCTGATGATGGATGGATGAATGAAATAACAGATCTGACACCACTTCACACACTCCTTGCAGTGCATGGCTTTAATATCTTTGCAAAAGATGTGAGATATTCTGAGGCTAGAGATAGCTGGAATGTGGCAGTGGAGCCATTAGCTAGCCTACATCTTTGCTTTTGTTTTGTTAGTCACTGTAACCACTCTTTCAAGTCTCTGTTGTCTTTGTTGATTTCCACTGTGTTGTGTTTTTTTTTTCTAGAAGCATTAGCTACTCTTTTTCTTTTGATAAAGTACGTTCATGTTAACCAGTGCTGCTGCTGATTTCTTCCTTACTGCTTCTATACTTCAGTTGCCCTTTTTTCTTAACTAGGTGACACTGAAAGCCCAATGTAATGTCCAATTAGCCTGCCACACTGTGAAAACGAATCAACTTTACGTGCTCTTTTTTCTTTTGCTTTTCATTTCACAAATTTGAAATCATATTTTCAGGTAGGCATCTGAGCTACACTACCCTTGGTATCAGACGAAATTTAGCACATTAAAGCCACTCTTCCCTTGTAGACCTTATTATACCCTCCATGCATGCGGGCACACAATTTGATGAAAATCTTACAGGTTGATTTGAATAGCTAGATACTGTACAAACACTTTAGCTGTGCCTGTATTTTAGAGTTTAAGTATAGCAATGTCATTACAAAGTATTTCAGAAATCCACTGTAATCACAATTTTACTACCCATGTTAAATCGACCACTTATGCCTTTTTGGCTCTGTATTCATTTCATTTCGCCTATTGTTATTTAAAATGTAGGAAATCAGTTCTTGATGTCGCGAGAGCTATAGACAAGCAAATAAAAAACTTCATATATCTTAATTGATTTCAGAACACATTGCATTACGTTTTTTGCTCACACAAAAATGTCCCTTTCTTGATAAATACATTGACAGAGAATCTATTATATGTCTTCCTCATAGACAAGAAAACAAATGGCACATCTGGTTTAGAAAGGTAACTGATATGAGTTATCATTCTAGCAAAATTCTATACATCATGTTTCAGTAAAATAATGAAGATTTGATGTGTTGTATTGGTTTTCCTGAAACATAAATTGTGAAGGGCAAAACTATGCCCTTTTTTAGTTCAGTTTAGAGAAATACATTTTTTTATGGAAGAAAGAGAAAAAATAATCTTTGCATGACAGCTCTTTGTAGAGCGTCTTACACAGTGTTCCTTTCTTGCTAAACACGCTATACTGTACTTTCTTCCTCCTTTTCTGGAGATAAAACATGCAGAATTCCAATTTAAATTCTGTATTCTTTATTTCAGCACATTTAGTCAAGCTTTACCTGGTTTGCTGGCCTTGGCAACCAATGGCAGGAAGTCTTTAGAAGTATAAAAACCTTCTTCCATTGTCAGTCCTTCAAAGATTTGGTGTCTGTTTGGCTCTGGCAAACCTGTTCAAACATTGCGACAATGATTCCTTTGAACATCACATAATGCCATTTACTTTTTAGCTGTGAAATTGTTTTTTTATAGCTTTTATTAGACAAAATAATTTATATTTCAGTAATTTTGGGGAAATTATAAAGATAGCCATTTAAAAAGAAAATTAAAAGGCAGGAATTAAAATTCTAACTCAAAATGAACTTAAACCTTTATGATTAACCCTTAAAAATAAATTGTTTTCAGATAAAATACATACATTCAAATAATAAACCAAAGGAAATAATGACAAAACTATACAAATCTATCAAGATTTGGGTTGATTTGTCATAAACCTCATCAATCATGTTTATTTTATTCTGAATATTTTTTATTATTTTTTGGGACACATTCAGTAAAGCATTTCAAGTCTTTTACATAACCAATTTGTAGAAATAAAAACCTATCAGATTGAATACATCATAAAAGCAAATGGAAAACCAATGATCGTTTTTTAATCAAAGTCATCGTTTCACTGTAATTGGATTTAAAAGTAGAATAGCTCCTCTCTATCTTCCCCTTAGACAGAAAAAAAAACATCCAACAATTGTAAGGAAGGAAAAAACAAAACAAGAAGCAGTCAGTCACTCATCTGTCTGCTGCACACGTCTCAGACTAAAAACCTATCATTAATGCATTTTGTACGGTGGGTCTATTGAGTGAGGCTGGCAATTAAAGTTCTTCTTTTCCAGTGCCTGTTGTTTGACCTGTGAAGACGCAACCTATCACATATCCATTAATTATTTCTACCTGATGGGCTTCGCTTGCCAGCACAAGTGGGTATATCTCCTGTCCAGGTGCTTGAGGTCTACAGCTACCTGTTCTCTGGTCCCCCAGAGCCAGGGTCCCTCAGAAAGAGTTAACAGGCTAGTGCTGTCTGACCAACTCACTGTAACCTCCATAATCAATAATATGTGTAACTTGTAAGTGCACAGTTGAGCAGAATGCAAGCCTTGCCCTATCCTCGTTAACCACATTGAGCTCTGATACTACAACCTACTCCCTCGTGTCTGCTGTGATCAATTTTAATTTCCTGACCAGGAATAAAACAACACAGCCCCCCCCCCCCTACCAACAACGACGACAATCCTATACCCACCACCCACAACAACTAAACCCCCTCCCTTCCTTTTCTGAATTCATTTATGGAGGATGTTTTAGATTTATGTCGGCAGTGAAAATGGAAGAATTAATTCAAACAGCTGCTTTCTCTCTCTCTCCATTCACATTATTCAGTATGTAGTTTAGATAACTATTAGAAATGGTGCAAAGGAGGATCTTGGGGGAATATGTATTTTCATTTCTTTTTGTGCTATCCTCTTACATGTTTTAATTTCTAGTATGAATGATATATATGTATACAAATGTATTTAATTACAAAAATATAGCAAATATTACTAGTTATTTGCAATAGCAAAATCTACTAGTTAAAAAATAATTTATTCAGGACAATCTGTCTGCTGAGTACCTACAACACCTAGTAATCTGGATCATGAGTTCATTCTCTGAAAGTTAATTTAAACTTTCGTATTTTTTCTCTTCTCATTTGACACTGGAGATGAAGCTGATTAAATATTTAGTTGTTTTGTGTGCAATCCATAAATGTTAATTAACTTGAGGGTGGAGGTGAAATCATTACAATTTCACAAGAAATTGCATTACAAGAGTTAAGGATGAGCTACTATTTTATTTCAGACTGAACTCTTGTCTTTTCTCACATTTGTTTAGAAATGGAAGACAAGAGAGATCTTAGCTGTTCATAACCCACCTCAAAGAACATTAAGATTTAAAAGATCTTTGATTTCTTTTTAATAAATGAGCATCTCATTGAGACTTTGTCTTACAATGTTGATTTCACTGGCATTAACTAATAAAACATAAAATGTGTCATTAACACTACAAAACAATTGTTTTTACTTAAAAACTGGTAGGTTTTGTGATTGACTAAATTAAATGAAACTCTACAAATGTTCACCAGATAATTGACAATTAAAAATAATTTGCTTAAATACAATAACAAGACAGAAACAGACAGATGAACATACAATAGACTGAAACTAAAAGTGAGGTGCCCTTAATTTCTTTTTGCTGAGTTTCAAAATGAAAAAAAGTAAAAAATAGTTATTTAACAAAGCATTCAAACATCTTACAAAAATCTATTCTTCAAAACTGCAAATTTCAAATTATTTTATGTTTAAGCAGGTCTTTTTAATTCTGTGCTAAGCAAAATATTGCACATTTAGGTTAGCAATACTGTAAAAAGAAGGGAGACACATCTTGTCTGCCAGCTTTATTTTAATTAAACTTTAAACTGAGCCATTTATAGTCTTTACCTATTGTGCATACAGTGCTGTATTGTGTTAGGAATGGTAACACGCTATCTAAATAGTTTTAAGTAACTATGTAACTGTGTTATTTAATTTACAATGCAGTTTTATTCCAAATTCTTTGAATTTTAAAAGATAATTTCAGTTTTCCTCCAGTGCAAACTTTGATTATTTTTTGTCTATCAAAAAAGATCTCAGAACAAATCCCAAAAGTATGTTTAAGTGAGGAACATGTTCATATTGCTTTTATTTTCTACACTTGCATACAGTGGCTTATTATCTTCATGCTTATTCATAAACATTCAGAAAACGTAAGAGCAAATCCTGATCTGTAGGAGAAATTTGGAAAAATTATTTAAATTTAAACATACTGTACAGTACAGTGAAACTGAGTAATATGTGTCTATTAACCTGCGTGATATGTACAATTTAATAGATTATTGACAGTGTGCCTTTTATGACCCTGGATTATTACTTAGATATGATATTTGTGTTTGCTATTTCTATAACACAAATATAAACTCAAAACATTAAAAGAAACTCAATATTTTACCAGTATATCACATATAATTTCCCAGCTGTGTGTTTTTGTGTGTGTTTTCTCTACATATCAATGCTTTCAGCACACTTATTTACAGTATAATTCAGTAACAGGGGACCTCTTGTTTTATTCTATAGGTACAGTAATTTCAGTGAGTTGGTCATGCTTAAACTGACAATAATTGATTGCATTATACACATGCATTGTGTTATTCTGAGATATTTAAATTAAAAATAATACGACTTTAAGAATTGTTAAACATAAAAAACGATATTTCACACATCATAACCTAGTCTTTAAACCAACCTATTATTAATCATGTGCTCCATTTATCTTATGACCATACAGTAAGTGAATCTCCATTAAAATTCATGATTGAAACTCAAACCACCATCCCATGTGCCATGGTTCATGACATACAATTTAACTCTGTTTGCACTTAACTGACCTTTATGACCCTCAGAATGGAACCTCAAAGGCCACAACTTAGAATTTCACACACCTAAATCTTTTTAGTGACTTGATGTAGTACTAGTTGAATACAGCTAAAATGTTATCACATTAGATATCAGACTGTACTGCTTTATAAAAGAGGTTGCAAATTCCTTCTACACAACCTGTACATTCATTCCTTTTACTATAAGCTGTAAAGGTTCGAAAAAGATCTCAAAAGGGGGAAAACACTCCAAATGAGATGGTGTAATAGCAGAGTACCACAGGGCTCAGCAGAAGGACTACTGCTATTCCTAGTTTATATTGCTGATCTAGATTCTGCCATAGCAAACTAGTCAAATTTGGAGATGAGGCAAAGATAGGGGGATCAGCAAATACTGTGCTAGCTGCAAAGGAAATTAAAAAAAGATTTTGATCGAGATTAACACTGGGAAAACACCTGGAAGATAACATAACATAGAGCTGTGCAGAGTATTACATGCAAAAACATGAACTATAAATATAAAATGGGAAACTCTGGGTTTGAAGAAGCTAGCAACAGTATAAAGGAGACTTAGGTGTTTGTGTGACATATAATTTTCATCTTCTAGATGATGTAGAGTAGGAAAAAGAAAAGAAAATAGTATTGGGCTAAATATTTAAAAGAAAAAGAATTAAATGGTATATTAAAATTGAGATGCAGAATGTGGAAAACTTTTGGATGCCACTAAAAAAAAGATATAGCTGCTCTGGAAACAGTCCAAAGAAAAGTGTCTAGGTACCTCCCTGGACTCGACAGAATTTCCTACTCTGACACTACTCAGGCTAAGAAAAGTAAATATTTTAGTCCCCTTAAAACTAGGAACATAATCTGCTTATTTACACAAACAGCTTTAGAAGTCTGGAAACATTACTAGCTATTGATTTCATTAAAATGAACGTAATCCTGAATGAAGTCAAATTTAGCTAGGACAATGAGGATAACATCCCTGTCTACAGTACATGGGAACTTTCATTACTCCTAGTAAACCAGGCCAGTAAACTCCTTACCTTGTGATTCCAGGCTACTATGTTATGTAATAATGATAATACAGTAAGTAGGTAGTTATGTCATATTGGAAGATTTTATTCTTGATTATACATTTAAACATTCATAAACTGCTTATCAGCTTCTTAGTTAGCCCAACTGCACAGATCATTATCTAAAGCTCGGCATGGATTACTTTCATATCCAAGTTCTCAGACACAAAACGTTTAATTAGCTAGCACCAGCACGTTTATGAACAGGGACCCATGTGACTTGAAACTAAAAGGTAATACAGGTGTGGAATTTGGTAATAAAATGTTTATTTTATACACCCATGAGGGTTATTATTTATTTTAAAACGCATTTTATTATATTTATGTGGATCTGCAACCAAAAACACTGAGGTTTCACAAATAAAAGAATCTCTTTAATTTTTTTGTTAATGCTCTCTAAAATTTTTCCCACATGAAGCGAAAGAAAAAAATGTGTTTTCACAAGAGGAATCTAATACAATTTACAAATGACCCACTTATCTCTTCATACAGGGTCCATCTATAGTATGAGGGCAGTCACTTACATTGGTAAGTAGCCAGTCTTTAAACTTGATTAATAAAAGAAAAAAGCTGAAACAGATTTAAGGAATATTTAACCCCACACTGCCAAATATGTATTTACCAAGGAAGTTCTCCAAAGAAACAGTGGTTATCAATCACAACCTCATTACCAGTCTGTCTTCTGGGTTTAGACTAAATGTATTCTGGCTCGCTGCCATACTAAATGTTCAATGAAACATCCTTAAGGCTGTCTACAAGATCAGCTGAAGTCACATATGCTATATATCAAAGAAGAACATTAGTGTTATCATAGCTTAATAAATAGTGCCATTTGAACACCATAATGCTCTGCTCAGGGTTATCTGCCCTGTACTATACTGCCCTATTTAAAAGTAAATAACACTGTAGTCTAATGGGGAAATTATTTTATGGGTGAGAGCTCATAAAATATGAATATGAATAGCTAAATGATGACAGATAAATGACTGCAAGTGTAAATCTAAACCATCTAGGTATTTCTTTATACAAACACCAAAGCTAACTGAATTTTAATTTTTGAACTTGCTTATTGACTTTCTTGTGATGAAACTGGCACACCAAGGTCATTAGAGTAGAAAATAATTACACTTTTTCAGGGAATTTTAAGATAAGAATCGGTATCTGACAACTGAATTTAATACGTTGTATCACTTTTAACAGTGACAAAATGAATGTTTTTGAAGACATTTGTTGTTTCTTCTCTTAATTAAAACAGAAGTAACAATGTACCCCACAAATCATTAAATTCATTTACATCCCTCAAGTATTATCTTTGACTGTGAAATTGCATTAACAATCTTTTCCTATAGGCCTGAAACTGTTATTCTCTTCACCAATTTACTTTTTGAAACCTATTTGCAATGCTAAAATTAAAACTGGAAAAAAAGAAATCCTCAGTAAGACTTCACTGGACAAGAAAAAAAAAGGGGGTGAAATTTGAAATCACAGTTTAAAGTTACGTAGAAAACATTTGAGACCACACAGCTAAAATAACACTATAGAACAAATCACCTGAAGCTTTACACTAAGAACTTTAAAATCACTTCAAAAACGAACAAGCCCCTCAACTGTGATGTCTCTCAGGCAAATTCAGTTTGAAAAAAGGAAAAAACATTTGCTAGTTGCTATTCAAATTCTGTTGCTAAGCCTACAGCACATTTCTTGAATATGCTACAAATTCATTCATTACCTTTCATTAAGTCCCCCATTCACATGATGGATTTGAGTTATTTTTATTTAATTACATTCCACAATTTCAGCACTGCTTCGTAAGGGACAGTTTTAAATGCAGCCTATTCAGTTCAGTAATTTTGTCAAATTACATCTGCAATGTTTTTCCGTGTAGCAGCCTTGATTTTATTCAATAACTGTACAAAATCAATCATGGAATTAGTTGTGTAGGTAATCTAAAAGTGTCTCTTCCAGGGTATCACTCAGCAGAATGCTTGCTATTCAAATCCTACAGCACAATTAAAATTGGAACCAATTGGAACACTCTCCGTCTAATAAAAATATAAAGATAGACACATTCTGAGTAAAAGAAGTGCACCATTACTAATGCCAACCATTTTCCTTCCACCATAAAAAAAACAACTATGTATAAACACACACACACACATTATGTACAATTTTAAACCTTTAAGAACTGTAGAAATTGCAGAACATTAGTTAAAGTCATTCAATTGTTTTAAACACATTACTCCTGAAGTGATTGAAAAAAACATCAAAAATTGCTGCCCTGGGGCTTCTGAGTGATTCGACCAGTAAAGACACTTATCTTAAGTGCATGCTGAGCCTGATGGTCTAAGAGTTGGAAATTCAGTTTATTTAACAAGAGTAACTTAAAAATGTAAGTTAACAGACTATGACTTGGATTCTCAATGCAGACTGACAATTGTTGGGTTACATACAGTATGTACAGCAGAAAGCACTGTGATAACATACCTGCAGTATATTGATTAAAAATGAGAAAACTGCAGACATACTTCTACAAAATAACAAAGCAAAACAAATACAATTTTCACTTTAAATAGGGCGGGTTACCAGTATATCATTGCAATCTTAAAACTAATCAAACATTATATCACCATATTATTGAATTTACATAGTATACAGTATATAAAACAGACGCACATTATGCAAGCTTGAGATTTCATTTTTTTCTCTAGCTCTGAAAATACATGAGATGTTACTTCCTATATTTCACAGGGCTAATAATATATAGTAGAGAATGGCTCTATATATCCTGCACAGAATATTGGCAAGTTAACCGGACACTTCTTAATGTACAATTTATTGCTTTAAAAAATAATAATACATTTTTCTCATTGAAAGACTGCCTTTCTTGCATGTCTGCTGCTCAGAGAATGTTAAAGATTGCACAGTATTTCTAAGCAAAGTTACAGCACATTAACTTTGCCCTCATCTCTGTCTCAGCTGATAGATGCCAGAATCTTTCACTGTTGGTTTTATAAACCAGAACAGTCATTTGTATTCAGGACCAAATCAAAAAACCTCATGACAAAGTGTATTTTAACTATAACACCCTTCTTCTGACACCTCCTTTATAAGTAATGTGCTTTCATTTTTCACATGTTGCATCTCATTTATTTTGTTCTGATGCAGATACTTAAATTGTGGAGATACAGTGAGCAGGCAATACCTTTGAAATAATAAATCATCTGTTACAGATGTTTTCACTCTCAGCTAGAATTCTGCTCATTAATCAAGCATTATCAGTATCTATCAGTGCCCAATGCAAAAAAGGAATAGTACTTCATTTTTAGTTTTGACTTTCATTCACTAGTAAGTCCCTGACCCTCTGAACCTTATGAATTGCACAGAGATGAAAAGGCATAAAGGGTATATTGTTAAAGTATGTACAGTATAAGCACACTATATATAATATGACTGAACATAAAGGCTCCAATAGTGATAATTGCTCTTTTCAATAGAAAGAAGGATACTCATTAAACTTACTAGAATAACACAGAGTCTCACTTTGGAATATTATTAGACACTGTAAATACATAGTGACTTTTGCATCTCTTCAATCAGTATTTCTCGTTTCCACAGAGACCTTTTTATCTGTATGTCTAACTGTAAATTATATAAACATATAGTCAGATAACTTTCAAAGTAAAACAGAAAAATATTATGACTTCAATATACTGTAAATAAAAATAATGAACAGTGTTTGCCTTTCACAAAGTCAACAATCTAAAATAAAATCCCTCTTAAAGACATTTTTGTGAGACCTCAGGAACACAGAGGACAGACAGTAAATAGCCACCTGCTGTGCTTTAAAAAGGCCATAGCAGTTACATGACTGCTTGATGTAAGAACAGGTAACATTACATCCACTCTCATTACATCAGCATGCCACAACAAAGAGGTTCATCAAAACTGATTTACTTTGAAAGGGCCGCACTGCAGACTTAGTTCTGGGACATTAGTAGGACATAACTGTTCATGAAAATCCTCGAAGCCCAAAGACAACATAACAGAGACTAAAACAAGGACTGTAGAGACACATACTGTACAGTAAAACAACTCATGGTATACATATTAGGGAGTCAAAAAGAAGGGTGATTCTCTGTTCAGAGACTGATTTTCTTCTTAAATATTAGTGAATTTGGGGATTACAATTTACATTATTTGAAACTATGCACAGTGAATTAGTGAATTACTATATGAATCTTGAGATTGCAGTGAAGAACAGATAATAATGGGAAATACTGTTGATTTTTTATTGTGACACAGTGTACAGTAAGTCAGGAATGTGTCCCATAACAATGAGCATCTTATGAAAGAGTGCAGTATTATACTTCGTACTGTTTATGGAGAGTAAGCCTTACAACACCACTGGACATGAACCTCCTAGATTCCAGTATGTATAGGTTGTCTCGAATTGATAAAGCTACAGTACTTTAATAATGTTCTCTTCCAGGAGCATGTAGGAGCATTTGGGTATCACTCTACAGTCAAGGATTCTCAAACACATCATGGAACATTTTGGAGGGATGTCAGGAAACATGCTCTCCTTTGTCTCTGCTATGCTAACTCAGAAATCTCCTTGACTTTGCTTCCTGAGACACCACGATAATCCTGTTTCTTGCACGCAATTGTTCTTATGTGTCCTACAGTCTGATGACTGGCCTTCAACTAGCTAATTTTGGGTTAATCCAAAACTTGTCATAAATACTGTAGCTCTTCAAAAAAACATTAATTTATTATTTATTAACACATCTTTTCATATTGGATAATGCATTCCTTTGAACATGCTAATATGCGGGCATACACCAATAAATATTGCACTTACTAGGAATATGTTCTTTCAGTTCTGGGTACCTATTAACTTATGATAATCATCTATACACTACTATGTACTGTTTGCCTCCTAAATACTTAATTGCTGTTGTTGTTTTTATGTATCTCACAACATCTATCACTGCATTTATAAGACTGAGAAACACTAAATTGAATATTTAAATATTTTCTGTATTGCAGTTCAACACAGGGTAAAGGTTTCTGAAGTACTGCCAGTATAAAATTATTGCAACAAAACTGATATACAGAGTATCACTTACAAAATCTCTTTAAAGATTTCACAATACAGACTGGGACTATTTCCATTTAAGAGTATCCAGGTTTCCTGGAGCTAGTATCAGTGAATATCATTAAAGTCAAGCCAATATCATGAAATGTAATAAGCAACATGAGACTCGATTCTTTAATGTTACATTTCACAGCTTTCATTTTGTCTAAAAGTGCTATTGTAATGTGATACATTTATGTCTACTAGTACATTAAAAAATAAGAATAATGGAGACCAATTGATTTCTAACCCTTTCAGATTTCTGGAATCTGAACTTTAAAAGCAGTCTTATTCTCGTTAAAAAATGTATATTAAAATGAAATTGGTTGAGTACATTCCTGTAATAAGAAATGTAACACTTTCTGTCACAAGATTATTTTAAAGGGAAAAAGTAAAAACTAGTAAACCTAAAAAAGTCAATAATATTGTTGTTTAAATAACTGCATAGCAAAATAGATACACTGTACTGTGGTGTTTGCATTGGTACTTACTACAAGTTACAGTAGAAATGAAAGAAACTGCATTTTTTGTTATACAAGTCAAATTTGCTTTTTTCTGTTTCTGTTAACAAACTTGAAACACATGTTGCCCTAAATGCTGTGCAGTTACAGTATTGATCACCATCCTAGGCACAGATAATAACTAATTAAAACAGACTTACATTAAAAATATGAAAGTCTTTCTCACAAATTAACCTCTCTTTAAAACAAAGACCTTTTAACACCCTACTGTCTATTGATTTGTGTTTTTTTGTTATTTATGCTTGTTTCTTTTTATATCAAAGGCTTGTTCAGTTCAAAGACACAGATTAATGTGTTTCCTTTATAAGGCTCCAGGTACAATTGATACATCCCACCTAATTTGTAAGCAACAAAGCTTCCATCAAATTAAATATTGTATGGATTATGATACCAACCTAACACTTCCATAATACAAACAAATAAATATGTAAAGAAATAAATGGGACTAAGAAGTCTAATTCTTTGAGATCATGAAGCAAGAACATTATTTGTGGGGTAAACTATGAGCCAAACACTTTTTTCTTTCTAAAACACAACTAGCTGAGTGGATAAATGACCAATACATGCCTTAGTAATGAAACATAGAGAATATAGCAGTCATTCCAGTTGTTGCTCATCAACACATCAAGTGTTACTGTAGTATGTCACTTAAAAAGAACACAGGCTTAAAGGTTGCTCCTCAAAGTTTTATCTATCAAGTAAACATTGAAGGGGTTCTAACTAATTTGAACCTAGAAGCTTGTTTTCTCAGCTTACAGGCCAAGAACAATGTCCTTATCTTCATTTTTCAAACTGCCTTCAAATTTAGAGCATGCCAGTAAGAAATTTGCATGTCAATCACTACAGAGGATGACATTTATAAAGCCTGCAAATCACAGAAATTAAAAGCAAACACTTTTAGGCTGCTCTCCATATTTATGATGCCAGTACCAAAAGACTTAGAACATTTAAACATGATAAATTATATGACTTCTTTTCCATTATTGTAAAAGAAAACACACTGCTGCCTTCAAGGAATATTTGAATTTCTCAGATCAATACATGGTGACGGTTTTTCTTGCATTTTCAAAAATAGAATGGCTTAGACCAAGTCATATTACTCAAATATAAAGTTCCTTACCTCTCTGTCTCCAAACAGAATTCTAAGTTAATAAAGACCTGTACATCAGGTTTTTAAAAATGAGTATAATGAAAAGCATAACAACCATAAATTGATCACTTAATTTTAAAAGAAAACATAAAACTATAAAATGTCTTTCAAATCAGAATCTGAGTGTTTAATAACCCCATACCAGTATCTTTTGCAAAAATAGTATTTTATATGATATAATACAACCTCTTAATTTTTCTCTTTTTTCCAGAACTGGGAACCAGACAGGTAGCTCCATCTATGAGTAACTCAGCTAAGCTTAATTTCAGTCTTCCTATTTAACAGCTTTAAACTCTTGAAAGGAATCCTAAATATAAAATAATTGGGAACACTCAACAGGAGTCTTGGTGGAGTTCTTGACTCATTAAGCTACTAAAAACTGATGAACAAGACAGGCTGAACAGCACTCCTCTCAGAAGGTAACTATTCCAAACTCTTTATAATGTCAGATACCTATCCTGTTTAATGCTCCCATTAGGAGAACTTTATGAAATGACACAATGGGAATATTTTAAAACAGTTATCTATGAACCTATAAAATACCTGGACCTTTCTATAAATACTGCACATACTAACTGGAAAACTAACTTTTAAAAAACTATGCACTAACCTGTCCAAATACAGAATGATGGATCCACCTCCATACATCATAAGTACAGCTGTAAGTTCACAGACACCCATGCAGACACAACCAATCAGGCAATAAAAGTTTACAGAGACCTGCACACCATGTGGGATGGAGTTCAACAGGTTCTTGTGGCTTGATTTTGGGTTATCTGTTGATGTTTTTTTAAATTTGCCAACCACACCAGGTAAAATCCTTCGGCTGCTTGAATTTATGCATTACTCAGGACATACTCATACCAGCAACAATGCTTCTTGTGAGGCCATTTACACCCACCTTCTATCTCACAGTATGTAACAGTAAGGAAAAGATCTGGTCTGCTACTGCTTTAACTTAAAAGTCTCAGAAAATCATAGCTGGGTCATTCCTATCACTGATATTCAGTAATTCCACATCCGAAGAAGGCTCCACAGCCAAAACGTTGTTTTATTTTTTCTCTTTTCATCATGGAATAAAACTACTTCCTTTGCAGCCTACGCACACTGACGCAGCTACCAGCCTGAACTACTACAGTAATTCTAGTCTATTCAATAGGGCAATATGTGTAGTACTGTACAACTGAGCATTAATATCACGCTCTCACATAATCAACCGCATAATTCGGATAAACGCCGGCGCATTCCCACCACCCCTGTTAATCAGACACCAGCCTGATCCAATTCCCAAAAACGACAACGCACAAGCTAATCATCCTATCACGTCTCTCGCTTCCCACCGCACCTGCTGAGTAAACCTCCTCGACCTTCACTTCACTGCTTGGTATTAAACAGTCTTCTGTTTTCCTAGCTCCTACCTTTGAAACCTTGCGATTCCCTTCTTCAAGCCTCCTGGGAACGACACTGATTGCATACCCAACTACGTCTTCATCTCGCCCTCTGGATTTGATCACACTCTCTTACTGCCTCATGGATATGACCCTGCCTGCACACCGGAGTCCATCTTCACCTTGCCCTACTGGACTCGTTCGCTACCTGACCTGCATAGGGTTCTTCACACCGCTCGCAACAGTTAATCGTTCCATGCACATACTATACAGTATGTTAGTATTACAATACTTTTTCTTACTTGCCAGAACCCCCCCAATGATTTAAGATTATATTAAGTTGTATTCAAAAATGTGTATTCTGGAAGGCACATAAACATAAATTAACCTTAACTGGTGTCTTTCAACTTAGAGGTGAAACACATACAGTACTATTTGCTCTTACTGAAAGGATCAACCCATGTCATGGAACATAACCTTGTGCCTCTACTGTAAATGGTACCAGTGTATCTAAGTATATAACGAGTATCTAAGTATACAGCCGTTTAAGAAAGATTATTCTCAAGAAAATTTAAAATTGACAACAACAGAGTACTAGTCTGTACACACACCTGGGCTGACATACATATTATAATAAACTAACACGTGTAAATGAAATGAACTCTTCGAATGGTAATTATATCACTTTAAAATGCAGAAGTCAATAAAATTTTAATCAGGTGTTTTTTTCTAACCAAACCTTGAAGATAAAAACTGACCCATTCCAATGAAGACTGCTTCATATCCCTCTTCTTTTAAAGAGCTTAGCGTCATTTGATCATAGCCAAGACCTTTCTCACAAACTACCTATGGAAAAAAAAGAGATAAAAAACTCTCTTGTACCTTGACAAACTTTGTGTTCACACAATGAGTCTACATCCAGTTTAGAGTGAGACTTTTATAATTAACTATGGATATAAAGTGAATTTATTCAATGTTATTTCAATTTACTTCAACTCATTCTTTATGAATTAAACTAATTGGAAGAAATTTAATACAATTTATTTTTCAAAGTGAATAAACCTAAAACAACACTATAACAAGGAATGGAAAAGAAATTTGTATGGTTTTGGTACGCTGCAGAACCCCCCAAGCAATGTTAGGAATTTGTTTTTCCCACAAAATTAATCACATGCAGGTGTGCCGGATGAGAAGTATTGATTGCCCTTTCTCAGAAGAGTGGCATTCAAACAACAGACAGACAAATGCCCAGAGCGAGAAGGAGCATCTTTCTTGCTCTTTTCCTAATGCAGCTTTTAATTGTTCTTTATTAATGCGTGTGACATTTTGCTGTTAATCTTTTCTAAGCCCCAATTCATTCTTAATTCTTCCATTCAGAAGGCAGGTCATGGATTTCATTACCTTTACACCCAGGTTCTTCATAAGCTCAATTTCAAATTGCACCACATTGTAGGGCAGTCGGAACTGGGGGATCTCAGAAGTGCTGCAGACAGAAGAGGAAAAAAAAACAGGAACTTGTCGGACAGACGTCAGTGTTAAAGAAATGTCTGATAGCCTAGATGAAAGCAAATTTTCATCCATTAATTAAATCTCCTTCTTTATCTTTCCATTGACAAAAAAAAAATGTTTTATTCTTTAAACAGTACTTCTACCTTAATGCTCATAACCAGTATAATATCAAAGGAACATTGTAACTTGATTTCTTTGATCAATTATCAAAATATACAGGAAATGTATAAATAAGGAATTATGGTTACAAAAAACTACCTGCATCATACAATTCTTTTTTGAAGGAAAAGTATGAGAAATTATAACACAATTTATCCATAATAATTGACCTTCTTAAATATTAATTATATTGATATATCAAAGCGTTACGCACACAGTCCTTCAACAGCTAAAGAATAGATGCTCTCATGATTACACCATAAATATTGACAGCTATAAATATCAGCCTCAGACATCTATCAAACACAGAGATATGATGGCCAATGACCTGATAATCTCTCCTAAAACTTAAAGCTGCAGTAAACCATAAATTTAAAGATTAGCTTGCTTTCTTTAAATAACCTAAAAGAAAAATATACACAGACATCAATATGCACCTGTTATGTTTGGTAATGATGTCAAACCTAAAAATTAACCACACAACAAGAAAGCAACTGAAAAATCAAAACTGTTCTGTATTGACTGTCAGGAGAAATGAAAAAAAAATCAGTTTTTAGCAAACGGCTCTACATTTAAAAATGAAGACAGGTGAAATATTCTGACTGCTAGTGCCTGACTTTCAGAATGAAGAAAGGCAGAGATTTCCTTTCACCTGAGCGAAGACTTTTTTTTCCCATTTGCTGTACACTCAAGTATGAACAAATACTTGTGACATTTCATACCTGTCTAAACAAATAAATCAAGAGTGCTAAATGAACTCTAGTGAACACTATTCTCTCAAAATAAGCAAGATTAAAAAAAATATATATTTCATGGCATTCACTGAATCTCCACCTTATGACATGTATATACCAAGGTAATCCTTTGGCAGTTACTGCTATGAAGGACATCATTCATGACAGAATTTTGATAATAAGAATAGGAATATCTTAAATGTGTGTAATGTCAGTCCTTGTTTTGAAGTCACAGTAGGATCTTATGATGACTATGATATCAATGCATGACTGAAAAGATGTGGCATGAATATAGCTGAAAATACTTTAGTGTCTTTCAATTAAAAGTGCTTTAATAATAATCCCTATAGATGACGTCTGTGCGAAGCAAAGGTCATCCATGCATGCAAAAATGGAAAGGGTTTTATTAATTTCTTGCGTTTCAAATGTACAGATGAAATGGACTCCTTATACAATTAATACAGAAAAATGTCATTTGAATAAAACACTGATCAAAGCTCCTATTTCAGAAATTACACAATTATTTTTCTGTGGAAAAAAATGAATGACCTGTAGGTTCTGTACAGATCAGGATGTGCTTACCTTAAACCACCAACGTATTTCTGTTTTTCAAATATGGTGACGTCATCATAGCCCAGTCGCCCCAAAAAAGAAGCACAGCTAATACTGGCAGGTCCACAGCCAATCAAGGCTATCTTGGTGTGAAAGCTTTCATGCATTTTGTCTGACAGGTTGGGATTTCTGATCTGAGGGATCCCCATTGTGCTGAATATCTAGAAATGGAAGGGTGAGTTTGAAACATATAAATATATATTTTTTTCATTTTTAAAGATGTACTAACAAAAGTTTACAGTGACAAAAATATATTTGTTTTCCTAAAGGAAAAAAGGGTAGAAAACACCTATGGGCCAAATGGCCTTCTCTAGTTTGTAATGTATATTAACCTATGTTTGATACTGTATGTGTATCTGTAAATCTGTAAAATACATCAGCAAGTGATGGTCATTGATGTGCCAGGTTTATTCACCACACTGTATATTGAACATGTTTATACTTATTATTATTTACCCACACAAGCAGTCTTTCAATACATTATTTAAATATGGAAATATCCTTGTTGGTACACAATTTAATTCATGCAAGTATATGCATGCTTGGTATAAATTAGTATACTTTTGTGTGCTTAATTTAAATCTGAACAAAAAATATCTTTAATTAATCCAAACCCAATCTATTGCTGATGCCTCAGTAGGCATTTTGGCTAGAACATGCAGCACTAATGCAGCATTTCACTGCTTGGTTTGAGCATTGTAAAGTTGACCAGTGCTTTAACCTTTGATCTGTACATTTTCACCTTTGCCCAGACATCAACATCATTAAGTACTATAATGTGGAAAGGTGGTCGTAGTGCTGCAACTACATTTATTACAAAGAGGGAAGTGGATGTACATACAGAAAATAATTATTTCATTAATTAATAAAACAATAACGCATGTTATTTCTAAAATCTAAAACTTTGGGTGCAAAGACTAAACCTACTCTGGCTTAATGTTCTGTGTGAATAACTGAGAGGTTCTGTGTTTGGATTAGAAAACAAGGTAAGACAGACTGTCAAAGGCACTTATACTTACCTGTGGCTTCCTTCAGTCAGCAACTGATTAGCGCTAAAAGGAAATACCATACGTCTCACTGTTTCAAAAGAATGAATAACTTTATCACTGTTTCTAAACCGGCTAAGACAGTAACAGTAACTGAAGCTGGATTCTCATAGCTCTCCACTCCTGGGGCTAATTCTAATTATCAGCCTGATAAACACAATGACCTTTCACATTTAAGGAAACAGGAGCTGCAATGTAGCCAGAAATGTATAATAAGTCACAGCAACAATGGGGAGCAGGAAAAAAGAACTGCTTTTGTCATTGTTCCTTTCATCCTTTGAACAGTAATGGAACAGGAGAGTGTAAAAAATTATGATACAGTACAAAGCAGAAGAGGATCAGGTAAATGAGTATAAATAAAGAATAGTACATAAATGTGTTCTGAATTTATAAATTGTGGAAATTTGCTGAAATATACTACTCTGTATTAATTTCATTGCGTATTAGTAAATGCATTTCTATAGGTTGAATTCTATACAGTATATTTTAGACTCTAATTTTAAGTTTCTTCTGTGTAATTAGCTGACTGTTATAGAAATTGTCTTTAATCGGAACATCAAATTGACTGGAAATGCTGGACTTTTGTGACATTGGTTGGCCATGATATCTATGCAACACAGACACCTCGGTAACTTTTAAAACACCCATTGTCCTGCACTGCTGTCACTGAGAGCCCCATCTTTTCTCCACACGTAGTGCTAACTCTACTGTGTGCACTGGAGCTTGAATTGTTAAAGAGAAGCTGAGCTTATTAACAGAAAATTAAATAAGTGGAAATGTTCAAAGAAAAATAACTTGTGAAATCTTATTTTTATGAAAACGCCAAAGTATTAATGAAGGGCATTAGTATTCAAAGAAAAATAAAAAAGCAGAAGCAATCAGGTCAAGCAATGATTACAAACAATGTTGAGGAGGAAAACAATTGCACTGATTTTATCATCACAGTAGTACACTACGATGCATGTAACACAATCATTTGTAAATCATCTAACCACTGATGATGACCTGACAGCAGAATACTGTACTGTAAATGAACGGTACCTAATATCCATGTTTTGAATATTTACTATTCACGTTGTAATATATTCTTTCTACAGTATCTATTGCAGTGTGAAACAGTAAAATATTCTAGGATTTCATGTTGGACCACTCACAATTATTTCTTTGTTTGAGCTGCTGTTGCTGAGTTTAATACCTGTGTGTTAAGGGTGTATTAAAATAAAAGATTCTAACAATGCTAAAGCTGGCAATGAGCTTAAACACTCCAGCTTCATGAAGTTACTGTATATACAGAAGCCTGCAGGTGAGGACAGCATTCATTCAAATGATACATACTTTTGGAGGCAGAACAGATTATTAAAAATATTGCAACTATAGGTCCCTTATCTTCATATTGAACCCTTTAAATCAATAAAAAATGCATGAGGAAAGGCTTCATAGCATTTGAAAATGAACGTTTAAAATGGTTTTAAGACTCTTTAAACAAAAAAGAAGGTGGAATTTCAATGGTATGGACAAGATGTGTTTTATATTTGCAGTGAGGTTCCAGGTAGAAACTCAGCACAGTCACACGTCAATGACATCTAGAAAAGCATGGCTCCTGTGCAAGCTTTGTCTCCTTGAACCATTCTCATATCCTCCGAGTTCATGCAGTCTTCAAAAGATGCATCCTCACATAAACACTCACATTAAACCGCTGAAATAACTACTGAGAAAATCAAATAAGAGGAACTGTATTGCGGGTAATAAACAAATTTGATCAATACAAATTAATACAAAGAGAATCAAAGCTGCTCTAAATTTCTAACCCCTTAACAAGTTCTCCAAATTTGGACTGGGTGATCAGTTGACCGAAAACTGTATTTAATGACATTAATTTGACAGTTCCTTCCCTGGCTGTTGTCACAAAGTGCACTGAAGACTTCTTCCTCTACCTTTCTTCCTTCACTCCCACATTCTCTTTATTTTCCATCTCTTTGATTCTACAAATATCTATTGCTGTTTTAACGTGTAATAATATTTTAGATGTTTTACTGTTATCAAAAGTAAGCAAAAAAAGTGACAGTAATTGAGTGGAGAATGGTTAGCACATCAGACCTGACATAAATTCAAGTGGAGACGCTCGCTAAAAACAGAGAGACCAAGGGCTGATTGGTATTCAGAATAAATAACACTGTCATTATTAAAAGAGTTGATCCAGGCCAGGGTTAAACTCAACCAGAGAAGAAGCAAACTACAAAAAATATCAGTCAGCTTACATCTGAAGTTGAAAATCACACATTTGAGACACCTTAAAACTTTGTTTATTTTAAAGCTGTAAAAAAATCTCAGTTAAGTCCAGAAAATATATCCATATCATAACAGGTCAAAGACAGCAATGCAAGCTCCTATAATGTGTTTAATTTTAATGAGTAACATGAGTCAAATTAAATTGAAAAGATAATGGAAACTATGAGACCAAAAATCATGGTCACTTCTATGCCAAAGTAGCACATGTACCCTAAAGCATTTTATAGAAAGGGGGAAAAACCACTACAGATACTAAAACAATAATGCATAAAGTAGCACAGATCTGTCATTATTATAACCCTTCTGGCACTGGAAAAACATACTGCACATCACGTAAATCTCTAGGTAAATCTGCTTAGCATAAATATATTAATCTACATTGTATGGGTTTTTTTTAAATACATATTAGAAGTTTTTAATGATTTTGTGAATAAGATCAAATGTTGTTGTTTTTTTCCATTAAATCTCGTGTATTAGACATGAAAGATTTCTAATTCTTTTGGTTTAAAAAAATACTTACATTTAGCAATCTTTCATGATTTTGACATCTCCTATAAGTCAAACCTTTTTTTTCTCTTATGTAGGCCTGTATTTCTGATGGCGAATTTGACATTTATCATTGCAGGAGACTGGATGTACAATAAAATATCCTAGAATTATTACTTTAATGGTAAAGTCTGACAGATACCACGTGTCAAAGACAGAGCAGCTGCCATAACAAAGAGTTTACAGATGCCATTAATACAATGTTGATATTAGAAAAGGGCAGTACAGAGTTTAGTGAAGTGTTATGTGAATGTAACACAGATGAGGAATTTACCAGTGACAGATTGAATAAAATATAGCTGCCGTCCATACCAACAAAATTGGGATTGCTCTTCACTCGATTTAGATGTTCTCAGGTGTGTGAAAAACTGGAATTTAAAACTATGTAAAAGTAACATTAAACGTATTTTGGCAGGATTGTAAGTTTGCCAAAAAAATGACTATGAGAATTTAAAGAATCCAGATATGTCATACTTTAACGGGCAGTTGCCAACAATCGGGGCGGAGCGGTGGCTCTGTGGCTAAGGATCTGCCCCTGTGGCTGGGAGGTTGCCAGTTTGAATCCTGTGGCCAGCAGAGGAATCCTACTCCGTTGGGCCCCTGAGCAAGGCCCTTAACCCCAACTGCTCCAGGGGCACTGTACAATGGCTGACCCTGCGCTCTGACCCCAAGTTACTCTCTCCCTATCTATGTGTGTGTGTGTCTCATGGACAGCAAGATGGGGTATGCGAAAAGACAAATTCCTAATGCAAGAAATTGTACAGGGCTAATTAGGTGATCTTATCTTGTCTTATAGATTACAACTTGTAGACTGACTGTTCTCTCTCAGTGACAACTCCCTCCCATGTCTTACTATACCACTCTCTTCTTTAGAAAAGGACTATCTCCATACAATATCTCTATACAATTCATGTATTAACTATGGGCTTTCATTACCTAATATAATTTGGAGGTACACAAAGTGTCTTAATTAGTTCTGCATTTTGTTAGGCTTCAGCATTTACAATGTCCAGTGACACTAGCACTGCACAATACCAGCAAAGAAATTGGAAAACCACTTTAATGTGTACGAACATTAAGCAAATTCACATTCGCATCCAGATTGCAAGGAGTTAACATTAAGATAAAACAACTATATTTTTTAAAGAAAACAGAACAACATTCAATTATATGAAAGATGTAAGGGGTCTCTCTGTAGGCAGGTATTGCTAATAACTTGTACTGTATACCTCTGTGGCAAACTGTTGCAGTCCACCGATGTTAATTGGTCCCTCCTCCGATGCATATAAATTGCAGCCTCCCACACACAGGTCAGAGGTTGGACACACCATTCCGCATGTCAGTCCAAGGGGGTTGTCAGAGAAAATAGTCTTAGCAGCTCCGTAGTAGTTCTGCAACAAATTATGATTCACATGAATCCACTGATAAAGATTATTATACATTTTCATTTATTAAATGGAATTTATGAAAGGAATATTAAAAAAATCTATCACATTTCAATCAAAGCGTGACTGACATTGTAGGTTCCAGTACAATGAATAAAGCTGCCCAAATATCATTTGCTGTACATTTGAGGAAAGCTAAATAAGATCAAGTAGACATGGAAGATAAAAAGAGTTAACTGATTAATTCAGAACTTTCACTTGTTTTGATACAAACTTTGTTACAGGACAGAAGGGCTCACTTTGATGTAACCCAGGCAAATGTACTGTAGCTGATCGGTGCTCATACACGATCTTAACAGCTGCAGCTATGGTCTGTGTCAGTCCACATAGACAGTAATATTCTCTGTCTCGAAATATCACGCAAAAAATAAATACAATTGTCCTTTTCCAAGAACATCGGATACTTCCACATTCAAAGAAAAAATAAAACCGAAAAATGAGTGTCTGTTTAAAAAATATTTGGATAAATGCATAAACATATTATTGTTTTGCAAAACATTATTTTATCATTTTATATCCTGTATGCTTAGTTAAATTATTATTATTTATTTAATTGTTTTTTTATTATTATGCGAACATGGATACCTAACATTAACAATTTCTATACTAAATGCACACATTTAAATTATTTAGGACATTTTATTAGAAATAATGTAGTTACATACAAAACAGCTTTACTGACACATATTAAATATACTGTGTATAAACATGACAAAATTTAGAATTATCCACATGACAGATTTAAAATCAAACCACATTCATCTTCAGTCACTATGACACATGTGACACTATACGTTATTATAATTATTTATACTGAAAACTAAGCAGTAATAACCATAAAGAACTTGTATGTTTCTGGAGTCGGGGTTTGAATAATGAAACTGGATTAGGAAAGTGTTTTATTACCAATTCAGTATACTTACTTGCTTGTGGCTAAGACTGTCCCCATAAATGGATGTTTTTTCTAATGCTATTATCGCAATGCATGAAGGTATCCATTTACAATAATGGAGTGGTTTACGAAAACATAAAACTGAAATGTTAAAGTTAAACTTTTGTATCTTCACAGGTACTGTGCAAAAGCTTAGTCTACTTAACACATTATGATGCCTTATTTAATCACACTATAAAAGTGTACAGCAAAATTCATGATGTTTGAATCTCTGAACAGCTTCTTCTTGACATGCAGGAAAAAGAAACGTCATTGCGACAAGCTCAAGAATTCAAAAGGAAGGAAGCTTTCAGAAATCATTTTAATAACTAAAAAACATTACCTCTCATTATGATGTGGCATTCAATGTTGCCTTTCTTTCACATACACATACAGGTAACTCAGTAATGTACAGTATTATGTGGAGGCTAGTAGTATTTAAAATACTATTGTGTCTTCAATAACGCTTAGATTTTAAGAAGATGGAAATAATGATAATGAAAGAACATGAACATACTAAATTTAAATTCCTCGTGTCAATTAACATTTGCCATCAACAGGTTTGATCAATAAGAGATTAACCATGAAAATCTCGGGCTCATAGCACATGTGTCCTGGTTGGATTCAATACAAGCTGTACACTCTTTGATGCATGACATGCTGTGCTTGGAAATTTTGTCCCATTCCTCTTCTATAGTCTGACAGATAAGCAGACAAGCGCCTGTTCAGTGGTCACTGAGCCTTTGGTGACCTTGATGACACATGTGCTTCCAGATCATCCCATGAATATTCAATAGGAAGGAAGTCTGGGAGTAGAGCATCCCTGGCTTAACTGTCACATCCACACCTTGCAAGAAACACTGTTATAATATTGCCACCTGAAGAAGGTTCCACAGCCGAAACGTTGTGTTTTCTTTCTTCTTTTTTTCAGCATGGAATAAACCTATTACTTTTTCCTTTGCAGCCTACGCATGCTGGAGCAGCTACCCACCTGAATTGTTATAATATGGCATGCTGGCATGTGTTGTCCTGTTGGAATGTTGTCAGTTTGGGATAAGTCCACAGTTAGTGAGATTCCAGGACTCTGACTGACGTCAGGGTGCCATTAATCACTACAGGTTCAGCTATGTAGTGACTCGACACTCATGCCCATACCATTATTGGGCCCATACCACAATTGGGCCTCCATATTGATAGGGCTGTCCCAAATGATTGGCGTATCCTTCTGCATGTCACATCTTCTGCTGATATCCACCAGGATGGTCGACACAAAACCTTGATTCATCACTGCACTGTTGGCGAGTCCACAGGAGGACACTTTGACAAATCAATGGCACAAAGGCATATTGTCTTGATAATTAAAACATATTTCTTCCATTCTGTGTTTGTTCTTTCTTGATTTCCACCAAGACACCACCTCTACTTCCCGTACTTGTACCTGTAACCTCATCTAGAATTACCAAGATTTTTGGAGTTTGGCATACGATTTTCTCAAACATTTTTCTCCTCTTTTCTGAGAAGATGTTTTGTTGAATGTTTGAGCAAGCGACACTGGAAATCAAAACGTGTGCAGATCGTCAGCAGTGAACCAAAGCACGAGCAAATCTGTATTTTATTTCTGTTTAAATGTAAAAACAGTGACTGTCTTTAAAATCATTTCATTTCAAATGCACATGGTACAGTATATTTTTCATGTCAATGAGTACGTGTCAGATCTGTGCTTAGATGTCCCAAAGCATGGACAGTTGCAAATTGAGAGGTATCGGAGCTGAACTCTGACACAAATTAACTAAAGAGTTACCTTCTGACAGGGCAGGAAGGATCGAAGATCTCTCCAAGCTGAGAGTTCCCATGTTGAGAGTTGCCATGATTACACTTTCTGCTTGAGTTATTTCACAGGGATTCCAGGACTCCAGAATGACGTCAGAAGACAAAATTATAAAACTAGAATAGCATTCAATGATCTAAACCAATCCTTCCCCATAAACCTAAACTCGACATTAGATTGAGAGCTAACCTTTAGTTTTAACCTTAAATCCCAAGATTTAACTCTAATTTAGGGCTAACCCTTGTCTTAACTCAACCTGGCCTTAAACCTAACCTTAACTCTACCTTGATCCAAACACAGATTCAGACTTAACCATTTAAATATTCAGAATTTATTAAATTACACCCTCTTTAAAACTGAAATACAGTATCTTAGAAATTGAATTTTCAGTTAATTTCTATTACTTATTTGTGATCACAGTGTATTGTTCATGGAAATGGAAATTTGGTGAAATGCACATGAATTCAATTGGATTTCAATTTTGAATGGTAATCACCGACCAGATATAGTTTTGTTTGGATTTTTGGTAATCCTACTATAAAATCAATCACATTTAACAAATTTAACAAATAATTTAAAAAGCATGGCAAATAACCGCTTAATTGAAGTGTAATCGACAGCAATATGACATGCATTCTACCATGGATCACCTACAATTGTATTTAGAGTTTTAAAGGTTTTTAGAATTTTAAAACATTGCATTTATCCTACTTGGAGGTCTGGTGTTAAAGATACTATGTTATTAAGAAGTGATATTTTTTTTGTCATTCTAATTGAAATATTACACTGTGATTAAGAAGTGGTAAAATCACAGCTGAATAAAACATTTAAGTATGTGCAGTCCAAACTGTCCTTTCTAGAGACTTGTTTCTAGTTGTATAGGATTACATCGAGTTAAGACTCAGAGTCATGGTTTTGAATGTTAATAATAAATAACAAAATTACAATCCATTGTGAACCCAGGTTACTTGCTTAAATTTCATAAAATGATTAATGGACCTTATTTACCCACAACAATCGAAAATCCTATAACATTGAATGCATATCTTAATGAAAATCATAAGACACTTTTCTCCAGTATGAAGGTTGACAAGCTAGGTTTACAGGTGTTCCAAAATCCTTTAATTTTACTTTATTAAAGAAGAGAAATTAATACACCTTAATTAACTGACAAATCTATATTTTAACTGGTTAAGAGGACACATTCTGTTGTTCTTTTTTTTAGAAGAAGCAATCATAAAAATTAGAGATTTTTAAAAGCATATCAGAACCTTTTTTCTTCTTTGTTCACCCAGCTCTTTAAAAATCAGAAATGGATTTGACCTCCCAATAAAAAGGATGCCTACTAAATCTGAATACTACTAAACAGCACAGAGTGAGTCATAAAACTCTAAGTAAGAATTTAAATTCTTTGCTGCTTTTATAATGCACTTCAGCATTTACTGTACATTTAACAGTCATTTACACATTTGAAGAGTTTCACTACAACGAGACACTTAACATTAAGATTTAAAAATCCTGAAGACTTGTTAATTTGCACTCTATAAAATGTTAGACTGAAGGTTTGAAGAGCAAACAAATTGCAAGCATGTTGTAAAAATGTTAACAACTAATCCTTTCATTAAGAGAAGCTCTTTGTTGATGTCAAGGTATATAAAAAACCCAGAATACATAGACTACAGGTAAATCTAAACTTAAACCCACTCTCCATTCAGAAGAATTTGGTTACATTCTTAAACATTTTGTGTTTATTTTGAGGTCTAGTCGATTGGACACCAAGGGCCATGTTATCAAGACATGTTATTTTATTATGCTGTGCTTATTCCTTATTTCTGTTATTCCTTCGAGCAACATAGTTAAATGCCAATCAGATCACCATAATAATACTGCATGTTACTTTCATTTTCATTCAGTATGCTAATAAACTTGCTGATCTACTGTACCTCTGAATTAGAGGATTTATATTACTATTTAATACAATTGTACAGTTGATGTCTTGTTATGGTATTTATACTTAACTACCTTGAATGTTCTACTTTAGGGCATAAGGACATTATACAGCAAAACATTTTAGATATACTGTACAAGATTTGGGCAAATGTTACAACATTATTCTAAAAGATTGCTGATGAGGAAGTCTTTTAACAAGTATTTATGGGTCTTCTTTTACTGTATTGTAATTACTGTAGTGTGATATCTGAAAGAGTTTCTCTGAAAATATATTGGCACCTGCATACAAATTGAAAGAGAAACCAATTATGTCAAGCCCTCTGCATCCTTGTTGATATACATACTGCACACGCACACATGATCCAGCTCAAAGCCAAAAATACATATCATTTTGTCCAAAAAAACACTATTCTCAACTGTCCAGGGATTAATTATGTCTTTACGGTTTATTTGAGGACATGGACACGATACATACAATACAATCAAGTAACCGATTAATTTGAAAAGAAATTGATTTTTTAAAATTTTCTTTGTACCAGGTTTTAATTCAACACTCCCAGAATGAAGTCCAACAAAACAGCAACGTATTAATCCTATTACAGTCAGTACTGCTGGAAAAAAAATAAATTGCCAGAATATTTTAAATATTTTGAATATAAAAACAGACTTTACCTTGTTAGCAATGCTTGTGATGAAGGATTTAACATCCAGATTTGTTGGACAGCTTTTCTGACATGGGGCGTCTGCACATTTAAGACACCTACAAGTCAAAAACATTTGACAGATCACATTTGAAAACCATCTGATTAAGACAGAGGGGAGAGAATCTTCCTGTTCTAACAAACTAAGTGACTTTCTTACAAACCCGCTAATACAACAGACAAAAAGATTCTCAGAATGTATGGCCAAGTCATACTCTCACAAAGAACCATAAAATTAATTGAGAAAATGCACACTTTTTTTTAATCCTGCTTGTGCCTTATTGTAACTCAAATGAGGAAGCAGCAGTCAAATAATGATGCCAGCTCATGTTTGTTACATGGAGGGGGATGTCTTTATAATGACTGCCTTGAAGAGTAATAACACTATAAATAATGATGACTACATAATGGCTACCACATTGGCTGACAATGACATACTCATTTTAAATAATAAATAGCTCAACCTAATTAAATCTTCATACGAAATAAAAAGATGTGCAATATTCTGTTGGTCCATGTGAATATCATATGACAAGTGCATAACAGAGAGGCCTGGTATAGGTCCTGACCAATTTATTCAGTTTTATTCTTGAACTGGATCACAAATAAACAGCTGTTGAAATGTCAGATGTTAATGAGGCAGGTTGATGCAGTAGTAAATTGTAGAATTTTTTTAGTGCCGTGAGTAGACCCACTACAGGCAGGCTCCTGTAATAATCCCATCTTGCAATTCTCTAAACTCTCTGCAGACTAAAGTGCATCAGGCTGCCATTAATCCCACTTATCACCCTGACAGCCGGGTAATTACACTAGTGCTGTAGCCAGGTTGTCCTACTAAAATACCAAACGCTGTGCAGGAATGCACACCACCGAGATGTTTTATTAAACCTGGGTGGTTGATCATCAAGTGACATTAGTGTTGACCTATTTTTTTATTTGACAATAAATTATCCTTTGACCACACCATAATAGATATTACAATGTGGATTTGTAGAAGAAAGGTGCTGCAATGCAATGAATGTAGCAGACAATGCAAGTGAAATACTTAGAAGATGTCAACCATGCTATCATTTCCCTGGCTGGGCTTTATAATTAATAAAGGAAGCAAAACCAAGATAGAGCTGTATAACACAGGAAGTACCAATTAATGCATACTGCGGCCTTTTGTTATTCACATACTGTAGTAGTAGGTGATACTCAGTTTTACATTTTGTTACATCCTATTAGGAATATTATATAAGCTGAGAATTAAAATGGACACTGTGGCCACATATAGAGGACCAACATGAGAACAATTACACTCCATCTCATATTAATCTGCATAGGTCTGGAATCATAAAGCATTATATTTTATGAAAAAGGGAATGGAATGTGGTTACACGATGATTTGCAGTGCCCTCCCAAAATATTAGGACAACAAATTCGACAGTAACAATAATTATTTTTGCTTTACTGTCAAGCAATTTGTATTTAAGATCATATTTCATACAGTACTGTATATCATATGAGACTGTTTGAATGATAAATACAAAAATGTTTTTTTAATCATATTGCCACAAAAGCATTCTTTGAGCTCTGAAATCAAATTGACCAAATGTATTGGGACATATTCACTTTAAATAAATGCCAGGGAGTAATAGTATTAAAATTGATATATTTTTGAAGTAGTAACTGCATGCGGTGTGCAAACCACTGAGCTCTTTGAGGAGTTATTTGATTTTTTTTTTACTGCAGCCACTTTGAATTCTTGCCTACTCTTGGATTGTTCAGACTTCAAATTCTTCTACGGCGTGTACAGTAAAATGCACGCTCAACCAGATTTAAATCTGAAGACTGACTTATCAAATCAAAGGTGCTCCACTTCTTTTTTTTTTGGTACTGATGAACTGTTGAGCTGCATTGGCTGTATATTGTGAGTCACTGTCGTGCTACAGTACATGTTTCTATGAACTTCAAAACCAATTCTACTGCTGCCATCATTAATTACATCATACTGTATTTCACAATGAATGGTAGCACCTGATCAAAAAAACAAAATTGCTGTGGATGTGTATTGAAAAGTCATGCATAAAGAGTTTTTTTTTTTTATCCTGTTTGACTGAGGGCCAACAACCTGGCCAGAGGAAGAGGAAGTTATGACCCCCATGCTGAGTGAGTGAAGAACTAACCAAGGGGTAGCTCCGAAGGTGGAGATGGAGTGAGGGAGGGATACAAAAGATAAATAAATGCCAGGGAGAGGGGCTTAATGTGTTTTTTCTCGGATTTGAAGAAGTAACATCACAGAGAATCACAAATCCAAGCAGTAGAGATGAAGGATTAGCAAAATTTTATGACTCCTGAAATTTAGTTAAAAACCTCATTATAGAGGGGTGAGCCAGATGTAACACAGCTATGACCCCAGTCAAACTTTGCTTACAAGTACAGTATCAGGAGACATTTAAAACAATTTTACAGACAGCTGGGGGCAAGATGAACTTCCACCATAGTAATGGAAAAGTTAAAGAGTGGAGAAAGAGAGGAATTGCAGATGATTCAAAGAACATCACCTTGTTTATGTACCCTGTAACTTTGGAGGGCACTGTTTAGTTAAGCACTTTGTATAGGGAAAGCCCAAGATGCTTTAGATTACTATTTAAAAACTGTCTCTCTCACTGAAAAAGTAAACATGTCATGCAGTGTAAAAAGCCTAGCTGAAGACATATTCCAGACTGAGGCTTGCTAGTGTAAGCGTTCGTGCTTTTTTTTGAATTGTTGTAAGTCTCACAAAATAGGAATAAGAGCATAATTAAAGAAAGAACAATAACAGTATGATAGAAAATAAATGGAAAAAAAACATACAGCATGTCAAGTCAGGCCACTAATCAGTTCTGACATCCACTTTTGAAGACAACCTCTAAAGCGATTTGTAAAATCCCATGAATAATTCTTAAATTTATGAATACGACGATGAAAAAAAAACATTACTCTATTGCTTCTTTTCCCCTGAATTAGAGAAACTAGAACATAAAGAATCAAATGGAAAACAATCTTTTCACCATACTGACATCTACAAATAGAGCCAATAGTCAATTTTAGCCTTTTCTAAAGGCGAGAATTTCATTGTTCTCTGAACACATTTTTTTCTCTCAAGGTAACATTAAAGACACTAGATGATACAGCCTCATTTTAGGCCTCCATTTATCTCCGAGACCAGCAGCGCAAGTGCTTAGCAAATGTCAACAGAAAAAATGCAGACACAAAGGCAATCTTATTTGTTCAAAAATTGCTCTAGGTCAGAGCAATTCAGGCTGGCATGCAGAGCACTGCTTACAAGAGAACTTTTCTATGCGCTGCACATTAGGTAAACACCTGTGGTTTGCAGGGTGTTACAAAATATAGTTGGCTGATATTCTTTTTCTCCAAACTGCATCCAAGTATCGTCAAAATTGAATGAACAGCTGAGTATCAATGCAGCAGTAGATTCTTCCTAATGAATCAATGCTAATCAAGCCCTTGGGTACATCATATGATAACTGCATTCCTAGGCATTTTGAATTCTCTGTATGTGCAGGTAGCTAATCTAATAATTCATTGTTTCTATTATTACTAAACCAATTAGAGTTAGCAATAAAGATGTCTAATTCAATAAAAAGACTCTTTATAGAGTGGACCATTGGAATATGTTTGTTCTTAACTTCTTTATATAAAACGATTATAGAATTATCTACTTCTTTGTCTTTCAACTAATTATCTGGATTTTTTTCCTAATAATAATTTGCTGTGAGCAATCTCAGCTGTATTCAAAATGTTTTCAGCTACTTATTTGCACTATGATGTAGAGAATTCATATAATAGTTTGGGAAAATGTTGGCCCATATCCATAATAAAAAGTAGCATTGTTCACTGCAAGTAGTTTGAAAGTATTTAAATTTGTATTGCATACTGCAAAAGGAAGTCTCGTTGGTTAACATCAGAAGACAAGGAATGTAGGTTTAATTGCTGTCTCTCTCACTAGAGAGCATTTATTTCCCAGCCAAAATGGCACTGTGCATGGAAAATGCATTTGAGCAGATGGTGAGAAAACTATGAACATTGACAATAGAATGAAAAATGGCTGGGGGGTGAGTGTATTGCCCAGTTGTGTGTGTATGAGTATGAGGCAGAGTTTTACAGAAGAACATTTCACCCTTATTAATACTATACGAATACTTTATAACACTTGGAGATCAAGCGCGACAATGAATGCCACAACTCTTAAGCAATTTGAGCAGATATACATGCATTCAGATATACCTGCAGAATATACAGTATTCGTTTATAAATATTGTGTTGATTACCATTTGAAAGTCCCAATAAGGACAAATGTTCTTGTATTGCAAATTATTTGGATGATTTTCTCAATAGATTATGTTGAAAGACCTGGGTCAATATCCCAAATCAACACAATTTCATGTGTGCAGATGGTGTGGTCACATTATGCAGTGCATGAGGATCACCAAGGCCAGTCTGGCCCCTTACAGTTTAAATATTTTTTGATTCAAGCTACAAAATATATGTATGTGGACTTTCATTATTAGGAAGTGATTCACCAATTGAACTGATACATAGTATATAAAGCATTTGTTCAGCATTTATAGGCATATGTCAGATACCTCAAAACAATATACAGTAAACCTGCACAATAATGAGCAATTTGTATTGACACACCAGGGATCATATATCAAATGTGGATTCTTTATCAGTGAACTTACAATTTGCATGTGTCTCTACACTATTTAGGCTAATCAACCAGCCACCAAGATCATCCTATCAATGTCCAGTTTTAAGATAGGGGACTAATCAGCTGAAAATAGCCAATCCTGCAGAAATGACAACATGCCTCACATCCGAGTCACAAAATGATGAACAGGCCATAGGTTCAAAATAAAAGAAGCTGGTTGCATAGTGACAGATGTGAGATAAAAAACTAAAATCCTAGACCACATCATGAAACCCAGGCAGGTACTATACAGTAGGTGGATGGATGTGCCATAGTACTTCACCCCATTATGCAGGAATTCTAAATTAGTACTGGGCAGAACAGATCACCTATAGGATGCATTTGCCTGCAAGGGCTCTAGACTTAAGCCATTCCAAACATACTGTACTATATATCTGACTTGCTTTTATTGTACAGTTTATTTGTTGTATTGTACATTGTTTGACCCCAGATTAGCCAAGCTTGAGAAGAAGTAGTGAAATCCTCCTCAGCATCAACTTAAACAGCTAAGAATGCCATAGTGTTATTCATTCGCGTTGGACCTAACAGGATACTGACATCCATCTGATTCTTACAGTTGTCTGTCTTCAGTTTCAAAGACTGTATAGTCATGTATGATGTTGCTGTCTTTCCTATTACCTATAACAGTGATTTGATCATGTGTATAAATTTAAAGCTAGCACATTAATAAAGGCCCAAAAAAGATTTTAATCTGCAGATTAATTTCCTTCATGTAAAGGTGCATACGACAACTGTGCTCTTAAGCAATTATTCCTACAAACGGTATCAATATGATTGATACAGCATATTACAAAACACTATTTCTGAGAAAAGAGTAAAACATTAAAAATATCAGCTTTTACTATGAATGCTAACACCACATAGATATCAAAATGCTAAAGTAAAACATTTTCAGAGCAATAAAAAATATCAAAACAACCTGTTAAATATCATTCATTACAAAACTAAAACAATAGAAACTCAATCTGTACATCTTTCAGGCTATATCTTAAACAGAAATAAAACTGTTTCAAAAACACTTATTTTGCAAGCTTGTTTCTAACTGAACTGTTCAATTCATTTACAGGTATTGTGTAAATATATAAAAAAACATGATTAGTGACAATTTTTAACAAAGCAATCAAGTGTTTCAATAGCAAAAAAGTCTTTATATCCACTTAAGCAGTACCACAAATTACCTGCTGATAAAATGGAACCTGAAGTTGCTAAAAATGTACATATCGATCTGAAAAATGCATTATCTGTGCATCTGTGTGGCCTCTACTTCTCAGTTGATCCTTGTGGAGATTCTGCTCAATACAGTAGTTAGCATACCTTTTTGGATAAGCAGTTAGTTCAACATAGTATTTTTAATTATGTACACAAATCAAAACACAGATACAGAGATCTGAATTGTACAACATGTAAAGCTTAACCTCAACATCCAGTAATTTACTGGGGTTTTTTAAAGGAGTTTTTAACAAAGGTTCAGGAGGGATAAAGTGCCCAAGTGCTCCTTCACATCTGCTACCCTAACTCATAATCCTCCATAATGAGTCATATCACTTCCTAAAAATGTATCAATACCATAACATCTCTATAAACATTGCTAAAAGCATTTTGCTACTGTGTGTTGTCATTCATTATGAATTATCCATGTGCATTATGGTTTCTCTGTGTGTTCCCATACTCAGGTTTGAAAGAAAGATGAAGCAATTCAAATTCTCACAGGGCAAATTAGTTCTTCTACCAATTTAACGTCACCTTCTTTGTACTCAGAAACTCAAAACATGGGGCAGATTTTAATTTTTTATCTTAAGCAGCGTTTACAGTAGCTACTATACTGAGTATCTTAAGAAATGTATCACTATATGTACTGTATAGCAGCATGTTTTTAAACATTTTGGCTCTGACTGTTAAGAATTCAATTAATTTCATATGAAAGAGTTGATTAGGTAAAGGAGATGGGATCACCTATCCTATTGAATGACAAGCCTGGTGAAAACTGAAGAAATAAAACTGCAGAAGAAAACCAATTTTCCCCACTTATCAAGCGATCAAAACCTTCACGTCATCTTCTTGCCATGTTGATTCACTAGCAATGGAGCTACAACAAGTCATCTTTAATGATGACTCTGTAGACTTTCCTCATAGATATCAGTAAGTGTGGCTGGCACAGACATACAGGACATTATGTTAATCGTTGTGTACAACAGACAAAATTATGGGAAGGTCCAGAATGCCCTATGTCATCCTGGTGTGATAACATTCCAGCAGGATGACTCATGCCCTAATAGTAATCACAGATCTTTCCAAATTAAAAATGCAGCACTTCTGTGGATACCCTGGTCCCCGGATGTGAGCACCATTTCAAATTTGTGGGATGATCCAGGGCAACATGTGGCCTTTGGAACTCAGGGACCAGTGAACAGGCACAAGCTTGTCTAGGTTATATGAAAAGAGAGTTGCATTCTGCAACTTAGTACAAAGCATGAACTGCACATGTACAGTATAGCTTGTACTGCTTTCAATAAAGTGGTCACACTTGCTTATAGCCTGTGACTTTCAAAATACATAATGAGTTTATATAGAGTACATTATGTCTGTCCAATAAAATGGTAGTGCACCAGCTACACAAAAAGGATTTTGTCCAATTTTTTACAATAGGCTTTTGTGTTTGAACACAGTAATAAGTGATGTTTTCCTTTGTTGTTTTAATCTAGTTATTACGTTGTACATTCTGATCTAGTTGTACATTTTGCACAACATACAGGATCATTTTAGAATGAAATGCAGAAAACCACAAAAGCAAAAAATACAATATGCTGTCTATGTCCAATAGCTTTTGGAACGTAGTGTCATAGAATTGTATTAAAAACAATTATATTAACATTGTGTGAGTATTTTTATTTTAAAGATATAAACTGAATAGAAATAAAATATCAATCATAAGTCAGCTATCTGATTTTAAATGATTGTTTCCCTAAAATGTTAGAGAAGTATGTAAAACACTACAGTATGTCCCTAAATTCCATTCCTGTCAATCCTAATTTTAACAGCCATATTTAGATTTACACCTTTGTGTTCTACGTTATCCAGCTTCTGGAATATTTTAATGTCAGCATTTCTGAACTACATCATAGAATAAGAGCCAGGTGAACAGAGATTATGGTGTATTCAAGGGTTACTAAAAAACTGTCAGACCTGTCAAAACTGTCCTTTGGAGGCATGTTGAGGATCAAGCAAGGATATCTAACAGCTGCATACAATACAAAGCATCAAACTGCCATAAGCAAAGGTGCAGGTAAAAATTAGTTATTCCTTAAGTCCACTGGGGTTAGACCACAATAGCTTGGTCTGGCAGACGGAAGACAGATATATGTCCTTTGTGAGTTTTATCATGCAACAATAGTGCATTTTTAGAACAGACCCAGAGTTAGTTTGCTTAATTTCTTTCAGATTGGTTTATATGGAAATGGCCTGTCTCTGGAGTATACATTCAATACATGAAACTCTCCTGGCGTATCTAATGATGCACAGCAGAGATTGTCATTGATTGTCTTGTAGTAGTGGCTGACAGAAAATATTGTTATAATGCTGTTGACACTTAAAACACTTCAGAGAGGTTATGACACTGACATAAGACCAACTGCATATAAAACTCTGAACACAGCTTCCAACACTTAACAAAAGAAGAGCTCTAATAGAAAGAGTAAAAAGGAAATTCTAATGTAAATGTTTTCAGGGATCATTAAAATCAGCATGTACTTAATGTTTTGGTCTAAATTAGACATACCCCTACCATCTGAGTTTGACTGAATTTAGAAACTACAATTCCCCATCATAAAGCCTACCATTTAAAATTCAACAGATTTAAAATAATAATGATATTCAATGGCACAATAACAATTCAGACAAGGCTATAGTGAAAATGTATTACAAGCAACATCATTTGATTTGTTTTCTTTAAAATAAGTGTGTAATTCAATAATGTATTCTATTATCACTGAGAGGGGCTTACCATGCTGCTGTATGGTAATCACCACCTCCATGTTTACAAAACCAAAAAGAGCATTTTTTTAGATGTCATCACAGTCTTGTCAAGCATCATAGAGTGGAAATACTGTACAGATGCTACAGCACATTACATTCATATTCATCACTTGAATTAATTCTATTCCAAAAATCACTGTGCAGTCACACTTTTATTCTCATAAATTAACAGAATTATACTTGTTTATAGAATAAGCTCATTAATTGTGGGGTGAGTCTTCTTTTTTGGAAACCACAATACATAGACAGATTTAGAAAAACAGCCCTTACCACAATACATCTTGTGGATTTCTAATGTTAGCAGAAAAAAGTCAAATGCCAGGAAACATACTCATAATGATGGCTCCAGGGACCATGTAAAATCTGTCTGTGAAGACAGGTGGTCTTTATAATGAGGTGGTTTTTCTTACAGGTTTGGCTGTAATTTTAATTGTATAAACTGTCTAAGTTAGAACCAATTAAATCTGGCTTCATCACTGGCACCTTTTGACACTGGCTGCCAAGAGGTAGGGAGAAACTACTATTTTCACTTCTTTTCTTCAGGTTGGTGTTTGGATGGTGTAGCATAATGAAAAGTCTAGCAAGGTGCATGATGAATTCGGTAATTGTTCTAATTTTCACATGGCATGTGGCAAAAAAAAATGTATTTTGGATTTCTTGTTTTACACAGGCTATAACAACCCTGAATACTGAAGAAACCTTCATTAAAAATGTTATCAGCATAACCCCTGCTAAAAATATCAGAAATAACTGATGGTGGATATATTATTGCCCTTCAAATTCAAAATTATATTGACAATCATTTTAAAAAAAACATACGCCTCTCTCTTTCAACGACTTTCCAAAATCATAAAGGCAGCTATATTCATAATTTAATATAATACATTTATTAATATTTTTCAACATAATCCATGCCTTGAAGTATCATTCCTATGACTGTTTACAGAATATTAATATGTATATTCATAATAAATGACACATAACCATTACCAACTGTAGAGGACAGCAGAGAGCAGCATCTGAAGTTAGAGTCAGCAAATGTGAATAGATTTACAAATCTGCTTGAGCTTAATAATAATAATAATAATAATAATAATAATAATAATAATAATAATAATAATAATATCAGCACCTTGTATATTTATGTTTTTAAGATATTCTGAGAAATATTTATCATGGTGATGCTTTTAATTTTGGTCCTTAAAGTTGTTTAATACATTTTATCCAAATAATTTATATTTAATACAAAATGTTTCCCTTAGGCAGCTTATTCATTTTTTGGTGCTACTGTACACTCTATACCCTGCCTTGTCTTGAACTAAAACAAGAAAGTCATCCTGCATCGCACTTACAAACAATTGTTATATTTTAATCTCTGTAAACCTCTGTAATGGAATATATTATCAAACATTTTTACTCAGTTTAGACCACAAAGTATGATATATTTGTCTCTACCACCTTATATGTTAAAAATGTTAACCATGTTGTATGACACCTAATTGCTGTTATAATTGCTACCCTTCAACATCAAAATGGTCTATCTTAAAAGTTCGATTTTTAAGGCAGCATGTGGCTGACCAGGCAAAAGCCAACGGGATTGTATACATGAATCTTTGAGAGTTTGAACAATTCTTTATACTATAGACTTTGAAAAGGTAGAAGCAAAGTGGCACCAGTCTTGAGACCTGATCATTATTAAAGACTTTACAGACCAATTTCTATTGCTGAATATATCGAAGGTTTATCGGTCTCCCTCATAAATCATAAAACATAATAAAACAAGATAACAAGCAATGCTTTTAGAAGAGAATTTCATAGTATTGTGAAAGCAGTACCGTTATTGCCCTTGATGAAACAACAGTGAAGGACATTGACGTATTATTATGTTTGCTTTTCATGAGATTTTTAATGTCTTCCAAAGCTGACAAAGCCGGTATCAGTGTTGACATCTTTCTGCACTAGCAGTATATTGCGAGCTATAATTAAAAGTGTTTATCGGGATCAAAATCAGCCGATGCTCTATGTGAGCTGTCTTGACAGAAATCTGTAGCGATCCAATGGGGAGACCAAAACAGAGAAGGACATAAGTTAATGCTAAATCGACATAAAATGTTCCCCACAAGAGGAACATTTTTATTATGACAATTAATAACGTGAATATTATTGCTGTTTTAGCTCTTCAATTAGAGAACCAATAATTGCTAAATGAAAGACATTACCAGCGAAGCAACTGTCCAGATATTTTGAGAATGTCCACCCAAAACAAATTTAAAGAGTTTAAAGAGATTCCAAGAGACAGAAATAAGAGGACTTTATTTTAAGTCAATCACCATTTCTACACAGTATCATGGTAGGAGATGCATGGAACATGAATTTCAGTTTAAAGGCCTTTTATAAACTTGTTTATAGACTAAAATCCCTACAATGATGTGTCCACATCAGCAATTCTCTCATCGCAGAAAATTACTGATTTAGTAACAGAAAAAAAAGAGTGATTTAGAAATAGTAATCTAGCATGCCATTGACAGTTTTACCCAAGCTGGGTATAACTCCAGTCTGCCCCAATGAGCTGCACGTATTATGAGGGGTTTGTAGCAAATGAGAATGCAGCCAGACTGGCCTCTGTTGAGCGGAAAAGTGAATGCAGGTAGATGACAGCACAGGGAACAAACATGAGCACTATTTTAGCCAATAGCTCAGCCCCATTTGGGATCTCAATAATATGATCAACGTGATGGGGTGATGGGAAAAAATATATGTGGCTCTTCCAAAACATACAACTTGGGCATTGTGATTAATCTATTTTTAAGAAGAAGAGCATTAACCTAAATTTAATTATATTAAGATCTCAAAATCAAAAAGGGTTAAACAGAAAACACTTTTTGGTGCACATGCACTTAAAATGGATACTTAAAGAATAAGAGCAAAGACACTCAGGAGCAAACAATGGTAAGGACTGCTCACAGCAATAACAGACGTTCCTTCATTTAATAAGAATTTCAATATTGTGTTTGAGCTGTCTCTTATTGAATTGTGAAGTCTGAGAAGATCCTTTTAAATGCGCTAATGGCAATTTTTCTACCTTGTTTAAATTCAAAAGGTTCTTTAGTACCCTCTCTCAAATTGTGCAATTCAGATTTTTCCAAGTGTGTTCAGGAAAGACAAAATCTAAAATGGTTCAACATTAGATGGAAAACACCTCCTCCGACATGTTTTAAAATATTCAGCTGCATCATTTCCATTTTACAAAAGTGTGATTTTAATAAGAAGGGTTATGAGGTCTGTTAGAAGAAAAGGCCAACCAAAGAAAGTATGTGGGATTCTCTTGCAGTGCAATCCTGTCCCTTAAAATATGAATAACAATGTTTAATTTTATCTAAAGGTTTGTGAGATACTCTGCTATTTTTTTCAAACAAAAAAGCTCAGTTTTAACACTGTGCATTTATTGAAATATATTTTATTTTATGATCCATGTTGTATCTGTTTAAATTGTTTGCCATGCTTAAGACTGTTCTTGACTATGCTTCTGAAAGGGCTTTTCAAATATCATGGTCAATGTATAGTACAAGAGAGAAGTAAAAGAACATTAAACCATTTCTTTTATCTCACACAGACATACTGTACTTACTTTAAACCGTGAATATTAAAACAATTTATTATATCGTGCTTGAATTTGAATTATCACAAGTCACAAAGAAAGAGATAGGTCTTTTGAAATGGTGTGATTTTTTTAAGGCGGTCAAAGTATTGGGGGGGAGCAATTGAGATAGACTACAGTATCTTTCATTTTAATTCATTACGAGCAATAAACGACAGAAAGAGTCTTCGCACTGCAGTTGTATGGTATAAGGTGGAAAAGGGCCATTGAAAGACTTTTCAAGGTCTCCAGTTTTAAATTCAATTGAAAGGCATATTGCTATTCAACCTGGAACAAGGTTCTTTAAGGGCAGCATTTCTATGCTGAGTCCAGCCCTTGTCAAGACATACCCAGAGCAGTGTTAGAAGTAGTTTAGAATTGTAAAAAATAACTTGCATAAACAGAATTTATTCATCGAATAATGATTCATAAGCTTTCATTCAAGGAATGGCAGCCATCAATCACAAGTAGCCAATGGTGTCTATTCTTCTCTATCATTTCGGTGGTCATCTCAATTGATCAAAATGAGTATCTGTGTATATGCAATGGCTCTTTGTGGCACATTGGGCATGCAGTGGCATTCATTAGTGCCCCGCTTCTGTTAAGAGGACCAGATTGATGACCTTTCCTTTGAGGCCAGTGCTGTCTGACTGCGCTGAAGCCTGCCCCACTCTGCCCTCCGAAAGCTCAGGTCAGCACTTCTCTGCAACAATTGATGAAACATTTATTTCCGTACCATTCATTTTTCAGACATTTACGGATGATAAATGACATGCAAGGGTAGCTGCATCATAATGCACACAGGTGCTCTTACTTGGTGACACTGAATAACAAGCAGACCAACCTCAGCACTTGCGTGGCCTGAAACCAATCTTGACACAGACTGTAAAATATATTAAATACATGACTAGAGTTGTTCATCAGTCTTTCTGAAACAATTTCAAGAGTGACTCTACCTTCTCAGCTATGAAGAGCTATATAAAAAAGTATGTTTAATGTAGAGTGAATAAAAAACAAAATATATAATCATTGTAAGAAGAATTTCTCTAGATCAGACAATTTTCTTGTTTTGCCCAGGCACGAGTCAATATCCCTATCCGAAAATCAATCAGTCGCCAAGACCAGTATAATAATTTGCATAGGGAACTGCAGGAAACTTTATATTCCTCTAAAATCCGCAGCTTCCAGATTGCATAATAATATATGCCCCATGGGAAAAATATTGACTTCCTTCTCCTGAAAGCCATAAAAGCAAAAAACTACTTAACTTCTTTTTTATTTAAATAACATTGAGGAAAGTAAGAGGTGTTAAAAAAAACACATTTCCCTCTGTTAAAAGTGGCAGTGGCTCCATCTAGTTTCAGTAGTTCTATTAAATTGCATCACATACAGTATCTTTGCTCAGTCTCTCTTTGAAAATGACTAGTATTTCAGACTCATTTATAAATGGGTTTTAAAGATCAGAACCCAGGCTTTTAACATCATCCATCTTTCACACTGAAAGATGTGCTGAAGAAAGCAGCACAATGATAAAAAAATTGCTGGATCTCAGTCCATTCATTTCTATTGAAATTTATCACATAACGTAGCACAGAGATATCTTGAAAACAACTCAACAGCTCAGAAATCTATAGATTTAAAGATCAAAACTAGACTGATGCATTGAAAGCAATTTTTCTCAGTCTATTGACTTCTATTAGATTTTTCCAAGTAACTGTACTGGATCCTTTTTGCTCCTTTGTTTCTCAAATCTACAGTGCTTGAAACATCTATAAATAGTGTAAAACAACAGCTTTAGAGCAACATCTATTCTCTTTCATATTTATGACACACATGTTTATACATACTGTATACTGTTTGTAAAGCTCAAAGAACTTTATACAGTACATATACAATACGATATACATGTACATCTTTACATACAAACATCCTATCATGACAATAATACATTCTTAAGTAAAACATAAAAATACCTTAAACTGCAAAACTTTAAATTTGTAAAAAGGTCAAGAAAACTAACAAACCTGAAAATACGATATCATTTACACACTTCCCTATAGAAATTAGTGTACCTATTGCTTAATTGTGAAGGATTGTATTTTAGAAAGGAGAAAGCTTTGGATTTTTATTTGTTTTGTGAGTCAGATGGATGACAGTGAACAGAAAGCCTCAATTAATATACAGACCTGGACCTATAGGTTTATTTGTTATTTGTGATATAACAAAATAAAACACAATTACAGACCAAAAGCTCAATGTGCCTCTGCAATGATATTTTATAAGTGTAATCTGCATCATGGCTATCACAAGGTTCCAGGTCATAGCCTCAGACCACCAGATTTTCAAACTGACTGAACATCATGTGGCATGGTGGATTAAACACTGCACTTCACAGAACTACGCTTTCAGGATAGTTTTACAGATAAAAATTTGACTCACCAGAGATTCTTCCTCAGCTGCAGAGATCTGTCTTATTGAATTTTATATTTCTGTTGAGCCTTTAATCGGGCAATGATGTCAAAGTTCATTTTACTATGCTCATCCAAAACTTATGTTCATTCGCAGAGATGTGGGCAGTCTCTCCTGAAGTGGATTGTTGGATTAGATATGAGGTGTAGATGTACATGTATATCAATCTTAGAAAAACATTTAAATCTAATTAATTAAAGACTGGGCAAGGTGTCACCAAACACATAATTAGCCAAAATGCCAAGACATACATCTTTTTCAATGCATCTGACATTTTAGAAGGTTTTTTCCTTAATATAATAATAAAATAATGTGAACCAATGAAATTGGGATAGTCAACAGCTTTAAATGATAAAAACATTAGAAAGATCAGAATCTTGAGGAGGCCATAAGGCACATTAAGCCCGTTTGGAAGTTCGTGGCTACAGTAAATTACTTGAGGATCTCATCCAGCCATTTCTTGAAAACAAGCAATGCAGACAGAAGCCAGGGTTTACAGAAAGGACTTGTATTTTCAACAATCAACCTCTAAGGGATTTTATTCAAATGGTTAAATAATACAGGCCCCAAACAGAAAATGTGAAAACAAATGCAAATCAAAGAATCATGGCAAGTTTCTGATATGACATAAAGGTATTAAATATTGTAGTAATAAGGTAGTGTGCGCATGTGTGTGTCTGTACAGTATGCCTCCTGTGATGAACTGGCATCCCATCCTGGGTATAACCTGCCTTGAAACTGGTGCTTGCTGGGATAGGCTCCAGCTCCCACATGGCCCTGAACTGGACGAAGAATTTAGAAAATGGATATTTTCCATTTTAGAAAATGGATATGACCACCCTGAACACTAACACACTTTTAGCAGACACATAAATCTGATCTTCCAGCTTCTGCATAGACTGTTGAATGTTCTGTCTGTCTTTCTTTGCAGCTGTAGTCAGATAGTGAAGGTTGGTCAGTTGCAGTTGTTTTCAAATCTTGGCACTGGCAAAGTGATACCACAGATGTTCTATTAGACTCGGGTCAGAAGAAAACACCTGGGACATGACAAGACATCTACATTGTTTTCTTGAGTCATTCCAGTGTACTCCAATGTGAGCACTCTGAGGACTTGTATTTTTCTCCCGCTAGAAAATCACTTCCAGAAGAGGAAATGGTTCAAGGACCTAAACAACATAAAGTCCATCCAAGCCCCTCATCACTATTCTTCCAGTTCTCCACTGGGAAAACAATCTAATAATTTGTGTAACACTCGTCACCATGATGTCTCAACACACATTGTCTTCCATCAGGTCTGTCAACAATACTCATCTGTAAGTAAACACTCATCCAGTCCCTTTGCTTCTTCCTCACATGTTTGCTGGCCTGCAGACAATTACGGTTCTCAGCCGTCAACAAGTAACTCTTGAATTGCTTCTGAGTAAACAGATGGCAATTTACAGTTATTCTACGGATAGGTGGGTCATTTCTTCCTAAAATGTCTTATGCTATAGCCACTGGAGTCAGAAAATGATTACAGAAATGGATCAGATGGATGTGGCAAACTCAGAACTAGTCAGCTGATTGCTGAAGTAGAATACCCATTCTCTGCCAAACTCCTCTCACAGACAGGCAAACGTTGATGATGCTAGCAGCAAACAGGCAATCTTTATTAAAGTAGAACATGGTCAACTCTTTTTCTATTCTTGTGTTAAATAAGGTCTTATATTTTCAAATGTCAATCCGTACATAGTCTTTATTAAATGATTTTGGAATGTTTGACTCTAATAACAAGCACTGAGATACTTAAGTATTTGAGTTCTTATGCATCAAGCCTAGTAGTTTGTTATCTCACAAAAGAAACAAGTCAAAATCCACTGACTGCTATAAAACCATTTAAAACAAAAACAAAATATTTATTATCAATGCACTGTCAGGATGATACTAAGGTTTTCATGAGGTAAGACTGGGTTATTGTGGGATCAAAAGTAAAAAGAAGAGGAAGTGGGAAAGGATGGTACAAAGGAGGCCAGACTTTGAGGACTGAGTTTATGATGATAGGGAGAGGACTGAGAAAGAGATAACTTTTAGAAAGACAAGGAGATGGGAGCAGAAATGAGCATCAGTGGGAGGAAACTGAACATGTTGAGTACCATCAGCATAAAAAATGACTCATAAAGTCATGTGAAGAGATGAGAGGATCCAGAATGTGAATGCAGAGAGAGAATAACAGGGGACCCAGGACAGAAACGTGAGGGACACCAGTGGAGAAAGGATAAACAGTAGAGTAAGAACATTGCCAGTTACCTGCTAAAAACAATTAGTGAGGTACTGTAGGTAGAGAACCAAAAAGCCTTAGGTCAGTGAGTGCTCACGAGAGAATAAAATGATCGACAGTGTCAAAAGCAGAAGCAAGACCAAGAAGCATTGAGAAAGATAAATTAGGGATTATAAAATGATTAAAGAGAACAAGAAACAGAGAGCTGTGTAGTTCTTATAAACTGAGAGCTTACAAAAATTGTTGGTACAAGGCTGGATGACATAGAGTGTGTACATAATAACAAAACTGAGCACACCTGTACTCTACCCTTTGTGCTATTCTAAACTACATAGTCTATGAGTCTTTAATGTAAAAAATAATGTTTCCTGTAGTGCATTATGGTAGCTTTACTTTAATTATCAGCAAGGTTACTAAGCAAGCCTTTCAGCACTGTGACAAAGCCTTGAAACAGAATCTTCTGCAATTCCTTGTGTACTTCCTCCAAATTTGTGCAACCGAAGTAGTGTGCATGAGCATGTATTTTAGTACTGCAAGCATGGTCTTATCTGAACCATTGCTTATTTCAGGAAAAACTGACAATATATTTGCTACTAAGGATGCAGCTCTGTACATACTATGAAATGAAAAATGAAGCTTGAACTCAGTATCTTATTTTACAACTCCAAAGAAACGGTAACTAAAGAAGCTTTTAGTTCCTTATGATCATCTGTAGATAAAAGTTGCCAGTTTCTGCTTTAATGTCTCACATTATTAGGTTTTAGAAAATCTGAATCTTTCATCAATTTTGTTGCACGGCTCAGTGGGGGGTCATTTAAAAAAGAATTAAAGTCAGCTTGAACATTTATAGAAGCGGATACATTGCCTCACTAGCCAGATTTTCTGGTGACAAGATCTATATACATATGTTTCTATGAATATGAACATATGCCTGTGTGATAGTGTGTGCATGTGAGTCAATAATGTGAAGACATATTTGTATTTCCATGTATTTTCAATGTCTTTCTGAAACAGTGATACAGTAAACTTCACCTTATTTGTATTAAGACAATATTCTAATACAATATTATATATAATATTTTAATACAATTTTAAATTTAGGATGGGATTATGTTAATTGACATAAAGTACACTGTAATCCTAATCTCATTCATTTATTATTTGACTAAGAAGATTAAACCATATTGTGCTCTAACAACAGCAAGATTCATCATCTGTCAGCTAATCATAAAGCTCTGTGGATCTACATCATTTAAAACATTAACACAACATAATATTCTTCTTACATACAGTATTTAATGTTTTCTACTGTAGCTTTAGGTTTGTGCTTTAAGCAGTATTGGCAAATCTATGGCACCAAATAGCCTGGGAAAGAAAAATAACTAAATGTTGCTTTATTAATTAATTTAAGAATTTGGAATTCTTAAAAAATGTAAGACTGTTTTACTACAATTAATTGCAATTAAAACAGATGACAAATATATATAGATAATATATAACCTATACAGTAAATATGTAATAGGTATTTAGAAAGAGTACCTAAAATGTTTTTTAGTATAGATATAAAGAGTACTTAAATGTTTGCTAGCACCTTGAATTCAAATAACTAATTTAAATGATAAGCATTGAATATCAGCCTTTTGATTTATAATGGTATGTAACAGTGAAAATGATCTATTCATACCCAAACTTTTCTCATGAACTCACAGCACAGTAAAAGTGGTTACCTTCAGTGCAACACAAAGCAGTTACACCAGGTTTTTTGACAGGCTGTTACAAATGAATCAAAATAAATACAAACAATAAAAATGGTTGCACGTGTAAACTATATATCTTTAAGTATTTTAATATCTTCCAGGGGTACCCACTAGCATTTTAAGGAACAAATTAAACATTTACATTTTTTGCTGTGCAGTGAGGCTTAACATTGCCAAAGCCTCATAACCAAAGTAAGGCCCCAAGGGAAGCTTCACCACTGACAAATTAATACCTCTGAGAGGAGAGCTGAATGGTGGCAATAAACTCATTTGTTCCCCCAATAATGAAGAATGACTTTTTTCTTTACCACATCTGTGACTGTTGCCATGGTGACCTGGCCTTACCTCATTGCTTCTCGAAGTGCTCCACGCTCACTCAGAGTCGTGTGTTTGATGTCATCAAAATTGTTCTCCAGCTTCTCGCAGCTCTGCCATAAAACAAAAGGTACAGTCGTTTGTCTCTGAAGCATTTCACTGATCAGGGAAATTATTCAGCCGTACTTTTTTAGGAGGCAGCAGCAACAGCAGCAAACATAACGGACCTTATCTTCATGCAGATTACACACTGGGCTTTATAGTGCACATGATTAATCAAAATTGACATCATGAACATATCGGGGAAACAAAAGTCCCTTCTATGTTCGCCATGCTGTTGTCATGGCAATCCTCTTATCAATTTCTCAACCTCACGAATAAGTGTCCAGCAGCACAGAAAGCTGGCGTTATTGACATACTGACAATTAACACAGGCAGCACCCTTGCCCTTCTCTCCGGAGATAAATAACATCCTCCCATGTCTGAGATCTCTAGCTGCAGTACATCAACCCAACAAAGACAGGTTTAATACCCAGCAGCTCTGTAGGTACTGTGTTATGTTTTTGTTTGCTTGCTTGTTTTATTATTTCTGTTTTTTAAGAAAAACATAGAAAAGGGCTTTTGCATTTTTATTTATTTTCTAATTAGTAAATATATTTAGGTACAGTACATATCTAAAAGTATTTGAATGTGTATGATCCCATGACAAAAACTTTGGAAACCTTCATTTGTGAAACTCAATACAGTATATAGCATGCTAATAGTTTACTATTTTTACATTAGTTTACATGCAAGAGCATGATTTGATACATTGAACAAACAATTAAGAATCTACCCAAAGACAATCGACCTAAACTGTTTTTAAACTTAAAGTTCTTAGAACTTTTAAAACCAAACTGCTTGACCAACAGTATTTTTAAGTAGTCTGCAAAAGATCAAAATGTGTCTTAAAAGGTTTGAAATTAACACGTTCTAAGTGTTTTATGCTGAGTATGGTCCTTATCCCATTTTAAAACAGTACATACACAATTCTATTCAAGATTTAAATTGCCTATCTTTGTTCGTATACTGTACAGTAAAAGCATTTGGGCTTTGCAGCAATTACAACACACATTATGTAAAGGGGGAGGTACAGTATATACTTTAGTAACCCTTGATGAGTATCTTTGAGGCAAATCTATTAAAAGTACAGCAGTAGTACACCATAAAATATCTAACAGCTTCATACATAAAATATGTGAAACTAATAGAATAATACTGGGAGGCAAGTGGTGTTATCCATATAGACACTATTTATCTCCCTAAAGCGCTTTCTCTGGTACTGATTAGAATCCTGGCCATGTAGTTTTAATATTCACAAAAGCTAATTCACTTGTATACAATGTTAGAAAAAGCAAAGAAGGTCATATTTTATTTTTAATAGTAGGGAAAACACAAATTTCTATTGACACCTAATTTACATGATTACATTCGGAGTGCAAGTCAGTGAATTTTAAATTGAATTCTCTCAATGTTCTTCACAGAAGTCTTTATTTAATTGGGAAGTGTGAACAAACGTTCAGTTTTATACTGTTGTACAAAACAAATGGTATGGAAATTGATAATTATTTTGCTGTTTGAGTTTATGGAATACTGAGAGATGCCTTGCTTCTGAGGACAGCCAATGTGTGACTCCTCAGTACTCCTTCTCAATATAAGCTGAATGCATTTTCACCTACCCTCCATTTCACAAATTTGAAATCTCACACACGTAAGACTCAAAACATCTCAGTCTAATTATAAGAAACATTGACAAAAATGTTGTTGAACGTACAGTCTTCTTTAAACACTTCTAAAGGGGAATGGGGGGCAGTGTTTTAAAATTAAAGTTGTAATGCTAATTATAATTACAATTAAAATGTCAATTGGCAGAGCTTTGAAGACTATTCAGGACGTTCTCGAATAATGCCATTAACCTGAAAGGTTATAGCTCTGCGTTTTCTTACATTACTATTCATAATAGGTGTCTGATGATCTAGGAGGACACATAAGAAATCCATAACTATTTAATTATTTTCAAGTTTTAAAAGGTTCAGGCTCTAATTTAATCACCACTGGCTACTGAATATTTCACTTTTTTTCAGGAAATCTGCAAAGACAGGAAAGCATACTTAAACAGTACAGTATATACTGCACTTTAGTTAAAACACTAAATTTACTGTGCTGTTTCATCATTACAATCTGTGCAAAAACACAAAGTAATCAAAGTAAGATGAACACCTTTGATAATTCATTATGCATTCTTTTCAGGATTACGTTAGTTACCAAATAAACTCACCATAATGAAGGGCATGCTCAACATTTAAAGTTGTGGTTTACAGAGACTATATTTTTTCATTGTGATAAGATTTGAAGTTTTGAATGATTACTTTGTAGGACTGGTCATCTCAGATACTGCACCATAGATATTGAGTTTAAAACCTGCTTGTTGGATTAAAGCATCGCAAAATGCCCTTTAAATTAACAACTCCTGGAAGATTTATGCATTTAATTCAAAAGAAGTTGGTTTAATAAGAGTAATTTAGCACTGTGAAATGGAATGCTTTCTTTTATATCTGCGATAAAAAGCTATAAAAGGATTTCAGCACTGCAGAACACAAAGTTCAACAACAGTACATGTCAAAACATCTACAGTTTAGTGCTGGACACACTTAAGTGACTTATGATAATCTGTTTAATGAGACACCATGAAGAAAAGAAAGAGCTAGTTGTAAGGAGTCATTGATGACATTATACTGCTCAACAGTAAATACAGTTAGCTGGGTAGGCATTAAGCAACATTGTACAAGCTACTGTATATACTGTAAAGAAGCATGAAAAATGTGCTTGGAGGAAAGATTTCTTTATTAAAATTCAATATAATTAATTTAAGCTCAATTCCCTACCTCTTACAAGGGGGAAGGGAACATGTAAGCCGTATAAGTGCCTGTGGTTTAAACTGATGCCACTATCACAACAGGAATCCATTTAACAGTGGAATACGCTGGGTACTCATTGTTCACACTGACCAACGTGTCTGATATATGTCTTTCATCAAGTCCCATTAATTCCAATCACCCCATTCCCCATTTACAAAATCTTGTTAACAGTTCCTTGACCTCTGACCAGGTGAAATGAATAAATTGGTGGTATGACCAGTGGTATAATTATACTATACAGGACTAATGGACAACTCCTTTGGAGTGATACTAGTATATTCAACTATAAGATATAAGAATTTTGTGCATATTTGTAATTAATATAATTACAATTTTAACAATTACAACTGTAATTGCAATTTTTCCATTTATGATTGTGATTGTCTGTTTACTTATAACTTCACAGTATTTTATCAAAAACAAAACTACACCAGGAAATATACATTAAATGAAATTATTTTTTCTACAATCATACAGGAACATATAATATTGATTTTGTGTGTACCATGATATAACAATATTAACTGATTTTTAAAAAGCTTCAACAGCTCTCTTCAAAGTCCTATTTTTTCCTCATTCAGAACTATTTTTCTCCTTTATTTTGAGGGCATTAAAAAAGGAAGGGGTGTATTTTACCTGATACACCATGTGCCATTTTATTTAATATCTTTATATAAAATAATTTAAATATAGTCATTACTTTGAAAGAATGCAAAATATTTAATGAACAATCTGTCTCAAAACTGAGGCAGTACCACAGATATGATTTATTTACTTTGATCTTCAGATGATGTAGTGGAATATTTGCTCTCCATTTTTCACATATTATTCCTCAATAATGACACATAAACCCAGAAAAACTATTAATGCATCATCTTCCATTATGGTCCACTCCCACGACACAAAAAATTTTACATACTAAAATTTAAAAAATTTAGAAAATCTTCGCCTGAAGTATTATTGTACATGCTGGCAGACACGGTAATAAAGTGTCATCATTGCTTTTAGAATGCAAACTGAATATTAGGTTCTTTCTGAAATTTTGACAGTTTTGTTTGCCTGGGAAACATAATGTTGTTCTCTTTGTGGCCCTTCCTGTTCAGTAGAATTAACAGACGTACAACTTTTTAAAAATTGAAAATTGAATCAGACAGTTTTCCTTTAGAAGTTTAACTTTTTTTTATCCTTTCAGTATTTGACTTTTTCTGTAATTATTTTCAATCTGGAATTCGATTTTAATCCTTTACAGAAGGATTATATTTCTGTACAATATTTCAGACATATTTGGCAAATTGTGATTCAATTATTTAATATGTTAATAACATTTAAGGAATATTTTTATAATAACAACAGATTTACTTTATCCAGTATCAAGGGAGGCTATTATTATTAATTACACATTTATGGCTGCTTTTGGGAATTGTCACCACAATTTAAATAGCTTACTAAAGCACTGTCGTGATTTTTTAATTAAAGAATTCATTAAATTTTTCATATCTAAAGATGACGTAAGAAATAAAAGGCAGTTAAGAAATAGTTGAGCAATTTTCTAAAAGGTTTATTAATAAGGATATTTTCAATGTAATTATATCAGATTCATTATTATCTCCCCACACACATTCCTTTACGTTGAAATTAAAACCCAAAAAGAGAGAACAGAGATGATTATTAAGAGGAAAAGGATAATTTAAATTATGTAATTTATTCCTACAATACGATGTGGAGTCTGGTGACTACAGTGCAATTCTTTTTCCAGATTTAAGGTTTTATAAGACTCTCCACTGAGTTTCAGATCATTTTAATGCCCTGTGAAGCTAAGCACTTGGGTTATTTGGAAAATTACAGAAATCATTGCCAAGAATATAACCGTAAACTCTTAGATTGCACATTGTGCATTTCTTTTTGTCACAATAACTTCTGCTCCAGCAGCTGGTACATTACCTACGCCCTTTAATACTTGGGATCTGAAAGCAATCTGGAAAACTAATTAAATCGGATTACATGCTACAGACAGATTATTAAAATTAGACCTACAATAGATTGCACAATATTTATTTGCTCACCTGGAACTTAACATTATTAAGATGTACTGTTTTTCTCACATTTCCTAATACAAACTCAATGTTTTTACACCCTATTTAGGTAATAAAACTATGATGTTGACTGTAGAGCAGAAATGTTATCAGCTTAAACAGGTAAGCGTCTTTATTATTTAAATCAACAGGACCTTTTCTAGCAATTGTAGTGGTTCTTTGGGTATCTGCCCTTGCCGCTCCTGCCCTGCCAGTTCGTCCCTCACTGCCTGGGCGCTAACCCGGGTCTCCGGCGTCATGCAACAGGGAACTTTTTTCTGAAAATGTGTCTATGGCACTACCGATTTTCTCCCCACTGCCATGAATCAACGTGAGGCTGCTGTTCTTCCATATCATTCAAGTGCCCTCATATGGAATTAATGAACATTCGCCTTCTTATGAACAAAATTCATGACCCCTGTAGCATCTTAGTTATACTGTACCATGGAAAAATCATGCAGGTGATGCTAAGCCTAACAAAACCTGCAATAAAGACCACTGAAATGGCCATTATGTCTTTAAGCAGAGAATAAATCCATTACACATGATCAATAAACTGCTGAGTTGCAGCGTGAATGCTGAAAAGAGAGGGCTGTTCTTTGGGTTAACAAAATCAGGTAAAAAGATAGACACATTTTATTGCAATTTGTCTAGGCTTCAGGTGCTTCACAAACGGAATGACAATTTCATACCAAAATCCTAACTGTCACTCTAAACACATTATTCATTCATATTCTAAATCATCTTATCCAATACAGGGTCACAGGGGGACCAGGAGCCTAACACAGCAAGCAAGGGGCGCTAGGCAGGATATGCGCTGGGCGGGACGTCAGTCCATCACAGGGTACACACAGACACAAACATGCACACGCTCACAACATGGGCAAATTTCACAGAAGCCAACTAACCTACCGGGATGTCTTTGTACTGTTCGAGGAAAACAAAACACCCTGAGGAAACCCACCCATACATGGGGAAAAGATAAAAACTCCATGCAGGTAGCACCCCAGGAATTGAACACAGGGCCCCAGTGCTTTAAAGTACCAATGCTAATCTTTGTACCACCATGCCACACATAAACAAATAACGAGTTTTAAAAAAGGAAAAACTCTTTGTTCCTTGTTCCTAAAATCGTAGGAACTATACATTTGGTTTAATGCTCCAGTGTGAATAATGAAAGTGGAACTAGTATGTCTTGTAAAGCCAGCTTCCTTCAGACAGAACGATGCAAATCCTCAAAATCAATAGCAACTAAATTGGTTAAATAATAAAACAGGCATTTAGTTAAATAAAGTGTATTCAAGAATGACATTTTTTCACTATCATCTTGTATACATGTAACTGCATTAAAGAAAAACCAGGGCCTAGATCCAGCTGTTAAAGAAAAAATGTCCCTTTTTATGATCATTTGAATGCAGCGATAGGATAGAAGCTTTAGGATAGAAGACGCTATACTATTCCAAGCAATCAATGTCCTGAAAATTAAAGCCTACACATGAAAAACCTCACACAGTCATGTTTGATCATAGCTGCTGGATGCTTGTTTTACATGTAAAACAAGCATCCAGCAGCTAAATATACTTGGATTAAGGAAAAAAAATAATGATGAAAAGGACTCACTGAACAATTTTTATCAGCATTTCTCTTCCAATGTTTCTTCTCCCTTTTAGTTGTCGCCGTAGAACACAGTGATGCATGAGTCTTCACACGTGGATTTAAAGTCAGGATATTCTAGGAAAAAAAAGTTTTGACACTCAGATGATCGAAACATCAGAAGACTGAATTTGAACAGATAACGTTTCATGGCCTGAGTATTATGTTTTACAAAGACATACAAGTCTAAACATGAATACTAATTACCCTATTTAGTACCATTTTCAAATAAGAGCTGTAGATTGTTAAAATTGCATTGCATTCCATACAGGTTTTTACTAAATCTGTAGCCTCCCTTTTGATTTACAAATTAGAAACTTAACAGTTATTTAATATGTTTGTTTAAATGTTAAGCTGTTGTAGAATGCAGCTTTGAAACTTATGTTCATGTTCTTACAGTATAACAACTCTTACACTAACAACTCTTTCCACCACTTACTGTACATTATAACAACAGTATAGTATAAACAAGTAGTTTCACAACTACACTAAAAACAAAAAAGAAAACAGAGCAGAACCTACAGTATATAAATAGCCCCAGAACATCTGAGGTGAGTCCCAGAAAATTAAAAGAGTGATTTAAAGGTTTTAAGTAAAAACCATTTTCAACACAGAAAAGTGTGAAAAACGCAGAAATCTGATTCAATGACCCTGTGTCCGATCAAAAATAATGCTGTTACAGTATGTAACTTACTATATGCATAAACCTTGCAATTTAGTGAATAGGTATCTTAACAAATTTAGTAATGTAACAGAAAAGTTACACAATACCCCACAGCTCCACATATATTAATAAGTTGTGGTTTCTTTGTATCCTTTCACTACATTGATTAATCCATTAATCATTTTCTGGGGGTAAAACAATAAACCAGTAGTAAAAGACCTGCCGTTGCCTTAGGCTTACTAATTGTTTTCTGTCAATACACGAACAAATATTAACATAACAACCTTCAAAAAATGTTGTTGGATGCACCTTATTGTATATTTTGCCTTACACAAAATGTAATGTGTAGCTTGAATGATAACTTGAAGCAAAACAGCTGTACTGTACAGTATGTACCATATAATTGATTATTTATAATACCAAAAGCCATCCTGTACTGTCAGGTATTACTAGTTGTAAAACACAATTTTTCAATATATGTCTTACCTATTTTCTTTCCCTGTAAGAATACAAGACTGCTGATACATGTATCAACTAGATTCATCAATTCCAACTTAAAATTAGTGTAAGCAAATCATATCACACACTTATAGGGCTACTGTATGCAAACCATCTTGTCAGAGTTTTTTTTCTTAGGGGATGGCATTTAATTGTTATAGGAAAAATGCAATCCTGTATATACCCCCGCAAACCGATTCATTATACAGATCTGTATCTTTACATAAAACATTAAACTGACAGAAATCATACTGTGGAAAAAGAATTGGGAATCACTTTCAGAGTGACGCCCATTTTTCATTTAATTAAGAAATATATTTAGGTGATTTAAGTAACTGATACATAGAATCAACGGTGATTATGCGTATTCTCCATCTTACATTTTAAAAGTGTGCTGTAGTACACAGATATTCCATGAAAAGTATGCCAGAATTCCAACACACTACAAGAATTGCAGAGGGTGAAGATTCAATATGAAACATATGGCAAGTGACAGCATTACTAGCTTTAGTTTACGATGTTTACCATATAATATGGTTTTTGATATTATGTGAATTATTCCATCAAATTGTGGCAAATAATTTTCATACACACCTGTGGATCCAGGCTCTTGAATCCCCCATGTTTTCAAATAAGCTAAATGTTTATTAAATCTACAATCAGAAACCTTGAGTATGACACCTCATTTTTCAACAACACTCAATGGAAGAAGCTATGGTACCATCGATCCTTGAAATCATTCAGGGAGATAAGGAGCTTAAGCCAATGAATAAATTATGTTTAAACTGTATTTGAATTAAAATTGTTGCTAAGAAGACGTAAATCCACACTACATGGTCAGATGTACCTGCTGTGATTTCCCTAATGGAATATGAATACATTTTTTGCTCCAGTCCGTGAAACTGGGGGATTTTTTGTCTTCAGCAAGACAAAATCGTGGATAGTTAAAGCAAACATTGCAATTTGCAACCATCCATTATAATTAATGCTGCTACTTTTAATATAGATGCCCCCTTACCAACCAGCTTGTATCCCCATGCTCCTGTCTTACATGATTATTGTCAGCTGTACAGGCTACATTATGTTTCAACTGCACAACATATTGGGATCACAAAAGAGAAAAAAAAACTAAATTCATTCCAGAATAGACCAAGAGAATATGCTTCATTGGAAAAATCGGTTCTGTGTTCACAGATTTAATCTTTAATCCTATTTATTTGGAGCTTGAATATTTCAAAATAACACATTACAATTTTTTGAAAATTCTAAAACATTCAGGATATTCTAACAAAATCCGAAAGATACGTTCTATTTATCACATGCTACAGTAAACAATAACAGTAAAACTGTCCTTCTGAACTATGACATTTACTGAAGTTATAAGGGTGGTGTTGTTTGAAATAGGCTGTGTTACATGTACATTTTGAGCTCTCTCCACCAGGGCTAGGAAGAACTAGTTCTAGATTTTGACTACATTCATTATGCACAAGAATACGTATTCCAAAGCATGATGATTTTATCTATCTATAAGAAAAAGGTCAAAGCATATATAAAATTTGTGGCTGCTATCTTTAGACAGATTCACAACTACTGCACATTTTTAATTATTTTTTTATTTTAAAAATGAGGGACAGCATTATTATTATTATTATAAAATACGGAATATATCAAATCTTCCTTCAGACGGATCTCTTTCAGATCTCAAATCTGCTTGTCGTCACAGTTTATCTTCAAATAATAATAAAAAAAATGCTTTATCTAAAGGTTACCTTGAGTAAAGGCCAAACCGAATCAGCCCTTAGGGTCCCTTATTAGAGCAGATTTTACTGTACTATAGGATAGATGGAAGTGGCTAAAATAAGCTCAAAAAGGATGAAATAGTCTGATCACAAGAGCTTCTACGCACAAGAAACAACCTCTTGACCATCTGAAGACGACCCTTTAATAAAACTTCCTGAGTCATATCTTGTAGGTAAGTTTTCCCGCCCCCTCGAAGATTAACTCCCCATTCCTGTCAGCAGCTGCCAGGAAGAAAAAGAATGTTAGATTTCTAACATGGGAGACTGATTCATTCTTGCTACCGTTATTAAATCCTGGCATTTTTTACTATTCAAAATCATGTTATATACAATATCAGGCTGGTGACCAAAAACTTGTTTAAACAGTTACACAATGCATCATCGTTTCAACAGAGGATGTATGACTACTCTATCCCATGCAACAATTGTGTAAGCACTTAAAATTGTATTAACAATTGTGGTAACAACTGTGTTAATTGTGTCCCTAAGTCTCTTTTTCTATGTTCTGCTAGAAATAAATTATTTGGTGCTACAATCAATAGTTTAACCTTTCAGATAGTGTCTGAACTTTGTAGATAACTATGCAGAAGACACATTAAATGGTAAGGCAAAAATGAACTTTCACTCCAATGAGTATATTGTGTTTTTCTTTAAACAATGCATAAGGACATTTTCAGTGGACAATAATGGAAAACATTACAAATGTTTGATTTCCACAGTACATTACTGGCACTTACTGTTGATCATCCCAAATATGCTGGAACAGATATATTGTCACCTTTTACAGATCAAGTTGTGATACAGATCAAATCAAGATTTACTTTTCTAGGATATTTTTGAGAAACCTGATAATTTCTGAAGTGGAAATAAATCCCCTTCTTAGAAAAAAAATGGAATGCAAAGAAATTAAAAGTGGAGACAGATTCTGTATGATAAAACAGATTTTTTCTTCTGTTAAGATGAAACAAACTGTGATTAATAATTAAGACTACTCCCCTTTCTTTAGTTTACAAGCTTTGCAGCTGTTATTTTTTGCATTTGGAATGTATGGTTTCTTCCTAAACATAAACTATACAGTATAAACTTTATCTACTACACAAGCAAACATATATCTTTATCATCTTTGTCAAAATCTTTATTAGCCTAATGTAATTTTGATGTTCTGGATGACGACAAGTATTTGTTTAAATACAAGCCGGCCTATACAAAATACCCACTGAGACTTTGCTACAAAGTGAAACAAAAATCAAAGGAAATCGGAATGATTTTAAGTACAACATAAGCAGCACAAACACAAGTGAAGACCAGATTACATTGATAATAAAATGAACAGGGCAAGGTTATGTACTGTTTCCAGCAGTTGCAGGCTATAGTTTCAGATACGAAATGAGATGCTACACATAACACTTAAAGCAAGACCAGACATCATCCTATTAGTTCTTTAATTTCACACCTAATAAAGTGTAGTTAAAACACAGCATTAAATAAGCACTAAAAAAAATATTATTATGTGTTAAAGACTGTATTTATACATTTCTACTTAATGTGGTTTAGACAAACCAATGAAGTTATGTCAAGGCCTCAAGGTAAACGTCATGGACATAATGGCAAGGTCATTTAGTAAAGCAGATTTTGCTCTGCTAGGATCCTCTGAAATAAAGAGACTTTGACTTTAACAAATAAGAAACTACTTTAAACAAAGCACTATTTTTTGAGTCCCGCCATAGTTTAAAGTTGTTGCAATGATAAACTCATCCTCATAACAGTAACAAATAAACCACAAAAAAATGGATAGTATTTTACATTTGAAGAAGGAAATAAAAATAGCTGATGCTGAGCTTGCTATATAACAATACAAAAACAGTACCACAATTACATAAACAGAAAAGAAGAAAAGAAAAAGAAATTGCTATAATAAAGACTGTGAAAACTATGTGAAACTAAATCTAACCTCAACTTATGGAATAGATGGTTTCCAACTAGGTATATACTTAACATGTAACCCAATAATTTCAGTTTTGTATCAAATCTGCTCAGAATTTGAAACATAACTGTCATTTAATGCATTATCTAGGAAAGCTCACTTACAGGTCCACATTCAATTGTCACAGGAAATCAAAGAAAGGAAAGAAATATCACCTTTTCCACAAACAAAGAGAAAAATTCAGTTAGGGTGTTATTTTACTGACCTGGGTTGAAATCTACTGTTTTTATTGTTCAATCTGCATAGAATGGACAGGAAGATATCTAACTTATAATATCAGCTCAGAACTGGGCAGGGAATATATCAGTATCTAATCTGCTATAGCATCAGAAATTGAAGGAGTAATTATAAAGAATGAAATAATTAAAAATAACACATTTATAAACTACACAAAAATTGCTGCTTTCACACAATGTTTTGTACTGTACTGTACAAATAACTTATAGAGTTGCTCCTTAATCTTTAAATGCCAAATACAATTAATAGTCAGTTCACAGAGGAAGAAAGGAACAAGAATGTGAATTACTGACATGCTATTGCTAATTTCACGCTCTCCATGGTGTAAAATGTCCACATTCATTTTGTTGTACAGAAACAGCCTGACTAACAGGGCGGAACAGGAAGTAAAACTTAAATTGAAATTAACCTTTTTTGCCCTTTGCAGTACAAGATCAATGCAAAATATGGTGGTTGCAAGATTATGCAGTTACTTAATAAGAGGCATATGGCATAAAATAATGATGTGGTTCTTCTCAGTTTTCATTGAGCTAATGTCATAACGTATGACTGGGGAGGAAGGCCAGGTGCACTAATCTGACAAATTATTTTTGGGATGTATCACTTTACAAAGTCTACACATAAACATGAGCAAACTGTGGGTGGTTCACACAGAGAACCAAGAATTAATTGCTGTAAACACATGGGTACTGTATACTGCTTAAGGCTGTACTGGGAGCAAACCCCCAACTAAACTGAACAAGGAGTTTGAAGGAAAATGGACAATCTAGCAGAAACAGACAGAAAGAGAGGACATATAAATCATTTTTAGACTGGTACTCCTAGAAATAATCAATACCAGGACCATATAGCTGCATGGTAACAGTGTCACAATGATACTATACCATCTCAACTAAAAGTATATTTTACGGATTCTAATACAGAGCGTTCCTTTTCATCCAAAGATGGCCATAATCACATTTTAAAAAAACTTCTGAAGCTAAGAACCTCTTGTTTCCTGATCTTTTACTGTATTCCTTATCTTTTACTTTTGTAAAGCTGTATAGCAGTAGGGCTAAACGTTATGATTGCCTTCTATGCAAATAATTAATAAGTGGTAAATAAAATGAATAATTTATGGTAGCAGTTGACATCACTAACAGTTACTGTGCTGTCCTGTTCAATCATTTCAGATGTAGCAGCCCCTAAAGAAATTATTTTGGCAATAAATAAGTCATACAAAAAATAATAGCCCAGAGCATCCCAAAATTAAATGTCTGGTTTTTTATGTGTAAAAAAAAAATTTTCATTTGCCAGATTCAAGCAAAACATTGGATGAAATGGAACATTTTGATAAAAAAGTCTCAAAAGTTGATTGAAAGTGAACACCATTTAATTTGATGGCACAGAACTTAGTTTATATGCTTAAAAAGGAGAGAATTTAAGTCTCCTTTAGGCAGCACTTACAATAATCGCCTATTTTATCGAGTGAAATTATTTAGGAGTATTCATCTAATATGGAAGTGCGGTCCCATAATTTATATCCAAGAAACACTTCTTGCCTTGCACTTTACAGATTAATAAATTCTAGTTTTAAATATTCATGTATTATAATCCTAAGTAATGAATATTCTATAAATCCTGTAAAATCATAAAAAATTATATATGTGATACAGTAAACAGCAAAGTCGTTAATTTTGCGTCAGTACAGTAGCTAATAAATTACTACTGAAGTTTTTTTTATTTCTTCTTTTTAAATATTTAATATTTACACAGCAGAAATTTCAATACTCTGGAAAAAAATATCTTTTTGTCACAAAGCATTGATTTATTTAAATAATAAAGTGTACAAGAGGACAAATTCATCATGTTTCTCTTCAGCAAAGCCCCACTTGCAGTCCTGTATTGACCTTCTCTCCTCAAGTGGAAAATGTACAAGTGAAACAAATCCATGCTGCAGTTCAACAAAAGGAAACCCTAATAATGTTTGACAGAGTCTAATCTACTGTTGTTACAAAATGTTTAAGTAAGAATAGGAAAATAGACACCAGCATTAAACTTGTATCTGTCCACCTGCTGATATATCTCATCATACACAGTGCACATGACTGCCCATATATTCAAAAAGCTGTGATTTCTCTTTGCATTATGGATGAAATTTATTATTAATATCATTATTAATATGTATCAGGTGTAGACGTGTGCTCTATTATCGCTTAGGGCATAGTGTAATTCTGAACATTGCAATAACAACATTATTAAAAAATAAAAAAGACTTGCCTAGTAGTAACTGTTCAGCATCATTTGTTCAAAAAGTAAAGGATATCTGCATATTCTATCTTTGAAAACGGTGCAAAGAATGATAGTTTCTTTTGATGTTTGTTTCAAATAAATATTGATGGTTTTAATAATAATGTTAGCCCTTTCCTATACCTACTGCATCCTGAATAGCGTTACAAAAGAAGATAAGAACAATGTTAAGTGATTCATGTCTTTATTTTTACAAGAGAATGTCTGTGTAAGTTTCGACAACTGCATATTAAAAATAAAAGTACAAAACTGTAGCAAAAAGGTCAAGGTTTCATGCAGCACTGGCATTCTTTTACGGTTTTGTGTCATACAAGAATGCTTTGAATACCATGAAAGCTAAAACAGATTTTTTTATTTCAGCTTTCATAAAGCTTCTGATTTGCCCAAAAGGCATAATCAATGTCAAAGTAAATTGTTTAAATATCATTAGAGAAAAAAAAAATGCTTGCCTATATTACAGCATGACAAACTAAATCTTTTGAAAGTAGATAAATTTCACACAATCATACAGCCAATACATGAGAGATGAACAATGCACCCAGTGGTTATATGTGTATTCGCAAACATATTTGGAGTTTGCAGCAATCAGAAAAAAATATAAAAGGCTTCAATACAATGGACAGACAGACAAATGGGTAATATTACTTCTTCATGTAGCCTGATCTCTGAAGGTGATTAAGGCTGGACCTGTGCAGTACTGGAATGGGAGTCCACATTAGTGTTTTAAGTTTAAGTGGCTTTAGTAGGTAAGTATGATACACGGCAATTATCCCTCTGTACCAGAATTTTCAAAGTAATACCCTAGTAAGGCGGCAAAGGACACAATACCATAGGAGGTGTCATTCTTTATTACAAATGTTACGGTGGTATTCATTAAGACTAGGGGTGCTAACACTGGTTCCACTCTGAACCTGCACTTTGGCCTTCCTAATTTTATAAATCAATTGGTGGAGAATTTTTCACTTCTCAACCAGATTTGTTGTGTAGTGAATCTGTTGGTGCAGAACAGTTTCCGCTACCTGTACCACACTAATGGGTGAATGAAATAGGTCCCCCTCCTGAACCGTCTGAAAGGGATTTTTGGGATGAAAACTTAAACAATTATTATCATGGAGTACAAAGAGATAATACTACCAATTTAGCACAATAAAATTCTGCAAATGGAAGACAAATAATATTAATATGATTAAAGGAACAGATAAAGGTTTATTCCATGCTGAAAAGAAAAGAAACACAACATTTGGGGTGTGGAGCCTTCTTCGGGTGTCAACTTCTTAAGATAATTAATACTTACTGTAAAATATTAAGAAAACTAAACAATTATACACAATTTGTGTCCCTTGAAACAAACAGTACATGCATGGCCAGAGTACTGTAATTAAAGACTCACATACCGTGGTATTTTGCAGCAATTAATTATATTAGTCTGCTGTTTTTTTAGTCACCAGTGCTGAATTTTATTCATCAGAGTCATGAAGATCAATAACTCACAGATGAGAATGTGGCCAACTATACATTTCAATCAATACCTCAAAGCTTCTTTACCATTTTTAAAAATTTAAAACTGAAATAGCCAGTTTCACAATAACTAGTAAGTAGCTAATACCTTTTTAATAAACAAACTTTTTATTAACATTAATATAGGGTGGATTTTTGATCAGCAAAGAATAAAGATCAGACGTTATACAGTATATTTTTTCGTGATTCACATTTACATGTATTGTAAACATAAAATTTAAATATAAGCACATCTATGTGAAATCTAAATGATGTTGTTACTGTAGCTATCTGGAATCTGGAAGCTTTGGCACAACACACGATACAAAGTCTTTGCTTATGTAAGCTAAGTTATAGATGTTAGGAAATGTTTACAAGACTTATTTACAGACAATTAAAGCTTAGTGAACTGTGTAACATTCAGTAAATGTACTAACACAATGGATATATAAAATAATCTTCTAAATTCAGTCCAATCGGCATAGCTAAGCTCATTCCATTGGGGATCTCTCTCCCTGCTTTATTGAGAAAAGAAAACTGAAGGATGTATCAGTTTTGCATTCCCAAAGTATACAAAGTCTTCACTATCTTGAATAAAACTGGTCAGATAACGTATAAAGGTAAAAAAAGGTAAATGCCATGCTGCAGATACCTCTGATTTAAATTAACCCTGAGCAAACCAGAAAATAAAAAAAAAATGCATTTTTCATCTAAAAGAAAACTTTTCAACATTCTTCCAAAGAATCCAAGTAAATTAGGACTGTTCCCTTATTTTTCCTTAAAGTATCTGCATTGCTTAAACTGATAAGATTTTGTAAACATTCACAGGACGATTAGTGAAGCAGGAGGTCTTGCCTTTTCGGCATCTAATCAATAGTTGCCCCACACGGGCAATAAATTACCTTGACCTGCCTTATCTCTGGAAATACAAGAACATCAGGGACTTAGTATGCAAAAAGAATATTGTGAAAAACTTAACTCTTTTCCCCATGCAGCTTCATTTTCAGAAAGAAATCCCATCTACCGCTACGAAGAGAACAATTAAGCATGAGCTGGCAATTCTGTGGCATAAGCTTAGTCTTCTCCCAGAATCAATAAAGGAATTTCCACATATTGATCTGCTGTTAGCGAAATAAAGCAATGGTCTTTGGGTCAGCAATATTAAATATAGAATCAGAATATCATTCAGTCTCCTATATAATTAGACACAGTACAAGAGAACAGATCACTGAAAACTACCACATTCCCAAGAGAATTGATCTATTTAGCTAAGTACTTGAAAACCACTATATTCCATTTCAGAGTGTGAAAAAAAAGTGTAACATGCAAAGTAAATTACAATTTGAAAACAGTCACTATTTATCTGAATTGATATCAACTGCGACACTTGTTGTACCTGGCAACATTGGGTTCATATTTAAAATGCAATACATATGCACTGTCTACAAAACAGAACACAAAAATAAGATAGCATATTTTAAGGTTTTATTTAATATTACAATTAACATTTAAAGAAATATAAAAGCTTGGTCTATCTTCCTGTAGGTGCACAAACAATACCTACCATTTTAAATCTTTAAGTATTTGTTCATTAATAGTTATGGTCAAGATATTTACATTTATACTAATCATGACTGCTGTCATATTTTAGTACTATATGTATTAAAACAATTGTATGTCAAGAGGATAAAGAACATTTTTGAATGGATAAAAATGCTGAAAAGTATCCAGTATTGTGGGAGAGGTGGTGGTGGAGATTAGAGCAAAAACCGACCACTGTAAGAGGAGGACGATCATTTCTGAATACCAAAAAGCAATAAATATTCTAAATCATTTAAGGACTCTTGCATATTTATAGATATTTTGTCTACATACTCCTCTGCAGTATCCGGTTGCTGTTATTGACCATTTCACTTTATTCTGGGCAAATATGGTAATTGAATTATTATATTTAAATGTATAAATTTCACTATATTCTTGATTACTGGGAAAGGAAAGAAAAACACCAAACAGAATATCGATCCCATTTTTCTTTAATGTCTCCCTCTTAAACCCCTTCTCACCTCCCCCAAGGTGACAATCCTCCTCTCAACCAAACCAGGCAAAGGCCTCAATTATCCCCCCTCATACAGTTTCATTTAGAGGTGGGCTCAACAATGGTTTGGCTGTGTCAATCACTGCTCCCCAGCCCAGAATAGTCCCCTCTAATTTCCTATAGACCCATACAATAAACAACATTGAGAAAAGAGAGGCTTCAGTGAAATAAGGGGAGGGAACACAGAGACTGTCACTGCAGAGCAATCATCTTCTTAACAGCAGCGATGCCGGACAGCCAAATCTGCCTTTGCTGTTCAGACAAATCAAGTGATGAATCATTATCCCACAGAAGGTTCAACACAGAACAAGAAATGTTTTTTCTACAGAACTGCAGACAAAGTTGAAGAGACCTACCCCATACTACAGACTACTGTGAACATTCTCACATCAAATAAAAAAGTATACACCGTACTCTGAGGGCACAGAGCACGTAAAATTAAGATTTGATCCATATCGGTATCAACTGATGATCAGAATTTTCTTGAAAAAACAAAGACTGTTCCAAACAGTATCCCAAGAAATGTCTTCATCTAAAACAGCTACTTTATGTTGCTATTCCAAATAGCTCTGATTACCAGATATCAGTGGTTTACAGGAGGGTATGAGGATATCTAAGTGAGAAGATACCATTTCTGGTGTTCAACATCTCACATTCAGCATATTACATAATGGATGAAACAGAAGCTCGACACCACAGGGAACACCTTATGCACTACTGAACAAACACATAAAGAAACAAGGAAATACCCAGCACATTCTAATCATACTGAAGATCCTGGAATATAGAAAGATATTTGTTTTTTGTAATGTTTGCCAGAATGTGAATCCCCCCATTAGGTCACCTGAGGGAAAACCAGTGGCTGATCACCAGATAAAAGGGCAGCATTATGAATACCACTATCTTTCAATACGAGTGTGCTTCTCCAACACTGACAATACTGTAACCAAATAAGAGGTAAGAAGACCCTATCATCACTTTCACCACTTAAGGAAAATGTCTGACCCAATTAGGTCTATCTGTTGTGAAAGACTGAATTTTCTTCTGGTCATCACCTAAAAACAGACACATCAACATTAAACTAAACTATGACTTGGAGTTGTATAAATGAATTTGAAGTTACTAGGGGCTAGAAAACAAAGAGAAATACAGAAATAGCCTGAGTGGATTAATCAATAATTAAAAAAACATAACCACCCCATATTGTACAAATTTTGCCAACAATATACCCAAGCAGTTGGTATAATTACAGGCACCTGAATTGTATGTTCTCTGGCACAGCTTTGGGGAAAGGACTTATAAACCAGGCACACTGGGTTAAACAAATACAGTACTGTATGTATTAACAATGACAATGATACTCTAAATAACACACAACATAAACAAACAAGTTGTTCTATTTACAAACAAGGCGTCTCAGAGATTTACATCCGGAACAACTAAAAAAAAAACAGACTGCTACCAAGCATTCAAATCCTATATAATGTCTAATGCGGCAAAAAAAAAGATAAGCCTGCTTTCTATACCAAACAGAATTTAACCTTAAGTTAAATCCCTCCTACTGTATAAACCAGGATCTCTTATTATAATTTGGATGGAAACCTATCTAAAAATTCTAAAAATGCATCCACAAAACAGAAGACTGTTTTTAGCCTAGGAATTATCTATACAGAAAATCACCTAAAACCAACATAAATGGCAAGCTCTCATAAGAAGGTTCAAGGTTCAACTCAAATCTGGCTGATTAGAACTAGGACCTCCCGGCTAACATTGTCTCTTCTTCTCTCTCCTTGTATTTTGCTCTCCGTCCTCTTCATTCTCTGCCTGCCTGCCTTTTTTATCTTCTATTCTGTCTGTTGATCATTCTTCATTTGCAGACTTTCATTTAACCAGAACCTGGCTAACCAGGAGACTCCTATGATCAATGCGTCTCAGACCCCCTTCCATTAAATAAACAGCTCAGTTCCTTTTGTTGCTTTGAAGCTCTGGAGAACTGCAAATGTTGACACTAGTTAGATGTTTGACTACTGTCCCTAGATTCTTGAGACAGCACAATAGCCACTTTCAATAACTGTAACCATAAAAATCCATGATGTTTTTCTCACAGTACAATGTATGGTACTTACTGCAATATACAGTATAACATGTGGTCATGCATGTTGTCATGTATTAACATAAGGCCATAATTATGCACAAAGTTAGCTGAAATATGTGGCAGGAAAAAAATGGTGTCCTATGGTATAGGATCATGCTGTCAAGGAGCCATAATAAACACTGTGATCTCCATCCACCCAGCTTTGCAAACCAAATCATTACATCTTCACTGATAATTTGTGAATATATCAGTATATATATATAAGGATTCCACAATTTCTGGGGAAGAAGCGGAATTAATATCATTTGTTGAAATTGTCCTCTGGCCACCTAAACCACTTTTGACACTCCAGATCTAGCTGCTCTCTTTAATTAAGGCACCCAGATACCACCTACAGTAGATCAGGTTGTTTCCCAAAACTGAGCAGCCTGGAAAGTAGGAAAATCGAATGGCACCTTTGAAAAAAGCTACAACGTTCAGTGGCTCAGATGGAAGACAATGTCCATGGGTCAGTAATAACCCAGTAATTGTATGGGGAACATACAAACATAAAGCAAAGTATTGGCAAATCTTTGATGAAAACGTCCCTTTGAACTAAAACTGGCATGAAGATGCACCTTTAAACAATAATTCCAAACACACGGCCAAGGCTACACTGGACTGTCTTAAAAATAGAAAACTGATTGTCCCCGAGTGGCCCAGTTAAAGTCCTGGCGTAATCAGGAATAGACCTGAATTCTACTGAGGGTCTCTGGTAAGACTTGAAAAGTGCTGTCCGTATTGTAAGTGATATCCATGCATCTTGGAGAGATCTGAATAGTTGTGCGATATTAACTTTAAATGTTTAAAATGTTTAATTTTTCTCTTCAGTTTTGCTAACATTTACTGCAACTTATCTTTCCCTTAGAAGTATTGAGTTTGAGTATTCAGGTTTTTAATAAAATAGCTATTAAAAAACGTGCATAAACCATTTTGTAATTTCTCAAATTTAATACATTATACAGTATAAAGGCAGGTATTTAAGTCAAATTGAAAGTTAGCAGGAAAGTACAATACTCTGAGAAATCTATAACGGATTACATAGAATCACAGAATTATATCAATGCAACAGATTTAAATGCCAGTTAAGGTTTTAAATTTGCTGCAACCCCGCCACCACCCCACCACTACCACGGACCAGAGTACTCTCTGCAGACAATGACTGTGAACTTTGATTTGTTGGAATTTCAGTGAACCTTGCTGTTCAGCCTGTCAATCAGTATAATGGAGAAGGTTAAAGATTAGCACATGGAGTTTAACAGATCCAGTCAAACATCCACAATAAGTATGATCTGTTATGGGAATTTCAATAAGAGACCAATGATCCAGCAAGGAAGCATCTTCTGAGAGTAGTTGGAGGGATTGTCCCATTCGAGCCCTTCGAGTGTGCTAACTAATGAAACATGGCAGAAGCGTGATCTGTCCTCAAGTTTATTCAGATTATCCTACAGATTTTGACCATTTGGAAATGGTATTTAATACCTCTTTTACTCTAATGTACCCTGCTTTCAGCATGTTGATATAAACATGGTAAGTTTCTCCATGGTCTTAATCAGAATGGCAAAATCATTTTGGAGAGAGCAAAGCAAAATGCTGTTACATTGCACTGCCTCACTGCCTAGGCCAAAGGTCCATGGTCAACTGCATATAGTGCTAGCTGTGGGTCCAATCACCCGAGTAGACACTTCTTTGAAATACTTTACATGCAGCGTAGTGTAAGGAGAAATTATTTTATTTATAGTAGCACAAAATGGATGCTTGCAAAGTGAACAACATGTACAGAAAACTAGGTTTAAATTATGTTATGTGTTGTGTAAGATGGAAGACTAATGAGGAACATATGAGAAACTAATGAGGAACAACCATTTCCTTGTGCTTATCACAAGCTTCAATTTCACTGTCAAATATTCAATTACTGCATGAAAGGAAACAAAAATGTGTCATTTAATTGTGACATTAAGTGACCTCTATATATATATTATATCAAAACAAGAACTTTTAATGAAGCTAATTAATGCTGAAATTATTTAGTTTAACAGTGCCCTATTAATGTAAAAACGTACAAAATCATTCCTGGGTCTTTTTGTTTAACTTAAGTCTTTGCTTTGATGAACACTATTAATAACAGCCCACAGCATTACGTTACATCAAACTTATAAATAATGTAGTTTGGAAAATTTGTTAAATTAAATTTTCACTGTTTTTGCAGTGAAAACAGACGGAAGTTGAATCACCAAAAGAAAAAGCATTTATTATAAGCATTTATTATTCTACAAGGTCACCTAATAAAAAAAAATACACACAAGAATAATAATTACAAACAACCAATTTCAAAAGGTATGTGAAATAGAAAAAGATCTGTATTTTTTCATGTTGGTATATGGACAAAAAACCTTCACCATTAATGGCTTAAGTAATAGCAAGCATGAAGATGGGCCAAAAAAAAGGATAGAAGGAGTCTAGATCTGTCTCCTTGGGGATGAGGTGCTTTGAGTGACCTCCAGCAATGAAGGCTTCTGAAGCTGCTGCAGCATAATCTGCTGTAAGTGATGTATTCATGTGGTTGCTGATCAAACAGGGCAAAGTGAATGCCAAGAACTGTTAAATCAGAAACAGAGCAATCTGGATGTGAACCTGCATTTGTAACAACTAAACCTCGAAGAGAATCACAATGTGTCAAGTTAATTGCATGGTAATCTCTGCTTCACCTTAGCAATGCAGAGTGCTTGATTCTTGTGCTGAGTGCTTGAATTGCATGGCTCATGAGTGTCACCCAAATTCATCTGCTCATCAAAGATATTATACAGATGTAAAAAAAAGAGATGAAACCCTTACAGTAGGTCTGATGGTTTTCATCAAAGATTTTAAACTTAGATATCTAAAAAATGTGAATTGGACTAAGTTTCATTATGAAACATGACACATTGCCAAAATGATAACATTACAAAATCCTGGCAGTGTTTTAACAGCCTCAGCTACTGTACAGTATGTCACTGTGGGATTTTTTTCTTTCCTTGTTAGATTCCTTTCCACATCATCTTACTTCTACATGTCATTAACTGACAATAACACAACAATGATCATAATATGCACCATGACATCTCCACATACAAAGTAGAACCACCTTCTAGAATGAGTTTATCAGCTTTCAAAAGACTGAGCTTGACTGGTATTTGGATGCCATAAACGGTAGGAATGGTGTTGTTTCACTAGTAAGTAATCTTTTGGCAAAGAGGTAAAACTGACGACTTGTTCATTAAAATTCTTACAACATTGTGCATAAATGTAGGAGTGTTAACTTCCGTGTCCTAGCTAAATACTCCTTTTGAATTGCAAAATCTGACCTACATAAAGTTCCCTCTTATTTCAACTGGTGAAGCAATTTGTTTTTTACCTGATAAAAACTAAGAACCATTACAAAGGAGAGAAGGCTATTTGGCCCTTCAAGGCCCGTTTGGTAGTAAATAACTAATTGATCCAAGAATCTCATCCATCCATTTCTTGAAAGGAGCCAGGTCTGCTTGTGTAGTGGGGCTGCCAGTGATTACTCAGTGGTTGATGAAACAGGTTCCCTCCTGTATTTAAATTGCTTTGGATCCTTTGGGATGAAAAGTACCACAATACAATTATTAACTATTTTACTGTCATCCAAAGGGTCTGTCAAAGTGAAAACAATATTTTTTGGTGAATAAAACACTCCACTGTTTGTGGAGCAAACGTTAACTCTGAATTGCATGCAGATCATTTTATGCAGATGGATAATCAGTCATTCTGCCGATGCGTTGGTTATTTCTCCCTAGAATCTCTCATGCTGTAATCACTACAGTCTGAAAACAATTACACTGATAGATCAGACGGATTTGACCGTCCTAGGCCAGTGTGTCGCCAAGGCCTGTCCCTCAGAGTGCCAGGTTCCTGGTTTCTCAGGATATGTCTGCTGATTGCTGAAGCAGAAAATCTCATTCTCCAGGCAACTTCTCTCAGAGACAGGCTGTCTTCAATCATGCCGATAGCAGGCAGGCGATCTTCATTACACACAGAGGGACGTGGTCGTATGTTTCAATGCTTTGCATTAATTAAAATCTTGTCTTTTTGAAAGGCTGCTTATGCAGATTCTTAAGGCATTTTGGCAATTTCAACTCAAGTACCAGACACTTAACACCTGGTGCTATAAGGAAATCACATAACACACGTTCAACCTTTTGTTGTCCTAAGAAATGATACTACACCATCACTATTTAAAAAAAAATTGTTGGTTCCCCCAAAGAGCTATTGATGTAAATCTTAAGAAACACTTACAGTACCTAACTTTACTACAGAAATCACTCAATTTAGGATTAACTAAGAACAAACAATATGACACTTACATGTACAAGTAAAGAAGGAAAGGTGAAATATCATGTCATGTTAGAAATACAGTATTTTAATGAAGAAAGGAAGCTGGAATAGAAGAGCCACAGATCATGAACATTAAGTTGCTGAGAAAGAACTTTCTAAACTTAAGTAACATCTACTCTGAAGAATGTTATATCCTAAAAAAGAAACAAGTATTTTTCTCTCCAGAAACCTGAAAGGTAACAACTGCAAGGTCCTCACATTTGCTAGCCACAGTAGGCCACTGTTTGTTTCCATGGAGATCTCACACTTCACTTACTGCTACATTAACATACAGGATGGGTCACCAGGCACTTTGCTTGGCCTGTTGATGCAAACATACAGTATCGACTACAGAAGAATGAAATTTGGCATGTAGCCATAAGGGGCCACGTATAAGGGTGACCAAGCAGTACTTATAAGAACCGGAGATGACCTACTCACCCTTAGTGTTTTTCTTTCTTTCACACCAACTGTACTACCGTACATCACATACAGTACAGTACAATTTAGTCATCAAATGCAACAATTACTTGCAATGCAGGAGAACATTTGTCAATGCATCTCAAACTTTGTTTACATCAATTAAGAATAGTGTTAAAAATGAAGGGGAGCCATTCAACCCATTGTGCTCATTTTGCTGATACATGCAATATGTACATGATATTAGCCTTAATTTCTGAGATCTTAGCACACTAAAAATGTATTACATAAGGGACAGGAGAAAACTAAAGCTGTCTGATATCAGCAGTGCATTTGGTAAAGGAGTTAATTAAGTAATGGGCAACATGAGCCAAAGCTTTACTAAATGCTGTTTATAAACTGTCCTGAATGTGTCAGGGTTTCAAACGATTAGCACAGAAACAGAAGGCAAATCAACCAAAGTGAAATCCTGCTCGGGCTCTACAATAGAGGGCCTCATCTTTTCCACAGTGAAACGAGGTTCAGCACACCATGGATATTACAGCAGGAGTTCAGCCTGCAGGCAGGGGTATGAGCTCTATTGAGGGATTGAGTTTGTAGATCAAAATTGCACAAGATGGAGGGTCACATGCGATCAGGTGAAATGTTGTCCCCTGGGAACAGAGGTGCCAGTAAATTACACTGTGCAGCACACAGTTGCACAGGGACATGCTATGACACTGCTGCTCACAGGGAACCCTACCTTGTGGTGACAGGAATGAAGATGATCCTTTTGTGTTGATTGATTAAAAGAGCAATCAAACCAAACTTAGCCAGGAGTGAAATTACTAGACCATCTATTCACATGTCACTCAGTATCCTGAGCTCCATGTTTGCTGAATACTGCCAATGAAGCCAACTGCCTCTTCAAGACTGGTAATGCAACAGATGGCCAAAACTGCGCTGTGTGACTTTTCATATATAACACCAGATGCAGTCCTTTCTTCGGTGTTGTGCTGACTGATTTTCATTGAACTGACTCCTTTAATGCTGAAATTTCACTTAAACAACATAATAAAGACAAAATAAAATACAGTATAGCTTTTACATAATGTATTTTGCTTGCTTTCATTATGGGATTTTTTTTTATCAGAGTATCTAATTTACTTTCAGCTCCTAAGGTAGTTAAAAGGTAAAATTGCTGTGCAGGAACTCACATGTCCTGCTGTTCAATGCCGAACACAAATGATAAGAAAACCTCTACTCAAAAAGCACTTTTAACCTCACACTTTGACCAGGAATAAAGAAATTCTGATCAGCAGCTCAAAGCAACGCATTTCAGCTGGGTTAAAAATAAACAGAGTTAAATAACCAAGCGTATATAGACCTCTTTTCATCCATCTCACAGAATATTCTTAGAAGTGACTTTATTTTAAATCATCATCATAAACTTTGATTTGTTTGTGCAAATCAGTATGCCTGAACGTTCTGGTTATTTCTCTAGTTCTTTCTTAATGTACCATAACATTCCATACTAGAAGGTAAAAGTAAAACAATCGTAACAATTATGCCTGGTTTAACTAATATATATATATATTTATAATACTTGTGAACACAAATTAAGAGTCATTTCTATCAGAGCTTCAAATTCTAATAACAAAATGAACTGACAAATGTTAAATGTAAAGCATAACGTACTTAATACTTGGGTGTTAATTTGCCAGGCTGAGGAAATGACAGTGCTGACCTTAGGACACACAACACTCCTGTCAAGGAATGAATCATGGAGCATGTTGCGACAGAGAAGCTAGAGTGGAGTGTGGGGTGCCAGAAAAGTAGTTTTGTGCTGCCAGGGAGTACAGTATATATCCGTACTGTAGGAGAACAGAAGGGCAACATTATAATTTGACCTCCTCCTGAACTTGTTACCAAATAACACCTTTTCTTATTTAAATAAGATGTTGTCTGTTTCTTCCCTTCAGAGCAAATAAAGTAAATAAACTATATGAGGTACAGTATATCCAGTGCATCATACATAATTTATTTTAATTATGCATAGATTTAATTTATGCATGCCTACACTTTATGTTATATACATACTGTTCCATTCCATAGCAATATTCTAAAAAAATAGCCTCATAGCAGCATGTGTGACTGGATGATATTTTAAAAGTCATGAAACAAATCACTGTCATGGCATAATGCAATGATCTAACTTGACTGCCAATCTGGACAAAGCAACCCAATCAAAATAATATGATTTCAAGTGCAACATCCTGCAACACTGAAAACAGTTGAAAAGTAATAAAGTTGAGAATTCACAATAATTTAGAATGTGGGAAGCACATCATCAAATTATATTACAGAAACATTAATCTAAAGTTTCAATATTTTACAATATAAGTCCTATATTATTCCTCCGTACTGTATACCATATTTAAATATATAGACTCAAAGTTTAAAAAATAACACAGGTGACTACCTTAAAATATACAGAAGTTATTATACTGTAGCTACAGTAGTTATCTTAAAATTTGATTAAAACAGTCTTGATTCATTAAAATACACACTTTTTAAATTAATCAGATTTACATATCAGTAGTTTTAATTTGACTTTTTAATGTCAGAACATAGTTTTTAATCAGGGTTTCTCTGAAAAACAGAGGTTCTCACAGCAATCACAGTCAGGACTAAAACACACAGAATGCCTCTTTGTATAAATTCTGCCTTTCTCCTATTTTTTTAATGAACACTAATTGCAAACTGGGATCATTTTAATGAATTTTATGCACATAAAGGCACACTGCAGTACGTCCAGAAATTGAAATATTATAATTTAACTTTTGACAGGAATCCCAAAAAATTACAATTTAATTGCTCCAGAGCTGGCAATTATTTGGACATTTAGAAAGGCACTTCTAAGGCAGGCTGAAATCATTTAGACTACATCTTATGCGCACTATGAACAGTGAGGTCACAGCACTGTTGCCACTGCACCATAAGTAAATATGCTAAAAAAAGGCAGAGCACCCACTTACATCCATATTACACTGGAGGTAGTTTGTGTCACTAAACAATGGAATATTTTATCTTTACTAAATTCAGCCATCATACTTTGTTAAGTATGAACTGTAGAAGGTACACTTCAATTCAATCAAGGCTGTTCTGGCTTCATTCAGAACACCAACATCTTCAGCAGTAAAAGAATCCTTCTCATCTTTCTAAACTAGTGATCTAACAACACATTTTCTAATATACAGCCTCAGCTACAGCTTCTAATATACAGCCAAGTTTTAATATCCTAAATTAATTGATCAAAACACTCTAGGCAAATTACTAAGCCAATACCAAAAGCAAATGTGATTTTCTTTTAGGGCTGCACACTACATTAATATGGGTGGTGCGTGACGCACTGTTCAGAATTGCTGCTTTGCAGTGCTGGGGTCTTGGGTCCAAGACTTGAGGTGCTATCTGTGTGGAGTTTGTCCTGTATGTTCTACAGTACCTGTGTTTGCATGAGTTTTCTCTGGGTGCTCGAGTTTCCTCCCACAGTCCAAAAATATACTGTTAGTTAATTGGCCTCTGGGAAAATTGGCCCAAGATGTGAGTGTGGACATCTCTGCCCAGTGATGGACTGGTGTCCTGTCCATGGTCTACCCTGTCTTTCACCCACTGCTTACCAGGATAGGCTCCAGATTCCCTCCGACTCTGAATTGGAAAAAGTGGATGAATGTAAACATTAACATTAAATTCCATGGATTACAGGTACGACAGAACGTGTTGTAAATAAAAGCCTTCTGTATCTGTGTCCTCTACTGTGTGTTTGGTGTTGTGTTACATTGCATCCTAAAGTTTCCCTTTGTCACAGCTGATCATAAGAATAAAGCAAAGAAGTAATCTGACTTGTATTTGTTCAAACAAAAGAGGCCATGTACTGTTTGAGGTCAGAGGTAACAGTATGGTCCTGTGAACTCTTCAATGCTCTCACTCTTTATCTTGAAGTTACCAAGAACAGTCAGCTAGATACAGGGACAGACATATTGGCTGAAGGCAAAAATTATCTGATGGCATTATCAAAATGTGAAATACAACAAGGAACCACAAAAGATTCATCTTGATTGGGTAAGGGGTATCAAAGGTGGTTCAAACAGTGGTTCAACCAACAAACAGTTCAACCACAGGGTTAAAAGAACAGTCTGAGCCCTGTTGTCAAGATAACATATTATGAAAATTGGCTACAGTAGGTCATTAATCAACTGAAAATTGAATTCTCCAAGAAATGGTATAAAGTACAACTGGGACTAGGAACACTTGGGTTGGTCAAGGTATTCTTGGTGTATTGTGTAGTAACCAACAGAATTTCTGGACAGCTTTGATTTCCCTTTGCTGTTCCAATTATAGGTAACTCTGCTACAGTATGTGTGGTAATCACAACATAAAAATGGAATGTGGGGGAGAAAAATGTATACAGTCTTCTTTTCACCATTCCAGATGCAAGAAAAATGTGGTTATAGCCCAATGACACATTGAAAAATTAATACAGTACAGTATATATACTGTATAAGACAGCCAATCCAGTGCACCTCTGATTGTGCACAAACACATACGTGAAAGCAGCTGGTAGCAGGAGCAAATATATTGCTTGATACGATAAACACAATAAGCAAATATTCATCATATAACTCATAATTCTAGAAACTTGCTCTGCTGAACAGATTCTGCCTTAATTAGTGCCTCCTTGCTATAATACTTCAAAGACACACTGAGCATAAAAACTCAATTTCTACTTTTTTCCACTTACAATGAAGTGCATAGATGGTCAAAGGTGGCCTGATAAGAGTGTACTCTGCCAGTGAGATTGTAGTTATCTGGCATGACAACATACTAATGCAATAGAAGAAGTAGTAAAATTAATAGCTTAAATGCCAGCAATTAACCTCAAAGAGCCCAGTTTTGGTACAATTTAGATTAGAACTATGATTGAACAAGTGAGCCAAGATTGCAAAAATTGAAAGTACAGTCACATCATGATTATGGATTATAGCAGCATTAATGTATTGAATTTGATGCTATTGTGGACACATGGCTCTGCTCTACAAAACTACAAAAAATCTGAGCGTACTGCAGTTCAGTTTGGTCCAAGTAAGTAGTGCTCAAGTGTCAAACTCAGAAACCTCTGTCCTTCATCAACTGATTCAAAGCCTCATATTATCTCTACCATGTCATCACTGATTACTGCTTGCCACAATGATAATACTGCTGTTGTTCCAGAACTTATTCCACTTGCCCCTGCCTTCCCTACAATAACATTTCACACAAGGGTTTATCATTAGTCAACTGCGCTTTGCAGTTTGAAAACCAAACCGCAACATCCTGAAAAAGTAGACTTAAAATGTCCTCTTGTCAATGATCATGGGTTTCTCATCTTTCAGAACAAGATTCCTCGGAAACAGGGAATCTGTGGTTAGCCTTTGTGCTTCTTAACGAAAAGGGGAATGATTTAAGGTCTTTGGAAGGTCATGAAAACTTTTTTTTAATTTCATAAGAAACAAGAAAACAACAATCGGGTACCAATCTTTGAATTAAACACACAAAACATAGTAAGAGGTTAACTAAAACCAAAAATGGCATAATAAATAAAGTGATATCTATTACCAGTTCTGTCCTACATAGCACTGAAAGTATAGTAAAAAGTATGGTAGTATTCTTAAAGCTTTCATAATCAACTTTGGATATAACAAGGAAACTACTTCTTCTCCAAAGTCAATCGCTATTGACCACCAAGCTTCCTCCTAACCTAATCCACACATACAAAAAAAGTTTTATGCAACTGCTATAAACCAAATTCATTGTTTTTAGAAAATAACACTGAAAGCAAAAAAATAGCAGGTCCTTACACAGAGGTGAATAAAGATCATAGACTTTCTTCTGGTGGTATAATATCACACAACCAAATATTGTTCAATGCGCTTCTCACTACAGACAGTACACGTTCCTGCAAGTACAGCAGGCCTGCCTATGTGTTAATGAAAATAAAATGTATGTAGATGTTCTTGAATAGACAGATTTAGTTACTTTCTTTTAGCACCTTCTGCATGACAGATGGTAGATACTGATAATGTTTGCCATTGATATACATTTATATTGTAGTGGAAGCAGAAGTATATTACATCCTAAGTATGCCAGGTTTCAGGCAATGTTTTGTAAAGTTGCTGCCTCAGACTATTGGCTGAAATTACTGTAATTAAATGCTTTATTTATTGCCAACTATATTAATACAAAAAGAAGAACAATACTTATACCAGACCTGCATATAAGACACAATAGATTACCAATTAACTTGCCAATCAATATAAACCTTTTAAATTATTTCATTTAATAAAATTCAAGATATTTCAAACATATTTTGTGGCATTTGACATTATAGTGGATACATTTCTGTATAACTCTCGACAAAAAAGCTTTGCATTGACACATAGTGAAGAAATGCACTAGCTTTTGTTCCTAATTTATTATTCTTGATAATTTAAATAGTAGAACACTGTTAACACGTCTCTACTAATTATTTTCATAGGTCTATGTACTTGCTTACTTGAACACATAATCTTTTTTTGAAGCCTAAAATTTATGTTTATGAACTCCTAAAACTCTCTGTTCTAGCATACTGTATACAGTATGCGACTTGAAGAAATATACTGTATGTGTGGTCAGTGGACCTTAGCCCACTGTCGTGCTATTTATACAGTATCTTATTCAAAGTGCATCAAGTAAGAAGCTGGAAACATTTCAAACAAAAATTCGAAAACAACATTGTATATGTAAAAAGTAAACTCACAGAGTAAGATCTTATTTAATTTGAGTATGTATAGTTAATCCTTGTAATTTTTGTAAGTAATTCGGTTTTTTGTAAATCTATTTTTTGTAAAATAATTTCTAGTTTTGTTGTAAGAAACAAGAAAAAACAGATGATTCCGATATGTGATTTCGGTTACTCCGAAATCCCCATGGGACAGGCTTTGAAGAAAAGCCACTAAACCTACCCTTAAAAGTTTGCTGATGACGAAATGAGTAATGAAACAACATAGTTTTGATGAACAGCGTGAACGGTCATTGCTAGCAGCTTCCTTGCACAATTTGTAAATACACTATGGGAAAAGAGACATGTGCAGTGCAATCTAAGCAGTCATGTACAAATGTGTTGTTCACAACAACTGTAACCTGGATCGTGATTTTCAGCAATTTAGTGTGAACTAAGCCTTAAAACATGAACGATCACATAGAGTAGGGGTGCATCGTTCCCTGTGTATTTAAACTAAAACTGCATCTTGACATCAAGCAATTTAATCCGCTTTTCAAACCTTTTTCATTTAATTTATATCTGATACAAATATTTTCTTGCAACTACATGAAAACGACACTGTGCACATTTTATGACTAAACACACACGGCTCAGCACTGGACATTAACAGCAGTCAGCGTTTGACTGTACGTTTCTGCTGGCTTTTCTATTTAGCTCCCTATCTCTGGCTTACTGTACGTACAGTAAGTAAAACATGGAATACAAAGTTATCATAATTTTGTCAGATACAGCACTATCGTGCCGAGGTTGTCATTAGCTGTCCGAAACAAATGTGAGAAAGTCTGTAACGTTACCCACCAATGTCAACAGCTACAGTCTTGCAATAATAATAATAATAATAATAATAATAATAATAATAATAATAATAATAATAATAATAATAATATTTTGATTATTAAGGAAACAGTGACAGAAGTAAAGGTGACAGCAATAGAAGAGTTAGAGATGAGTCTCAGAGCCCCAGTAAGATGTTTTGTACCTCAATGTCCCGGAGGTCCCTGCTCAGCATTCTAGCCATGCTTCGGGTTTTTTTTTTCAAGGAAATTGAGCTTTTAACGAAATAAACGAAGAACAGAAAACGCAATTCAACAGTCTCACTGAACTGTTTAAAGTCCTTATTGCTTCATCAAGTACAGAGTAGCAGGCAACATCTAAAAAAGAAGACTAATCCATTTAGTTCCGGGATTTCCGTGTTTGCAATATCGAAATTATTTTTCTGAGGTATGTTTTGGAGATTTGTTTAAGAAATAATAATAAAAAAAATCACTGACAGCACCGAACCGATTATTTGTGGTGCCAAAACAAACATCAGCTGTATTAAAGTAAAAGAAGTAATCCCGTTTCGGGTACTACAGTATTTTGGTTAAATCTATGCTGTGATTGTAATGGTAGATCCCAGAGTGAGGCATTCTGCTACAAACTTTACTGAACGTTTGTACTAGTGTTTTGTGTGGAGGGCGTATTACTAAAAGGTGGGAGGGCTTTGGCTGACTGAGCGGTCGAGTAGATAAGTTTTTTTTATGTAAACAAGTTCAGTCTAGTACGTTTGGATACGCTTCTATATTCATGAACATTACCCAGCAAACGTCTTAACGGACCACGATCAAAGAGAAAGTATATGATTTAGCTTTTCTTGGCTGTTTTTAATGATGTGGTATACAGTACCTAATCAGAAAATGGGAATTTGAGCTAATAATGAAAAGATACAGTAGTCGTCTGCCCAACAATGTATTGGACAGTTAGTACTGTATGTTTTGGTAACTTTTTTTGCGAAAGCAGAGAATAATCTACCTTTTAAATTACACTTTACTTCCCTTTTTTTTTTACTGATTTTAGACTGGCTAAAACACACAGATGTATTATCATGCCTTTTTATTAAAAACAGTGTGTGCAGTTTGCAGTCATCCTAGGATTAAATGTATATTTGGCTTTCCACCTCAATAATGACCTCAAGTACACATATTTCCAAATCAAATCTCTAGCCTATTTTATTTATTGTAAAAATACATATTCATACAATTATGTGTGACATACAGTAAATGAAAAAAGCAATCTTAAATATTTTTTCTAATATGTTGAAAACATTTACTTATAATAGACATCAGTCCATAAGATGCTTGTATTATGCAAAATGTGTTTCTAAAAACATGTTCAATACTTTATTAAGAAATATTGCAACACAAAAAAAATGGTATATGGTAAAAGATTCAATAATCATCACTCTCATCTTTTTGCATTGAATGGGCATTGTCCAAAAGTATTTTTACTAAGTAAAAATCTATTTTTTTTATGTTAACTGATCACAATCAGGGGCACATGACAATTACACTCACTGAAGACAGGTGGCAGAAGGCAACTGACCTAAAATTATTTGGTTTGATTTAATGAACTGATTTTTCCCCCTTTTATACTGTATTTAACAAGAATACACAATCCACAAAACAATGATTGTGAATAGAACTCTAAAAAAAACATTTTAAGTTGTAATCACTATTTCTGACATACAGAAAATGCACTTTATAATCATGTTACATGCTGTAGAGCTGATATTTTCTTTAGGGCTGCAGGGTGATACAGCGGTTAGGATTTCTCCCTTACAATGCAGGGTCCTGGGTTTGAATTCAGGACCTGGGGTGCTGTCTGCAAGAAGTTCATATTTTCTCCCCATGTTTGCATGGGTTTCCTCCAGGTACATCGGTCTCCTCCCACAGTCCAAAGATATACTTACAGTATAGGTTATTTGGCCTCTGAGAATATTGGCCTTGTTTGTGTCTGTCTGGCGTCCTATCCAGGGTGTGACCTACCTATTGCCCATTGTACGTCAGGATAAGCTCTGGCTTCACTGCGACCCTGAATTGGAGGAAGTAGTCAGAAAATGGATGGATACATTTTCCCATTGCCCCCCCACCTATCTCCATTTTTTTAGACCTACTGGAATCATGAAAGCTCAACAGCTCTGGAGAGGAACATTTGTTGACAGTGTCCAGATGTGAACAGCCATTCTGTAGCCACAGAGCAGCAGATTAACTAAAGAAAATTTACAGTATTTTATGTAAAACTTATTTATTTATTTTTTCATTGACACATCTGTTATAGAAAGAGCTCTATTTTCCCCTAAAGCCCACCGCCGTGTTCAATAATTACGGCTCGTGCATCTGTTATAACTTGAGTATTGTCAAGGCTTAACAGAGTGTTATAAGACTGATAACTTATGCTGCACAAAATATCGTGTGTAGAAACATACAGTAGTAGAAGTAAACACAGGGGATAAGGAGCAAAGTAGAAATAAATCTCCAATTAAAGAAAAACTTTTTTTTTTCATTTTTAGCGATTTCACAATAGTGTTGGATATGGTACTGTACATTAGCATAAAATAATAAAATTAGACATTTTAATATGGTATGGAATGGTGCAGCTACAGTACATTATTTCTTGATACAAACTGCATTCATTATTTTGTATAAAATCAGATTAATTAATTAACATTCTGTATGTACCTTCACATATGCAGATTTTTCACTAGTGCTGTCTGTCACCTGTGCGATTCCAATTTAGAACCAAGAACTTGAGACACCTCTTTAGACAAAGGGTTGTATGAGTATGGTAAGAGATAAACCGCCATGTTGTTAAAGCCCAAACCCTGACTTGTTTTCAAAAACAGCTAGATGAGATCCTATTAGATACTAACTACTAAAAAGGCTGAATGGGTCTAATGATCTCCTTTGGTTTCTCTGCTTTCTAATGTTTTTTTTTTTCTAATGTTTTTAGTCAATAGACAGATTACATTAAAATGTACATTTTATGGTTTACTTACACTTTTCACCTTTTATTCTCACATGCCATTGTCCATTCTAGACTATGGCAATAAAATGAAGTTGTAATGCAGAAGCACAGATGCATGGACATACTGTACAGTACAGTACAATCCCAAGGCAGATTAAGAATTTCAGTGAGTTCCAGTGAGTTTTAAACAAGTACTATGCCTCTTTTAACAGCTTGTAAATAATAGTAGATCCTTGATTATTCTAATTAGTTGGAAGCAGACCAGTGTCTAACTAAACTGATTATTTGATGACTGAAAGTCATCATTGAAACATACACTGAATAAGCAGCTTTGAACCATCAAATACAGTATGTAGAATAAAATATCAAATAAAATCAAGCCTAAAAAAGGACATCCTTCTCATGGATTATTCAGAGAGTGAAGCATTTTGAAATCCAATATAATTTAGTTTCTCAGGTTGTTCTTTGAAAACCAACAACAAATTATGTGTTGGTTATTACACACCTGTTAACATCTGTATGTGTAATTTGAACAAATAATGAATACTGCCACTTTCAGTATGACATTACTCACAATTAATCTCTGCACAAATGTTTCACATTTCTTAAAGGGGATTGAGCTAATTGCAGAAATGCACAAGTCATACAGTCTTATGTAAATTTATGAATGAATGCATGATATCCTTCCAGCACATTAGGAGCAAAATGTTATTCTTAGAAAAATATGGGAAATCAAACACCAGTTTAACATGTAATTGTTATGTGCCTGACACTACTTAATATAATAAGAGTATAAAAATGCATACTCTTTTATCCATATATATTGAAATTATCGAGGACTGGGAAGCTTTTCTGTGTACCACAGTTATCTGGTGCAGTTTGTGAACAGCCCTTCAGTCATAGATGCTGATAGGTATCATGGCTCAGAAGCCTGTTATTTTCAACAGGAATTCATTAATATAAAAAAGGTTTTTATGGGTAGGAAAAATATAAGGAATCATATCAACACTATGCCAGTTTGGCATCTGAATAAAAGTGTTGCATTAACCTTTTCCATTTTCCTTTACTTATAATTCAAATATGCCAAATGCAGTTTCTAAAGTTTGTGAAATGCATGCCATATTTCTGTCCATATGTACTATCTGGCTATTTTAATCATCAAGGCACTATCAAACGGTTCCGGATTTCCTATTTAAAATGAGTACCTGTATATCAAAATATAATAAGTAAGGGTGAAAAAAGTATTATGTATATCTATCCATTAAGATTTTCACCTGTCAGATTAACCTCATACATGCATAACCATTAAATTGATGGCTGCAAATACTGTATCAGTACACCTCAGCAGTTTGGATACTCACACTCATGTGGCATTTGAACCTGGACAACATGTTTTGTAGGCTCAAGGATAAAGTGTAGATAATGGATTGATTTATGTATATTTAAACACATCACCCTTTTCACCTCACAAACAAAGATTCTGGCTTTTGCTGACTCATCATCAATGTGTTGATCTTTGATTATGGGGATGTCATTCTTTCATCAGGTGAAGTAATGTCAGCCAAAATTAATTTATAGCACATATAAACTAAGTTCTAAAAACATAATATGATTAGCAGCACAGATGGCCAATTTTAATCACAAAAGAGTAGCAACCCATACTGTAGATATGTGCGAAAAAAACCTTTATTAAATTCTAAAACGTTTAACAACATCACTGTCATGTAATAGATCTTTCCTTGGACAGATTTTTTCCCTTACATGCTTAGCGGTTTATCTTCCAGAATACAGAGAATGGGAGGAAGATAAAAACACTTTATGCCAATAGAAAAGAAAAACAGTTGTTTGATTCAGTACCATTATTCATTCATTTAAAATGACTGAATATCTTTAATGAGACTATGAATGTGCACATATTTTCTGTCAATGTTCCTTAATTTGCAGCATCATTAGATGTTATTACTCTTTACAACAAATACATTTTTAATATTTGGGATATAGAAGTTTCATTACAATGTATATTTTATGATGTCATTAGAGTAAATTATGCAATTCATCCTGAAGTCCTGAAGTGACTATTGCACTTTACAGCTGATACCATGTAAGTATTCCTCCTCTGTTTTGAAGAACAATATTTCTTTAATTAAATATTTTTGACAGCATATACCACAACTATTCATATCTAAGAATCCATCCATTTTCTAAACACCTCTTCTAATTCAGGGTCACAGGGAAGTCGGAACCTTTCCTGACAAGCAAAGGGTGCAGGGCAGGGTACACCCTGGACAGGACACCAGTCCATCACGGGGTACACACAAACACCAGGGCCAGATTTTCTGTATGTCTTTGTGAAAGGAAACCAGAGCACCTGGATGACACCGATGCGAACATGGGTCGAACATACAAACTCCATTCAGATAGCATCCAAGGAATTGAACCCTGGGCCCCAGAGTTAAAGCTAGCAATGCTATCCTCTGCACCACCATGCTACCCATATCTAATAATGTACAGTTTTACATAAAGCATCATTTGAATAATAAATATACCGTGTAACGATTTAAACAAAAAACAGTTTAGGTTGTGTGTATACAGTACAGTAAACAGTGCCCAATTTTTATTGTAAGTAAACATGAGTCTTGTAGCTTAATCTTAGCCTCATCTCTCAGCCTTGTATCTGTATATTTTGTTTTGTTAAAACAACTCGGTCCCTGTCATTTGAGATAACACAGAAGTCAATAACCTAAGTAAAAAAAAATTAAGATTCACAAATCACATCCATTCCTGCCTACTTTACTATTAACCTATGGTGTTAGAAGGGAACTATCTTTAGCTATTGAAAATTGAACCTACTGTACATGGCATTTTAGAAAAACACGCTATTAAGTATTGGCAGCATTTGTTGATGTTAAATCAAGTACCATTAGAGATTAGCTGGCAAGTAGCACTGCTTCATGATAGAGAAGTTTTTAGTTTTTTTTACTTCAGTGGTATGCCAAATGGTAATTAAATGGTCTTGGGGATCAGAGATGTCACAGCATGCATAAGACTGTTTTTTGTGACCTCTAAGACCAAAGGACAAGTTGTTCCATTAACTAAATGATTAATGGGGGTGTTGTAAGGCACAAGCTAGAACTGAGCATGTGTCTTTGGAGAGAAACAGGTTAGAGGTTAGTCAAACATAAGATTAGAACATAATTTCAATACCGTGTACAGTATGAAGTTCAATGTGCTTTTCAAAAGAAATACACACCGATACAATTCGGCTGTACGCAAAATTACCTACCATTGGACCTGGTATTCATTTCACAATTATGCTTATTGTTTATAGACTGAGTTATTCCATATCCACCATAGTGAAACCACCTGTCCATGAACAGTCAGATTTAAAAGAAACCAGATGAAGAAAAATAGGTAAAATAGTATAAATAGGTGTAAGTAGAGGTTTTATTCATAATAAGTGAAACATGTAACACACAGGCATACAGCAGGTTGCAGCTAGGTTTTTCCATCAACAAAGGGATTAGTAAAAAAGGTGAATCTACAGAAAATCTGAAGTCAAATTACATCACACAGCATATACAGTACACAGAGTATAAGAATTTACTTATACGGGATAAACAGAAATGGTTACTAATGCTATACATTATGTTGCATTTTTGTTTATTTTTGCATTTTTTTCAAACAATAAATTATTTTTTGAGACATAAGATGAAGGTAAACAGAAAAGAAAGCTTTTTGCATAGAAATGGTAAATGCTTAAATAGAAGGTCTCAAATCATTCAGAACTTGCCCTCACCTGGCAGTTATACAGTAGGTTTGAACTCTGATGTTGATAATGCTGATGATAAAGGTTTTTGTTTCAGAGGGAATTCTTGCCTTAACTCAATGGAAAGCCAATATCAAATACTGAGCCTTGAACTGGGTATGATCATGCCCGAAATGTGTTTCAGTGGACATTTTCGCTTACTAAATAATAAAACTATCTATATTGTAATAATCAATAACCAGTTAGGATACTAAATACTTTGAGCCACTCAAAAGTTCTCATTCCTTTGAAACCTGTTTCTGATGACTGTCAGTTTACTATCAGATAAGGAAATGTGTATTGCTAGTATACTGTTTTGAAGTAAAAACTGTAATAGGAAGAAATAGATTCCTATCAATAATAAATCAAATTTATGAAAAATCACTTTCACTGAAAAACTGCTTAGGGACCTACAAGTTTCAGCAGAGTTCATTTGGTTGTATGTCTGGGTACATGACCTCCATATCATTATATATGATGGAATAAAGCGATATCATGATTTCACAAGCCACAATGTTGTTGTTTTTTAATCTCCAAAGAGAATTATTGTCAACTTCAATTTTTCCTTTTGCTCTACCTGATATTATGAGTATCAGATCATTTCAATCAAAGCTCATTTTTATTCATCAGCCCAGCAGGTGGATTACTTGCTGTTCACATTTTTGAAGATTTAGAAATGCTTCCTGACTGTCAAATACCTTGTTTTTCAGATCCGAAACATTTGTTCTCTCTTTTGTCCCCCATGTTTTCTATGTCTCCAGCTAAAGGAGTATGAGTTTACTTAAAGCTTTAGAACGCTGCACAGTACTACAGTACAAACCACAAGGAGTAATCAATCTGAAGAAGGTTGTGATCACAAAATATTAAAATATAACAAACTTATACTGTACCACATATGATCTACTACCAAATCCAAACCCATTACAAAATTATTATTCTCCAAAACCAATATACAAATCAAAATAGCCTTCTAAAGAGGTTTGTTTTGTTTTTTAAACTATTTTTTTCAAAATCTTACCAAGTACACTCCCTGTATCTCATATATCTACAATGATCATTATTTACTATTATGTAGACTGGTATTATTGGAGAGAGAACTGAAATCAAGATCTTAAATCCACGATAAATCTTATTTTCATATGCTTGTCAATTTTGTATTTATACACAAAACTCTCAAATTGTCACCTAAAACTCTTTGTGACTCTACAGTACCTATCACTTTAATTCTGAAGTTGTGTATGATAATCACAGTAATTTCTGACATGTAAGTTCAAATGTGGTATCTTTATGCCTTATTATTCTGTTTAATCTCTAATGTTGTGTGAAACCATGTACAGATGTCTGCTTCTGCTTTCCACATTATCTGAGTCCAAACTTTATTTTAGCAATACATTGATACATGGTATTAAATTCTGAGGACAAGAGATATGTTGCAGACCTCCAGGAGTATACTGTAGATTCTCTATATGAACACAATAACCACTGTATCAATAGTTCGGTCACATCCTAAAAATATGTGTTATAGAAAAAAATGTGTTCGCGTTTGGTGTATCTCACCCAGCGGAGGGAATGGCAGCCTAACTGTAAGCATGTGACAGAATCTCACCTCTCTTTCATGAGGAATGAGCTGGAGAGCTGCTGCAAGGGTGAAGATGACATGGCAGGAAAAGACAAATGTAAGATAGTGGAAGATAAGAATCTGACTTCCTCCCAAATTTCTGATAAATACTCCATTTTCCATTTAGAAATCTAATTTACATTTTGAGACATTTTTCTCACCATTTATTGTCCGTAGTAAATGTATTTGCACCTGACAACTATGAATTTTCTGGTGGAGATTATACTGAGTAAATGATTCCCGCACACAGAACCCATATATTTTGGAACATCTCATGAAAACTGGGTGACAAACAGTATCGAGTGAGCCTTTAGCTATATCAAGATTAATAAAAATAAAACTCACACAGAAATAAAGCCAATGCTCAATTTGCGATTCAGGCATAGGGTGTGACACACTTTTTGGAACATAATCATCTTTGTTTTCCCCCCTGAATTAATACAGTAAATGCCATAAAAAGAAACCCACAAGCTTTTTTAAACTGAAGAAGCTGATACCTTAAAAGGTTTATACAGTATTTGAAAATTGGAAGTGGTTTTATCTCCTACCATTTCTATTCACTTTGTGAGGCAAGACATTTCCTTTCAAAAGCATCTTGAAGTAGCCTGTTAATGACATTTTATGTGGCCTTTCACACTTTTTACTCACTTTCATGTTATGATATGAGCATTTTGTTAGGTCATGTGCTCATGTATCCCATACTACCGAGCCATGAGCACCTTAAGAAATCCAAGCCAAGAAAATTAAATGTGCCATAAATGAACCTAGTACTTACCATACTATAATCATTGTTACATCAACATACATAAAGTTTAACTGCCTAAAGCACAAAATCAGCTGGATAGCTGTCTAATGTTTATGCTTCAACAGTGAGCTGAATAAAAAAAAATTGTATCCATTATCAGAAGACTGCTTTTTTTCCCTAATAACGGTCATGGCGCTCTGGAGCTTATCCTGAAGGTACAGGGCACAAGGCAGGATGAAAAGAGTTACAGATGTGTGCAAACATCACTTTACTGGGATACAAAACATGTACAGTAACTTAATGTCTCATTTAGCAAATTGGCATTTATCCTGGAAACATTATTATTTTCCTCCAAAACACTATATGTCAATTATTGGAATGCACATAAATATTTTGAGAGAAATGGAACATAAAAAGCAATAGAAGAGGAAGTAAATTAAAAGTAGTAAAATCTAATACCTATGTTAATATATTGTAAATCCCCGTCTCTGACATTCTGGGGGAGGGTTTAATTTTAATGTGCAATAGAGGTTCGTAGTGCTGCAGGTAGCTGTGTATTTTGGTGCTATGGTGATATTTGAGTAATATGAATCTTTGAAGAAAGAAGCTGAAGAAATGGAAAAACAAAATGTTAAATTTAAGTATTCAAATCACAGTATAAATTGACCGTAGATTTGATATTTTTGTTGTTATGGTACTACAGTACCTCTTTGTAACTGAAAGTCAGAAATGTATATGTCTTTTCTGGGATACATAATTTATGTACTGTATCATTTAAGCTAAATCATATATGAATTACAATTGTACTGTAAGTACAGTGAATCATTATATAAAGCTATACCTAGTTTTTTTTTCTTTTTGGGGAAAGGGTTATTTATTAATGCCATTGTAGATTCAAAAATACATTACATACTGTATGTATTACATATCTGAATTACACATATTCAAAATGTATTTGTCCTCTAGACACTACATTCCTCTGATCCACATACTAACTCTATGGATCTTGAAACTGCAATGATATATTTTTAAAAATACAATATATGTCGTCTCTTGTGATGGAATTGTGACTTCATGGTAAATCATTTTATCCCATATCAATCTTCTTTTTCAAAGTAATTGAGCTGTAATCTAATTGGCATTAGGAACCCAGACACAATTAAATATTATCAAAGTGATGTTTTCTAAAGTGGAATGTGCCAGATGTTACATTCCGCAGGGGTAATCTGTCACATTTGTACCCTAAATCAATCAGAATTACCTTGATTAAAGCAATCTTTATCATATTAATCAGCCTATGTACCCTTTTGGGGCTGAATTGATACCCACCTCTGTGATGAAACCATAGATAAGGAATTGATAAAGACTTTGATCAAGAATTTAACTAAACAGATAAAAGTTACAGTATACTGTATATTGGTATCATAAATGATCAGCTTTATTTGTGAAATCCCATGAACTCAGTATTTTGTTTTTCCAAGGTGGAAAACTACTCAAACAATTAACACAAACTACTCCATCTATCCATCAATCGATTTCAGGGCTGTGGGGTAGCTGGAGCCAACTTTTCCAGAAGCCAATTAGCCTACCAGTAAGTCTTTGGACTGTGGAAGGATACCAAAGCACCTGGAAGGAACCCATACAAACACATATTGCTTAAGTATTGGAAATATTATTATGTTTGTGGCCAAACATGAGTTGTTGATGTAAAATGCACACTGTTGCACTTTCAATTGCATCAGCATAAAATGGAACCTAAGAACTATGCCTCTACAGGAGATCGTGTGACACCTTTTCTGGTTATAATGTTCTTACCAGCAGTTGTATGGTTTGTCTTGACCCTTTTTTAATGTATTAATGGAGCATGATTTGATAAATAAAACATATTTTACTTTTTATTTCTTAATATGTGTTTTGTAAATGTACTAAATTTAAGCATGTCACGATTGCATGCCCCTCCTCTTAAGGGCGTTTCAGCCCTTCCATGTTTGCCTCATTCCCCGCACCTGCTCCTTGTTCCAGCCCCTTTTCAGATCCCCCTTAAAAACCAGACACAGACGCCAATCTGGGCTCTGCATTCGTTCCCGTATCATGCGAGCCTGGGTTCTGGATGCGTCTGGCTCCATCATGGTTTTAAGTTCTGTTCCCATTCCCGTTCCCCCTGCCAGTCCTGATCTTGGATGGATCACCTGGCCATGGACTTTTGCCTTGTTTTTGGACTTCTTTTTGGACTCCCAGGATTGTTTGCCTCGCTACACTTTCCCCGATCACCAGCACTCCTTGGACACGCCCCCCTATTTTTATTCCCGTATCCTGCATGACTTTTTCAAAGTGTTTCCTCACTCAACCCCAGATTTTGTCGTCCACATAGGGTCCGGAAAGAATGCTTTCGTGACAAAGCACTAAGAAAAAATAGAATGGATATATATTTCTTTTCAAAAGACAATTTATACTGCAATGAAGGCAAAAAATAATGTAAATTTCCAGTACTACAGCAGTAAAAGAACACAGAAAGTGAGAATAAATAGTATGTGAGGACAGGGATATTGATAGGGGATTAATAACAGAAGACAACAAATATATAGTTAACATTCTAAATGAATATTTCATTCAGGTATTTGCAATAGATGTCAATATCATGCCGCATGTTATAGATCAAGCTCCAGCAGTGCTGTAATATTAACATAATTGATACATAATTGTTCTAGAAAGGCTCGGATGGTTAAAAACAAATTAAGGGTCCAGATGGTATTATCCAAGTAGTACTGAGAAAATGAGAATTGTTAGTCATAGACCCCTATCTTGAATATTTCAGCTCTCACATAGAGTAGGAGCAGTACCCAAGGATTGGAAAAGCACAAATGTGACACCAATCCACAAAAGGGGCACAGAGCTGAAAGAGGAAACTACCGACAAATCAATCGTCTTGTACTGGAAGAAAAAATGGAATTAATAGTTAAAGGTAAATTAGAAGAACACCTAGAAAACAAGCATGTTTTAAGAAACAGGCTGGAATTTGTCAAACAAGAAAAAGTCATATTAGAGGGCACTAAAGCATATGACATGATATATTTAGATTTCCAGAATGAATTTAATAAGGTCCCTCATAAAAAGTTGATTCTCCGGTATAAGTCATATGAATCCAAGGTAGGTATACTGTACCTGTATGTAGATGGAACAAGAAACAGTGTGTTAACCTAAGGGACATACTGTAACCTCTAATGGGGCAAGTAGTGTGTAGGGACCTATTTTTTCCTGATCTACTGTATATCAACAATCTATGTTATGGTATAGTTAGCAAACTAGCCAAATTTGATGATGATACTAGAATGTGGAGAACGGCAAACACAGAAACAACAGAAAGAGAATTACAAAAAGTCTTAGACAAAATTATAGATTGGGCTGACATTTGGTAAATGAAATTCAGCATTGTGCAAAGCGATGGTCACAGTTGTGGTAGGAACATGCATTATACATACTGGATCTCATGGGAGCTTATAAACTACACACAAAAGGGATCCTGGGTGTTTATGAAGGTTGTTTTATGTCATCATTGAGAAAATATTGAGAAGCAATAAAAAAAGCAGGATGCTGAGGTATATACTGTAGCAAAAAGTTAAGTCATTTGCCAAACCGCTTTATACCATATGGTGTCGTGGGAAGCTGGAACCTACCCTGGGGTAGGGTACACCCTGGATGGGGCGCCAGTCCATTGCAGGGCAAGTGCAAGCCAATCATACATTGGGACAATTTGTAGGCCACGGTAAAGGCAGAGGGGGGAAATGCAGAAATAACTCCTTACTCTTATTGAGAAATGCACAGGAATCTTTAATGACTGCTGAGAGTCTGGACCTTGGTTTAACATCTCATCAGAAAGATGGCACCCACTACAGTATAGTGTCCCCATCACTATATCAGGACATTAGAACCCACACAGACCACAGGGAGGGCAGCCCCCGCTGGTCCCACTAACACCACTTCCAGCTGCAACCATTACTTCCCCAGATGTCTCCCATCCATCTACTGACCAGGCTCAACTCTGCTTAGCTTCAGTAGGTAGCCTGTTGAAAGCTGCAGGGTGATATGGCTGCTGTCTTTATAGCACAAAGTGTGGAATGTAAATCCAGGCTTTCCAACACACAAATAATACCTGATCTAGAATATTGTCTTCCATTTTGTTTGCCATAACACAAAAAAAATATTACTGACTTAAAGAGTTAAAGAGTTCAAAGAAGAACAAACAAAATGATTTGGGTCTCAGGAACTGTTGTTTACAAACAGGTTGAAGGAACTACATTTCTTCAACCTACACAAGAGGTAGATGAGAGCAAATTGAAGTATATAAATTCCTAAGGTATAGCTAGGTTCAACATAACGGACTGTTTCACACTCCGTAAGGATACAAGAACATTGGGCCACAGCTGGAAACATAAGGAGAATTCATTTAGGACAGAACAAGAAACACCTCATTACTGAAAGAGTAGTTGTATTTTAAACAGGCTTCTCAGCCTGGTGTTTGAGGTCCAAACACGTTTTAGAAATGACAAAGTTTAAGATTTACTCAAGTACTAAACTAAAGAACAAGCAGTGTGAGGTGGATGGCCCACCAACTTTGCAGACCTTTCTCATGTTCTAATTGGAAATATATTTTATAATGCTATGCTTTCACTAGCTTTGATCTCAAGGAACAGCCTTAAAGCTGTCCCTGTGGTCGGTCACTGGGGCGGGACACCAAGAGAAAGTTAAGTGTATAGAACTACTGTATATTTTTCATTATTCCATTTAAACATAGTTAAACATCAAGAAAGCTCCTTAAACTTGCATTTTCAGCAAATAATTGGAGCAGAAATGTTCCCAAACAACACCTGAACTATTTATATGGAAGAAAACCATGTTGTTTTTATATTTTGTGTGTTGAAATAAGTGATTTCCCTGTAAAGAAGAAAAGAAGAAATTCAAGGACACACTTTGGTCATCATTTTTGTTTTTAATTGCTGGAACAACAAGGGAAATCATTACTATGCAATTGTCTCACTTTTTCCAAATAGCATATTTTTAAAATATAGCACACAAAAGGAAATACATATCTCACAATATAAGGCAAATGATGGGGAATGGGGTGTTTTTCAATTGAGAGTTGGGATAAATAAAGACTAACGTACAGTATGTTTTAGTTTTTTGAAGAAATGTAAGGTTCTATGCATAAAAAAATGCATGGGTGAAAACATCTCACAAGAAAAGTACTGACTTTTTATTTAGAATATATATGCACTGCTGTGCAAAAGTCTAACATATTGTAACGCTTACGGCCGACAGGCACTGTGTAAGAGCCGGCGTACCAGAGCAGGTGACGTCACCGCCCTTCCCTGTGATAGCAGGACTACAGCTACGGGGTTATAGAGAGATCTCTCTTTGGCTCACCGGGCTGGGTCCCTACTGAGTGATGCGGGAGTCCCGGGTTTGAGCCCCCAATGGTGGGGGGCTGACCTAGTGTGGCAAGGGTGCCCGCCTGAGCCCCCGTTGTGTTACAATATCTTAGAAAAGAAGTTATGATATATTAGCCATCTGTCATGAGCATCAGCAATTTACTCAAAGCATCTAATCATGTTTTCTATCATAACAACTGTTGACTGCTGTCTATTAGTAATACAGCTTATATACTGTATATACTTATATATACTTACTATATATATACTTAAGATATACTTGAGCAGCAAATATGAAATACTGTAGTACTGTAGGTAATCCATGACATTTACTAATCATCTTAATTCACTTTTTGCAGGGTGCTGTTTATCATTAGCATCATTTCTTCCTTCACATTCACGAAACCGAGAGATTTCATCTTGACCTACAAAATACAAATCAACCAGGAATAATTATTAGCTGAAAACAAAATTACTGAATTTTCAGTAGAACATAGCCATAGGATTCATTCTATATAGAGCTCAAATAGCAGTATAGAATCAGTATATGCAACATGCTTAAGACTTGTATGTACAGTACAATGTATGTACTGTACAGTATATACAATACATAATATACAGTGTGTACAGTATATAATGAAGTTTTTTTTTATTTCACCACAAACAAAACATTTGGTTGTGCCGATTTGGGGAGTCTTTTAGTTTTGTTATAGAAGCAAGATTTATTTGTCATTTTTATTTACAAAAGTGCTTCCCTGAAAAAGCATTTGTGGATTTGCTCTATTTTCCCTGAAGATTAGATGCACTCTGCCTATCTTTGGAATTATGTTCTTTGATCTTTGAACAGCATGACCTCCAAACAAGTGTGGCACCTATTGCTTCTTGTAAAACTAATACGCCATGGAAACAATTAAATTTGTATATTTAAGCAAAAACAAAAAAGAAGAATCAAGAATTCCCTTTTCAGGGAATGCATAACTCAAATCTCATTTGTTTGAATAAAAACACATAAAACCTATTTGGTTTTTTTGACCCAGAGCAAAAATGACTAAATAGTGTGAAAACAGTTAAAAAGCACAAAAGTGCAAACTAGAGAAAATATTGTTTTGATTTTAAAATCAAGTTTTTACAAAAATGTTAACCACATAAAGGTTGCTGTAAATTTAAAGCTAGAGATTGACATTCTTATCCAGGAGAAAAAAAATCTGTATCTGAAGTTCAATTTGATAGCATTTTTTAAATTAAGCACAAATGTAATGTATTACTTAATATTAACAGTTTAATTTGTATTGTTTATTATTAAAAATACATCTATCCATTTTCTAGCCACTTCATCCAATTCATGGTTGCAGGGGCAAACATCCTGGCAAGCTAAGGGGACAAGGTGGCATAAACTCTGTATAGGACAACATACATTGAAAACAAAAGGCAATTGAAAATAAAAATACCAAAAACCCTTTCGTATACCAGTATTGTATAAAAAATAGAAGGTACAATTTACTAAACAACCTTTCAGTGAATACAATAATAGAACTAGACATGTCAGTGAATAATAGCTGTTAATACTGTTTGCATAAAATTCCTGCTGGATGACTGCTGGATATAAAGACATCATTCACATTCTCTTTATTATGGTTTGAGCACTAATATGCATAAAATATGGAATTTTATATTTACAGAAGTGAAACCAAGTGATTAATATGGTGAAAGCTGACAGAGCTAAAATAATGAAAATCAAGATCATGTAAGAAAAGTTATAAAGATGAAAATCTTAGTCTTTATGAAGGGACAATTGATTTGTTCACAGAAATCAGGTTGTGAATATGATACACTAGATTAAATTATCAGAGGTTAAGTTATTGATTATGTTATATTTAAACAACTTGGTGTGATTGGGTTTAATTTTTTATTGGCTCTTTGTGCTATAAAGTTATGCGAAGTATTCATGGGTGATCTTAAAGATTTGCTTCCACAATATAATATTGTGACTGACATAACAGGTACTTCAGTCAATCAAGATCCTATGTTCCTTTGTACATCTTACCATATTGAAGATTTTGTTTTTGGATGATTCTTGAAGCTGACAATACAGTACTGTATGTTTGTCTCTGCTGAAGCACTGATGAAAGGCTTACAGTGCAAAGGAGATCATGTCATTCACTTTAGCCCTCTCTCCTCTGTGTTCTGTAGGCAAATGAAGAAGGAGAGAGCTTTGGATCAGAATAGCTAAGCACTTGCAAGAGTCAAGACTGGAGTCCAGTATCAATGATGTTGTAGGATCCTTACTGCAGGTCACTTTGTAATAATTCCTGACATGGTTTCTAGGTATATATACTGTATATAAAAGAATCAACATGTCAAAAGCTACACAAGAAAACTGTAAAGTAGCTGATATGTTAGTAATAAGATTAAAAAAAAATGTTCAGAAAACCTTTGAATTGTTGAGAATCCACTTTGTTGTTTAAAGATTTTTCTTTTATGTCTAGTATACAGTAGGTTTAACGGTCTGCTTTGCTTTGTAGATTTTTGTTTCCATTGGAAATGGAAACAAATGGAAAATATTTCACAGTTTCCATTCCTGGGACATTTTGGGATAGGATTTTTATATTGTATTGGTGAAAACCTTTCACAAGGACTTCAATAAAAGGCTGTCATTTACGTGCAGCTATAAAATTCATATGATTTTATAATACTGAGAAATAAACTGAAATGAAGTCTCATAGCTTTATTTTTCTTTTCAATTACCAGGACAGTAGCCCACAGCTATTAACATTTACTTTTTTAATTATAACTATTGTAAGCAAGAAGAAATATAAAATAAAATGTGTCTAATAAACCTACAAATTTATTAGCAGCTACCAGCCATTTAAATAACATGCTGATGAAACCAGGGTAAAATAAAGCAAGAAGGCAATCTTCAAGAAAAACACAAGAAAAAAATACAATACCGTACATTGTTCCATCTTCCATAACTTTTCCCTGCCTTACCTTATTATGCTGAATGTAGGAAAAAAAGGAAATTCATCAAACTCCTTTGATTGGGTGTTCAAGTACCACGATGCCATCAAAGGTGAAGTTGTTCAGCAACATACGTTGATAGAATTTGTTAAGTGAAGAGATATTTGTTGTGCACTGACATCAAAGACATGAGCAGGCCTTCATGTTTAGTAAGCAGTTCAAAAATGGTTTTGCAGTAGATAAAACAAAATTGTACAATAGCATCCAAATGTCCCTGCCCCGCACTTGACAAAACATGATTGGATAGATGTGAGACACACTTAGGAGTCATATTATTAGTAGCCAATGCTAAATTAGTAGTAGATGCTAAGTCTCTCCACCCCAAGACTCTTCAGACACCAAAAAATATTCTTGGAAAAAGATTAATTAATATCATATCACACACTTTTTCCTTTAATAAGGCTATTCTATTTGGTCTACACTGATGTGAAATGGTCACACCTGGTCTAACTTCAGATAATTACCAAAGCAAGGTACAGTTTATAACAATTCATTATTCCCCCCAGTGGGATCTAACAAATTTCAAGTACTTAGCCATATACTGTATGATTAATTTGTTCACCGTCATCACAATCCAACAATGTGTGGTGCGTTACTTAAGCAGTCTGGAGAAGTTACGACTTCCTTAAATGATGATCCCTCATTCATACACTTCACAAAAAAACAACAACAATCAAATAAAAGATTTACAAGATTTAGCAGAAGATCGGCATAAGGAGACAAAACAGTTAGGATCCCCATGCAGTGTAGTGTAGATTGGGTGAGTGAAGAATGCATAAAGACGAAGGCAAGGAGAGAGGAACTTATTTTACTATTTATACAGTAGCTTTTTGGGAAGTGATGTCATGGAGGAGTAACAGAGATGAAGAAGAATTTACAGTAGTTGCCAACATCCATCCTGAGCAATTGTTAAAAACTCCACTGTCATTGCCAGAAATTTTTGTTCATCTCAATTTCCAGACTGGATCTAAATTCTGAAGATTGACTGTTATATGTCAATATTTTTATTATTATCTTAATAGATTACCATACCATAGATTGAATTGGGATTCACCTTTAGATGAGAGCACGGTATTGGCTCAGAAATTCTGGGAGCAGGGCTAAAATGTTTTAGACACCATTTTCTCAGTACCTAGAGGTATAGTGACCTCAGTGGTTCTTTCTTTCTGGGTGTCTGTAAGGTTTTCTTGACATGAATGAGGATCATGCCTCTTCTACAATCTGTACTTTCTTCCTTTTCCCTAATACTCAATTACTTTTCTATGTATGCCTAAATAATGTTTATTGCAAAACATATTTTCAACAGATTTGTATCTTGATACATTGGCATACTCATCTCTTTGATAAGAGTTCAATTAAAAATTTAAATGATGGGAGAGTCCCCATGTCCAAAGATCTCCTCAGTAACAGCAGAAAAAAGTCACATCATTGAGTATAGAGCAAATTGCACAGCTGCTTTAAAGATTCAGAAGGGAACCACAAATTCTAGCAGCTAAATGAAAAACAAGACCATGTCTTTATTACAGAAAACAGAAAATAAATTAGTGACAACCTCTTTGTAATCTTGTGAGCAAATAATGAGAAAATAGAATTTGCAGCAGAATTGAGCTGTGACTTCATTGTCTCCTATTTAAACACATGTTTTCAAAAAGGGATAGGTAGATTTTTCATTTTTACCAAGTAGCTTCTACTTCTACATCTTCAAAAGAAAGAACAATTTATTTATAATTTCCTTAGAAATGTGCTGGATTAGCAAAATTACAGTTCTACACTATGAACAAAAGTAAATGCACAATTTACCACAACAATGGGTAGCAAAAGAAAGTTTTTTTTTAAGCTCAGTGAACTTCAGCTCTTTTCAGTGTATAATCTGTAGCTACATTTAAAATCTAAAGGAAATACTGAAATATTGAAAAACCGCAAATTGCTGAAACAGGAAAAAATGTGAAAACTCAATCAAGACTGCGGGGAGGGTTGGAATGAGTACTGATTAAAACCTCCTCATGCCAAAAAGGTTGATCTTTAAATAACTGGCAAAAAAAGCCTATTTTTTTACACAAGCATTTAAACCAACAAGAATTTATGGAAAAAAAAAACATTGATAACATTGATTGCATATGACACAAAAAGGCTACAAACTCAAATTCAAATTCAAAATGTATCTGTCCTTATAATAAAAATATTCACATTCTTAACAACCATTACAGTTTTGTGATTGTGTATTTTGTGTACTAGGCTCACTCTAGGTTTTGGTTCTGTTCTTGTTCTAATGCTCTTCAAACATTGTTTGTGCTCAGCATGGCTGTCTACCAAATATCTTTCCTAACTGTGGCTTGGATGGCACCCATGCCCACATATTGTGACAGCAGGCTGTCTCTGAAAATCTCATGAAGCTTTATTGTATAGTTGTGCCCATATCCAAAACAGGCAATGCAGTGCAAAGATGTCGTATTGAAGTGAGAAATCAAAATGTATGATGAAAACAAACTACCCTCCAGTTTAGACAAATGTCACTTTCTCCATCTCCCACTGCTTCTGTCCAAAATAATCAAGATGGCTTCTATCTCTTTTTTTTTCTACAATTAGAATGTTTAGAATATTCAAGTGGCTGGTGAACTACAGTGAGTGGTGTTTTTTTTAGATTATCAATATAATTATGAGAACATTGTTTTATTAAAAGAATGATGAGTACAGACTTTTTTTCAGGGCAATTTAATTCTATTTCAGAATTATTACTTGCTTCAATATGTTGTTAAGAATGCCTATTTTTAAAATGGAATAATCACTTAAATTGAGCTGTTCAGTGGTTATGCCTGCATAAAGCAATGGTGTCTAAATGGAGCTCTTTAAATGTTAAATATTCAACAAAATCGTTCTGGTTTTTTTCTGGTGCACACCACAAAGGTCAGCCAGGACTTTTATTGTGTGTCTTTAAATGTTTTATTTATAGGAAAGAAATATCATTACAGGAACTCCACTGGGATCACAGGAAGGCTTTGCAAATATGAACTGCATCTAATTAACAAGCAACATTGCATCTAAAACCTGGAACAGGGCATGCAAACATTCCTTATACATTTATGGTTTCATGATTGACTTCAAGACATTTTTATAGAAAATACTGTTGTTGTTGTTGTTTTATTTAAGAAGAATATTTTATTTTGTGGAAGAATTATTTTCTTTGGCACATACAGTACAGTAGTTTTGTTCCCCTTCAAAACACAGAAGGTATAGTCGTGATTCAATCCTTTGTGGTACTTGTTTTATTAAAAAATGTGCAAGCATGAATCTGTGTATAATAGCTTACACTATTCATGCAACGACTGCACATGTCTGTGATATAAAACAGTCTATTCACAGAGCTGAGGGCCTAAGTAAAGATTATGTTGGTTTGCCTACAGATAAGATTTTATGAATGTCAAAATGTCCATTTTAAATTTCCCTTTAAATATAATACATACAGCTGAAATAAGAGAAAATGGAAAAAAAAGTAATAATATTATATAAGGTAAATTTTTAAAGTAACAAGGATAGCATTATGATAAACAGTGCTGCTGGCCAGTGCTGCTGAACTTATAGGGAATCTCATTTGGAGGAGACTGACACTGCAGTTATAGAAGTGCTTTAAAGATAAAAGAAACATTTTCTGGTGAAGAACAAATGTTGTACTTAGCAAAACCCATCATGTCTATTTTATTGACTCTACAAAAACAATCCAAAGTGTATTTTGTTTATAAAAAAGCACAGTTGTCTTGTTCATATATAGTTCTCAGTTTTAACAAAACACCGTTCCCCTTCTACAGTATTTGCACTCCACTCAGAATTGCACAAGTAGATTTCTAGTTACTAGATACCTCGACACAATCTCTACAGCATAAATAGCTCATATCTTGCCTTAATCAATGCATTAAGTGAATGAGAGATACCTGTCAATTATTTCAGAGGTTTAGACTACAAATCAACCATGAATAAACAACAATCTGTTCCACTGGTGTTCTTGAATTTTAAACATCAAATCAATTCCATTACAGTTTACCAACTCCAATAAAACTTTGAACACTCACTCTAATGAAGTACAATCCATTTGGCTATCCAGGCCAGTGCCTGGGTTCCATGTTTAATAAAAATGTCTATATGATTAATGTGATTTTTTTCAAATAATTATATAGCTTTGAAATACAAACAGCAATCACCACCACAGCTACTGTGTAATAGCAGTAAAATGTTATCACAAAATAATAGTTATGTTTTTAGCCTTTGTTTTTCCTTCCCATGTTTGTGTTTTTATTATTCCATCATTTAATACATTAGTGCATCTAGCTTGATGAAGGTGTGCTGCTGTCGTAATAGTTTTGTTTTGTACTGATATTGATGTTTAAACAGCTTTCCTTCTGCACAGAATTCTGTTTCCTTTTTCTATTTTTCTTCCACTGAAATCACTTGTGTAAAGAAAGATTCAGCTCAATGTCTTGAGGCACTGCCCTTGCTCCATTGATCCAACCATACAGAAGTCTAGCCTGTAACATTTTTAGCCGTTTTCCAAGGAATGATGAAATACTGCAGACATTCCCTTGATATCACGCCCTTACATGTAACAGATTGCTTAATAAACTTTTCATCAATTAAAAGAGTGTTTTTTAACCAGGTAAGCATGGTTTCATCAGCGATCCATGTATGTTTTAAACCAATAGTTTTAACAAATTCAAAACTGTTCTTTAAATATTACAATTTTTCCTCAAAGACTGGAGCATTATTATTTTCTTCAAGATCCCACTCTTCTGAAGGGAAGGAACACCACATACAGAACACAAGAAAAAAGTGTTATACTTAATTGCAGGTCAGTTAGAAAATGATGTGTCAGCTGCCATGGTTGCTAATTAATTCAGTTATAAAATGCAACTTGTAACACCCTCCATCTGTTCATATTTAACCTATGTGAACATGCAGTGGTTATTTGTCATGGTCTCATTATGGCAAAATAGTTATGTGTAAATATGATTTTTTATGTAATATAAAAAGCACATGATCTTGCCTTAATGTAAAACGTCCAATATATCAATCTTCTGATGTCATTGCAATATTAACTATTAAACAATCATCCAATTGTAAGTTACGATCTCTTCTACAACACCAAGTCCAAAACACTCCTAAGAGTTAATTCATTTGTTTTCCAGGTGATATTGTAATGTACTGTAATCTTGAATAGAATATTTAAACACAAATTGTAGAAAGTACTGTTTATATTGTTGTCTGATTAGAACTCTCTCATTCTTTCTATTGCCCTTGTGATTTTTAAAAAATTAATTGAAACACTAATCTTCACACACTGAACAATCTGTTTTCAGCATTTGGCCATTCATTCAGTATTCATTTTGCAAAAGAGGAAAGCAGTAGATTGTAATATGACATTATTGAGCCTTGAAATCTACACTTAAAAAGGTAGTTATCTACTGTACTGTAGGTCAGCAGTGTTCAGTCCAGAAACTCTGAAAGTAAAATGTCCTTCTGTAGTCCACAGTCTACAGAACTACAGAACAGTCAATAATGTTATTCCCATGGATCTCCAGACAGGATTGTTGTACCTTATCATTGTTGGAAATAAATGTAAAGATTGGCAGGGCAGCATACTTTAAGCAATGTTGAAAATTATCAACATGCTCATGTGGTAACCAAATCTCCGCTGAAGCATATTGAATCCAAATTACACTTTCCCTCATTCTTCATCAAAATAAAGTACAGGTATGTAATCAATCATAGCTGACAATATGCCTGGTGTTTTTTATTTATAATCTTGAGTGAATTTATGAGTGCTTTCTTGTGCTTTTGTTTTTCTCTTGGTGGATATTTAAATACAAGTTCCTGGAAAAAAAAATCACTGGAGCAGAAACAGGTTTTTGCTCAAGACGTCTGTAGCCTGCTATGGGAATGCTCTGCATAAGTTTGCAAGCAATCAGGACCCAGTCCAAATGTTTGCTTCAGGCTGTTTAAATACTGTAAAGATAAATTTGCAGCAAAATCATCACATGCAGCAGCAATGGTTCCAGTCTTGTAACATAACATATACAGACAAGACTGCAATGCAACTGTATGAAGATAAAACTGTTTCAAAGACACTAACAATCATTTGCTTCTTTATCTATTGGCTCACAATGTACTAACTTGTGTACATAATCAAAAAGTAATCAGCTCATTAAGATCAACCCACTGCTCTGTTCACAGGCATTTCTATAAGGTGGCAGAGTGACTTATTGTTTGATTTTAAAATGTTTAGACAAGGATGAGATCCTGAACATTTTAGCCCATCTTCAAAGATAAAGAATCACAAAACAGAATGGATCAATATTCAATATTATTCTATTAAAACATTTATATAATAAATCTAATCTACCCTCCCTTATCACAAAAAAATGCTTCCTTAACTTAAATTCAAAATCAGCTCTCTTGTTTGGTTGAGATTATTACTTCAGCTAGCAGGCCTTTTTAAGCTCTATTTTTTTCTAGTTATTAATTTCTGAGACAATTAAATATTAATTCATTGCTCCCATTCACCCAACTGATCTATTGCACAGAAATTCAGCACATCCCTAAAATTCACAAGGAATAATGACTGCCAGGAATGAGATATTTTTAAGGATGTTTATTGAGTATTTAGACATAGTGAGATTCGTCTCCTGGCCACAGAATAAAGCAGTCAGAATCCCCATGCAGAGAAAGAAATTCACCAAAGGGAAGCTGTAAGGGTGGAGATGGAGTGGAGGAGGGATGTATCAGATGATAAGCAAAAAACTGGGATGTGCATATGATTAAAATACTGTATACAGTATACAATATAGCTCACGAGAAATCATGGCAGGAATGATTATGATTTTGACCAGCTTGTTTAGATCAAAAGTGGGTTGGCTGCTGTTATCCCTGTCAACTATTATTAAAGAACTTCCATTTCCTGAGGAATAATACCACTCCAAAATTAGTTGTGTTTGAGGATGTTTTTTGAATAAGAACAGTGCGATTAGTCTTAACCCACTTAGCTGAGGGCCAGTCCCCTGGCCATCCGAAAAGAAGCATAGACACCCCGCCAAAAACAGAAAGATGCATGGCCTCACAACCACCAAAGCAGAAAGGGGAGATGAGAAAAAGGCGCAGGCACTTGATGAACAATGTACTAGGAAGAATGGCCTGTCTTGGAATGCCAATATACTGTATAAAGCTGGAGTTCTTATTTCAGGCTGCTGGAGTTGGCTCTGATATATACAAGGTACGCCTCTGAAGACCAGCCACCAAATTGCTTGATACAGTACATACAGTAATCAGACCTGCCTTGACAGGCAGCTTAGGAATCTTTGTCTTCCAAAGTGAGTGATCCAAGAATTGTTCTGCATAGAAAATGGATTCTGTTAGAACTGTTCAAAGGTAAGAGAGGAACCAGCTTCAACATGCTATGAGATCTTTCTACTAAAGAAAAAATCTGTAGAGGATGCACCGTGGGTTTCATACAGACATTTTAGGGAAAACTGAACTCTGTCCAGATAAACATTAGATGGTTTATTTGGCTAAAAAGCAAAAAATAGTGATAAAGCTGGTTAAAATGAAACGCAGGGGGCTAGAGAGGCTGATGGCTGATGGAGAGGGAGCAGGAGTCTGTTATGAGGAGCTGGAGACTCTTGCTTGAGTCTGAAAAGTCCTTAGAGCAGTAAATCTGGAGATCCATAACAAAGAGACAGAAGTGGAACAAGTAATTATTATTTTTGTCTTTCCTTCAGTCTTTGTTCAGATTACAGATTGCAATATTGCATGACGAGCTGCAAAAAGCGGTATTTGTGTATAATATATATATATACCTTTCCAGCAATATCATTGTGAATGATTATGATATAGAACATCTGGGGTGAAAGAAGCTTGGTTTGGTTGTTGTCATTCTTCCTGAACTTCACTTAAGACCTTTAATATAAAATAGCTTAACAGGAGCAGACGTTCATATTCGTTAAAAGAAAAGAGATCTGTAGGTTCCTGTATATTATCAGGTTTATTTATATTCACCTTTTGTAGTCACCTAGAAGAAGGAAAACAGATCGAAAGCAATGAAAATCCCATTCATTTTGAGACATTCACATGTCATTTTATCCTTATCTGGGGATTCAAATGTTTCAAAACCACAAACAAAACCTCCAGATTGCCTGAACTCATCCAATAAAAGTCACACTTGCAAAAAACACTATTCTTTCTGTTTTATAACTCTGAAATCTGACACTTTTGAATGTCTAGCCCAGGGAACCTTTATTGTTTATTGCTTTTTAGAATTCGAGTTCTCATTAACATTAGAAGTGTATGGTGTATGTATATTGTATTGTGTATAGTGTGTCCCCTAATTGAAAAAGCTCTGTCAAATAAAAAGTGGCATTTAAGCTGACCTTTGAAAATAAAAACAAAGCGCCCTATGTTCAAAACACTGAGGCACTTACAGCCCCTTTAAGAGACTAAGTGTTTTGAATGTATGACCCAATATTTTGATAAGGACTCGAATCATGATTGAATGTTCTAGGCTGCACTGTAAGCAGGCATATTCCCCTAAACACCATAAAAGCTGGTATAATAGCTAGTTATTCATGTAGGAATCCAGTGATGTAAATGCTGTAATCTTTGGATTAGCCATGATTGTTCAACATGTTGAAATATATACTAATTAACTTATTCATAGAACGTGAGCGTTAATTCTGTAGTTCAGCATGCCCAAATTTCTCCACACCACATAGGACATTTATGGTCAGAGACACAACAGATAGGATTGAATTTGTAGCAGTATGTCTTGAAAACATGCTCTTTTATTTAAATCTCCTTATAATGGCTCAAATTAATAACCTTTTTCTGATGTTTTCTTATCGAGGGTCCAAATAATTACTGATATAGCACTGAAGCAAAAAAAAAATATTTTTAAAAAGGAATAAGAAGAAATATTTGTGTCATATAAATTGTAAATAAGGCCAAAAAATGTTAACCGTATGTGATGCTGTCTCATTTTATGTTTTTTTGTTGGCACAGGTTGTGTTGATGAATTATCTAAAATAATCAGGTTTATTTTGTATGTAACCATAGTCTTTATCAATAAAATATTATTTGTTGTTATTTAGTTTGAAACAGTAAAATTATTTATTCTTGTACATTTAGAAGTGGGGATTATTTTTTACATTTACATGAAAAATGTAGGTCAGATTTCAAAAAATACATTTCAGTGTAAATTTTTGTATTGATGTAAAGTAATAAATAACCACCACTATTTTACACACACAAAAAACGTGCAATGATGTTGACAGAGTAGTATAAATTCCTGCATTTCTCTAATCTTAAACTATAAGATTATAGTTGTAGATGTTAGATCAGATGTTATTTTGTAGAAACAATAAATAAAGTAACTGATAACATAACTTGTTTACATGATGTACTGAAAGAACATGTGGCTATAGGAAAATACTGCACCAATGAGGAAGTGCAAACTTTTAACATTTCTTTATGTAACAGTTGTGGGAGCATGGCTCAAGTTATTATCGAAGCTGGTACTATGGTTTCCTTCAACCTTGGATCGCTATTCTACTACAAATGAGCTGAATGGCCTACTCTACTTTGTAACTATTATTTAGTTCTGCTTATGTTCAGTCATAAAAGGTAAAATATTCATTTAATAGAAAATAAATATGAAATGGCTTTGTAATGTATTAAAAACAAGAGAGATTTCATTCAGCCAGAATGGAATATAGTACAGTACATGAGCAACTTATTGCATCACAGACAAATAATCAATGAATGAATAACTGTAATCTTTTCTTCTAAAACTATGAGGCGTTGTGCAAATGAGAAATATAAAAGCTGATTACTAATTATTAATCCAAATGCTGTTTATTCCTGTTTTGTGAAATGTACTGTATTAGTGCATCTTCACTTCCACAGATTAGATGTGGGAGGACTTTAACAAACATACTATCACACATATCAAGAAAGCAATCCTAGTATCAGCAACTACAACAACAGGGAAAGGTGTTGCTCTAAGGTGATAAGGCTGGAGTGCATTACTAATTCATACAATAATGTTCCTCATTAGCTTGTGTGTACAGTAGATTCAGACATGCATTGATTTTATTCCCTTCTGTCAAGTAAATAAACTAGCTGTCTTTAATTTAGTAAGATGATGGAAATCACAATGTTCTTTAATTTTGTGTAGCAACACTCAGTGCATTGGAGCTAAAAAACAGTAAAACCTTCAGTTTTTAACTTTTTTGAAAAGGCAGACAATTATTCTACTGTAAAGCATGCACTGTAAAATGTGATCAGTTCATTGAAAAGTCAACTGAAAACTCATATTTTGTTTAGACAGCACAAAGCCTGTGTTTGTGCTCATGGAGACACGTTGTAGGTTTTATCCTTGGATACCACTTAAAAAATAAAAGCAAAAAAACAATTCCATTTTATGTTTCAAGAGCTTTTAAAGGAATTTAAAAAATAAAATATAGTTAAAAACAATGTATACCAGGCACTAGAAAAATAAAATGGACTTTTCTAACTAGGAACTGTAGAAACACATTTATACAACATTTCTTAACTAAAAGCTAAGGTTCTAAAATGCACACACATCACAGAATATACAGTACAATATACATATTCTCCCACACACAAAATTTCAATCTAAATGAATTTCATGTCATTTTTTTTTGTTTCCTTAATGCAGGGTTGTCATTGTTATAGATACTGATACTGATACTGAAGGACATTAAAAGAGACATTTAAATTCCCTACTAATACCAATAATACCGTATACCAATATGCTAAAGCCACCCAGTGCATTATTTAAGAACTGAGCATTTCAGAAGATGCATTCCTAAATGTTTTAGCAAAAGGTGTTCTAAGTTGGGCCATACTGTATATGAATATAAACAACAGTGAGCAGGCAATGGAGAATAATCTGCAATTTGTGAAGGATGTGTCTGGGTTTCCAGTGTTCACCAATAGCCAATGTGCTATTCTGCATTCTAATGCTTATAAAATATATAACTCCAGTCCCTGCTTTCCTACAGTACCTATCATTTCCCGTTACAGTGAAAACAAGACAATGATCTGGAGCTCGATGTGTGATAGAAGTATAGACAACTGGGAAAACCTTGATTTTCCTGAACTGCTTAATTATTGATCTGGTACAACTGAATGATATGGTACGCAATTGATTTAACCTATAGGGGGTAGCTAAAAACAGCCTTTATGGATGAATCTTTTACTATGCTCTACTGAATGGAATATATTGTGCATAATAAAGCCAGTTTAAGAAGAAAAGCAGAGTGTAAATGAATAAAGTTGCAAAAGATTTCTTCTCAATAAATACACAACATATATCTTTTGTTTACTCCATGTTGTTATTACTGCCAATTGAAAATCACAGTGAATTATAAGAGGTGATGTTTTGTCACTAGAGCATTCCTTCTTTTTCTGAAGTATTTGAATCTGAAATAAAATTAATTGCATTTTTCAGACAAATTGAGAAAACAAGTTGGGCATGTATAATCTGAGAGCTCCAGCTTTGAAACTGACACAGTTTCTTCTAACGTTTTTTTGCAAAAGGCTCCTGAATAGAAGGTTTCCTAATGAAATGGCTGAACACTCAGATACACCTAAGGTAAAAGATGCATAACGCATTGAAAATAAGGTTTTCAGAAAGTATTGTCACACATGAAGATCACCGTCAGTCTTCATGGTCAGTTATGCCAATAGCATAAGCAGAAAACCAGCATGCAGCTCTACAAGAGATTATTATACTACAAGGGTCAGAGTTCATGCACAAAGCAATCAAGGCTGAGTGAGTGCACACATGCTCTAAGGACTTCAAGCACCATTTGCCTGACTTTATACTGCTGATACATGTGAACCTGTGACTTTCTCTGCAGGAGCCCAGTGCTGCTACAATCTCTCGAGCTTCCTGTGACATATGCAATGGACTTCATATTTAATTTCTGGCACGTTCTTTTCAAGGGCCTTTCTGCCTAAGACATACCTGGGATTCTCTCGTGAAGACTGGACATTTCCACATTAGCATCATGTAACAACACAAATCTTGTAAACGCCAATTCTGGATAAAAATTAATGAATACACTATTTACAAAACATGGTTGCTGTGTTAGCCTTATTGTACTATACAAAGGTAAGAAAATACACATTTCTCTTTTTTATTAATGGCATTGTGAATACTATTCACATTTCCTTTCATACACCGTTTTGTATTTTTTTACAATGGTACTGTACATACATTTCTGAAGCTATGTCAAACATTACAGCTTCAGAAAGGTCCCAATTGAGAGGAGGCCATTCATCCTATTGTGCTCATTTGTTCCGTTTTCTGTAGTCTCATAGCCAGCACTAGTTACTGTATATTGGGAAAAGCCGTCTTTAGAAAAGCACAATTTACAGTAGAAAATTAGTAATGTATATTAGTAGAACTAACATGTGTACTATATCTGTGGGAGGTGTGAAGAGACTAGATTACCTTCAGATAACTCCTTCATACTTAAGGAGAACATAAAAACTTATCCCAGACTGGTGTCCCAAACTGTAAATGAACCCAGAACCTTGGAACTGTGATAAAGATCAGTCATACTCCAGTAATAACATTTCTAATAATGAAAGTTGTGATTAAAATCATGAATATAAAGAGCCATTTACTATCTTTCCAATTAGTTTACATTCCTAAGATTTAGATAAAGGTTTTGTTTCAGTGCAAAAGGTGTTGTACTTTTTTTCATTCGACATCTAATTGAAAATCTAATGTTCTAAGTTACTCTATGGGTATTTTAATTTAGAGATGATAAACGTTTAGTTTACCTTAATTTTAATACTGTAATATGTTTTAGTGCTAAGGGATTATAATATTTGTGTTATGTAATGCATACCTTTCAAGAAAAACGTGTCTTCTTTACATCCTAATATACGTATGTCAATTATTAATAGATACTTATCATTCTATTATGCATATAAACGTTTAAAGATATTCTATAGAAATTTTGTTATCAATTAAATGCTTTTGTCATCATTTTGATTAATTAGTGCCTGACACTGACACACTCAAGTAATTCTGTTGCCCAAGTACTCAACCACTTCATGCTGTAGGTGAGAGAGGTGAATGAGGAGCAGTGATCAGATTATTTATCCTGTTTTTAATGTCAAAACACGTGAGAGTGAAAAGAAAGAAAAGCACAGAGAGGAACTTAACTGTCCCTTCTTATCAAAAGAACTACAGTACACCTTTGCATTGTTAGTAAATTGGAACAAAACTTCTGGTGGATCTGACAGCAGTGGAGCCCAGCCCTGTTTAGTGATGAATCTAGGTTTTGGTGTAGACCACCCTGATGGACATCAGCAAGTGTGATGCAGATGTGCAGAAAGGTATGCCAATTTTGTGTACAACAGAGCAATCAATGGTGAGGTCCAAGCGTGATGGCCTGAGCATTGATCAAGTCTTGAGACCTCTCTTGCTCATCCTGACTTGACAACATTGCAGTAGAGCAATGCCTTTCACTTCCTCACGCTGCTCATGTATCAGCAACTTTCTTGGGAGAGAAGAATGTGACAGCTGTGCATGCCTTACTTGCAAGACTTGAGAACCCGAATATTTGTAAAATGAGCTGGGACGACATGTGGCATCTAGGGCTCAGTGACTGGTAAACAGGCACATGCTTGCCCGTCCAGACTTGGAGACGAATGGGACACAATCACACAAAATAGCACCTGCAAACTAGAGCAAAGCATTTATCGCAGATGTACAGCTTGTATTGCTTACCACAGTGGCCACACATGCTACCAGCCTGTGAATTTCACAGTAGACCCCCTGTTGATCATCCCTGTTGATGACAAATGTTAATCGGCATAATTCTCCTATGTCATATCTGTTCATTAAAATGTCAGCACACCTGTTACCAAAAAGATCTTGTGATTGTTTCTGATAACATTTTGCATTTGTTGCAGTTGTGATAAGTTTCTTTCGAAACTTTCTTACATACAGGACTGTATATCACATTCTCAGATGGAAAAATCTGGTGGATGCACTTCAGTGATAAGCCAATGGTGTGAAGCTACCATCTGTGGGATTCCAACTGAATGCCTCGAAGTTAGCATACCCCCTATGTAACTCCGGCTATATCATATAGTTTGGGCCAGGGATTTGGAATGATTGATAGCCTTCAAATACCTTTTTAGTCAATTTCACTGTATAATAGTGCTGGATCTAATTAAGGTTTTATCCCAATAAGTTCAACTTTACAAGCCCAGAACTATGTCTCCTTTTCAGACCCCTGTAAAATTGAAATAATTTTTTTTCAATCCAAAGTGAATTTAGCAGTGATTGTTACATTAATCTGTTAGAAATTCTATATCCTGTGTGTTCTACAAACATGAGAAAATGTATGATTGACATTCTGTGCTCGTAGGCCTTTAGAAAATAGTCCATATTGAGTTAGTAATCTGTTAATAAAATGAAATGTATATTCAAAAAATGTCTACATATCAAATGGATTTGGTATGCAGTAGAATGAACAAATAGAAATGTAGGAGTACATTGTTATCCCCCTGTTATATAAAACAGTGTGATTCTTTATTTAATGAATAAAGTTTAAAACAAAATAAAAAATAAGAAAAAGGTGGAATTTAATAAGGCTTCAATAGTCAATCCATAAAAGGACAAAACTGTTTAGGGCATTAGATGATGTGACAGCTGTTTCCTTTTACAAACAGGCTTCAGACGGGAAAAGGAAATTGGCCACACCCTATATAAATGCTTGCAGCAAGTTATAAAGATGAAATAATTTTTAAATCCTCCTAAGGAGTCAGCCAGTGATAATATAAACGCAGCATTTTGCAAAAGATGAGAAAAGTAAGCATAGTGATGCAAAATAATTTGAATGAAATAATTATAAATAAAGGGGATTTATTAGAATGCACAAATTACATGTTAATGAAGATTTACCTACATATAAAAGACACATTAGACAGCTCTATATTTTTAGATTAGACAGATATTTGCATCCTAATTATTTATGAAGAATAGTTTAGAAGAAAGGTTTACACTGTGACTATATGTATATCTGTATCAAACCATCCTCTCCTTTCATAATATTAAAAGATTTGGTGAGTAAACACAAAATATCATGACAACAGAACATCCTTAAACAAATATCAATCTTTTGACTCTTTTGGCCAGGCTAGACGATTTACATAACATACACTCTGTATCTGGATGTTGATAATATGTATACTATGGTCTGTTTCCCCACTTCAAAAAATATCATCTCTCCTGTACCACAAGTTTTCAAGAAAGAGCTTCTGACAAAGTGTCAGTGAAGAACAAATAGCAGGCCTTAGTTTTAAAAGAAAAAAATATTTCTGCAATCACGAAAATGAAAAGCAGCCTGATTTCCCAACTGATCATGAGAATGTCATCTCAAAACAACATTTCACAACGAACATTCATTAAGAAAGATCATGACAACACTGTAGCAATCAGAACAGAGCATTAACACAGAGAATGGATGCTTTAGCTTGGATTTCCATCTGTTCCATGACATAAGAGGTTTTGGATTTTGACAAAGATAATTTCCACCATGATGGTCTATCTTCTGTTGTTTGGAAAGGAGACGAAGAGGATCTTACAGGGGGTGTTCCCTGGAGGTCTCACATCCAGGAAATAAGATTAATCATTTCCAGCTCCCTCTCCGTCCCCTGACAGGGCTCTGCTTGGCTTCTTCCCATGTGAATACAGCAATGCTTCAGGGGGTTTGTTTGTCGCCCTTGTAATGACTTAAAAGGCAAACACTGATGCTGTCATCATGCCATTTACCTCAAGCACTTGTAACCATGTTATTGTGAATACTGTCCAATACACACACCAACTGGGAACAAGGCAAAGAATGGGAGACTTTATTTGAGAAGCCCCCTGCAATTATTCCTGTTGCCAAATGTCATTTTTTAGGCGACTCTTTTGCATTTTCGAATTTTAAAATTTCAGATCTGTAGCTTGAAGCGGGTGGTTGTCTTTTTGCTTTTATTTGCTATTATTTACAAATGTAGTCAATAAAGCCATACAGTATATCCACCCATCATCAGAAAACTGCTTATCCTGGTAAGCAAATTGAAGCCTATTCAGGAAACACAGTGCAAAGATGCAAAGGAAACTGAGATCTCTCTCCCTGGAAGAGACACCAATCCATCATGGAGAAATGGACCATTTAGAAGAGCCAATCAAACCTAGACAGCAAGTATTTGGGAAATGGGAGGAAACCACAGCATCCAGCAAAACACACCTAAACATACTGAATATGCAAATCCCACATAGACACCTGGGGACTGGATCATAACCAGGACCCTAGAACTGTAAGACAGCAATGCTAAAAGCTACTCTATCAACCCACCTCAGAAACAGCATAAACTAACATATTTCAAAGGTGAAATTTTGATACTGTATAGAATATTGGATTTTCGTAAAACACAAAAAGTAAGGTACTTTCCTTTTCATTTTCTGTAAGCTATTGTACTTTTTAGTTTGACAACAATAACATAATCCATTTAAACTATGTTGCTTTTCGATGAAACTACACATTTTGTTTTTTATATCAGTCTTATTAAGTCTTGAACTTTTTCTTATTTTTTATTATCAATATTGCAAAAATAGTGATGTGTGTTATATTGCTTGATATGCAATTTAGTGCTATTCATCTTTTTTTTTAAAAAAAAGATACTGACCTTAGCTTTTGCTAAATAATGGAGTAAATAGCAGTGGCTTACTGATGTGTGTGCAATTTTATAAAAAGAAGGAATAACATGAATTATACATTTTAATCTCCCCAGAGAAAAATTAACTCCTTTACAATAATTGGTTATAGACAATTATTTTTAATGGAACAATCTGCTTTGAGAAAATGCCCTGTTTAACACACTTAGTAAAGAAAATGCATTACCCCAGCTTGTGAAATGTGTTAAGATAAGGAAGCAAAGAAAGTGCAATTGTGTTGGAATGGGATAAGGAAATCACAATGAGGATTTGGAAATAGCGGACAGGCCTTTCAGCTTCAATCTGCGTAATCTCCAATACTAAGCAAATAAATTACATGTTAAATAGATTGTATTGCTCTACCCTAAAACCAGCTGATGTGAGCAAATGAAAGTGGTTTCTTTACAAAGGGGTTATGATACATTTGATCGTGTAACATTTAAGCTAAGTAAAAGAACTTACCCTCTCCTTAGTCTTAGACCAATGCATAAAAAATCCTAACATAGGCTGTTAATATAATAATATGCTGGAAATGCATCTAAGGTCTTCTTTTGGTGATACAGAAGAAGCGTGTTACAAACTACTGTATGTAAACTGGTATGTTGCCTTCACTGGAACATTATCACACTCTCCTTTAATAGTTTCATTAAGCCATAGGACACAACAATAATGTTTTACTTTCCGTTTGTTTTTATACATTACAGCAAGCAGGTCCACGCTCATCCAGTGAACTTTCTATTGATTAATAGATCTTATTTGTGGAAACCACATTATGCGCCCAGAAGAAGCTGAGAGGACCCAGGGAATCATAAAAAAGATAAGTGCCTCTGGGCTTCTATCACATAAACATTAGGCTTAACACCCAATAGGTGTTGTATAAGGGACATTCTTTGCTAATGTTCAGCAATTGTATGCCATATACAGTACTTCTTTAAAAATACTTTTTAAGTTAATAATAAGTAAAAATAAGTTAATTTTCACAGTATGCGTCACTGCTACTGTGCTCGTGAAATATCTGCTTGCCATGTGTCCGTGACAAATTCAGGAATACAGTTTCATAAAATTACTTTAACCTTAAAGTTAAGAACCCAAACCCAATGTAATTGTATAATATGGAAGATTGGTATTTACAGTAGAAACATTTTTTGATTTAATGAAGTGGGATTTCTGAAATTCCATGTTATATAACTGAAGGCGAAGCATTTTGCTGATTTGAAAAGTGGCACATTATACATTACCTTTTATAATTATGATGACTTAAAGTGCGCAGAACATCCATTCTGCATTTTTAATCTGAAGTAGATAACTAGATACAGCGTGGCATATTCCTTTTAAAAAAGAAGTAAAAGACATAACAGAATTATCCTAGGCACGTAAAATCTAAAACTAAATAAAAAATAATTTTTTAAATGAATAGATTTCAGACGTGATGCAATGAAATGAATCATAGGTGATATTTGCATAAACTTAGTATTATTTAGAATGTAAAAGTACTGTACATACAGTAAATAAGGCCAACTACACATTATAAACTACAGTACATGAAATAATTCACGCTCTGTGCAGTTTACAGATTTGAATGTTTGCGGTCCTCAGTGCAGCCAATGATACTTGTTACTGATTCGTGTAGCTCCATCCATCCGAAAATGTAAAGTTAAGATCATTTTCAAGTAGGATGCATTTTTCTCTCTCTAATGTTTTAACAGAAGAATTTTTATGTTCTTAAAAATATATGTACTGTACAGTGGTATTCATGTTAAGAAATTGTTGGCATTCTGAGGGTAATTTCTGCACTACCTTCCCTGGGATAATTTGAATCTGGCTATTCTAAACATTTTCTGACTAATCAGTTCAATGGTGCCAGATACTGTATGGAATCTCATACTTAAGTATGAATTTTCTTTCTGAGTCTATCAGTGGGTGGCTTGAAAGATGGGACAAATGAGTGTTAGGTTTAGGTTATGAGAGATATTATTTGTTTGTTCTGTCTTTTATATAGCACGTTCTGAAAATTAAACGAATAATAAGGTGTTCACAAACAAAAAACCTGGACAATATTTGTGCCAGTTTAACATTTGACATAAAAAGGTATGGTTTTTGTATACATTTTTTTTTTCAGCACAGACTAAAAAAAAACTTCACCCCCCAAACAAAATTTACAATAATCTTCAAACAATACAGCCAGGATTGTAAAGGAGAGAAGGCCAAATAGATGTGAGATGGGAGTTTCATGAACAAAATGCAAAGACTAAATAACATTCTTGGACTGACAAAAAATGGTGGCTGGTGATTTTAGTCACAAGTACTAAGCTGCGGCTGATGTAGAAGTACATACAGAGCCTGCATGGAAACACACTTTATTATCTACAAAAAACATAGTTTACTCCAACAAGCTCCCAGTTCATATAGTATTTAAAAAAATAGAATATTGAGATAAAATGCAAATTATTCAGTTAATCACAACCTAAATATATTTAAATTATTTTATGACTATTGTAATTCTGACCTGTTGCTATTAATCATTAACACGGTATAAGTACTGTAATCTCTTTCCTACTTTTATAAAGTTCTAATAATAATTGCATTGTAACATTTTTGTCTCTTTATTTTTTGGAAGGAGCAGATATGTTTTTATTTATTGCTATATTTTTCCATTTTTTGATGAATGAGAATACCATGTAACAATGCGTTTGTAAAACGTTTGCTGATTTCCAGCAGCTAGCGTTTGATAAGGTTAGTGTATGATTAGAGAACAAAAGATGACAAACAACAAAGTCAATTTTAAATGCCGAATGTACTGTTTCATTTTTTTGTAGTTTGAAAACTATTTAAGGTGGCTTTGGAGGGTCAAACAAAACCATAAAAGCAGTATTTTACAATAGACATTTGATTTGTTGATGCCTTTTGGATGCAACTAGAGATATTGTTCCTGTCTTTCCTTGTAGGTAAACTGTGCACAAACGTCCCACAGTAAATAAATTAGACAAGCAGTTTCACCAGTTTATCCACAGGGAGAACTGGATCCTTTACAATAAATTCAACAAAATATGATATTGAACTTATAATATTCAGTAAATTTCAGAGGAAATGTGATGTGATTTGTGTCTTCTTTGAAAAAGATAAACATATATTTTTTTGGAAGTCAGACTATGTATCCTGCGCCAGTATTCATGGCTTCCAATGGTGCTATCCATATTGTACGTATGATCTATATTAATTCCAGGGTAAAGAAACTATTTTCTTTCCAATATTTCAGAAATAATAAACACTGTTTATTAATATTCATGCCTAAATAAGTATTGTTCCAATGTTGAGTATGACCAGGATTCTTCATCCTAAAGTAAAAATGAATTATATTTATTATTTTCAGGCTTGATTTACTGTACATTATTTTATCACACATGATTTACACTAATATGACTTCATATTTACCTTAGTGTGGATAAGAATTACAAATTTTCATTAAAGTGAAATAAATGATACCTTTGTTTGGATAAATGTTGGTGCTAACTGAAGAGCTGTTCACTCTTTCTGTGATCAATCAAACCCAGTGAACCGCTCATCAGTAATACTAATTTATTTATGAAAATTATTGCCAATTAAAAAAAAACATCAACAACTCAAATAAATTAACATGATTTTTTACAACAAAAGTATACTTTACCTATATGTACATTTTCATTATCAGTGTATATGTGTGGAGTAATTTATTAACTGTACTGTCATGTTTAATCTAAAGGTTAATGTAATTCCATATTAAAATATAAGAAGAACATAATGTCATAAGGTCACCATACTTGAAAACTGGTAGAAGCATTAATTTCTTTAAATATGCATTACAGCAAAGATGTGTTGTGTTCTATTTCAATGTATAATATAGTGCATCATATGGCAAATCCATGATATATTCACTAAAAAACAGCACCGAATACAATAATGACAATACCAGCGGTACTTTATCAGCACAAATACAACTAACCTACAGCAGTATATATATGATAAAATGTGAATAGGTCTAAGAAGTGTAATTGCAATGCTCTATCAGGATTGACAGATACAAATATAATTATTCTTCTTATATTCCTTTGAAATTAAACTATTTGTGACATATGTTTTATAGCCTTTTACTATCCACTTTCTGACAGCAAGTTTTATTATAAAACCACACCTCAATTGAGAACAGTTGGATGAATAACTTAGAGCTGAATGTAGAGTACAGACATTAAAAAAGAAAACTACACTCCTCAGTACTAAAATGGACTAGAGGAGGTCATTTCTATTGATCTTTTAATTAACCATTAAGGAAAATATTTAAAAAAACATGCTTACTTTATGTATTAGAAATAAAGTACAGGTGCTGTGTGTTGACAATATAAACAGAAGGAAAAATCAGTTAGTGTAATTCTACAGCATCTCAATTAGAAATCAAATCTTAATCTTCAGTAGCTGCATTGTACAGTATAATAATATTATACATCTGTACAGGTCATTAATTCCCTGCAATCTTAACTTGTGTGAGAAAAATATTATTTTGCAATACATCATGCAAGATTCCATCTTCATGAATGATCCCTTCATTAGTTCACATGAAAACTGATAGTCATCAATTTGTCTTAGGCAAACTACATTTTTAAAGAGAAGATTGTAGAAGTCATTCGGCATCATGACTTCGCAGTTATAGTAATTTGCACTCAACATCTGTGTTGATCACATTTTAGAATTATAAAGAATTATTAATTACAAAGAGTTATAACTGAGTGTATTTTTGGCAGTTAATACTATGGTATAACCCATATTTCTGTAAATATATTGCAAAGTAAATACAGTATACAGTACAAAACTGCAGCACTGTAATTAGAGGTAACCATGAGATGAAAATTCAGATTTACATTATGAGACACCTCAGCCTTTTTGGTTTTCATAACTATTTAAATATTATTTAATTGTTAAAAAATGCTCATGAAAAGTCAGGAGTATCTTATTAAAAGCATTGTTTTCTAATTCTGTACACCTGTATTTTGACAATTGTGATCTCATGAACAATGCTCTGCTTTCCTTTAAAACGACGACAGCAAATTGTGATCAACACAGCAGAATTGTAGGTGGTGAATAGTTAGTTTTCTACTGAGATCTTTAGACAGATTCTACTTATGTACTATTCATTGCATGGCCTTTCAGCTGCTATTGATTTAAGGTCATTCCTAACATTTCATTGTCATCCATACGCACGTTGATATTTCTCTATTCAGTTTGTTGCTTCAACTTGCCCTGAAATTTACTTCCTGGAAGTGTGCACAGTAGGGGGAGCTCAAAGCTATTAAAGAATTACCATGGCCTACAAGAGAACTGCACACATCATTAGCTTTGATCTTACTGGCTGTGTAAGTACAACTGTTACTCCAGTCTTTTTCAATTACTTAAAACTTTTTAATTTCATTAAATTGTATTTAAACTATTATTTATGGTATGGTGTTTGCGATCAGTGTTTATGTTACACGTTGTTGTATATTAAATGGTACATTATATTATTTCTCCTCTGGAAAACTTTTTCCCATTTTGGAAACTTATGCAAGAATTCATTAGGAATTTAGTAGAGGTTAAAATTATTAAGCATATTTAATTTCTTTTATGTACGTGATCTAGCATTTTTTAAGATGCCTGTGACTGTGTGTCAGGCACACCTCCAGCAGATAAGCAATTTTTCATGAATATGATGACTGAAACATAATCAAAAGGGCAACAGCTTTAACAGAGATGTGAGAAGTCTACTTTAAAGTCACTACTAAAACTACCTCAACAACAGTGTAACTCAATTTGAGTTATTGCAAAATTAAAATGGACAGGTGTGTTTATTATTATAGATGTATATTCTTTATTAGAGATGGGGTTTCACTGTTTGTTGACACATATAGTACTGGAATGAAAAATGCAATGTTCAAGATAAAACAGACATATTTTCAGTAGGCAGAGAATTTCTGAAAAAAAAAAACTTCCGATATTTAACCTACCCAAAATATCAAAATAGAATTTCCTTGTGAGATTGTTTTAATGTAATGCAACATTCAAAAACATGTATTTTTTCATGAGCTCCTCTCCTATAAATGAAAGAAAGATGACCAAATCAATCTACTGTACATATTCTTTGTCACTAGCTGATATCTTATAAACTAATATGAACCTTTCAAATTTAGTATACTATATTGTACAAGTAGACACACTATGGCTAATCTTTATGTTATAATTCATAGAAATACCTTTTCTCAACCTGTAAAGTGCAGACAATATTCAAGCTGTTATGACAGAAGTACCCAGCTTAGTCTAGCTTATTTTTCCTCAGGTTGTGTATCTGTATAGTGACCTATGTCAAAAAAGACATTTATTGCAAGGCATATGCTTTAAGCTTTCAAAAATGCAGTTTACACATGTTGCTGAATGCCATCCCCAGTTTATGAAATAATTAAAAGAAAAGAAGAATAAACTCTTCACAATCTCCATATCCGTGTACAGTAACCCTGATAAAAGGTGCCAATCATTTCATCCAATTAAACAATAAACCAACTAACTACATACAGTATATGTAAAGTATGCACTTTTAAATAATGTTTATGTTTCAGTAGTTAAGAGATACTGTACATTAGCTTTCCTAATTTAAGTTTTAAATCTCCTACAAGAGTTTATGAGAATTATAAATGTGTGACCTGATTCTATTAGCTAAAACACAAAGTAAAAGCGTCATGTGATGTTAAATTAATTATTGAAATTCTGTTTATTCTGCCATTAGCCAATTAGATTCTTAATCATTGTTTACGAATTCAGCATAAAGAACTTTAATTAGTAAATGTATTATATATGAATCTAAATTACATATTATACTCATTTATTACTTATTAATTCAAATACAATTCAAATGGAGTATTATTACATTTTAATATACTATAGTGTAATGATACCTACAGTATACACCATTAATTACTACAGTCCACCAGAAGAAGGTTTGAAAGATTATCATGTAACAGTCTTACCAATATGGTGGCAGGAACAATGTGCTGTATGAAATGCACCATACATTCATTATATCTTGATTGTAAAATATACCATTAAACACTGCATATAAAATAAACTGTTTGAAAATGTAGTATGACAGAAGCAACATGCATGAACTATTGGCTTGTTCAAAAGTTCCACCCCCCTTTAAAAAAATGTAACTGTTGATATGCTTAACTGCAATCTTACCTCAATTACTCCTATGAAATTATCACTCTTTCTAAAAGATGATTTCCTGCTCAGTCTGAGGCCTGCCTACTAAATGAGACAAGAGAGCTATGTGAATATCTGGACAAGTCAACAGCTGACTGCCCAGCTCATGAAAATAGGCTAACACAGTGGGCAGAGAAGAAGTGTAACTGAATTACCATGGCTTCAAGGAAGGAGATAAAATATTATAATCATCTATACTCAATTATTCCTCAGAAAGGAAGTATATTATTCTATGAAATACATTTTTAGCAAGGTCAATACTTCACTTACATTATTCACGTTATTTGCATACTATAATAAACTTACACAGAAAAATGGGTAGCTACATGAAAAAAAAAAAGCGTCAATCATTTTAAAGTTCAGGGCTAATCCTATCCTAACTAGCACTGAACTGCTGTGAAGATGATTTCAGTACCACATCAGACTTTACCGTATCGATCAAGAAAACAGCTAATAAAGGTGTGAAGAAGGCTGGAAGTAAGGAAAACACAAAAGGCTATGTCCACACAGGGAAATGGTCAAACAAAAAATGTTCAAAAGGAGCACAAAACCAGAAGAGATCAAAAAGAGAAATGTGGGAAATGGTATACTGTACATATAATGAGCAAAATTAGTGTTTCAAGATTCTTCAGAACATAAACATTAAAAAATGCTCTTTGCACAAAAATTAATGATTACATGTCTAAAAGATATATTAAACCAGGCTTGAATGCTTTCGGCTCTAGAAGAATACAACGTGTGAAAAGAAAGCGAAGAGAGACTGGCAGAAGGTTGTGAATAACATGGAGGTGATAAGTTGTACTAACAGGTATAATAAATAGAGCTACATTTTTGAAGTACAGTATCAATGTAACTCCATTCTTTACCATCATGTGATAACCCCTGGAAGGTGACCTGAAGATGAAAACCTTGTTGTTTTAGCATGATAATTGTGCTGAACTCCGAGCCTGAGTAAATGTAAATTACTTCAATCAGAAATGCAACTAACATGTTTTCAAATTGATGCATGGCCTCCCTCGTGGCTTGATCTTAACCCCATTGAAATGTGATGGAACAACTTGAAAGGAGAAGGAAAATTAAGACTGCAGACAACAGAAAATAAGATCTGGGAGATGATGAGGGCTAAATCTGAAAAATAGGAGAAATACACTACTAATGCTGGGTGAAAGAAATCCTAGAGCTTGTGCTACTTCAAGTGCAAGCCAATGAGGATATTTTAATGGGAAAAATTTGCAACAGAGAAAAAAACAATACACCTTCTTCATTTAAGAAGCTTAGTTACTTCTTAACTAGTTCAATTGTAAACCAGTCTTCCTTATCTTTTCTATTTCAGGACAATTTCCAGATGTTCCATAATTTTGACTACAAGTGTGTTTAATATACTGTATATTTTAAATAGCACATATTCCAAACATCTGTCTTCAACAATGTGCTAATTTTTGCAACATGGTGTACTGGAATCTAGAATTAGATAGCATTTTTATAGTATTCTATGAAAGGCTTCATGCAGAGTCTTATGACATACGATACAACAAAAATATGTTAATAACCATACAACATGCCTCTATAGGACAAAAATACTGTATAACATGCAAAGTATTGAAAATTAGATCTTATTATTACTTGCAAGAGGTCCTCTAGTGGTAGAATATAATTAATATTTATAGTTTCTATCATTTATTTTTTTTTATTTAGCACATAACAGAAAACATGAATACCTTTCAATCATACCCTCTACCAACAGAAAGAAAATAAATTAACAAGGACGATATTTGTAAATTATTTTATTTTGTAATTTCTGTTTCTGTAAAAAAATACAAAAACAAAGCATATGAAAGATAACTTTTGTATAAATAAATTTATTTAAAAAGAAAAATGATTTTTTTCACAGAATTGGTTCATAGTGTTTAATAGAATGGAGCTGATATTGAAGTATACATGCACAAAAACATCTGCCACTCAATTCAGAACTGCCAGTAAATTCTAAACTAATATTCAATATTATTAATGCAACATAAATGGAACTCTATAATGGTAAAAATTAGTCTGATTACAGTAACGAAATAAATTATTTTCATAAGTAAAAGGCCATTTGTTATCTATGTTTGTGTGACAAAACAGTTGCTTTTATTTAGAAAATATATATATTTTTAAATGAGTGTGATTACTTTTGTTTATATGAACTATTAAAAAAGTTGTAGAATTTTGTTTGGATGCTTTTCAGGAATAAAGCCTACCCATTCATATCACTTATTTTTGCGTCCTGTTCTAATTTTTCTGTTTTTAAATTGCAGGAATGAGTTTAATGAAAATAAGCCTTCTAATGTTACCACTGAAAAGGGAAGAACTACTCAATGCAGTGAGTATTAGATCCATTTTGTTCTTTTTTTTGCATTACATTTTTGCTTTATCATAGCAAAAATTGAGCTGTTGCTAGTATGGTGGGCATTTTCTTTCCTGGCCCTTGTGATGCAGCAATCTCTACAGTCAGATTTCAGGACAATCAATCAATTTTCAAAATCAATTTGCTCAAACATGTAAAGGAGGTTGGTTATATGTGGGCTGTTACTTAAAATAACATTTATCTCTCTTACAAACTTCAGCCATTTCACTATGTAATGTTGTCTCCACATTTTCAGTATTCGTTGTAATTCATAGATGTAGTGCTTATTTCAAATGTAGAATAGACAATAGAAAAAATAGTTGAAAGTGCAATGCTTTTAATTAGCATATATTTTCAAAAAAGAGCAATATGGTACAATCACAGCAGTGAGTTTAACATAAATACAAAAAAGCTGTAATCCTAAAAAATTCTGATCACATTTAAAAAATAAATGTCATAAGCGAGAGAGTTTAAATAATAAAAAAATATAAAAATACTATACTTAATTTTCCACGTTGCTAAGTAGAGACTACAATGTCCTTGACAGTACAGTCATAATAGAAATAAATGTTTTAATTATAATCTGTCTGGTTACTTAATAAATGGACCACAGCATCAAGTTTAAATGTATCTGCATAATTGCCCACAATATAAAGAAACCAGGCAGCCCGGCACTTTAGGATCATTGGCTTCAAGTTCCTTGAAGTCGCTGAAGATGTACTCTCCTCGACTACGCGTATTCTTAAGCAATAACAACGTAATCCGTATTATCCACCCAAGAATACCCGTCACCGAAGAGAGTCTTAAAGAAGGAAGCAATATGAGAATCTAAAGATACTGCATGATCCTCAACCATTTGGAAACAGAGAAGTTTTGAACAGATTGATTGAAGAAGCCTTGTATCACAAGGCTAGGCCCCATCAATGGCTTTTCTGCAAACAGAAATTAACACATGGCATTTTGAAGTGGAACTAAAATGTTGTAACAAGAATCCAGTCTCTCTTTTTTTTTGTTCTAGAAAATACGCCAAATACATAACATCAGGCAAATTAACAAACAATAGATTTAGGGTAACGAAAACCCCAGAATATGCGCTTACCTGAGGTTTCCAATTTTAATAATTCCTTTTTCGCTGTGGTCCTTTTTCCATCCATCTGATTTCCATCACTCCAACCCTCAGTTGCAGTGGCTCTCCAGTTACACTGGCAGCTATCCAAGAGTAATGAGGATTCCTGTAAAAGTGGCAAATGGTTAGGGTTCACTATGAAAACCATGGCCTTTCAAGCCTGCTTTAACATGACTATTGTCTACGCCTTTAATAGGCAAGTGGCCCCCAAAAAATGTCATACAAAAATTAAACTCCATTAACGGCAGGTGGCAAATTACAGTTTTTAAAGAAAGAAATCTGAAAGGAAGCCTGTCGGTATGGAATCACAATGTATATTATTATGTCTTTCATTTTATTCTTCAAAATTTAACAATGAACGTATCTTTTGAGTAGGTTCTGATAATTTATCATTTGTTTTCTTTATATGATTTCTGCAGTTAATACTTTATACAGTACAGTATGTAGTACATTATTAAAATAAATATATTGTTATCACAATGCTACAATTCAGGTCTATACATTTGTAATTATTTGTAAATTCTTCTGTAATTTTAAACATATTATGCTTTTTTATCCCCAAGTTTAGGTTTATCGCCCTTTTCAACAAATTTCACAATTATCCCATTTATTTTGCATCTCATTTGGGGTCTTGGCCTTAAAAGTATAAGATAATAAAAGTAAAGTAAAACACCTCATTATTCATGGCATAATACATCTATGTTATACTGTACAAAGAATCCAAATCTGGCAATATAATATCCATTGAAATAGGTATCAAAACAACTTTTAATACATTTTTATATAGTAAAAATTCTAAATTCAAAGATAATAGCAAATGAAAGCAAAATGTGATGAAAAAGCAAACTGAAGCTCCATAATTTAGAAAGCTATATTATGACAAGTGCATCCAGAGAAAGAATATGATTAATCTCCACCTTACAGAAATATCTAAATCCAAGTAAAGAAAATAAATGTATTTTCTTGTTACATTTTATTGTGTAAATGTCCATTTTAGTTCTCTTGTGTGAAGATATACTGTATGCAATATGCATAGATCAGTAAAGCATATATATATAATATATAATATTAATGTTCGGGCATTTTGGTGGGAATTTTAATATTTCTATTTAAATGGTTTTGGTGCTGAAAGTCATCATAAATTATAGTGTCAGTCATTAGAAGAAGCAATATTGAAATCTCCTCCTGCTTTAGTGCATACAGTGCATGTCAAATGATACTCCTGAAAAATTCAGCTTAACAGAAGTAATTATTTTCCAGCTTTAGCAAAAGTCTTAAAAAGCAACAAATACATATAAAAAGGTTGAAAAACCTAAGCACACTGACAAATATACACATCAAATATACAAATGTATAGCAACACAGCTTTTTTTTTTTATAAAAAAGAAGTATGCAGCTGATGTCTGTAGGTACATATATGCTGAAGATACAGTACATAAATGCATACACACAGAGCTACACCTCTGAATAAAAACTTAAATATAAAGATAAATGTGAAATATACTCCAAATCAAGACAGGAGAGCTGCAAAAACAAAGCATCCACGCTGACAGAAAATGAAAATCATGTCAGTGATATTACATACAAACTAATGCCTTTTTATAGCCTATTTAAGCAGAAAAATTAAATATTTAGTAAAACCAAGCTTACCAACACCGAGTCCCAATTTGATCACCATGCAGAGTGGACTGTTCATTCCTAAGAGGCACGCTCAGGCACAGCAGCTGTACTGGAGCACTGAGTACAACAAAAGCTCTAGTGCATCACTGCTAAACCAGACTGAACTACTTACTATAACAGCATTTCCTATGAGACCACTACCTCCGAGTGCATAGACATACCCCCTTCAGGCTGTGGTATCTCCTCAAAAATTACTGTCAATGATACTAATAATCAAGACAAACTAACTCTTACTTTAGGATTGCATGAATATACATACACAGCATAAATATATATAATAGTTTTGTGCTAGTAAATTGTATATTTTGATAATGCACAACTAATCAATTCTCCTTGTCTGGATATGCTGTATATTATATAAAGCAGTAAAGTTCTTTTTAGACATACAATCTTAAAATTCACATTCTTACCACTTGCATTGAAATTTACCTGGTTTGGCTGTGTGTATCACGTTTAATATAATGCCAGTAAAAAAAAAAGAGAAGAAAAAAATCTATGCTGTATTGTTTCTGTTGAACATCTCTGAATGAATCTATAGCTTCTCTCTTATCCCTGTCCCCCTTTCATTCTGAAATCTCTCTGGCGTGTTTATTTAAACAGCACATAAAACTTGTGTTCGCAAAACCTGTGATTGCCATTTAATTGCAGGAATTCCATGAATATGTTAATATAGTACACTGGACAAATCCTGAGAAATCCTCTGTGAAGCAACATGACAATGACATGATTACAGAAATCGGCATTATACTATCTGCTGCCCTGAAGACAGAAACATACATTTTTAATATTATTATTTTAGAAAGGAAAAGAGGAAAAATTCACAAATCCACATCTACTGAAGCAGCTTACCCTTTCAATCCAGGTTTAAAAGAAACCTCCCACTGTGCACAAAACCAGGGTGTCGTCTGATGTTTGACTGTGATATGCCTTGGATTATAAGGTTGCCTTGCCTCGGTCCACAGTTGATTTATATGGGTTACTGTGCTAATGAACCCAGAGAAAGATACCGGTGCAGTGTGCAGGCGTTGCCCATATGCCCTGAGCACAACAGTGGATGCAGCTCCCAACACAGTCCTGGGCAATCAGCTTCTGAATCTGCAGGTAGATGCTGCTACACAGATTTTCAACAAAAGGATCAAAATGGCTTGCTCTGAGCCAGTTGTTGCTTGCCACCACAAATAAACTTAGAGAAAAAAAAACAACAAAAAGTGAAGCGAAAAAATCAACAGCTACAAGGCTAGCTCTGCACAGGACTGTCTTTTGCTCACAGAAAGAGAAAGAATAATTAGATTTGAGCAGCACACACAGTTACAAAAACCAGTGAGTCGTGGATCCCAAGCAGGCTAATGGTGGATTAATTGAGGAAGATCTGACGTGCATGTTTCATAGTCTTGTATTCATGACTTCCCATTGGGGAAAGGCCAATGCCTTATGGGACCATTGTTAATATACAATCAAAAAGCTGCTATCATGAAAATGGTTATGTGTTCATAGCCTCTGTCCCTGATCACCGACATATGTTGACTGAAGCTGTTTAGTTGGTTGTAAAAAATGCAATTTTCTCTCAGAGTCGTAAAGACCCCCATTACCTCTCCTTATAAAAAAAAAGTAAAATGTGACATGCTGTCTTGAGCTACTGTGCAGTGTGGTTAAAGACAATTTTGGTATCAAGGCATTTCACATGGAAAGCAAAAGTAAGGAAAATTCCTTTGTGTTCTGTTCTGTCCTCCGCTTTCAGGAGAGACTAGAGAATTTTCTTTGAAAAACCAAATGCACCTAATTTCTTTCAGGCTGATGCAAGGTCGTTTTAATGCCAACAACCCTTTTAACTTTCCGCAATGGGAATGACTTTTGAAGCTGACATTTTCAATTACTAAGACCTAAAATGATTTGAAGAAAAAATTGAATTTTTTAGGTAATGGTCTGCAGAATTGTTGTCTTAAGATCAGGGACCATTCTCAGTAGCTCATAAAAATGAATCTTTAAAAAGATCAGTTTTTCTTTGAAGAATTTGATTTTGAGCTTGCTGTGGAATTAAATGTGCTCTAAAAATAGTCATATGTATATGCATACATTACCTTTCAGTGATCAGTGTTTAAAACTGAGTTTTAGCAATTAATATTTTTATATAAAACTTACACTATCTTTACTTCAATGTAAGGCACAGGAGGAGAGCACACAATAAGACTAAATTATATAACACAAAGAAGATTTAAACACAAATAGTAACATTTTTATGATATAAATAAAAATATATAAATCACTGCAGAATACTATATTGTCCAAAAATAATGTTTTATTATAAAATATAGTGTTTAGTGTTATCATTCCAATTTTACTATTGCAATATTTGTACGTGCTGCATGGTCATATTTCTGAAGTGGCAGTGTTACAGATGGTGTGGCTTTAGTTTAAATAAATCATTCTGTTATTTAATAAAGCTTCCTGAAGCTATACCTGTTAGTGTCTTATGAGAACAAATAAAATCCAAGCTGTTTATCTTTAAAACGAAAATAATTTTCTTCCATTTACTATCTGTATTTATTTTAAGTAATATTTGTTTCAAGCTATGAGAAAGACTGATAAATGTATAGGTAAAATCATTTGAAGTATGATTATTTTTTATGATAAATTACAAATAAAGCCTTTCCCAATTGCAGACTGCCGATATAAAACAAAAGAAAGAAGAGTTCTGCCTTCCTTCAGATTTACAGCAATTTACTGCCCCCTATTGACATTTTTTTCTTTTATTTTTTGCAATTGAGGCATTGTTTTAAGCACTGCATATTTCAATTGCACTGTACAGAGGGGTAAGTGGTAGCATCTTTGCCTAAAAATACATTTATGTAGCTGAATATATTGCCTTATATATAATCTGAAATTCATAAAATATTAAGAATTGCAGTTACCAAGTTATTTTAGTCTTTTACTTTACATCAGCGCCAAAGATTACTCAGATAATTAGACTGCATATTCCTGTTACATTTTGAGTTTATCAAAGGTATTGCATGAAATCAATAAATGTAATATGATATGAGATCAAATAATTGAAGTCATCACCTACTTTCTTAGCCAAATATACCATCCTCACTCAAATTGTTACTTAAAATAGCTTTTTTGGTGTGCAAAGCATCTGTATTTCCTGGTAAACATAAGGCTAAATCATATTCCTTTGTTGGCACTTTGTTTTGCATTCTGTGCAGTAATTGAGTTTGACATTTGAAATTGGAATGACTGAGATGCATTAGCTGGTCTTTTTTTGGGTGAGTGGGGTGAATTATGGTTAAAAAATTATGTTCTGAATAGAGTAACCCTAAATATTCCAAAAGTCCAGCTAGTGTACATGACATGCAGTAATCTAATCATTGAATTAAATAACCAATTGAAGTAACAGTGGAATGTATCGATCAATAAGCCGTGCTAAATATTGAATGGCTGTTCAGTTAGTCCGAGCATTCTAGTAACATCCACCAGGACCAGGCAGATTTAGAAAACATGAGAGAAAAAGAGGCTGACAGCTGTAGGACTGATTCCTGCTCAATACATGCATATTAAGAATAAAATAAAAAAGTAAAGGAAGGCAAAGAAGGGATAAACTGCAGAATATGATGCAGAAAAAAGTCATTTTCATGCCATTATCATTTCATGCCATTGCTAACTGTACTGTATTCCTATGGTTCTGTGTCTACATGGTGTAGTCGTTCAAGTCAAAAGCTTTACTTCATTAGCACTTATAATGCGGTTTTTATACATCCTACAAGAGTGTCATAAATGAGGCATTCCATGAAAAAAAAAATTAACTGAAGTTTTAGTTCTGAGTTTCTGAGTTTATTCGCCATATGAGTTTTGAGAATTTGATAGAAACCTCTGCATTTTACTGTTGAATCTGTAAAGGAATACAACCACACAGTATACCATAAAGAGTCACAGATAACGTAGAAACAACAGAATGAGCATCACAATATTTCTTTTGATTTGTTTTGCACGACAAGTAATATTTAATTAGATAGATTAGATAGATACTTTATTGATCCTGTGAGGGAAATTGCAGTGCAACAGCAGCTTAACACACACAACACAACCACAGTGTTACATACACATACACAGCCACAAATTACATACATGTTTAGTAAGCAACATTAAAAATCAGTTCATAAATGAAAATAAGATTCAAACAGCATGAGTACCCAAAAAACATTTTGCTTGAGCTGCATTCTGTATGTTATGACCCACGATGTGTGATTCGTAGTTTTAGCAATACCTGTGAGGTACATTATTTAATAGACAACAGAATATATATGACCAGTAGTATTACTGTAATAGTCAGCAACAGCCAATTAGAAAAACAAAAACACTAAAAGGCTCATACATGGATGTATGTTTGCAGATAACCTGGTTTGCTGTGCAAAGAGAATTGGTTATTGAACTGGTCTTTCAGCAGGCAGTACACTGCACTCTTGAGCTCAGACAGGACGCTAGGGCCCTCTGGCTGTCAGGCAAGAAGTAGCACAAGAACAATAGATTGCAACACACAGGAACTCCTCTTAACCTTTGACTGCTTGAATGCTACAATTTATTACATGTGAAAAGTGAATTTGTACAATTGTTAAATTGTTTTTAACTGTGAACGTATAGCAGAAGGCAGTACAGACGCATCCGTGTTTGTTACCTCTTTTTGACATATCATTAAAAAAGAGGAAGGCATTTCAACCTGAAGGTGCAAATGAACATTTCTCGGAGCTTTGGTACTGTATATACGGTATATAAATCAGTAATTTATATTTATGTTTGATGAAAATGCAACATTTTGCATCAACAGAACACACACATACAGTAAAGTTGTTCACATTTTAAAAAGGGAACAGATATATTTGCTGATTATTTGTGTAGCATTGCTTTACTGGATACCAACATATTAAGCTGAAGTCATGTGATGTTAGAAAAACCCAACATATTTGAAACTTGAGCTTACATTGTCATCATGAGGTGAACAGTAACCTGTCGTTTATAACAGTCATTCAAAAAGACTACGGTTTTAATTAACTCAAGAATAGCAAACGTTTTGACCCCCATCAGGCTTGATTAATGAAGATCTCATGGTTGCTGTGATCACCGTGAGTGAAGGTGGCCTGTCTGTAAGAGAATTTGCCTGGAGCATCAGATGTTCTGCTTCAACAATCAGCAGACAGTCCAGAGAAACCAGGAAACAGTTTATATGAGGGACAAGTCATATAATGGAAGGAAGGGGGGTCACCACACTTGTCCAGTACCATCACATTCCCATCTGCTCTATACTTACAATTGTTTTGAGACTGCAGTGGATTCAGCTTGAGAATTTCCAGGAAAAAAATAACAATCACTTAAGCAGAATGACTCTAATTTGTCATGTGTATGAAAAAGCAATGCATGCTCAGAGGCCATTCAGGTGTAACATGTTGAGAGCTGAGAGACAAGATTGTTATCTTCTGTGGACCAGAGGACATCTGAAGTGGTGGTGAAGTAGTGCAGGATTTTATTCACCAGTGAATGGCATCCTGGAGTTGATGGACCTGATGGGAGACATGGAAGTGGCATCTCCTTTAACACAAGTATGACGTTTCTGCAGACAAAGGGCAATCTACAGTACTGTAACTTGTACACTATTCAACACTGCTCCTGAAGTGTAAATAGTGGAGCAGGATAGTACAAGACCACACATGTTCTACGATGGCATGATTAAAGGAAAACAATGTTGAGATCTTATTGCCATCAGCTTTTTCTCTTGATCCTTTGTCAAAAGGTGTCAACAGGAGTCGAATGTGAATGGCCAGTAAACTACATTTCTAACATACTGTACTTTGACAAAATAAATCTTGCTTTACAATTAAAAGCATGTATCCTGATATTTGACAGCTTAACTTCAGTTGTATTTACCGCTCAGATTTTAAGGTACTTGAGATTTTATGTGGTATCCTATTAAAATTGCAAAATAATCATTAATGTTAATATAATGGATTGAGCAGCAGCATAACATTGGAGAGAATACAAGATGTTTACTCCGTAGCTGTTGTCACCCATCAAAATTAAGCTAAAAGAAGCAGCAGGGTTTTGACACACAAAGGCACACCAAGAACAGAATTTGGCTACTAAATGATATTAATTATAAAAAATTAACCCTTTAAAGATATAAAATCTAATAACTTGCTAGTATAAATAATAGCCTTAAAATAATGTTTTAATACATTTACTGACGTTATTATATCCAGTTCATGGGTCTTAAACTCTGTTCCTGGAGGACCTTATGTCTTCTGCTCCTTGTTCCAATTTGACATGTCAATTAATTAATCTATTTTTTTTAATTAGGCATACAGTATATAGTACAGCCTACATGCTTACATAGTACTCATTCCCATACTGTATATAGGAATTTTAAGGTCTTTTACAGTAGATTACATAAGTCATTCATGTCATTAAAGTTATATTTACCAATCAAATAACCTCAGAGCATGGTTAGAAGTATTTAAAAAATGAATTAATGATTAGATAAATTATGAGAACATGTGTGAAACAAAACCCAGTAGACACTAGGCACCCTAGATATTGAGTTTGAGACCCTAATGTGCAGTAGTTCAACATACGCTTTACATGGTCTTAAATATGGAATAGACGCGGTGGAGTCTATGCCCATATGCCCATACTGTATGTCCATATGTCTACTGTATATATTCTTGTTACGACTCTTCCAGGATATAATAGTCTAACATACAGCCTAAACGTATCTCTCAGTCAAATAGGTACTAATGTCATTTAGAAAATAGATATTTTCCTTTTAGGGATTAATATGTGATAACATACTGTAAGTCTAAATCTTAAAGCATGTTAGGCCTAAAAACACGTGAGCCATCTTTTCTTTTCACATATTATAAATCGTCGTGTTTTACAGATTTGGTACAGAACTGACAGCTAAAAAATTGCTGCTTGAAATAAGATGTAAACTACTCTTTTCCTTAAACACTGTCAATAACAATTTATTACAGTGTAATAACACTAAATAGTGATTTAAGAATGCATTTATAAATGATAACAGCCTACATTGTGACAATAAGAATGCAAATGAAAGCCATAAGTATCCACTTAAACTCTGTTAATACTCTTTTAAAGCACTGGTATTTAAACTTACAGGCCATTTCTAAATGTAATTCTCAGCCCCCTGAAGTGGCTCCAACTGGTTATCAACATTCCCCATCAGCAAATAATATATTGAGAACCATATCTGTGAAATTACATCAAAATAAATCAGAGAAAATGAACAAAAAAAACATGTTTAGATATACAGTAGCTGCCAGCCTTTACCTTGCAAGTATTCTTCTCCTAGGAGATATCATCTTTTCTGTATACAATCTACAAAAAAGCACACACATTTAAATGACTGCTTGTTTGCTACAAATAAAGAGAACTATAGCTTGTGAAACTGCTTTATTGTTTAACCCACTGCTGTCTCTCTTCACTAGACTGTCTCTGGTAGCAGTGCATGGTTTCCTAAAGAAAATTGGAGCAGCAACAATGTAATTGTTATGTTGTAAAGGTGACTGAACCTTTGTCCAAATATACTGCTTTTCAGCATGAATTACAGTAAAATGAAAAGTTGGCATTGCCCAGTTTCGTAATGTTAAATTATTTGCTAGTTATCTAAAATGATGCTGACTTTTGTTATGATTGAAAGAAAGGCTCTGACCTTTCAATTAGATGCTGCCACTAGCTTGTGACCTTGGGGAAACAGATAAAATCGATTTAGATGTGATAAAACAAGTAATACAAACTAACATATTATTGAATAAGGACTAGGCTGAAAAACATGAGGAAACAGTATCACAATGATGTTTTTTGAATATGCTAGGGCATTGCTGCCTTACAGCTCTTGGGTTCTTGGTTTGATCATGATCCCAAGTCTTCATGTACAATATGTCTTCTTCAAGTATTCCAGTGTTCTCCATCCCTCCAAACGGAGTGCTAGGTGAATTGGTGCCTGTAATTTGGTGTGTGGGCACCCTAGAAAGGACTGACATCCTATTTCAAATATGTCCCAATCTGCATCCTATTCTTCCAGGACAGGCTGACAGTTATTGTGATCCTTACCAGGAATAAGCGGAGTTCTGATAATGGATGGATGGAATCTGTTGGAGATTGTAAGAAGAAACAACTGTTGATGCTATAAATACATAAAAAGGACTGCTCTACATAGCAGAATGCATTTAGTGTCACACTGTAGTGGAAAAATACGATTAATGAAATGGAAAAAAGACAATAAGAATGCAGTGTAAGTGTAATACTGACAGATTTTCAAGAGCACCACTCGAGTGCCTTCAATTATGCAGCATGTTTTGTCAGGATATCTAACTGATCTCATATCTGTACTCATCTGTCAATACTGACAAAGCAAAATTATTGCATGTCACTAACTATTTCTGGTGAATAAGCTTTAAGCAGTCAGGAATTTTCCTATTATTTGTGTGCACCATCCATAAATTGACCTCAGGTTTGACCTCTGGTCTCTGTTGTAAGTTGTGTTATTTAGCTCTAGCATTTTATTTCTGAAAGATAGCTCCCATAAATCAAAACCAAAAAGCAAAAGACTAAAATACTGGGCACCCTCTTGTCACGAAGCATTTTCAGGACCCTATGCAGAGGGCAGAATCAGGAGGGGAGTGAGACAAAACACTGAAAAAAGACTAGGATCAGGGCTGGAAGAAGAATAGGGAGGCGTGTCCACGGTGCGCTGGTGCTCGGGGGGGGGCATGTTCCAAGGCAAAACAAGTCCAAAGGGGGTCTGTTAGGAAATTCATGGGAATGCAAATGTCCAGAGCTGGGTGGTCCATCCATGACGTAGACAAGACAAAGTTAAAAGCCGGAGCGGGATCTGGCGAAGGGTCAGGAGGATAAAAAGGGTAACGGGGCCAGGTGCTTCCAGCCCCGGACCCACATGGTCAGGACGCCGTTGCGAAGACTGTGCTGTTGAGATCCACCTGGACTCGCTGGTAGGCGGGCGTCCGGGTGTCCACCTTCCAAAGCTGAGCCCGGATTGGTAGGAGCGTCTGGTTTTCGTAGGAAGGGGGCTGGAACCGGAGGCAGGTGCAGATAATCAAAGACAAACAAGAAAGGGCTTTAGCGTCCTTAAGAGGAGGGGCTTACGATCGTGACACCACTATGAAGCAGCAACATGACGCGACCAAATAGCTCCCCTATAGAATGTGTTGTTAGAAAATGTAACTAATAATGACCTGCTACAGCTGGGACAAATTTGTTCTCTCAAGCTGGAACTTCTCAAGTCAATCTGAATCAGTATACCGACTGTGTAGATTATAACCATGAGTTTTACATAGATGGTTGAAATCAAGCTGTAACATAAACCTTATCTTCAGATATCTTCGTTACATACAGCAACATTCTTAATATCTGAACTAGCCTTTAATAATATGCTGCACATACTTATTTGGAATGAAAAGCAGTACAATTTTGAAGTATTTCTGTTTAATCTATGTAATGATAAATTTCTTACCACTTTTGTGTTTTACTTCCAGTTCGCTGTTAAATCCATCAGTAAAGTATGTTTAATAAAGAAGGTATTAAACAAGAAAATGCAAAAGATTAATACTACTGATGTTTAGTTTTAATATAAAAAACTTCAAGAATATTAAATACATTTTTCACCCCTCATGATGTTGTAGATAAGCAAAGAAATAAAAATGAAACTTTAGTCCTTCTTCAAGTTAAATTTCCCCAGTATTGTGCTTGGCTTAGATGCAAGAGATGTCTTTTTATAGCTTTCAGACCATAGATGTAGCAAATACATTTTCTTAACATCACAAATTGTTACATGGGCCTATATTGGAAATTCAGGAATCAATCCGAGAAAATAAAGAAAGCATGAAACACACTTTCCAGTATTGATTATTGTTCCTTCATACTTGATTCAAAGTGTCATATCTCTAATAGTTGATTTCTGGGATTAGTTTCACTGATTTTTCTTCATTCTTTTTTTCTTTTGAGCAATATTTAGTTTTTTTTTAAATAAGGTACTGAAATCCCGTAAATGAATATATATTGAAATATCTAATTAATTTATTTGTTTATATTGCATGTTTGACCTTTGCAGTTTGCATACTCTACAGTTTATCAAAGACATAAAAAATACTAAAGAAAATATATGATTTATTTTCTGTTTACATTTCAATTTCTCTGCCTTCCAATGTATTAGGAGCAGTTTTTCACTCATGATTTAGGGGTAGCACAGTTGACAAAGACTAAGTTTCAATCATATGTTGATCTAAGCAATTTCAGTCATCCTTTTCCTTGCACCTACATAAACTGTATCCATCAATTAGCAGACATGGTTATTATGCTGAATAGAATATTATACTTAATAAAATAAGTTGAATTCACTACAATAGCACATACTGTACAAGCAATATGCTGTACGTCAGCACACATTTTCTCTTCATTTTTCTACTTCACACTCAAGTATCTTCAGCTCAAGAGAAATAGTTGGTCTTTGAGAGATGAGATAAATGATCAAAAGATTAGTCACACCTGTCTAAGTAAACACACAGTACACCATTAACATATGTGTTGGCTTGTGCTTCCTAGAGATATTCCCAAAGATTGTTTGGGGCATCAAGATCAAACACAGTCTTACAAGCACAACCTCCTGAACCTTCACATAACCTTCCAAAAGTCTATTATTTCCAATGAGATTGGTTTGGCAATCAATAGTGGACGGATGTGGACTTGGATTGCTGAGTCAAAGCAGGTAGTGTAAAAAATCACCACTAAGTAAAAAGTGATTTGAGACTTGAATAGAAGTTATTGACTAGGATACTACAGGCTGCCTGTTGAACTGTTCCAGGTCAGAACAAATCTGTGGTTGCCAAATCACTAACTGTCAACCCTACAATTCCTCAGACACATTTTTAAACCATAGTAAGTATACACCATCTAAGTCTAATAAAGACATACAGTATATATTTCCTTTTAATGTATTACTATGTTACAGGTTGTCAGGTTTAATCAGAGAAAAGAGATATAATCTTCCTGGTTTGTGGAATTTTGAAATACAGTATTCAAGATGTATTTTCTAACAATAAAACATTGGATTTCTTATATTTAAATTTAAAATATACCTTTATACCTTTCTCATTTAAAAATGGCTTCTCTGAATGTACTGTATAAATAAAGAATCCTTGTGCACCAGACAAATATGAGGAATAACTGGAGCATTTAATTGGCAAGCAATTGAAATGTATTAGCTTGTATTCTGACTTCCTGGATTTCTACTGCAACTTTGTATAACTGTAAAGTATACTTTTTCTTACGAGAAACATCCTGATTCTTTTTGCAAACACTAGAATCTTATGACATGGAAATAGGTTTCATTCCAGAGAAAATACTTTTCTGTTATGTAGGAAAGGAGCTCCTAGAGTTTTTCTGATTGTTCCAGAGTTTGCTGTGAAAGAAGTTCCTAATTGATATTACGAGGCGGTGTTGTCATGATGATGTGATGCTCTTTCCTGTAACTCACCAGTGACTCATTCTGATGATGTGACAGAAACATGGCACCTGTGGGATTATCCTGTTATGATCATCGTTTACTGGATTTGGAGTGGCGGGTGTCTGCCAGACTTCTGCTCTTATGTTTCATATTTTTGTTGCTGTAAAGGTATAACTTCCATTTCACATAATTTTAGGCTGCAGGATACCTGCCCTACCCTAGATGCTGGCAGAGCTTGTAACAGTGGGAGAGTGCTTATCATTTTTCCACATTATTCTTCTAGACCTCGGGAAGTGTACTGGAATATGTTTTCTTCATGTTTAATGTTTATCTGTTGCTTTCTTCTTTCCATAGATATACTGTACAGTTGAACAGAAAAATAAAGCAGAGCTTGGAACATTTGACATATGGGAATGAGTGAAGAATCTAAACAGGTGGTCAACAGCTTCTTCTGTGCAGCAGAAACAAAAGGATAATACTGCAGCTATAGAGTATACTGTATTTTTTAAATTGGGCTCACATTTCCCTTTATATACAGCACTTTCATTATTATCAGTAAGATAACATTCTTAGCTTTACTCAAACCCAGCGTTACTCATTTTAAAAAACACAGAAGGGTGTTTTTTCTATGCCACCAAGCCTTGATGATTTTCTTGTTTTATTAGATCTAATTAAATGGTTACATCCACTGGACTTCTATTGTTGTACAGTATTTTATTTTCTCAAAGTTTAAGCCTCACTGTGCGAAGAAATCTGTATTGTTGACAATACACATGGCGTAATAAGAAGTAAATAGGATAAAATATAAAATACTTAGTTCAGCATTATACTGTATATAGCAGCTTAGTGATAGAAAGAGGAGTAGCTTTGCTTGCTGCTGTAATGGCTTAAATATGATTCCATGAAATAAGAGGATCACAATCCTGAGCCTCAGTATTACCAAAGAATAAGGACATGTTTAAAGCTGTTCTTTTAGGGGGACAAAAGACAATGACATTAAAATGTTGTCTAAAAGCAGTTATGTAATAAAGAGTTAATCTGTTCTTGAATTTTAAGGAGCGAGACTTAAAGCCCGCTATCTTGCGCGGTTTTTTAAACATCTCTCTGTCCTCGATATGAAAAACATTCATCACATGTCCCTGTCATCTCTATCCAGTCTCTGTACAACAGTAACATTTGCAATAGTAATTGTTGCTTGCTCTTGCCCCATGATTGCTCAACTGTGCCTTTGCATTATCTGTGTTTTTTGTTTATATCTTTCCCTGCAATCTCACCACAGCATCACAATGAGTAATTTTCACAATATAATACCGCCAAATACAGCACCTGCAATAGCTGCACTGAGTATAGTGCTGTGTGGGCATTTCTGAAATATCCTTCTTGAAACCCCAAAACTAAACCTCATGAATATTGCTCTAAACTGCTGTTCCAATCTGTATTCCATCACACATGTATGCGAGTGTTGCTGTTGCTCATAGTTTTGGGAATATGAATCTTCTACAGGTGGTTCTGAAGACTGACAATATTTTTTATCATTTTTTTCTTTGAAAATGTCATATCTAAAAGTTCAGGGGAGGGGAGTAAAATAAGGATAGTACTAAGCACAGTCTTTAACAATAACTCCCTAGGTATAGCCAGCATAAGTAAAAGATTCACTAAATAACTGCATTCTATATTGTAATTAAAATCAATAATGCTAGGAGTCTTATTTGATTTTCCTTTTAGTCTTTGTGTACAGCCATTTCTCATAGTCAAAAATGATCTTTTTAGACATTGTGCATCATGGAATTGGCTTACAATAAGGAAGAAAATAGGCTTAACAAGGATGTCTGGCTTGTAAAACTGACATTTATAAATGGAGCTGAATTTCATGTTCCTGTGACTCCAACCTAGCAGTAGATATTTCAGTGATAAGTTCAAACTCAGGCTCAGCTATCTTTTGAACTAAGTAATCAGCCAAAGGCAGAATATTCATCCAGATCCCTGAATGGAAGGGCAATAGCTAATTATAATATTTTTAATTTTGGATCTGTAATCAAGTGTGATTTATTACAAAGTGCGACAGCAGCTTTTAAAGAAACAGCCGCATTTGTAAAGGTAACTCATAATTCTAGATAGATAGGCTATAGTTAGTGTTAGTTAATAATAATTACAATTTAATTTTGTTTAACACATATTTTTAGAAAGCATTCTTGTTCACCTTGGTATCAGCAATCTAGACCGTATCCTCTCTGAGACTGGGATTCTAATGTAAATGTTTATAATATGTGTTTTGAAAAGTGTTTCATTATTGGAAGGCCTTGTGTCAAAAAAGGGACTTTCTACTTAAAAACTTTCTGTTTGGCTTCCCAAAAAGACTAAGTTTTAAAAACGTATGGTTTTTACACCGTAAAAAAGCACTTTGTTATTGCCTTTCTTTCTATATACTAGATAATATGCAGATTTTGGTTCTGCACTTTTCATCAGATTGTTCAAAGTTTGTTCAAAGATTCTTCATTTATCAAAATGCACACAGAGATTAATGAATGAATGTATCACTTTCATGTTAAAACCAAAGCACCTTTTTCAGTTGACAAAGTACAACGTGGCTTTAAACCACTAACAACAAGTGCTGATGCAGCAAAGGAGTTTGATGTGCTATGAAATGCATCACTCATTGCTGATTAAATGTAAGCTTTTGAGACCAGAGGACCTATGGTGGGATATCACTTTACCGATAACTAAACTCCATTTAATTTAATTAGTGAAACGTGTCTGATAAAAGTGTTAACAAGGTAATATTATTTATCTCAGACTAAAACTTAGTTTATATTGCCTTGAAAACAGAAACATACAGTAATATGTGTTCCTGGCTGTAACAATTTATTCAATAGAACTTTCTGTGAACCCAGAAAGGGGTCATGCATAATATAGTTTTTCGATAAAATTGTAAAATATTCCATATAGCTTTAAATTTACATAGTTTATATTCCTTTTTGCTCTAAATGTAATTCATATTGTTCATCACTTGAGCACATTATTATTCTAATCGGGAATATAAAAGCTCATTTTTTGTCGAAAAAGTAAGATCTAGTCAAATTCAGTGTGCTCTGCATTGATGCAAATCTAATATAAAAGCAAACAAACCTTCTTGGGTTTGTTTGCAAAATAAATAGAATATGAAATCCATACATTTTAAAATGTTAGGCCGGTTCTTACATTCATTTCATTTGGTATACCTTATGGAAAAGTGTCAGCAGCTCAGATGGCTTCTACAGATAAAATCATTTGAAACCTCCAGAGTTGATTTTAATGTGAAATTATTTCAAAGAGCACCACAAAGCTGAAGGGTCCTAGTCATGGAAAAGCGAGTGCAAAATAGCAATGTTTTTATTTGGTTTGGCCGATTTGGAAGAAGTCCATGTCCTGTGTGTCTTGGAGATTAAAGTTTCAATTTCTGGAGCTGCCTCAGCAAAAGGCCTGTCTCCCTTGTTTAGCAAGGTAGACATCAGGGACAGAATGAAGGCTGGCCTTAATAGGCCCAGGCATCAGTGTGGGGTGTGAACTGACACAAACCGCTATGAGTGAAAAGGCTCAAGGCCTTTCACAGCTACACAGGTGAACACATTTTTTTTTTCTAATTGTATATACTTGACTGGTAACTAGAGAAACTTAGTTAAGACAGACAGCCTGACACCTGGATTGTGATTAGTGTCACAACTTGGGAAGTGTTGTAAAGCAACCTACAATACCTATATACTGTAGACACATACTGTATACAGTAGCAATCATCCCTGGCTGAAACGAGGGTATGGCTCTGACCAAAATCTCAGCGTCATTTAAAAAAGGAATGGAGCGAAATATTACTGGCCCAAAACCAAACAAATTATTACATATTTTACTACTTCTTCCATATTTTTGCATTATTCCTTCTGACTAATGGTACGGGATTCTTAGCACAGAACTTCATAGCATTTATTTTGTCAATTCATTAGTTCAGAGAAATGTACTGTAGCATCACCATTAGGGGCTTCCAATTTCAGTTTCCAACCTGATTAACTGTAATTTATAATAATTGACCATTCCATAGTGGGTGTGGAAAAAAATAACAAATATTCGCCATACAAAATCTCAGAATGCTGTTCTATTGGACATTATTTTTTTTATTATATCACTGTGAGTCCCTCACCAGTGTTATTCTTCTTAATATTTTATGCATCACAAATGTTCAAGGCAACTGTGGCTGACAAAATACAAAAGAATACACCCCCACTACACACACCCTCAACATGCTTATACATTAATAATATTACAGGGGAATCTGATGTTTCAGGATGGAGAGTGAATTACTCATTTAAGAACCATATACCGTTATCTGTCTTTATCTTTCTCTCAGTGTGAGGCTTAATGGCTCTGATTGTTTTCAAAATTACATTTAGACAGGATATTACTGTTACATGAGCTCTCTCCAACAATGCCATTTCCCTTGCTTACACAGTACATTACCCAGCAATGTTCATCTGCACAAATCCTTTACAAAAATAATTCTGAAATCTTATGGCTCTGTGAACAATAGCAGTGCAATCAGTGATTTCAAAATGTATTTAAGGAGATGTAATTGAAATCCTCATGTAAGTATGTTGCAGATTTGGTTATTTGTTATCTTAAAGTTTGAAGTGAGAGGGAAAAGATTTCCATGACATGGAAATAACTATTTTTTAAAATGGATTAGTCATTAGTTATTTTGCCCATTAAGGGCTATTATCCCATTAGAATCTGGGATTTGGAAAATACTGAGTTGACTTATACTTGTCCTAAAATATAGTATGTGCTACAGGGAGGCCTATCAAGCTCAGAACTATAGAATAAATCATGTATGACATGTTTTGAACATTTTCAAAGAGCGCCTTTGATTTTTAAGGAATTCAACCTCAAGTCTCATTGATAGCATAGCCTCTTTATGTTATCGTTCATCCAAACCCTGCCAGGGCTGGGCCATTAATGATTATTTAACAAAATGCATTCCTATTCAAACCCGCAGGAAGGTTCTCAATGACAGCTCACATGACAAAAGGTCAGAAGAAGACTGGTCAGCATTAATTAAGTAAAATTGGTGAATGTCAGAACTGTAAAGGTCAGTCTTAATCTCCTGTTATTGCCTCCCTCTCTTACAGCAACTATGTTGTAGTAGTTAGGCTTATATAAATGCTTTACTTTCCAAGTAGAATTTTAAGATAAAAATATATTTTTGCTATATTTTAACAATCATACTGAAATAATACATTAAATAAACCCATTTACTGTACTAATAGAACAAAGGATAACTTGAGAAGCTATCTACATACGATAGTTCTCATTATACAGATATGAAGTGGGCAGAAAACAATATTTAAGCAATCAACCTTCTGTTCTCTGTAAAACATTATGAAAAATAATTAAATCCCAATTTTAATTAAGAATTAGCACAATAATCTTCAGACTCGAAATGTTCTGCAAAATAATACACTGAAATATTAGGCAGCCTTCAGATGGATGCATTACAACAAACAGGTGATACTCTGAATATTGTATAATATATTTAGCTCACTTTAGTTTATGGTTTATAATTCTGTATTACTCAAAGCCAGATGCTTTATATAAAGACCACTTAATGTTTGATAAATATTACAGTATGTGATTACAAGGATGACAAAGATTCAGCTTTAAAAATATAACACCACAGTAATTATGTCCTACTGATCATGTTCACACTATAAGTATTTTTAGAGGTAAGCGCTGTCCTGATTGTATCATCTGAGTGCAGTAATAACTAATGGACTTTTTTTGTGTTTGCATACTGTACAATATATCCTACAGTGTTCAGTCCTAGATAAAAAAAATCCTGTATTTTGTTTTCTTGTTGTTTCATGGATGTAAATTAATTAAAACATTTAGTTATTGAACTTAATCCTATATACTGTACTGAATATCATTATATCAGTCAGTACAATAGCCTAGTAATAGTACTAATTGTAAAATAGTGCACATTTCTAATATTGTCTTTGGGAAGCACAGTGTAGTGTTAAGGTCACACTTAAAAATGTGTTGTTTTAGTTTTTGTACAGACGGAAATCAAAAAATTATTTTGGTCCAAGCATTATCCTGTTCTGTGTGAATATTTCCAACTACTGAAAATCTCTGCTCTCTGCATTTTATATTTTATAATGTGCAATATCTCCCAGATCCCTGGTGACTGCTCATATTGATCATTAGCTTTCTCTGCGTACTCCGTTTTAACATAATTGCTTTGTCTTTGTGAAGTCTTGTATTTTCATCTGTGCTTGTGGAGCTTCATAAATAGAATGAAATACTAGATTCACCATTATCTGTTTTTTATAATGTCTATTATTTCTGGGGCAACAAAATCATTTTCAACTGAAAGATACTTTTGAATCTTACTTGTTAAAACAAATAAGATTCAACTTTTGTTTAACTTAAAACAATAAACACTTTAAAGCATCCAAAATTATATTGGGCTTTAGAACCTAGAACACTATACAATATGTATACAGTATATACAGTATAATTTGTACACAACACAATTCCTGTTGAAGTATTATTTCACATTAGTGGTACTTATAATTATTAGTATAAATGTGCTTACTGTATATATAAGTCCAGTATAAGGTTTCTCTTGCACATATTTAATAATTGGGCAATTTGCACATATTCTGTAATAATAGTGGATTGATTTTGCTGTCCGTATTTAGCACTGAGCTTTTTTATGTTCTATCAGTGGTGCTGCAGAACAATAAATAAATAGCAGATATTGCCGTCCTAAATGAAATTCACAGTTAACACCCCACTCGCGCTCAGTACATCAAGTATCCAGAGAAATGACCTGCTTGTCAAGCAGAAAATGCATTTTGTCAAGCAATATCAGTGTCTGTCCTGTCAGACGTTACATTTATTGGTTCTGAATGTGGCTGTATTGCAAGATCATGAAGTATTGTTTGATAGTACAGCTGGGTGCCTCAACAGCTCACAGACCAAGTATTAACTTGTCAGCCCTGCTGACAATTACACAATGCTGTAATACCAGCTGCTGTCCAGGCCTTCCCTGCTCCTCACTTGTAGAAATACAATTTACATTACAATTAAAACATTTCTAATGGATGCAGGTTGATGTTTCCTCTGTAGGGGGTAATACGACTCCTTCACAATACCATATTAAATTATGTATTTGAATCTGCTTATGCAATCTCTGGAAGTGCTCTTGCTCTAATTGCTGAAAATATGGCTTTTATAGCTTACAATATTATGAAAAAATGATAGGAAATTATTTTTTAAAACTCATGTAAAACATGACAATACTTAATACATTTACCTTACACTTTTGCTATTATGAGGTTCAAAAACGAATGAAAAATTACATATTGTTACATATTTTAATTGATATCCCTTTTTTTGATCAGCATGTGCCATCAGTCATTTATGCCGTTTTCCAAAGTACAGTAGATCCACCTGTACATATTGATTTCAACTACTTCACAAATCAAGCTCCTTTGGCTTAATTTAAACTCAGATTGTGTTTAGTAATATAGAACAAAAACAGATCTACGCAAATTGTATGAACCGGTAACAGAATTTAGTGATACAGCAATTTAATAAAAACTTAATTGATAGGACATGGAACACAGAATTCAAAAACAAAAATATGGAGGAAACGGAAAGCAAAATTCCGTGAATGAAAAAAATATAGAAAACAGAAGTAATTTAATTTTTTATTTAGCGAGAAAAAGCATAAAGCCATTTCCATCTAATATTAAATAAAATGCCTCTGTGTTCAGAAAAAAACAATCCCTACCTTATTTGCCTGTAAATTATAAAGATATACAGCTATTTACAGTACCTTGTAATATCACATCTGAGACAGAAATAATTTATATTGTAACACAATACATTACACGCTATTTTAAAAGGTTACAAAGGAGAGGAGGCTATTCAGTGTATATAACTTGTTTGGTTGCTAGTGGCGAATTGATGTGAAGAACTTATCAAGCTGTTCCTTGAACAACTGCCTTTGTTTTTTTTTAAAGAAAAGCTATGTGTCGTGTGTACTACCTATAGTACTACTGTATATGGTTGTGAAACCTAGACCAAAAATAAATGTGAAATCTCTAGATGTCTCAAAGAAACATAGTGAAAAAATACAGAATTGCAAATTAGAAACATTTTTAAAAAAACTACACAGGGGTTTTAATGCATTGAATCTTTTAATAAAAATGCCATGGTGCCTTAATAAAGCAAGGTTTTAATAAAGCATAGTACCTTAATACACACCATGCAGTTCTGGGAAACAATTCTACAGAGCAGTAACACATAGTAATAGATTTTAGTTCCCTGGCTGGACTTGAACCTGGTCTTCAGGGTGTCTTTAACTAGGAAATTTCCACTGTGTCATATTTGCACTTTACTTTGGGTCTCCTGGCTGTTTAGAATCATTAATGTTTTCTAAATGCTCCAGTGCTTTCAAAGCTCATAGTGTACACTGAACTGTAACACATCGCCTGCAGGGAGACAGATAAAGGAAGGAGCTGGAGGATTTTAAAATAAAATCAAAGACTAGCTTTACTAGTGTGGTTTAGATTTGTCTGTAATGAAAGGCTTTTTTAAAAAGAAAATAACTTCTGAGTAGGTCAGGACCAGAAGGCTGTCATGGAAATCATATGACACTTGGTAATGAAATTTTGTGATGTGGCTATTGATGAATAGATCACCAAAGGATTCTGTATGTACTACCTTCTCAAGTACACAGACGATTTCCCAATTATTCCGGGTGCACAAATAGATGCACTATCCTGTAAGAAGCAGTTTACTGTATGTTTTTTTAACTATATACTGTATATTAAAAAGGTAGTGTAATACACCTGGTGAACAAACCTAAAAAGACATTTGGAAAAGGCAGTCTTAACATAAAAAATAATACCCAATAAGGAAAAATATTATATTTGTGTTTAATACTGTATATTCATCATTTGAAAGAAAAGAAATAATACAGAAGCTTCAAAATTCAGTGTATTCACAATGTAGAGATACTATGGACATTGTGTACTTGAAAGAAATTGTAATAATCAAATGCTTGTTTTCCATGCCAAAAGGTGATACACAAAGCATCACAACATACTGTAAGCTACTTTACTTTAATTCTGTACCTCTAATGGCAGCTGTTATCTTATCATCTACAGTATCTGCTCAATGAACTATGGCTTCACTGGCCATTGTATTATATTATATTTATACTATGATGCTGGACTAAGAATTCAGTCACCGTGAAATTTAAATTACTCCTTTTCCCACCCAGGGATATCATGAATTGCACAATGTTCTGTATAGATAATTGGGCAAGAAAAAATGTATCCACTTCCAAGTTAGTGTCCAAGAAAGTAAAAAAATTTTATGAACACATCTCAACTTTGGAAACAGAGTGGTCTCAATAGACTTTTTATTCTGCTTCACTCATTTTTCGTCAAGGCAAGATACAGTATTTCCAAAATGTAAGAAATAAATATTTGTATATTTAAAAAAAAAACAGAATTGTGCAAAGTAAGTGTTAGGAAGCTGCATAGATTAAAAAAACAAATATTGTACTTAGTTAAAAAGTATTCTAATTGCCATGCCTTATTATTTCAAGTCATTCTTGTTTTACAATCCTGTGAATGTCTTTAAGAGCTACATTAATCAAAGCCTTTCAATTAAACTATTTTTCCTCGGGATAAAAAAATGTAGTTCTGCATACAGCGAAAAGGCAAGAGAACTATGAAATGAAGTGACTTACTTTTTTTTGTTTTATTTTTTAATTTAAGTGTGTCTGGCACTTTTTCATCGTTAGGTTTTGTGATGTTTACAAATTGTCATTGAAAACTGAAATGTAAGCATTAGGAAAGCTAAACGTTGAAAACTGCAATGCAGAATTTCACAATTGCAACATAGATTGCCCTGATCTATAAAAAGGGGCCACATCCAACTGTACCGTACATCCAGCTGAATTAACAGGGTCTAAAAATGTCAAACCCTGCCACTGCTGTTGCACTGCAGAAAAAAGTAATATAATACATATTGCAGCTATGCAGCACTCATGGATATGGATAATGTTTTCAGTAATTAGCACTTCTGTTTGGTAGTGAAATGTGAGTGATGGGCTTGTGTCAGAGTGGCAGAACTTGATCATGAATCCCTGCAGACTTGGCTACAGAAAAGTCAATGTGCAATGTACAGTTAAATGTGCTTTTAACAGGCTAGCCTATAACCTGTTACATATGCAAGAAAGACAGTTCTGAAAAGCCCTTCACTAGGGACTGCATCACCCTGTGTTAGTGTTTAATGCACATACTGTACTGTACATTCAAGTTGCAGTGAGTAGTTTGCTGGTGAAGGTCAGAAATATGAAATCCAATAGCCCAAAAGCAGAATGAAACAGGCAATGTTACAGTAGTTCTAAACTTTTCACAACCTGTTTAAACCAGAAATGATTACTTTAGGAAAGAAACAGTCAACTATTCTGATTTTATTTTAGTATTCATAGGAGATGTTTTGACATACATTTTGTTATAAAAAATATTATTCGATTATTTGTCTTTTAAAGAGTAATATGAAAAAAAGAAAAATAGGAAATAACTGAGTTCTAATGTGAATAAGATTACTAAATTAATACATTTTTAAGAGGCAGCAAGATAAATTGTAGTTAATTGTTAAATTAACTTTAAACTTGGTTACTATCTCCTTCTGAATATTTGTTGTAAACTAAAACAGTCTACCTTAAAATAGGGTGCTGAGGTGCTGAGGAATGCATTATAAATTGACTAATAAAATAGAATATTCATAATACAATAGAAGGCCTTTGCCATTTCACAAAAAGTAATTAAAATAAAAGTGCAATAAGAAATAATATATTGTATATCTTGTGAAAGAGAAACTATGCCTTTCTATAAGTAAAATGATATTCTCTAAAGGACTAGGGAAGATTACAGTATTGTACACACTTTTGTGGCTGCTTGCCTTCATAAATAATGCACAGAAATGCTCTGCTCATTTCCATCTGAGATAGCCCTGCATTATGAAGTGCAAGTTAATGGATAAACTAATTGCAATAAACAGGAGTGGTGTTTAATGCAGTGAACACTTTAATAGGGAAAACAGTCCTAATTAGTGACTGTAACTGATGTGACAGCGGGTGCAGCAGAGTTCTTCATTCATCAATGGGGGGCTGAAGCTTATGGCAGCTTTCTGATCATCTCCCTCACCGCAAGACCTGAAAGCACCTTCAAAAAGCTTTTCTCCCATTGATCTGCAGTCAGAGACTGACTGAGAAGCAAGTACTACTGCCAGCAACAAGATGGATAGACTTTATACTGTAAAATGAAAAATGCCCCCCCTTTAATAAAACACAAACAACATGTTTAACAAAGGCATGAGTATTAATGTATACAATTAAACCCCAACATGATTTCTGCAATGCTTTGAAGAAGCGCCATATTAGAATAAATGGCTACTGTACTGTTCTGTAAAAAAAGCAGGCACATCTCTAAAATACATTGAAGAGATGCCAGACTAAAAGCAGAATGGCATGCTACTGCTGAATACCACAGTTTTGCTCAACACATCATATCTTTGACGTGTACTACTGTAGATCAGTAAAAAATAAAAAAAACATCATCCATTTAAATGAAATGGAATTCAGGAGTTTGCGGGTCATTGTTTTACACAAAGTTAGTGGCAATGAACCCTTTTTACAGTATGTTGGGGGAAAATGCTGTATTGTTTCCTTTCTTAAAAGCCTAAGGCAATGTTTTTCAATACACTCCTTTGGACAAGCAAGAAACAGGGGTCTTGTTTCAATCAAAAGATTAAATATTTATTTCCTATACTCACTGTTTTACAGAGCTGACACTCTCCCTTAAACACACACAAGCACACACGCAGAGACACACTCGGTTATGACTCAAGGACAGATGTTTCTGAGGCAAATGAAAGAGAAATAAACTATTACTTGGAAATGAGTCCGTATAGTAAAATAAACTGTATAGCTATACAATACTACTTCAGACTTTAAAACAAGAATTGAAAAAGAAAATAAACAAAAAAAATACTTGATTAAATTGATACTTAATTATTATTCCATAGAACAATAAATACATATTAAATAAATCTTTATCCATTTCATTTGAATGGTTTTGCTTTTAATTATGTTCTTGGTGTGAATTTCAATAACAAGATTTAAGTAAGTCAAACAAAAGAGATCATTCCACCTTCTGTATCTTACAATGAAGGTTACTGTACATGTCATCTTTAAAACAAGCTAAAGTGACTTTCGTTGTATCCTATTATTGAAAAACTTCATGTATTTTCTCCCATAATTTAACTATATTTTAAAAATGTATACAAATCTTTCAGGGAGATTTTGAAAGGAAACAAAATGTGTTTGATACTATATTGATGGTTTATGAAAGGAATATAACTTACCAAAACTGTTTTACTATTCAGAGGTGTCAGAACCTGTAACCTTATCCTAAACCCTAGACCTTTTTTTGTGTTTAATCCCAATGTTCACTCTTGCTCAGTTCTAGTCCTAACCCTCTTGTGACTCTACTCCTTACGCTAATGCTAACACAAACAACAAGAGGTAGCCCAAACACTAATTCTAAACTAATTCTAATGCAGAATATGCCAATAACTCTTATCAAAAACTCTTATCACAAACCCCAAACCTAACCATAGTCAGTCCTAGCAATTTAAACCTGATCTAAAGGTTAATCCTAACCCTAGTAAAAAACAATAACACTTTACTCTTTTGCCGCAACCTAATGTATCAATTCTAATCAATTGTGTAACCCAACCTAGATCTCCATCCTTATCACAAATAGACTTAACTCTATGCTTCTTGAGTTGAGGCCAAATTTTAATCCTTTTGCTTAGGCCTCCACCGAATTCATAAAACATGATCCTAACCCCAAACCTTAATCAAAACCCAGTAAGATTTAATGTTATCCTAACCTGCTTTTTCTTCAGTTATCAACATCAGAAACTGCCACATCTCTACTCTTATTGTCCAATTTTAACTGTAAATGGTAATTTTATGCATGTAATTTCCCCCATAATGTGTAATTAATCCTTTTCTGTATAATTTGGTTTCATTTGATAGCCAATAGTTGTTACCTTAAAAAAAAAACACTAAACCATAATTATAAGGTTAAACATAATTCTGAAGAAAAGAAAGTGATAGCTTGCCATTACAACCATCAATGAGTATTTCAGTAAATGGTCCTGGCAGATCCACTGGCCTCTGGAAGAGAAGTTGTCGCCCTTAACTGAACTAAAGAGTAATCTGACTAATTGGGATAGTTTCTTTTTTCTTATGAACATTGCCACTTCCCACCTTCCATAAAATGATGCGAATGGTCCTAATGTTGGCATTGTAAACACCAATTTAGATGGTTAATAATTGGAATGCACGTAGCACTTTGCTAAAAATGTACAAGGAAAACCCCAAAGGACATGTTGGGTCGCAGCTTTCAGATTAACATAACTGTGACAACACCCCAACTTATGAATGTTCAGAGGTATGCTAATTAAAGCCTAAGTTTAAATCAATACCTCTGAGGAAACATTGCTACAAAACCTAACTGAACTGCTGTTCCTTTACAAAGGGCTCATTAAAGTAAGTCAGCGCTATCATTGTGTTACTGCTGAAATTGTTCTATTTACTGAAATCTCGCAATGGCCTCCTAATGCACTGCTTTAAATTTTAATGCTCTGTTCACACTTGAGGGTCCGGGGCCATCAAGCATATCAAACCCAGATGCCCATCTTTCCAGAAGATGTAGAAGTATTACATTAGACAGTAAATCAACACTGCTTGTTAATTATTTAGGAAAACAAAGTGCTGTAGTCATAGACACTCCACTGTGGAGCTGCAATGTTTAATCTACATAATGTATCTGGAGGATGGAAAAGCAGAAAATGTTAAGGCCTCTGTCTGAAGGCTTTTGGTGAAAACTGCAGTGATGTTTCTTAAAAAGCATTTAAAAAACATGTACATTTAAAGACTTAGAGGCTGGCCTCTCAATTTAGTAATAATAATTTTATTACAAATATGTATTTACTAGCCAGATAATTATGGACTACAACACAGATTGATGTGGAATCAATGTAAAGCATCATTGAAACGCAGTGATCATCAAATCAAAGATATAGGCACTACTGTGCAGTACTGTATATAGCAGTATATTATATGAGGAGGTGCATTTGAAGAGCTAATTTGTAAGTACAGTAAGTGCCTGAGTCACTAAGCCTCATGCTGTTATGCACGTATTGTATTTCTACACAGCTTACTACCTACCCATACGTTTGTGACTATTTACAGCCTGATTTCATGCAAACATTTATAAGAGACCAGTACATTATAATTAGTTTATGGTCTCTGCAGATTTTGAGGAGACGTGTTAAAAACATGGTACAGCATTTATTGTCTCAAAGCAAAACTGGCAGAACTCCATAACGACTGATGAAGTTCAAGTGAAGTTTTCAAAATTGTATTTGTTAGTGTATGCGCTTGCATTCATGTAAATTACTGTGCTTCATGCCATTTTTGACTTTCTTTGTTCTTATTAATGTTTCTAAAATAGCATTTTCTTTGTTTACATAGAATCATTGTGATAACATCGAGAAAGCACTGCAAAATAATATGTTACAATATGTTTTATATATGTGTGTGTGTTTGTGCGTGGGTGGGTTTGGGTGTGTGTACGCTTCTGTAAAAACTGCTGCTATCATTGTTGTTTGTTAAAATTATGCACATGGGCCGCTTACGAATCTGAAAAAAAAATAAGTAGGAGGATTTGGCATAAGGTCAAGAAATAATAGGGGAATGTGAGAATGTGCACTGCACAGCAACCATAAGCCTAATTATTTAAATAAGCTCTTTTTCCCTAGGAAGCACAATGCTATTCAGTGTCTAGATACATGTAGCAAGATCCTTCTGTTCACTGGCTTTTCTCTGCTTACTGTGACCTCCTCCTTCTGTCACTCATTAAAACAACACCAGCTAATTGAGGAGAAAAAAAGTAAGGTGCAGTTTGTCAGTCTTAATGCGTGATTGAATTTTACAAACTTTTTTGTCTTTAAGATGAAACATACTCTGCCATATCAGAGACAACTGTTTTAACACCTTTTCCTCCACCTTGAGCTATCAGCTGATGACATTCTTGAATCTTTAAAATGTAGATAAGTATAGCGTATCATATACTGTACCTCTAGACCTAGTCATTTTCCTGAATATGGAAAATATGGCAAATATCATCTCTTCATCTGCTGCAAAGTTCACACAGAGTAAAAGATGTTTCCATTTTCTGTTGTGTGTCTTACTTGCATTCATCATTCTGAAAGAACCATCTGACAACACGGTTTATAATGTCTTGAAGAAAGGGTAATGTAGATTATCATGCAAATAAAACAGAATGCAAATAAAATAGCCAGGGTAGTGCTAGACATTGATATTAAGTTGATCTTGTGTCAGTAGTGAGATATGTCATTTCATTTAATCAGGCTGTTTTCTGTTGAACATTTTGTTTTACAGCAAAATTGACTTATTTTTGTTTCATTTTATTCCTTGCTTCTATATTTATAAGAGTCTGTGATTAGGTAAACTATCTTCCCAGTTCTCACTCCCCATATCTCTCTAGCATTAGAGAAATTCCAATGTACATTATAATGAGTTTTGAATTTACAATATATTTACAATATGATTTACTACCCTGCATTCTGTTTGATTAACAGTCTGTGCGAGCGATTTGTCACGTATGCTATTTGCTACAAACAAATTTAGAAGCACTGGGTTGTTGTACAAAAAACATAAGGAAGGAAATCTTCTTGAATGGAATTACATATAACTTGGAAGCCTGAAAACTGTAGCATTTGATAACACTTTCTATTATGTTGTGTACATGTTTTACTTGCGATTAGAATTCTATTTTATATATAGATACTGAATAAATCAAAACTAAATATGATAACATCAGTTATTATTTATACTCTTCCTTTCTTTTTAGATTCAAACCTGACTTTTAATAAAGCAAATCTAATTAATGCGAAATTTATTTTGTTTTTAGTTGACTTTTGACATATTCAGCAAAACCACACACAACTGTTCATTTACTTGATGTTCAGTATTTTCTAATTGGAATTGTTGCTTCGATAATAATGTTATGATTTATTTCGGGGAGGTTTTCAGTGTTTCTATCCTGTTGTATAAATACAGTTTTCTCAAGCAGATGGAATAATATTTTTTTTCAGGTGTTTACAAAAAATCTATTCTTAACTTTCTGCATTACCAGTTCTGCAGAAAGTGTTTGTGACTTCAAGTCAAGTTTCAACTCATTACAATAAAGTTATTTATTCATTTTTAACACATATTGTGTTAGAAAGTTAGAAACAAGTCACATTCATTAATCATCTAACAGGTTACTTCTTAACCAGACAAACAATACAGTATCTCTTTCTTTTGATGTTTCTAATAGGAAAACAATACTGGATAATCTATAATATAATGTACTGTATACATTCATCCTTTGTTAATAGGTTTGTTTAAATGCAAGAAGTAAGAAATTTCTTATAGTCCAGAAACTTCCACGGCTGAGGGTGTTTGTTCATATGAAATAGTGTTCAAATACAAGTTAATCTACACTGTCTGAGCAATTTCCATAACTCACGTTTTTCAGAGGCAGTCATTAGAATGCTAATGTTTGATAACAGAGCACAGTGGAAGTATTGAAATCCTGATCTCCTTTATAGAAATGCTTTCAAAGATAAATTATTTAAAAATGCTGAGCATTTTAGCATCTCATAGAAAGATTAAAAAAAACATACTGCCTAGCTGCTAGTGAGTCCTGAGTTCAATACAGGTTCAACATGAGTACAGTCACATTTAATTTAGACTTCAGGAAACAGACTACAGTATGTGTAGCTAGTGGAAAGTAAAATATTTGATTATTTATGAGATAATTTTATTCAATAGTTGTACCAGTCACTGAAACTTTGGCTCTTCTGCAAGCTACATGTAGGTTGATAACAAACAGTGCATATTGAAAAGTGTGCTAGCACTAGTTGGGTGAACTGTTAACTATACATTAAAAAGCAGATAATCTGTAATCATGTTCAATGTCATACAGTATATACTACAGTTATGCAGAAAAGAACTGCAACACATAAGCCTAAAGGATTTGATCTGAAATGTTTAAATAGAGTTAAGAAACAAAAATACAGAAAAATTAGCACATATTGTATCAAAGAATCCTGATATTATTTTATGTAATGTGACTGTCAAAATGAAAGCATTTTGAAACTAGTTTCAGGTATGACCTCCCCTTCCATTAACACAACCTTGGCAGTATTCACACATGTAGATCAGATCAGTCCCGTGATAAACTGCTGTGGCATGTTCTGCAACTGTGTAGCTGCAGTCAGCTGGCAAATGTTGGTTGATCATGGTCGTCTCCTGTTGATGTTATTAATGAGTTGGTCCTACATATGTTCTATTGATTAGGAGATAACCCTGGTCACAGCAAGACATTGACATGTTTTTCTTTTTTTTCTGGTGTCATGCAATCATAATCTGGGCTCTGAGAGGTCTTGAATTGTCCTGCTGGAGATTGACACTTCTGGCCTGGCTTGTAGAAGGAGAAAAACTGTTGACTCTAGAACTTTGTCAATGCATGATGGAGTGGTAAGATTGCTGTCCATCTAACTCAGACAATTTTGTGCTAAAGGATATTCCTTCCCACATCATCAAACGTCTACTGCCACACCTGTAGGCTTGAATAATGCACCAGTCAGCATGACACACATCATGATACCATCACACATGCTACCTTCTGTCAGGTCTGTCAAAAGCAAAACCACATTCATTGGAGGTTACAACACTTCATCTTTCACCATCTCTAGATGTTTTCTAGCTCAGAAGAATTAGTGGTCCTGTCTCTCAGTACCATGACATAATATGGAACACTTGAATGGCCTCTGAGCATACAGATCATTTTCTTGCACAAACTGAAATACAGCAGCATGCTGAAAACAATTATGCATATGGATCAGAGGGGTGTGACAATCCTAAAGTAAACCTCTGCCTTCCAGAACTTGACCTGTCCCTCACATAGATGGTTTCCTTTTTTTGGGGGGGGTCTAATTTGTGGACAGAAACGTTTAACTCATAGACTAGCCACCTTTAATCGGATAGATTGCAACTCAACAACCTCCATTACTAAATCAGGGCATGATCATAGTTTCCACTGTTGTTGTGATAATTAATATCATATCTCTTTAAATGGCAATTTATACAGATTCTTTATTTTTTAATTGTACCTTAATACAAATACCAAATATGAAGAACATACACTGCAGGATTTGAATTCCGTATTTGGTATTAGAAGGATTTTAGTGCTCAGTTAATCAAGTAAACTACCCGTTAACTATTCAAAATATAAATGACATTAGATACTGTAATACCTTCTGAGCTATTGATGTAAAGTGTAGACTATTTATTTTTTCAAAGTACTTCAGTATAAACTGTATACATTTAAAAAGGCATCAGAAACACAACAACTGAGTACTGAAACCTAAAACGTGTTATGTTTTATGTCTAGTTGCAGACATAAGCATTTGTACGTTCAATTTAAAACAGCATTATTCCAAAATGTATTTGATTTAAAAAGATTGTTAGTATTATGATGGGTATATTAAGTAGTGAGAGCTTTTGTCAGAAATGGTTTAATTCATACAAATTCTTCAGACATACTACTATGGGCTTGGATCAGTCAAGCTCATACTTCAGTAAGCTTTGAATAGATAGAATTGATCAATAGTCATGGCTCAGCAAACAATATTAAACTAAATGAAATACTGTAAGTGAATAACATACAGTAGTTTATAAAGAAGGGTGAAAATCTATTTGTTCACAGCCATATGTACAGCATGTAGCATGTATATGGTAGTTTATATATGCTTTTGATTTATTGTTTGCTTGTTGTCTCTTATCTTTTTTGCAGAACACACTTGTTTTTCCTTCATTTTTTTATTTCTCTAATTTCTCTCTGATTAGCTTGTAATTTTCTCTTTTTTTGTTTCTTGAGAAACTTAATTGGATTTCACAGGTTAAAGGTCTACATGCTGAAAGTTCAAGATAATTCTTTTTAATTAGAGGCAGCAATTAAATTGCATGTGTTTTTTGGGGAGCGTGTCAATCCGTGTGTATGATCGCTGTCACTGACGTTATGATAGAAAGGGGTCACGTTATGCAAGCAGGAGCAACGGAACAAACAGTAATTGTAAGTGGGGGAGGTGTGTGGGGATGGCTGTGTGTGATGTGTGTGTGTGTTTCTCACTGTGCAGGTTCTGTAACAGTTCTGTTATTTCCTGTTAAATACAACAGAAAGTACCTCAGATGTTTTTCAAGTCAAAATCATTAATTTTAGACATATTTCTTTTGAACAATTAATACTACTAATGTCTTCATCGGTGTGATGCAAAGGCCCAAAATAAACATAGCGTAGCTTATATTTGATATACTGCCTTCAGAGATGGTCACTGACATTTCCTTTTTCTTCCGTACAAATGTATTTGTGTTTGCAAGATCTACACCTGACCAGTCTGTTGGCGTTTGTCTATTCAGAAATAGGGGATAATAAACTAAGAACTAAACAATGTCTTGGAGAGAAATAATGTTTGGTTTAATGGAGTCAGAGGCATCATAATGCATCATATGACATTCTTGGATCAATTAGCTGCTGAAAAACCAAATTAGCTAGATGGGCTGAATGGCCCCCTCTTGTTGTAACTGTTCTTATGTTCCACTATTCTTTAGGTGAGAATTTTCCAGTCTCAAAATTAAAAAATATATTTAACCATTAATGAACAGGCAAAAATATTTCCCAGTATTTCCTAGGTAGCTTCAGTCTAAATATCATTTATTTACATTTGCTGTTCTCAATGTAGATTAATAAGCCCGGGCTATGAAGACGCTGTGCTAAGAAACAAATGAGCATTTTCAAAATCATACACTTTCTCACTAACTTCAGCAATTTAGTTAGTTATAAGCTGTGAATCGTTGTTCATCCGATACATAAAAAGGGTATGCTTTTACTGCTTTAAGATTTTGTTATTATTTTTTTTAATTCTTACCCGCAATGAAGTAAATTATAATAAAAATAGTTCTTATGTTCCCTCTCTTGTATTAGCATACAATTTCTTTCTTTAAAAAGTGAAACAAAATAACTACAGTGGCCACAAAATGTGCTGAAAATCCTAGACCACTTTAGAAAGTAACCCAATGTCCTCAACTGCTTCAGTAATGCCAGACTAACAGATTGTACCACAAAATTGTCTTTAAAATCTTAAACTTTGGTTATTTCAGATAAAGGGCTTTGCAACTCATCATAATCATTGACAATGTAGTCAATAACCATAATGGTTACTTACTGTAGCTCAAATGTCCTGCTATCATTTACCTTTACCTTTCTTCTTTTTTCATTTTCATTTCCTTATTTGGGAACCTGTATTTGAAGGCACCTTTCAAAACACTATATTTCAGGAAAACATATATCTTTATAAATGTAAGTTAATGTTGCACATGGTATATTACTGACCAGAAGACATCTATTCTGAATGTTTCCACGGTAACAAAAAGCTGACCAAACAGCAATAAACTGCATTCTGTGACTTAACAGCAGCTGGAAAACATGGACAGGAGAGTCAGAGTGAATGAAAGCAAAAAGCTGAAGGAGGGATGAAGAGCAGGGACTAGCAAAGGGAAAGAAAAAACATATTTTGATGGAGACAAAAGGCATGATGGGAAAGAAAAAGATAGTGATACAGTAATATGGGGGTACAGAAGGAGTATGAGGAAGAAACAGAGTAATAAAATCTTGGTAAAAATAAAACAGTATGTGGAGAGCTGTGGTGCATATTATTTATTTTGCATCAAAAGATCATCTGAAGATTTTTTTCTGACTTTATCCAGGCATGTTATCTCTAATCCTATGCAACAGCTGCAGAATGGCATACCTTTAGATGACAAAGTCTGTTGAAATAAAACGATTGTACTTTCATTATCCAGCCGTGCCTGAAATAAAACTAAAAGTTTCACACTTGGAATATGCATTGTTTTGTTCGTTGGATGAAAAGTTTGCTAGAATAGTGCACACAGAAAAAAAAAGTCTTTCAACGGTGCCTTCAGATCTTTCTGCGTTTGGTTTAAAAACAGTAAATCTCTGATGGGGCTCTATCTAATGCACCAAAATACACCCACTAAAGAAAAGAAAATACCCGTCATATTGAAATACCTGTGCTGCTGTATTCTGTCAAAAGTTATTACTGTTCATGTCAAGTTTATCATAAACAAGACTCAAAGTACTCTTTAGATTCTTTACAAAACTGCTTCTGTTTATTCATGCTAAAATCACTCCCTCTTCCATGTTCCTCCAAGAGTGAGGCAGCATCTTTGCTGACTTGAACCCCAACGTCCCATTAAAATATTTCTGCAGCAGTGGGAACATTATAATTATTACGTTATATGGCATTACTTGATCAGAAGCTCAGTACTAACTCTGCAGTGAATGTCATTTAACCATCATCACCCTCTTTAGTCTGCTAAATATATTCCTTCACAATACATTCTTGTTTATTAATATAACATATGCCTGTATTTGTGTAGTAAAAGACAAATTGGAATAAAATGCCATGATTTATTTTTAAGAATGTGAATACTAGAATGAACTCTGCTAATCGAAATACTTAAATTATTGTAGCATAAAATGCGAACTTAATATCATTTTGTATGATGTTAACACAATAGGCGTTTATGAAAGTATTAAGTAAATTGGTAAAATACTAATTTTAGTATTAAACTACTGCTCATCTAACATTGCTTTCATCATTCTTTTAGCCAACAATCCAATAGATTTTATAAGACCCTCCAATATAAAAATTGTAATACCCACAATTATCATTTGAATTTAACATTTAAAAGACAAAAAATAAACTTATCATGCAATAACTAATTTATAGTAACCCACCAACTACAGAAAATATGTTATTATTGGACTTGCAATAACTAGGCAAACTAGATTACAAACTGATAACAAACTTTAAAATAGATTTTTAACAGTTATTTGTGTTAGAAATACAGGGTTTGATATTAAATCCAATGAGATACTGTAGTATTGTATAAAAGGGCCTTTTTTTGTGGAAAAGGGACAAAGAACACCCAAACAATTTCATTTAAAAAAGCTGTGTCACCAGGGCCGGGTTATTTTCTTGTAAGAGTGGAATTAAATTGTCTTTCTAATTAGAAACTACAGTGTTTTTGACAGCAAAATGGATTTTTAAGTCTCCTTGCTTAAAATGCAATGTGTTGTAAGCTTCTAAAGGGTTGCCTGCATTTTCTTAAGCATAGATTCTCCAAAAAAATGATTGCTAGAGAGTTTTGGCATAATTGGCTCTAATGCGTCCTACATTATCCATTTTAGGAGCTGCATTCAGAAACAGCAGCAATAAGGGATTTTCTAAAGGCAGTCTGGTTTGCAACACTAATGGACCTAACAGGAAGGAAATGCAATTTGAAAGAAGCTGATCTATGTAACCTATTGTTGAGGGGTAATGTTGATCTAATTATTAACTGTCAGTGATGGAACAGTAATACTCGATGGCTTCCAGTCAGACAGATTTTGGGATTCTGCCATGCAGCAAAATGAAGAGCAGTGTGTACAGGATTCATGGGGTTTCTGCACACTATTGGCATGTACAACAGTGTAGTCTGGAACACATTCATCTTAATATCTTTTGTCATGCATTTATAACATTGTGTTTTCTAGGAATATAATTCATATCCATTTTAAATATGATAGGGTGATATATTTTCCCATGCTATTTCTGAGGTGCAAATCAATGGGACTGTTGAGAGCAAATGAAACCACAGCAAAATGTTGCTTGTTTATACTGTATGACTGGAGCATATTGTAACAAGTCAGTCAGATTGCCCTCACTACCGTGTACTGTATGCCAAATAGACAGCAGTATGGTAAAGGCAACTGATCCTAAAAGCTTGAACTGGATTATAACATTTTTAAATTGGGGTGCAAAGTCTGCTGAATCATTTGAGTTTGAGGCACAGAAGTACTGTTATGCAGTTTCACCAGATTTGCTTACTGATCCTATGTATGTGTACTGAATGTGTATCAGTAGCTCATGTTAATTTGGTGTAAGTTCCTGTGCATGTGTTTTCTGCTTTCTTTGTTAATCTTACAGTATCTCCTGGACCCACTCTTGTCCTTATCACATTTCAAAAGGCAGGGAGTCTCCCCTAGAAGCTTAAATTCTGAGTGTAACACTTTAGGATACAAAGTGCTTTCTTAAATCCAGAGGAAATTAAGAGAAATTATCTGGTAAAAAAGTGCAATAGTATATAACAGAATCAAATACAAACTACTGTACATACTCCTGTGGTTTGGCTGCAAAAGAAGATAGCTACAGCATACTGTACTGTATGTGTTTTATAAGCAACTGTAATTTTACAATTGAAGAGAATGTACTGCTTTATTTTCCTTTTCCATCATAATATAAGCAGGTGACACATACTTAAATAACTAATCACAGCGCACACACAATGAGGCACTGCTGCAGTAACTAAGTAGCTACAGTAACTGCAGCTAGAAATTATTAATGCCGTATGTGAATGGGGATAGAACATTAAAACACTATGCCAATATAAAAACTAAATCCTAAGCACAGAGGGGTACAGTACTAATAACAATTAAAGCAAATTCAGTAGATGAAAAGTAAAACCTAATATTTTAATTTCTCAGTTCTAGAAAATACTTTCAGAGGCTAGTCCTAAGACTAATAAAGGAACTGCAATAATTTTCTGAGATTCAACAAAAGGAAAAAACTGATGCCGATTTTAATTCTTATTTTGAGTGGCACTAGTTAACTTTTCGATATTGCGAGTGGTGACATTTTTAATCTTTCTCTCTGATGAACATCACCGTAATACAATAAGCCAACTGCTGACGTTAAATGGAGGTGAGGTTTTTATCATTTCCATATCATCACTATGTGTAATAGAGCACTTGTTCTGAGGTTGTGTATGTTTGTGGCAGAAAGGAACAACATTTTGAATTAGATACAATTTACAATAAAAAATAGAAAGTCACCATGTTTCAACTCCATAAAATGTTAAAGTTTCTAATAAGTACTGTATTCATTTATATTTTTATAGAATATATATTGTATTTCCTTCTCCTTTTACAAGAAATTCATTAAAGACTAAACCCCATTTAAAGATATGTAATAAAGAATACTTACTAAGATTAAAACAGTGTACTGTATGTTTTCAAACTGTATTATTTCGGTAAAGCACAGACTTTTTTCTCCCCTTGTGGAAAACTGTATTTTGTGTCATCATTGCCAATTCATCAGCACAAGACTACATCTAATTCTGACCTGACTTTCCTGATTAAATAAAGCTTATAATTAACTAACATGATTAATTAATCATTCAAATACTTCATAATAAATATGTAATTCTTCAATATGGGGTGTTCTGAGAATTTCGAAAGACAGACTCATTCTATAGTAATGTTTTCATGAATACCTTCAAAACTCTAGATTAGTATTTGTAATAAGTTCTAGTTTTGTAATACGTTTATTTGGGTAAATAACTGTAAATGTTTATAATATACATACAGTATCTTCCAAAAATCATGTTCTGAAGCTTTAGATTTACTGAGATTGGTAAGCTGTGGTAACGCAATAACAGTTATGTGCTTTTTGCTGAACTTTTAAAAAGCTACTGTCAGTACTGTAGGTTGTACATTGGAAAGCAAATATTCAAATAAAGAGATTTAAGCTTTTGCTGAGCAAAAATAAATGCTTGAATATCAAGTTTAAATCAATCAGCCTAACAAATTCTATTATATAGCAGAAAGATAATAAGATTTGCTATAAATGACCTTTTCAGTATTCTATGCATTAACAATCTAGAATCCACATAGAAAAAGACCTGACCTTTGTAAAATTATAATAATATTGTCTAATCTGGATAGCTGTGGAGCAGGGTTTTCCAGCTTGTATCAAAGGTTACATAGACCACATATTAATATGTTTCAAGGATGTTCTGTATATGTGAATCTAAATCAAAATCTTCACATTAAAATCCAGCATTGTCATGTGTATTTCAAGATCAACTGTCTACAAAGGTCAATCTTATGTCTTTTCATACAGGTTTGCACTCTTAAAATTGATTAGCATTGGGAATAAGTTTACAGAATTCTAACTCAACGAACTGTGCTGTTGTAGCTTTGATGTGCTTTCAATTAGCCATTAACATTGAAACACATTTTCTGTCTGGTATTACCTTAAATGACCCAAATCTCCTATCAATAATTAATGTTTATAGCCACCACAGAGAAAATGAATTCAATGGCTATAATTATATTGGTGAAATCCAACTCTATATGGTCAATAGTATCCCTTAAAAATAATTACTTATAAAAACGTATATCTCATTTATACCTCAAACTTCATTTAACTTAGGAAATAAATATTTATACATTTTGCAAAGTTAATAATAAACATCTATTCAATTTATTCAAATTATATTTTATCGTACTGTCTGTTCTTTTATTCAGATAGTGAAAGGAATACATTACAGAAGATATTATCATGAAACTATATAAAACAGATCAGAATGTGGATTTATTCCCATGGAATCTATACTGTAGAGGCAACAGAAGCTTTGAGGAAAATGAGAAAGACATTTCAGCATTTTTTAAAACCTTTCAAAGAAAAACCTTGAGGAACCATTTTTAACAAATGTTTTGTTTTCTTGTTTTCCAGGAGAACATTTGCTTAGTCCTCCTATTCAAAGTTAAATCTACTGTAGGGTTTCACTGTTCTCTGAAATACATTGGCAAATTCAGGGTAAACCATTAAGGCATCAGATGTTTAATGGCAAAGCCTCAGGAAAACTGACCATTGTATTTCTTTCATAGAAAGTTAAACCAGTTTTACAATTAAATTATTTATTCCTTTATTTGATGCCCAGTAGTTACTGTACAGTATATGCCCTTGGAATAAGTACCACTGTTAAGGTTTGAGGGGAACTTTGAAATAGTTGTTACCTGTACAACAGTGACATCTTTTGGCTACTCCAAGACTTAAATCAGTAGAACAGCAGTTTAACTTCACAAAATACAAACAATGCATTATGTGTATAATATACAGCACATACTGTAAGTTAAATAAATGGATTATATAAAGATGTCAAAGAATGCTTCTTTACAGTACTCATGTAAAATATTTTGTGCTTCTAATCCAACAAGCAAATACTGTAGCATAGAATTTGATTACATTTGTGAATTGTTAAAAACCAATCATTGATTTAAAAAAAGCATTGTACCCATTTGTTTATCATGTTGTTTAATAAAGAATTCACATCTTTTTATTTTAACTGCCAGTTTTTCCAAGCACATGCATCCAAAAACCTTAGACCAGCCCTGTTTGTATCATGGAATTTCCAGCTAATAAATTTGTTGGAAGAAATTATTAAACTTTTTTACATGTAAAATTAAAAGATGATCCATAATAACAATGTAAGATAAATGAAACTAGTAGTTTGAAATAAACATTTTCTCACACAATGCAACCTTGTATGATGAAAAAAATTAAATGTTAAATATATTAACAAATACTGTACTGCAGGTGTTTTGCAAATGTCAGCCACACATATTTGAAATACAAAAAGGAACACAATTGGAGACAAATAACTCAGGTGTGTTATTTGAAAATATTTTATGAAATAACACAATTACAGAACCAAACCTAACTGCAAACACTCCGTTCCTTGCATCCAATTTACCCTGTAAGTATGGACAATTCATTTGGTATGAAGTATTTACTTAGCACAACAGAGAAAAGTAAGGATCTGTATTTCCTATGATCCTTAAAGCAATTATTTACAAAACAATCTACATTTAATTTGGACTCAACTTTTTCAATCAATTCCAAGTTTCTACAAAGTAATAATAAGTTAGATGTCTTATGATACAAATTATATTCTAATTTAACAAATTAGAATACAATTTTAATCTATAATTAAATTTAACAGTAAGAGAGTTTTGAATACAAATGTTTGTGTACAGTTTTCCTTAAGTCACTTTGTTGTCATGAAACATTTCAGTTCAAGGGTGATTTTAAACTGAACAAAGTGCATTGCCATGCATATCGTCTCCTGAGAAGCTCAAAGATAGTTAAATTCTTTTGTATTTCCCAGTAATATCCAGGTGTATTTCTCTTGAAATATTAAAAAAAAATAAAATAAAACATAACAACCATTTATATCTATGAGAACTGGAAGGAGTCTTCCAAATTAAACATTACTAGCTCAATCACAGTATTTCATTATAAGTAATGTACTGTAGCTTTTTGTAAAATAGTCTTGAAAATACAGTATTTAAACCATAATGACCTGTACTTCTAGGCTGCTTGACATATGGTTAATCTAAAGTTGTTATTTTTAAATATAAAGAGATGCATTGACAAAATTAACATAACCACTTGTAATATTGGTAGGTACTACAGTACATACTGTATAATTACTAAGAAACACTAGCATCTGAAATGCCTTGAATGGTCCAATAACCCTGACTTTGAAACCTCACTCTGTCAAAGATGTTTTAGACTGAATGGGTTAGAGCAGTAAGAAATATGATACACATTCCAAGTCTAATGTTTTAGGTAGAAAAGCCATTTAAGAATGAAAAACACTTTCTGTGGTTAAACACAGCAGTAGTTAAAACCAAACATTGCCAAACAACATCTCACACACCCACACATATTAAGTGTTCTTTGAAGAATGCCAGCATGCAGTATTTGGAAAGCATTTGAAGGATACATCCAAATGTTAGAAGTTATGATTTTGGCCATAAAATCTTTGGTTTTGTAGCATGCATTAATCAAATTCCGGAATGAGAGATTAGTTTTTGTGTGTGTGTGTTTTTGTCCATAGAATAAGGGAGGTTACTGTAAATATTATTTAGAATGTTGTATATTTTAGTATTTTAGCCTGGGAGAAACTTAACATGACTTCAAATGATAAATCCCTATCATTTGATACGAATTCACCCCAGAACAGACTATAGGATTATGTCATGTTTTGAAGAATGTTATACACTGTGGTGATCTATTAATAACTTATTAATATTGCTTACTTACTTATAAAATACTTATTGATATACACATAATATTACTAAGCTTTTAAAGATATTTTCAGAATATCTTACATGGATCTACAACTGAATGCAAAGTAGAAGACATCATAAACAGTATTTTATTTTGACACTATTTAAGGGAGTGGAGAATGTCATGTTTAATTAGGAAATTAATTTTGTTGGACAAAATCAAACAAGAATCGTCTCTTTGATACCAGATTAATGTAAAATAACTAGAATAAATGTGTTTAAATAACACACAAGTTTATATACAGTATCGAATTTATGATTGCAGGTAGAATCTGCTGCAAAGAGAATATTTTAGGGATTATATTAACACTCAATTCTTCTTTAGATCCCACCCTCTCACAAACACTGGCAGTAAACTCTGTCTCCTGGTTCCCATAGAAACCATAAAAAGCATGTCGACTCAAAGAACTATTGATGTCAGGGGGTTTGTTTGTTTATTTTTTTAAATCTAACAGTTTTCTTCCTTTAGAAGAATAAAGATAACATTAAATAGAATGTTGTTGCTGGAAGCTTCCAAATGCTACAGACAGAGATATGACACAATGACACAAATTTAAAGACACAAGCACACATGCCTTGCAGTGCAGAACAATCCTTTTCAGTATCTTCTTGAATTGCTGCACATCTAATTTCATAGATACAGTGCACCTGCAGCTCGATGGCTTTGAATTATGTAATACTGTACTTATTGCAATAAATAGGTAGCAATACAATCATTGTGTTACTAGGAGAAATGTTATGCCAATATAAACAATACAGCATGAGGTTTTCCCTCCTATACTGTAATTATAGTCCATGGCTGTGGTTGTAAATAAACTATAAATGTATATTACTTTAAATCCTTGTACTGCAATCTACTTACAGTGAGTAGGTTTTTTACAAAACATATTAACACACATCTTGGAAGATGTTTTTTTTTCTCCAAAATTTAAGTAATATATCTCAGAATGTAATATTGCAAAAACAGTAATTATGGTAACTACTGTGTAATCTAAAGATGCTATTGCTTGCTAATGGAGTGAGGTAATAAATGCCTGTTGAAACTATCACCACAGGAGTCACATTGGTTGTCATTAATAAGGGATAAGGACAGAGGCTCATTGCCCTTAAACAACCCAGGTAAGCCAATGTGATTATATTATGTGCAGTTATCTTGTAATATTACTTCAATATCTGACCTGAAGACACTAAGTATTTTTCATGTCATTGTGCGACAACTGATGTGATCTTTTCTACAAATATGTACATATATGTACATACATATGAGTAGAACATACTACCTCTTGGGTGTGCAAATTGGGATGTTCCACTCCAAAGAAGAAGGTTCTGTATTACAGGCATCTCTTATGCTGTTCTACTGTTACTGTTTTCAGTATCACTTGTTTTTTAAAGATTAGGGACTTTTAAGTTATGAGGCAATTAATAAATAATTAATAGTGTTCAGAGCTCTGATCCTTGAGGGCTCAATCATTCTAATTTTATATCCATATTATCTTAAAAATAATTAATTTAACACACAATCTGCTAAACTGTTCACAGTTAAATTGTCCCTGCTCTTTAGATTACTTATAATTACCAGTTAGATAAGGGCTCTCTGGGATCAGATGTGGAGGTCTTTGCTGTAGTGAAGCAAGGTTACTGCCAAATTGTTCAATCTGTTCTATATCTGCCCAGATATATTATGAGAAAGCAGAGCAATATTACAGTGGTACAGGAATTGAAAAATGCACTCAAGAAACATGTGCTCTGTCATGTTAGAAGGTACACAGAAATATGCTATTCATTCAAATTATAGAGACAGAGAAAGTCAAAATGAAATAGTAACACAGATCTCTTCTATAGTATTTCACTTTGTAACAGATGGAAATCCTGAAGCTCACTTTCAGTGGTGCAGACGCCTGGAGCCAGTGTCCTGCTCCAGGGAGAAAGGATATCTTGAAGTACGTATCTTGTCAATTTCACATTGCAGTGTGTTAGAGTCACCAGTCAGACGATACTACTCATTATCAAAACCATTCTAATTTACTGGCCTAGTTGTTAAGCTCAACCGTGCTGCACTTTAATGTAGGTACTAATTAATCAGGCAAATCAGGACACATCCACTCAGACTTTTAGATGTCAGAGTCCCTGTAGGCATCACTGGCTCCACTGCCACACAAGTCCAACTAATGTGACATGGACAGCACAGCAATTATGACTTTGAAGGTTCTAGTAATTTATTAAGTATGCATACATCAGCACAGAAGGAGAATTAGTCCCCAAACAGGCCAAATCAAAGCCAATGTGTTAGTTTCATTAAAATAGCCATGAAAAATGATTAATCCTTTGGCAATGGAGATGCACTGACATTGTGGCACTTGAAGTGCATTTGTGCATAGTGAATTTTTGACATTATTGCATATTCAAATTAGACCTTGGGTGTAAGAGAAGTAATGAAATTGTTAGAATCACTTGTAAAGGAATCCTCTGGTTACCTGTTTCAATGGTAATTCCTCTTTTGTGCTTTAGCAAGGTAATAATTTTGACCATGGAAGTGAAACAATTTGTGCTGTTTAGAATGACTTGAAGTATACAAAAAGGGTGAGGTGTTCAGACATCGATTATGTTTTTCCAAGTATGAAATCGTAAGGGCTTTCCAAAACATTCAAATTAATCACAATTAAACCTGTATGTACAATACATCATTCTGATTGACTAGTATCTGTTTATACAAAACAACCTCAGCTGATTTAAGTGGTGTCCAAATTAAATTACTGTAAGTTTAAAAAGTGCTTTTTCACCCCCTAAGCCTTCTAACACTTACAATTTACAGTAGGTATCTCTGTAATATCAGTGCAAGGAATTGCATATTTCCTGTTAAACTTAGACATCTTTTTCACATACAAATTTCAATTCTGATGTTTTGTTTTGGGGGGACAATCTTCATACAAACTTTATCTTGAAAATAAAATCACAGCACAAACCAAGATTAATGAGATATTTGAATTGAGTAAAGTTCTCTGAGAATTTAGAGGCTGGTAAACTGCAGTATTTGTTTTACAATATCAATAAAGAAACATTTAAGAAAATAAAGATTACAGTTGTCTACATCTAAATCTTTCACATATCCAGCACCTGAGACTGGCCTATTGAGCAACGCAGGTGGTTGAAAAAAGTCCGTTTTTTTTACAGATGTAGTTCATTTTGGTGATAAAATCAAAAGCCCGTTAGCTCTCAACTCACGAAAGAGTGAACATTGACCCAGCAAGTACTGTAGAGTACGTACAAATTTAGAAGGGAAGTGAAATAAATTTGTCTCAGTTGTTTCTTGGAACTTTTCATCTGTTTCATCTACTGTGTCCTCCAAATGTATTCATGTCCCTGATGAAACAGGAACAATAAAAATCTAATAGCAGGAAGACCTATAGACTGGATAATGTTTTGTGATTATAAAATATAAAAATGCTATACAGTAATCTTAACAGCATTGTATAGACCAAGGTAATATTTGCCATAAATAATTTATTTAAGTCCATAAAAAATATGAGTCATGTTTATTACAACCCTTCTCTCACAAGGATTACACTGACTAGACGCCTCCTGTAGTGGGCTATGTGGTTCTGGCACTTCAGAGGGGAAATTTATGAACATTCCACCATGTAGAACTAGATCCTGGAGATAGAATCACAAACTTTCAATTGTATTGAGGTCTGGAGACTGAGACCAGACAACAATATTTATTTTCTAAGCAGTTACCCCTTCCTTTGTCGATCTGGATGCACTGTCCTCCTTTGGGATCCTTGTCATGGTGGAATGTTTTTGACTCCAAATAAGCTTCTTGACAGAAAGGACCAGATAACCATCCTCATATGAATGGCCTCCGTGACCTGTGAATGCAAAAACAAAATGTCCCCCTCAAAATATTTCACAGTGAGCATAGATATTTCTCAAAATGCGCTTCATCTTTTTTATACCAAATACAACCCTGATTAGCATGTCCAGATAAGGCATTTAAATGATCTATGGCAATTTTGAGTCACCCTTATTTGTGGCACACCCACAGAACTCGCTTCTTCTTTGCAACCCATCCACAGACGCCCAAATTCCACATTTGTGTAGGCAACTTTGAATGGCAGTTAAAAAAAAACACTTATTTCGCAGCCCATAGTGGCAAGATACACCTGCTTCTTATTCAGAGGTGGTTTGCCACCTTAGTAGTAGTTTTATACTATTATTTTACACACTATTTACTATTTACACTATTTTGTACTACTAGTTATAATGGACACTACGTTGGAAAGTGGTCATGTAGATTAAGCTTTTCGTAGATTCTTTTAAAGCCATCTACCAACATGTTGTGGTCAATGACCAATGCCTGCAGTGTCCAAAGAGCTACCAGACCATACCTACAATATAATGATGCATATTGCTGCTGAATGTCTGCCCTCTGTTAATGTCCCAGGGAAACAAGAAGCTTCAGATTCCTCTATATTGTTCCAGAGGCTTTCATTCCACTTCTAAAGAGAAGAAAGGAATTGACGATTTTTTTACTTAGGGTTTTACTTAAAGGAATACTTTGGAGTGCAAATGAGAGGGACACACAGAACAGTTAATGTTTCTGGAATTCAATAAACAATTGAACCACAGAACCCCGAAGAAAACCATAGGGAGCCATAGGGAGAACATGTAAACTCCACACAGAAGGGTTGAAGCCAGGACCTTAAACCTATAAGGCAGCACTATCCACTACACCTCTGTGGCATGGAGTAAACATTATTAACATTAGACAACATTATAAGTATTAAATATTAAAGGCCTTTTTGGAAGAAAGTATGGGCATGCTGTAAAGCTAAAAAAGATGTATAGGTTTCTAAATAATATAGATGTAAACATTCCAAATAATAATGACATTCCTCATATCAAAGTTACATAGGGCTATGGGTTAACATAACATGTTTTTTTGTATTCTGAGATTCTTTGAATTATTCCATAAAAATACAGCGCATATAAGCTGCAAAGGGCTGCTGCCTTTCTTGAACTTTAACAATGTGCTTTAATAATGTTTTCTGACATTATCACACGCTTGCATTAACATTTGACATTAGTAAAATGTCAGCAATAAATATAGGAATACATTATTCTGTTTTTTATGTAACATACACACTGTGATTTCTACATAACAAATCAAATCTCCAAAGATGTGTATGAATAACAAACTTCCACCTAAAAATAAAAAGTCTATAACAAATGTTATGCAATGTATGAAATACAATATTAAAATATCATATTTTGTAAAGCAGAATATTTGGAATGCAGTCCTAAAAAATATTTCCTAAACTCATCTTATGGTTGATAGTATCCTTCTATTAACTGTATTGCTGTTTACATTGTTTTTGGTTTTGGATTACACAATTGGGTGTGAAGCTATTCATTTGTACAGTTTTTAAACATGAAAAAGGATATTTTACCTACGCACTAAAACGTCAGAGGTCAATTAGCACGAAGGGGGGGGAATCTGCACAAAAAATGATTTACCATTTAAAAGTTATTCAGAGGTTAAAAATTAGACCTTCCCTTCATATGGGCCTGGGTGAAACAACTGCTTTGTTATGAGTTGTCCCTTTTCTGTTGATGTTATGAATTGCTCATTTGAATCCGTACTGCTGATGTTTTGTTTTGTATACCATGTACAGTACAGTATGTCCGCGCACTCTTTGGGAAACGTGTGTGTACACAAATGTGTTTGCGCTAAATGTGTTAACTTTACAGATGTGACCATGTCGTTGTCTCTATACTATCCCCGACGACTTTAAACTCTGTTGCCTCCCGATTTCAAACTAGACAAAAGTGTTATGGCAAATCTTCGAAAATAACTAGGTTGCCCGCATCTATCTTTTTCTGAACCTCTTGTGAATGTTGTCTAACCTGTTTGTCAGGCATATTATCACGTAATCTTAAGAACTACAGGTGCGGTCATGTGTCCACCGGAGGCCTTGAGCTCATGATGACAATTTAATAACAAAGCACTATAAACTGATAATCGCAACTAAAAGTTTGTTTATTTAAAACCAGTCACACTTTCGATTCCCACGTATGGTTGCGTTTTTTTTTCTCTCTCGGAGATTGCAGTCTTTCCTGTCTGCGATATTTCCGTTGTTGCGCAGTGAGAATCTGATTTTCCAGGCGGAGGCTTGAGTTGCAGTGCTTGCCGCTGAACTGAACTGAATACCTTGCTGGGTTGTCCGGAGTTTGCAGGGAGTTGATATGGATACTTTGAACAGTGAAACTGCAACAGATTCCGCTGTATGCAGCACTTTTGCCAAAGCTGCACCGGATTTCTCCAGGCAAATGCTAGACTTAGATGAAGATGAGGACCTGGAGGTTTTCAGCAAGGTAAGAAAAGGGTAATAAGAGACTGTTTTCCATGACAAGATAAAAAAAAAGTTCCCGTGAAGAGCTGAATGCATCGGGAATTTGCTACGTGGTTTCACTAGGCTGCGCGTTTTTTTTGACGGTGCACCGAGATTAATTCGTTCGAAGTTGCTTTAGACATTTCACGAGGTTCAAATGTATTTGCGAGAAAGAACTGTTTACACTCCACTTGTAGATTCACGATGCCAGGTTTGACTTCACTTCTTGGTATGGCTTAAAAATAACACGTAAAAATGGCAGATGCAAGACAAGCGCATATTTAGTTTTATTGGCGTATCAAAGTTCAAAAGCTCGGGCTTCTGTGTCAGGCGCAAGGAGAGTGAGGGCGCTTGCCAATAATTTTGAACTCTTCATAGAAGGAACAAATCAGAAATAGATTACATTCTTCACCCATACTACATACGGTACAATGTAAAAACAGTGAAGTGAGAAAGCAGTGGGAGCCTCGTTTTTTTTTATTCAAACACATGTACAGTTTCTTGTTAACTTTCTGTCGATCCCTTATTGTGATTTGTATAGTTTTATTGCAGTTATTGGCACGCGTTAGAGGGTATGTTAGCAAAACTACTTTACAGTGATCAACTTTGTATCGCAGTTCATAAAACAAAAAAAAGTTGATATAATACTTAAGTTCTCCAGAAAGCATTATTTGCTGTTCTGACACTGTCACCTTTCTGCTTTAAAGTTGAAAGGCAAATTGGGTTTAGCCTGTGTACTAATCAAGCATTATAACTAAGAACTGTCGTGCTACACAATATTTGCCATGGTCTGAATGTGGTCATGCACTGTTTGACTCATTAAATACCGATTGTTTCCTCTTATGGTTTCAAGCGAATCACTGTTGAGGGGATTTTGCTTTGCCGACTGCTGACAAGGCAGTCGCCGTGTTTTGTTACTGCTGTAGGGGATGTCATTATAAAAGCAATGATTGAAGTATACCCCGCACTGTATACGGCTTGTTTGCATACTGTAGCTATTCAGAATTTGAATAGGAAGAAAGCGTTTATTGTACAATGCAAAGTTATGTAAAAACCAGAAGTCCTGGAAAGTTTTGACTGTCACTGTTAAAAGTGAAACGTGTTTGCATATATCCATTCAGAAGAAAAAAAAATGTGGTAGTGGGTGTATTACATGATTTTAAGGTGTTTTAGCATTATATTGTTAGTACTAATAATCAGCAGCAGTTCTGTTAAGTATGAAATATGTGTATTAAAAGGAATAATAGATAATTGTTTGTTGTAATATTTAGACGCCAAAAATCGTGAAAGTCCATCAGGCCTATACAGTACATTAATTGAAAATATATGGAAACTTCATATTTATGTAACAGCAGCCATTTTCCCTGAAACATTTATAAGGGTGTTTTTTAAGAATTCAGTTGGTGTTTCAATTGAAACATACTATTCTTCATTGGTGTAAGAAATTATAGGATTTATCTTTTCTTTTGAACAGCTTTAATTGAAACAGGGCATTAAATTAAATTGTGTAGTGCCACATGTAATTGTAGTTTATTAATGCAAAATATGACTTTTTTATATGAAGTTTTTTTTAGGTTTCTTCTTTGGTCCCCTGTAAAGTCTACTTTGTCATTAATCAGCTCATATTTCACAATATGAGCGGGTGGTGAAAACTGCCCAGTCCATCACTGGGGTTGCCCTCCCATCTATACAGGACATTTATGACAGACGGTGCTTGAGGAAAGCTCTAAGCATCATCAAAGACCCCACACACCCCAGCTACAGACTATATGATCCGCTACCATCTGGAAAACGGTACCAGAGCATTCGGGTCCGCACTACCAGACTCAGAAACAGTTTTTACTCCCGCACTATCAAACTATTAAACTCCCAGCCTCTCTCGCTCTCACCTATGATCTGAACCTCACAGTGCCTTCTTTCTTACCAAAAACCCAAACACACATTGAAAATCTACCTCTACCATACATGTCAAAAGCTCACTCCCCGTAATTTCTATCCCTTTATTTCATTCTGTTGATGCATGTTTTTGCACATAACCTGTTACCTTTTTGTTGTTTTTGCACACTGCCTGTTGTCTCTGTCTTTCTTTTGTTGTACAATTGTATTGTTGTTGTTGTTTTTCTTTGTACTACTTACAGTATGTCCGAGAGCTAGCTAAATCGCATTTTGTTATACCATATACCTGTATATGAGTGAACTTGAACAACACTGAGCACATTTCCCTATCTGTAAGGTGCTCTCTTATAGTATCTCGCACAAAAGCACAAGGTAAAGAGATGGTGTTGGAAGGAGGACAGAGTCATTAACCACAGTGCACAGTTAGCAATGTATGAGTGTTCAAGACCAAAGAATTAGTGAACAGATTTGTGACAACTATTTCAATAGTAGTAAAAATTAACTAAAAGTTTGGGTAGCTAAATCTTTTCCTAGCTATCAAAAAACACTTATCCCCAGCATTCCCAGCATAAAAGCATTCCCAGGGTGTACGTGATTCCCACTAATTCCATTTGGATGACCCAAACCTACATACAGTAGATGTCCTGTACAAGGCCTCCTCAACTTGTGATGCTCGCAGTCCACTCCATTCCAGAATAGTGATATACCCAGCTACTCAGTTAATGTATTGATCTTACTGATCATCAACTAATTAAGGAGCTGTTTGTAGGAAATCTGTAAGTGGATTAGAATGACCACAGTTTGAAATGGTCTGCTCTAGATTGTCTTTTATGACAGATTTGGGCGTAGAAGGCATCTCATTATTGTCATATATGTGTTAGAGGCCTGTTACCCAAAAGTTCCATTTGCTGCATAATTTTCTTTTCAAATAAAGTTTGCCTACAATTTGTCTGTAACCCTTTACTGAATCTTTTTAATGGTATTTTACATGTTCAGGATACAACTTTGACAGATGGCAGCTCCTTCAATGCTTCTATGCCAACATCCCCCTCATCAATGATTAATCAGTATAAGTTTGAGGAAGAGCCAGACACTAAAGATATATTCATTACAGTGGATTGCCCTGAGAGCCATGTGACAGCTATAGAGACCTTCATTACATACAAGATTTCAACTAAGGTAAGATTGATTTGGTGCTGAACTTCTGGTGTTTTATAGGAGTAACTAAAAAGTGCCATAACAAGAAAGAACTCAGTGGCTTTTTCTTAAAAATTTAGAGAATATATTGGGGGTTTCTCTGTTATTCCTGTCTTGACTGTTTTAGATTTTGTAACATTTAATGTGTAGTATCTATATCACAGGATTAAAGCATCTTTTTTTCAATACGTACACATTTTCATATAGATGTTAAGTCCAATCCCATGTTTTTTATCATAATTGTATGATTAACATACATAGTTCCTATCATCTTTCAAATGTTACCCTTAAACGGTTCTACCAAAAAAAAACATTAGTTAACTTCCCTGCTTTAAAAATGAATGTGAAGGGTTTCAAAGCAACCTGAATTTGTAATATAACTCGACAGACTAACTAGTGTAATGTCTGTTAAATCGGTAGAAATTAATTGAAAACATTGTTTTTTGTCTAACCTTTACTTTCTTCTTTCAGACCACTCGTAGTGAGTTTGACTCTTGTGAGTATGAAGTCCGCAGACGCTATCAGGATTTTCTTTGGTTAAAAGGCAAACTGGAGGAGAAGTATCCAACTTTAATCATTCATGTATGCGATATGCTTTAACTTCCTAAACTGTTAAACCAGAGCTTATTATTATTGTTATTATTATTATATGATTTAAACATCTTTGTTTTTGATAGCTTTTTATTATTCTTTAAAATGAACCTTTTTTCACTAATACTAAGTTCTATAAGTAAAGCACTTTCATATGCAGACTGCAACATTGTTAGAGTAGTAAAATATTTAATTTGGGGGGGTTTGTTTTTTAGGAAGAAGGCTAAAGATCTAAGTGTGCTCTTCTTTTTTGGATGACTGTATCTTTTTTTTCCTTTTAGCCACTGCCAGAGAAGTTTATCGTAAAGGGAATGATGGAAAGATTCAATGAAGATTTCATTGAGACGCGCAGGAAAGCACTTCACAGATTCTTAAACAAAATTGCAGATCATCCTCTTCTCTCTTGTGATGAAGACTTCAAATTTTTTCTCACAGCACAAGCCGAGGTAAGATTACTTCGATACACTTAAGTCAGAGTTTTATTACCATTCAGCATTAAGTAGCTCAGGGTGAAATGGATTTTGCAGAGTTTAAAGATGTGCATTTAATGTGTCCATAGTGTCCATAAACCTATTTATATTTGCATTTTTCATATTTTCCTGCTAATAAGTATTGTTATTATAATGACAACATTATTTGTTCCTCTATTAGGTATGTATTAGCAATAGCAAATGCTTATTGTAAGATTGCTAATTCTAACCCTTTTAATAGTATTTTCAAATCCTCTGATCACCTCTGTTTTGATTGTGTTTGAATTCAGGAACATCTTTGCAGGACATTAAGATGAAGCCAGTGTTACCTGTTCACCTGTATTTCTTGCTAGTAAATTTTGCTTGTCTGTAGTGATTACATTTTTGTTTAATTTCCCGAAGGACAATGAGATACTACATTCTTCATAATCACTATTTATAATCCTTGATTTATTTCAGTGTATCAAAACTGATTATCATGCTGGTAGAGATGCTCGTTTCTGCTTGAATTTCTTTTATAAGAAGTCCTGGGTATTCTTAAATGTATTGGGTATCATCATTTCTTTGTTAATGAACTGTTCTTTGTTTTTCAAAATGTTCTTATTTTCTAGGAGCTGACTTCTCACAAAAAGCAGGGCCCTAGCATCCTAAGCAGGGTAGGAGAAACTGTGCGGGCAGTCGCTGCCTCAGTACGAGGTGTTAAGAATCGACCAGAGGAGTTCACAGCAATCGGTGATTACGTTGAGACGTTCAGTCAAAAGATGATTGTGCTGGATAAAATTACACAAAGAATTTCCAAAGAACAGAAAGGTATGGCTAAAATATTAAATCGCATATTAGCCATCATAGCAGGTTAATAAAGGCAGATCTGTGTTTCAGTCTGGGAAATTTGGTAGTTTGAACATACTTTTAAAGAGTCATCTGCCAACTCATTGTCTTTTTAATATCTTTCATAATACAATCTTTTTAGTAATGTTAGAATGTCTAACAAGGACAGAACATCTGTAAATCCTTTCTAAAAATGCAAGTGTTGTTAAGTAACATTACCTTCAGTGTATTATCAAACATTCTGTGATGGCCTTTTATTCAAAGCCAGTTATTTTTATTGAAGGTTATATGCTAGGTTTTGTCCACTTCTACATTCTGAGTATCTCCATAGTAGCAAGTAAAGCAACTCTCCCTTCATTTTGATTTAAATTGAACCAACACGGTGTTTGTCAATTTTCTTTCAGAGTATTTGGAGGAGATGAAGGAATATGGTCCAGTTTATATGCTGTGGTCTGGATCTGAAGTAGAACTTGGGGATTCTCTTAAAGATATGGCTAACTGCATCGACAAATGCTGCAGAGAAACTGAGGAGCAAGTGAATGCACTGTCTGAAAATGTGGTTCCAGTTCTGCATGAATATGTTCTTTGTGCAGAGACCTTAAAGGTATGTTTCTCGTTTATAAAGACACGTCTTGCATATTAAACTCTTATGGCAGTCCACATCATTTAATGTATTTAAGGGAATCCCATCAAGGGCACTTAAATAATAGGAACTAGGTGTGCGATGTTGGTTTTACTTAAACAGATTTTGGCAGAAACTGTAAGGAGAAGATGATTATTTAAATTACAGTAAACCCACCCTTTAATAGACTTTGGATTTAATGGACAAACTCTGGTAAGGAGTGTTTTTGCCTGCTAAAGAAGGGTGGTGTTGAATTGCGATCCAATACATGAAATTTCAGAGACAGTGATGGATGGATTTAGAGATTTCACTATAACTTTATGGTATAGTGAATAAAAGAACCTATGGTGAAGCTTTGAGTGCACCCACTGAAGAGATGGAAGCATTCGTTAAGGAAATTAGTAAATGAATCCAAGTTGAAGACATCATATTATCCCAGCTGTACAAGGCTGATGTCTCGATGAGACTGGCCTCTTCTGGCGTTCACACCCTGAAAATATCCAAGCGCTAGATGTCTGTGCTAGGACCTAAAATCAGCAAGGAAAGGATCTCTCTATTACTGTGTGCAAATGCTGATGGCTCACTCAGATTGCCACCCGTAGCAGAGCCCAAGGGTCCTCAAGGATATGATGAACAAGCTTCCAGTAGTCTATTACCATTCCAAAACTCTTGGTTTACTTCTGACTTTTTTTTCTCATAAATGATTTTTATGAGCCTGAAATATGTCATTGGTGATTTAATAGACAGCTGGCAAGACCGGACACCCCTTTCCCCTGTTAGTCCAGTAAAGCAAAAGTGTATTGTACTGTAACTCAATACAGTGTATTTATATGAACAGTACAATAAAGTAATATTAGTGCTGTGCATTAAGTATTTACATATCCATAAAGCATATACTGTATATAGTGTATATTTTTCTCATATAACAGAGTGTTTTTGGTTCAAACGGACACCTCTTTCGCCTTTATAGTTTGTTAAACTGAGGGTTTATTGTATTTCATTATGGGTTAAATATGTTTATAATTTTATCATTACTACAGACTTCAAAGATAGCTGTGAAGTCATAATTTTTTACAAAATAACAGTTTGGGTCTCACCATATACTGTCAGATTTTAATGGTTCTTCACCTTGTTAACAAGCTTTCAGTTTTTAGGCTGTACTAAGAAGACGGGACAACATTCAAGCTGAATATGAAGCAAAAAATGATGCTTTAGCAAATAAGAAGTCAGACAGAGACTCAGTAAGTGCACAATGTTTTTTTTCTCCCGTAGTACACGTCTTTTAGCCACTTCATAAATATTAGTAGTTTCTGTCTTCACACATTTTCTCTTAGTTTTAACAAACGTATTTATGTTCTAAAACAGGCCAGTTTAAAGTTTATACACATATATTGCAAACATCTATTAACTTTAAAAGGTGGTCTGAATATTTAAAATAGTTAAACTAAGCACTCTGTCATAGAAGGTCAGATGTTTTTGACGTTATGTGTTATGTCAGCAGTAAAATCATAGTTTTGAGGCAATAGGATGATACCACTCCAAAATTGATATAAAATTTGAGGTTTGATATTTGAAACATTCAATCTCGCTTGTCATCTCAGAGGTTTTTACATTTATGGTGAGGAATTGAGTGCACACTTCTCATTTCTTTCAGGAAGAAAACATAGAATGGACAGTAGTTAAGTGCAAAAGCACAATTAAAATTCAATAAAATACTAAGAAGAATATGCAGTATAGTTAAACTACAGATAAGCTGTTTCTTCTGGACTGATAAGATACTGTTTCAAAATAAATAGAAATTGGAAACAAAATGAAATTAGCTGCTTCATTTTAGTTGTGATCATTTCTGCCTACAGTTAGGAATGATTTCAAAGAGAATTTTAGTTCTTTGTAAGTGTGGTAAAGTGTGAACTCCAATAAACGTATATTTTTTGTGACACAAGAAAGAGAGTGGTGTTCAGACGGTAAAAACTGAAAAGTGTGTTAGACAAAGGCCTTCAACTTGTGCTTTGTAAAATCACTTTCATTACTCAGCATAATTTCTTGGTACTATTCCATTATAAAGGTTTACATTTAGGAAGAAAGGTCTGTCTGTCAAAGAAGGTTTATTGTCTTAACTATATGATTTAGAATTGACATTATACATGGGTTTTATTTAGAATTTGAGGTATCAAAGTAATCTCTTCTAAAAATAGCCCAATAGCCCATGTGCCCAACATAAAGCACAAATTGTAGATTTAGTTTTGAAAATTGTGCTGTGCATACACATACAGCCTTTTTGATGTAATGTGTTACAATTTGTGTTGTAAGTAATTTGGGACAGAAAAAATGAATTATTTTTTTTCTTTTTTGTTGTTAATTTATACTGTTTTCATCCAATGTCCACTGTTAAAAGTTGTCTAGAGCGATTTAAATGATGTATATATATGCTTTGGAGCATATACATTTGTAGCAGTCTCTTGCTAAAAATTCCTGAGAAGTTTTAAATAAAGTCTGACACCTTGCAGTAATCAGTACCCTAAACAAACAGAAAATCAGTTTTACCAAATAAAATAAGTGTTTGAAAAGCAGTGTGGGAAGATGAACTTGCAAGGGATAAAAAGTTTTAAATGATTTAAAGAACTGAAATGTTGCAGAAGTGTTTTTTTTTCCTACAGCTTAAGATATGCTAACTTGTTTAAAATCAGGATTGCTTACTGTCACAGCTAATGATTAACACATCCACTGTGTCACTAGCTGAAGGACTCTGATCTAAGCTTTGTCTTTGGGGGTTTCCTCGGCAAAAACCCTGAAGAAGCCAAACAGCAGAAGCAGCAGAAACTTGATGGTGAAATTGAAGAGGTACACTGAGAGCATAGAAAATGCTGCAGAGCTGCTTAGTCTTGGGCTTTGGCTTTCTTCTGATGTTAACTTGAGTTGGTAATGTTTTAAAACTTTGTATTTCCTTAACCAAGTCTGGTATGATGCTTAATTAAAAGAAGTGATCTTGCCATCCTGTAACTTGTCAGGTTGTTCTAAATTGTCCAGCAGAGTTGCATGGATGTTACAGGTTTAAGTCAATATTTAAATCTGTATTTGTCCTTTCAATATCAAATTTGCTATCCCTATCATTTGATATTAAAGTGTATGAATGATACGTGTTGTCAGGCACGCACAAGCTCAGCAAATGCTTCCTAGTAAACCGTGCTATTACCATAAACTTCAGGCTTTCTAGCAAGATTAAATGCTGTTTAAAATATACCATGGGTGATAGGCAAAAGCATTTCAACATTTTTCCAGGCATAAACTGTTCCGTTGAATCACTGGATATTTTTTTAAATGAGTCATTATTGCCACACAAGTTTTTGAAAACAAAATCTGTTTTGATTTGGTGGTTTTGCCAGAACTTGATTTCTTAATGCTTTAAAATGCTACCAACTCAGGATGTTAAGGGCCCCATCATTAAAACGTCGAGTCAGTGAAGAGAGATCCACATCAGGTTGAGAACAAATTGATTTCTCTGTTAAGTAGCATTTTTTTTTAGTTTTGCAGGATCCCTTAATCCTGTTCTGGGAACAGATTATTTCTGAAGATAGCTTGCTGTGCAAACAAGTAATATGTATATAGAGCAAAAAGGATAAAGGGATTTTATTGCCTTTCATGTAAATGTTCTATTTTTTAATGCATAAACTATGTAATGCAACGATAAATCCATGTGTATATAGGATTAATATGGTGGCAGTTTTTTTTTTGCATTTTTATGCAGTAAAGACATTTCATCTTGGATTCAGCTGCAAGGATAATAGGCTGATGTACAGGGGCAATATGTTTTAATTACAGTATACAATATGTGCAGTAAAATTAGGTGGATTTGTGAGGAACTCTCTTGCAAGTTTTTAAGGATGGGGCACTTATCATACCATGCTAAAATTCTTAATACATTCTTATTCCCTCTAATATGGCTTTGCTTCCTTGTCCTCTGTTAAAGCAACTGTGCAATTTAATAAGGCTGTTCCTCAAGTACTGACCTGTATTTAAAAAAAAACTGCTTTTATGTGTGGACACGAGGAGTTTAGCGATTTAACATTGCTTTGAGCGTTTTTGGGCTTAACATTTTGCAGTTTTTTTCTTTCATTCTCTACTGAAGGATGTGACTAAGCTTATTCATAGTGAAAACACATTTCTTATCATCTTTTGTTACACAAATATACTCAATCAGTTTATATACAATAAAATCCAGTCAGAGTAATACAGTTTGTATCACAGCAAAACTGTCATTCTAATAAATAGGTTTTAGTTTGTGCCACCTGAGGTTTTATTTGATCAAATCTAATTATTTTTGTATGAAAGTGTAAGACTAGAAACAGACTCCTGTAAGTCATGCATTAACCCCCGTGCATAGACTGGTCAGGTTCTTACCTTTGTAACCAACCAAAGCATATACTACAAATTTACTAGCACTTAAAGAGTGAGTAAAGAGCAGTATGCTTTACAGGTGTCTAATTTGTTAATAAATGTTTTGATGTGAGTAACTGTAATAATATTGACATCCATTAGATGGCAGCTAAGTCAAAGGTAAACATTGGTTGAGTATTCTAAGCTTTAGTCTCCTACTTGCCTGTTTCATTATATTTATCATTTGAATTGTTCACCTATAAACCATATACTCTAAAGAAAAATGTTAAATTTTGATCACATGTATCATTAGTGTACAAAGATGCAAATACTGTCAGAGTGCGCTATATATTGTGTTTGATATTGGGAGGTCTGTTCCTACATGAACATTTAGAGTTATCTCTGGAGTGTTCTGATGTGACATTCTAGAGCAGTCATAATGTCCAATGAACAGCCCTTTAAATAAGGGTATTAAAACCACATGAGGTAGAGCATGCCTGCTCTCCAGTAGACCAGAGCTTGCTGTTCTATATAGCAGACTTGTATACACACGGCAGCCTTTTTTCTGTTGTATTGTAGATAGGCATGTTAAGGTTTTTTTTTCATACTGAGCCCCTGAATGCAAATTTAATAGTAGTGAAAAACATTCTGCTGCATTTATTAGCACAATTGTCAGGGGATGGATGATTTAAAGGAGGTTTCTTCTTATATTAAATAGGAACTTTAGCTTCTAGGGGCTAAATCATTCATTTAAATTGTATATAATGCTGCTGTCTTAAGTGTTCCTGATATATCTTTGCTTAGAGTTGCGTATACATGGAATTGATTGACATGTCACATTATGAGCCAGAGGAAAAATTGTGCAGGTACTTGAATCTTACTAGAATAAACACAAAACAATTTGAAAGACTGAACAACAATGATTGAACCACTGATTAATCTTTGTCTAGACCATTGTCCTTCAGTTGCTTCATGGTCTTCTGGGATTCAGAACTGTTTGTGCTTCACTATAGAAAAAGTCTTGGCACTGTGTTTGGTCTCTGGTACCATGTTTTTTCCAGTGTTAGAATTTTCGGGTTACTTTTTCCAATGGCTTTTATTAGGAATCTCTATTTCAGCATCAAATCATGGTGCAGCAGTTCATGTATTGTCTTTATGGTCATTTGTCAGCGGCTATATCACCCTGAAACTCACAACTGGCAGCCCACTGAAGCTCAGCAGGTGTGAGCCTGGCCAGTACCTGATGGGAAACTTCCTGGGAAATCTAAGGTTGCTACTGGAAGAGGTGTTAATAGGACCAATTGGGTACACTCACCCTGTGTTGTGTGTGGATCCTAATGACCCACTATAGTGATAGGAACACTGTTCTGTTAAAAAAAAGTTCTGTCTTTTAGAAGAGCCATAAAACCAAGGTCCTAACTCTCCATTGTCATTAGAAATCCCAGGAGTTTCTTTAGAGGAGTAGGGGTGTTACCCCGGTGTCCTGGCCAAATTTCCCCCTCACCTTTATCAATCATAGCCTCCTAATAATCCCTATCTATGAATTGGCTTCATTTCTCTGTTGTCCTCCCCACTGATAGCTGATGTGTTTTAAGTGTACGGGCACATTTTGGCTGCCATCGCATCATCCAGGTGGGTGCTACGCACTGGTGGTGGTAGAAGGGAGTCCTCATGGTCTATTGTGGGACACCGTTTGCTCGTGTGAATGCAGTGATATCTACACTAAATGAGTACTCTCCAGGTTAGCATTTTAAATTACTTTGTTCTTAATTGACTCATCTGGCTAAATGAAATAATGTGAGTTCAGTCTCACTGATTCTTCATTATGAAATATAGTAGTTTGTGTTCTTGTAACATTCATGTGGTATGTTCAGTATTGAGGCTCTTGCTTCGTGATGCACAACATCTGTAGTTTGGAATTCTGAATGCTTTGAATGTGATACTTTAAACTGAGTTTCAATATATTTTTCCACCTCTTTCAGCTTAAAGAAGACATTGAGAAGCTTGAAGATAAAGTGGAGTGTGCCAATAGTGCTTTTAAAGTAGACTGGGAAAGGTGGCTGAAAAGTATGCAAGGTGATCTGAAAGCTACATTCCTGAACATGGCTGACACAAATATTAATTATTATGAAAAGGTGAGATTTTAAGGTGAAAAGAACCAAGTTTTGTCGTTAACTTTTCTAGCCTTGGTGTAGAATTGTTTCAGTGAAGTATGTTTGCTTAACGTTTTTCTTTCTTTCTATTATTCTTTCTTTTATTATTTATTTCTTACAGCGGTTTATATTGTTTGTGACCTACTTTGGTGTGTAAACTTGAAAGAGTGGCTAAACTGTCCTGTTTTTTTAATGGAGTTTCTGTGTTCATTTCAAACTATATCAGCTGGATTCGTAAGACATCAATTGCATAGTGTAATAATTAGGTATAGATAAAAATGTTACACTTCAGAATGGGAGACAAATATGGCATGTTAGTTACTGTACTGTATGTGAAAATTATACTGTACTAGAACCTTTGTAGTTCAAAGTCTGGCTACTTTTGTTTTGTCAGTAATAAACTAATAAGGAATGTGTAAGGTATTTACTAGCACTCAACAAGCAGTCATTCAGTAATAAGGTATTAAGACATCCTTTTTCTAAAAAGTGTAGTTTTAATACTAAAGTACAATTATCCTAGTGCTAAGTCTTGCAGCACCTGCAGTTTGTGTACTTACCACATGAGGGTTGTAGTGGTTCCATGTAATTTAAAATTTAATGTCCAAAGTGGATTTTTAGGTTGTAAGTATGCAACTATTTTATTAAAATATTATAAAATATATTTTATTGGCCATATAAATTGACACCCTAGAAGTTTCAATATTTCAATATTAATCCACTGAACCATTAAAAAATGTGGCATTGATTTTCTTAATTACAAAATGTAATGTCAGAGAGTTTGCAACATTGTGTGACAACACATGTTTTAGACAAGGCTTTGATAGTGACATTATATGACCAAGGACATATTTTGAAAAAGAGACAATTTTGATGTATTAATTTAATGTGATAATGGTTAAAGCTTTTGAATTATCAGGTGTATTTGAAGAAAGATACAGTACACATAACAATACAAATGACTTATAGATACGTATAGTACATGTATGAATTGTAAATAAATGAAAGTGCATTTTTTAAAATAATACTTATATACCCAAGCAACCACTAAGCAACTGAGATAATCCGAAATAAAGATAATGAGAATTAAAATATAATCAGCTAGCTTTAAATGGTGAAGCTATAAACAAATTATTTTGCAAGTTCAGAAATGTATATACAGTCCATACAGAGAGTCAGATATACCCTTTCTTCTTATACCCAAATATACCCTTTCTTCTTTTAAGTCTTTGTCACACTTATATTAATCTCCAAATGTGCTACAGAGGTAGCAGAAGGCATCTGGTCTGATAGTATTGATTGCTTTACTGTAAATGTCTGCTGGAATATTTTCCAAAGGGTTTATTATTTCATAGGTAGGTAAGACTGAAGTGATAAGCAATTAATGGCTTGAGGCTTTTAATGATTTATGTAAGATGAAGTGACCCCAATAAAGAAAAGCTTTGCAATACTCGTTTAGATTCCTGGATTAGGCACACGGTTCACAGAATTCTTAAACCTTCAAGGAAGTGCAATTCTTCTGTATGCAGCTGTCACTGCAATAATGTGCCCTGCTTAGCCTGAAGAGAAGGCAGTGGCAGTGCTCCGCTTTGAGGTCATGGGGATATATATTTTTACAGTGCCAGAACTGGAATATTAAAGTGACAGTAAGAACGCAGAGCCTGTACTGAAAAGTCTTGAGAGCCAGATGCGTGTTCCTTCTAAATTTATCTCCACACTTAACACAACAGTGAGGGAATTTGTATCTCGCAGTCTACCTGCAGCTGTGAGGGCTAGGTAGATGGGGTTTGACATTTGGCTGGTCAGCATGGGTATTCTCATTGATTTCATTTCACACTTAGTTTACTTTTAACTTGCTTCCCCCAGCCTCAGTGAATCCTGATAGCTCTCTAGCTCATTTTCATCCAAATGAAGACAAAATACTTTTCTGAAAATGACTCACCATGTCTCCTCCACACCTCCCATCTTCCACATGTTTTTTTATTTCATTTTTTATTAAGCACTGTATACGGCATGTGTTACCTCTGTATGAGCTACCAACTTCAGGGGATTGCCATGGAGACACCATAGCAACAAGAAAATTGAGGATTTTAAAGAGAAGTATCCTTTTACTAAATCACTCTCACGGTTCAAATATTTTTCCCTAGTTTTTTTATTGGAATTGTATAAGGTACATGGATGGTTTTAGATGTATTTTGAACAGGGAAGAATCCACATGTGTTGTTTCCTGAGCACATTTACTGTATCTTCTTTAACAAGCAAGAGGAAGGTTTTGCTGGCAATCTTTCCTCATCTAAATCCCCCAACCACCACTCACTCCCCCTTTTTAGCAGTCTCAAAGCTGAGTATATTCTAGGCATTCTGACACACAGCTTCAGCGTCGACAATGTACAGTATGTTTGCTCAGTCCTAATCATCTCCCAGTAAAGATTTGTGATAGTAGTTTCTTATTGTTTCTTCCTTATCCTCCTATCCTCCTGCCTGGCTCTTCATATCCCAGTAGTGTTTCAGTGGGGTTAAGACCAGCATATCAGTTTCAGAGCCTGATTATCTCCTTTTCCTATGGAAGCCATACAGTAGCACTGTTACACATTCTGAGGCTTTCCCGATTGCATAGTTGTCAAGCCAGTACCTTGTTTTGGTGTGTACAAGAGGTTAGTGGAGGAAAGAAACACGTCATCTCACTGTATTTTTAAAATTGCCGGAAAGGAACTGCACTGTCATGGGAGCACTTTAACTACCTTAAATATGCTGTTTATTGTCTAGAGTGGCAAAGGAATGACCATATGACAATAAATCCAGTTAATACAGTTATTATTATGATGATGAAAGGGCTCTGTAAACATTTTTGTTCTCTCTTTTGTGAACATCTGACTGTCTCTCTTGAATTTGTGAAATGACTTAATTTACAGCTGCATTTGGCTGACATCTCAAATTTGGTGCATGTAACTATTGTATGTCTTATACACATATTGTGCTGTTTTAAAATCTAGTGATAGATGTTCAGTTTTATTTATTTATGTTTAGCTGTGGGGTGAGTGTTGCATAATACGTCTAATTTGTGTAGCAACACTTTATGAACAGTAGCATGTAAGAACATAAGAGAGAGACTGTTTTTGTTCATGTTAAGCTGGGTTTGGGAGTGGTGGTGTAATGCAGTTGTGGAGGGTAAGGAAGTACCCTCAAGCAATATCCAGTTATCCTTCTGATAACACCCTGGATAATAAGCCTCAACTATAGCTCAAAACCCAGTCTTGGCAGACTGAAATTCTTAATGAAGACAAGGTACAGTGTCCAGCTGTGCAATTCTCATCATTTGAAACTCCAAATCTGAATAGCTCTGAGCAGCTGGGCATCCATATGGCATTAGCACAAATATCATCAAACACTATAAAGAGCTCCACAGGTACTGTAGGTCTTTATTTTTCATTTCATTCTAATGGAAAATTCTTAGATTTCTGGCAGTTTAATTCTGTTAAAGGGTATTTTAAAGTGTCTGATTATATGTAATGAACAGACTCTTCATTTGTCAGCATGGGTTTTATAGATAGCACAATCGCAAAACTAAGTCTTAACTAAAGTTTGTTAATTAATGAAATTGAGATATATACAGTAAATAAATCTGTATTGATTCTTTTTATTTATCCAGTGCTGTTTTTTTTATTTCTAGTGTTTTTTGTATATAAGGGCCTTGATAAATCACTTTATAAACTGCTTAGTTTAAGGTAATACAGAGAATTAACTCAAGGGAGATCTGTTAAGGGCCATATACCAGGGGCCAGTGCTGATCCTGGGTATGGTGGGTGTGTCTGCAGGTTTTATTCCAGCCCATACCTTAAAGAGCTTAACTAGCTGGTTAGTGCCTTAACTGTACTAATTTAATAGCTTCTCTCAGCTCTTAAGAAAGAATAGTGGTTTCCAGCATTCATTTGTTTAACTCTTGGGAAGTGTCAAGGCAAATTGTGTGTATACTATATATGATTTATGAGTGTAATTTTCTCGCACAGACTTACCAAGGTTTTTCCACTCACTTCAATTGTGCCTATAATGTTTGCTTTCTCACATTGAAGTTCAGTTAGATCTGATACATTTCTGAAAGGACTGGTGATTGCTGAGACTCCTTGGACAGACTGTGAAGTGTCATATATTTTGTATTTAACCTATATTGTTACCTTCAGCTGTTGAGTGAGTATGTGGTGCAGCAGTTAAAACCATTTACTCGTATAAGCTTTTTTTTATGAAACGTTTTTATTGAATGCAAATGAAGAAAAAGTTGTGTTTTGATAGTATGCACCCTCCTTCAATGCACTGTACCTGTCATGCCAGTAAACCCTATTTATGAATCGAAAAGGGGCAGAATAAGATGTAACAGACTTCACCATGGTAAACCAGATGGCAGGTTTTATGAATAACCCCCTTTATGCCTAAAATATATCAACAGATGGGAGGTCTAATTTAATTATCTGGAGAGGTTTAAGTGGTCACCCAACAGTTGTTTTCCTCTTTTTCTGTTGGCTCTTTCTATGTATTGCTGCATTTCATTGAATATTTGCAGTTCTTACAAACACTGCTGAGCTTGTAAGAAGGGGTAATTAAAGTATTACGCTTAGGACAAAAAACAGAAACTTTAACAGATCATGTTTTATCCTTGTTTCCTATGTATATGTACTGTAAAACGTACCTTAGAAAATTATATATGTGTTTTTTTATTGGATGTCAACATGGTTTATATTAAGATTACTGCTAGGATATTTCAAATTTAAGTATATGTGGATCCCATAGCATTTTTCATTGGCATCATTGAAAGAAATCTACATTAGCAATTCAAGCTAATATTTTTTTTTTAGGATTTGTCTTTTCTGGAAGCATTCTTTCCAAAGTTAAGAACCGCAAACCTGTGATTATTAGTTTGTTTCTTACATGCTAATAGCCACTTAGCAGGCACTGTCAGAAACATCTAAGGGAAAGGTCAGAATCAGGCTTGCATCCGCTGGTAAGCTGCCATCTTGATTAAATCTTTGTGACAGTTTGTCAGCTGCAGTGTCTTTGAATTGGCTTCAAGTCTGTTCATAATCTCAGTGATTCAGAAGAGCTTGAAAACTTGCGGTGTCAGAGGAGTGCATTGGGGCTCAGAACAAACATTAATCAAAGGCTTGCCAAATGACAAATAATAACTCAGCTTGGGACTGACCTGAGCTTGTGAATGAAATTGGATGCTAAATTTGAAGTAGTTTTGTGTCTGACTTGCTTCAGGTATTAAAAAGACCAGTTTCATTTTTGGTTTTGATTTACTGTTGCAGTGTATGAAAAAAGCATTTTAAGCAACGAGTGATCTGTCATTGGTAATTGAAGCCTGCTGATTTATAACAATGAATTTATTTTTTATTTTTTTCCTGCCAGGTTTGCACATCCTACATTACACAATAAGCAATTAACTTTTTTACTGAATTGTGTGAGCCTGAATCGAAAACATAAAGGTGTAAAGTTCCAAATTGCAATAAAGTTGATGAACACTTTTTAGAGTTTAACAATCTCTGTGTTTATTGTTCAGTGCCATCCTATTATGGGAACTGCAGTGGGGTTCTTAAATTCTGTTTTGCCCCAAGAGAATTGAGTTAAACATTCTCAGTGGGGAGGGAGAAAAGGGTCAATCAAAGCCAAACCATGCTTTTCCCTTTGCTGCTTCATTAAGATTTAATTGATTTTCTCTTTGAGGAACAAATGGCATTATATTGTGTTATTGAATTAGCTATGACTGTCAGAAACGTTTCTTAAGTAAATAAGCAATTTGAATTATTAAGGCTATATTATCACACATTTTCAGTACAAGCAGAGATAGGGGATGTTAATATATGTCTGCTTTTAGTTCTTAAATGCTTAAATTAAAACCTTAATTGTTATTAACATTTTATTTTGAATACTGCCTGTATTACTGTGATCTGGTGGCCTTTTGATGAAAACTATATGAAGAAACTCTACCTTAATTTCTGTTTCATGTTTTGCAGTGTCTTGCCATATGGGAGTCCTTCCTCATTTCCCAAAAAAATGAGCTCAGTGTGGAGAATGGCAGAGATGAGTAATTCTAGGACAGCCTCCGGCACTCTTAACAACTGACCAAAGCAGTACCCCAGGTTACTTAAGGACATTTATATTGAATTGTGTTTTTTTCCACCCATTTATTTTTATATTATAAAAATACAGACCATGATGCATTGCCAAGAATTCTGTCTAAAAGTCAACCTCAGGGTATTCAAGTGCCACAATACATTGGATCAGGATACTCAGTTCCACATATGTGGCCTTGTTCATAAAAGATGCATAAATAAATACGAATGAACTGTGGGGAAAACTGATGCACATGCAATTGGTATTTCTGTTCTACTTATATAGGATGGAAAACGTTAAGAAATATTTAAGTAGTGGTTGATTTCTTTTTTTCCCCACTACACATTCCTTAGCTTTGTAAAAAATAAAATGAAAAATAGAAATTAGAAGCATTAGCAGTAAGCGGTTAGTTGTGTAAGCAAACCTAGCTAGGTTAAAAATGTGATTAAACTTCAGTGTGTGTTTTTGTAAGATTAACTAGGTCACTGATGCATGGCTTCAGTTGTGCATTTATTATAGTGACTTGTCTTTGGTCACCGTTAATCCATTCCTCTGTGTTACACGGGCTTCTTGTGAATACATGAGTTGATTTTTGCCCTACTTTGGGCTAATTAATATTTTATATAAAAAGTCCTTGCTTTATAAATGCATGTGACAAAACCATTTTGCCTAAACTGGTGTTATTCTTTAAAATTGTTGTCCATGTTGGCTTGCATAACAGAGTAATTTTTACGGGGAGAATTACTGAACGTAATCTTACGATTCACAATGAGCATCCGTGCATTCGTATAAAATTAGATCAGAGAAAAACAATCCCAGTTTGATTCATGTCGGCCTTAAAAACTGCTCTGCTGTCAAGGATTTCTCTATCAAAAAGCTGCCTCTTCTCATGTATCTGATAGATGCATACTTATCTTTCTTTGATGGTGCCCAGCAGAGTATTCAATATAGCTACAAAAAAAGAAGCTGCACAGCTTGAGGTTTGTAATCCCTTAGCATCATTAGGTGGTGAGCATTTATTATTACTATGGTATATATCTGGGAATTTAGCTATAAACGTCATTATACTGAATCTGCAGTCCAAAGTAAAGGAAGAAAATGGTTTCGTATTTTGAAAGTGAGGCACACAGCACTTAACGTACATCTCCTGATAAGATGTTCATTTTTCTTGAGCTGGTGGCATTTGAGGTGTCAAAAAAGTAATGAAAATGTAATAGTTTACCGTAGTAACACATTTAAAACATCTGAAACATTTTGCATTTATCTTTTCACATTTGTGAAGAAAATCATTTTCTACCTTAAAGCTAGAATCCTGGATCGTTCAGGCATGTAATTTGGATGAAAAGTATACACCTAATGCAATTTCTGTTACTGACATACAATGTAAACTTTTTTTAATGATAAAATTATCCTTTTACATATGTTTTTGTTTGGTGAATTTTAAGAACTGTTTTTTTTCATTTACCCTTTTCTGAATGGCTAAATGCTGATATTTAATCGCTGGAAGTTTATTTAAATGAAACGCTTACAAAAAAAACAAACCTCAGCCACATTACATTTGTATGATATACCAGATACAAAACTGGGTTATTGGCTTGGTTTTATCACATTAAATATTAAATTGTTCTCTTTAAATTGTTCTCAGTGGCCTTGGTTTATTCTATTTATAAGTGTTTTCCTTAGTATTACAGCTGTACTGAGCTGTGTCCAATTTTATTGTTTTGAATTTTTTAATTCCACCATTACTGCAAATTGTAAATTTTCTGTTCAGTAGTATCAGTTTTGTTGACTGTTTTAGGTTGATACGCTAAAACATCATCTTCAGTCAATATGTACCTATTATATGAAATAAAACATTTGTACAAAAGCTGAGATTTCTGTGTGACTTTTTACTTGAATGATGATTAAAATCTTAATTTTTTCCTTAATTTACAACAAATTAGACGTACAGTTCATTAGCATTTAATGTGGTTACAATGTAGTACCTATTCCTACTGTGAACAGATTTTCTCAAAGCAAAAATGTAATTTCCTATGAGCATAATGCCGTGCATTTTCAGTTCTTATAATAGATTAATATTACTTTTTTATTTTGTGTTTACTTCCATACCAGCTCTGAAAATGAAACATTAATTTGAATTGTTTACTCTAAGAAATCCAAAATTATATGCAATATATAATGCAAGCAATGTACTGTATATGGGTCCCCTTCTGCACCCACATTTAGTACATTCTAGATCACTTTGGGATCCTTTGAGATAAAAACTACTACATACTCTAAAATCAGTTGCACTGATTTTCTTCTGGAGAGAAAATAAATGCAGAACATGCAAGTACGATGCTTTCTGCTTAATCAAATTACAGTGGAAGTTCATCAATGAAGCCTTTTAATTATTCTGACCCTATTTCCATCTTTCTTACTGGGCTTAAACTGATGGATACTGGTGTTCGACTTGTCCAGATTAAAGGCTGTTCAATGTTTTTCAGACTCGGCTTTGTGCCTATGCCTTTGCTTTGTGAATAAGTATGTATTTCACGTAAGAGCTAACAAAAGTCCCCGAGGTTACCATGAAGTCATACATCAGAAATCAAGCTTCAGATGAAGCGGCACCATTCTAATAAGAATAGGAAGTGGAAGAAAAGCCAGAGGTCTATATACTAGGGATTTTGCAGATCCACAAATAAATTCCTGATTGACAGTAAAGAATGGAATTGATCTGTGATTAATTGCAGTAAAGAAGGTCATGCATTGTCGAGTTCTTTTTCACTAGTACCAACAATTGTTCAGGTGCTTTATAAGTTCCCTTATAAATGATTATTCCTAATGTCTCAGTGGATAACTGAAAGTGTTAGAAAAGGTAACAAACATAAAATAATAGAAAACCAGGACAGAACAGTTTCTAAAACATACATATTGTTGTAACTTTGATTACCTGTGTTTAGCATGATTTGTGTTTAGCACTTCAGAATGAATCTAATAATTATCCCACTAGTGTGTCACATTAATGTCTTGCTCTTTATACTGAATATCAAAGAAAATTGCACTTACAGTGATTAACACTTCTCTTCATTAAAGAAAACTTTAAAACCAAAGTATTGCATTTATACACTTAATTATATTATTTACACTCACTCTGCAACCAAGTGCTCATTATGAATAAAAGCCAGAAGACCTCAGGCCTTCCAGGTGAGTCTAACGTGCCTGGGATGAAGTCATTTTACAGTCACAAATATCTCCAACCTTTTGCATAGTAGTGTAATCTTCCTGACATTTTAATACAATTGCACAACATTCAAATAGCTAATTTTTGCATCCAAAGTGAAAATTTTGAATAATAATGCATCGTTATTGTTATTGTTACTGGTTGTAACTACTGTACCTGTTATTGTTAGTGAAGATATTCTATACTAAAGAAAGGATACTAAAAATCATATGGTACATACAGTACAGTAGGTTGTTCATTTGCCATGTTAAATGTGGAGTTTAAAAAGAAAGCAAAAAAATAATATTCATAACATTTTAATATTTTGAATAATACATTTATACTGGTATTTGTAATTATAATCATGTACTTAAAATGGAATCATGCAAAGGTAAATATAAAGTACTGTCATATGAATGATTAATTGATAACAATCATTGCATTGTTTCTGGAAATCCATATTGCGGTTTTCAAATTGGTCTGAAATCGATTCTTCAACTCCTAAGGTAAAGGATCGGTTCATGTGTGTTAAGACTACCTTTGGCTTGAAATATCTTGTACTGTAAGTAAAAAATCGTACTTCTCTTGAGGTAGAGTTACAGTAGATGTTATCTACTCTATGGCATAGTTTGTTTTGCTATTTAATTTACTGATACAATGCCTTTTCAGACTTGTACAGTTTTAATTTCGTTTCTTTAAAGCTTGCTGTCATGATACTCCGAATCTCTAAGTTTCTGTTTCTAATTTGTTACTTTTTTGAAGCTTTCTATCATGATACTCTCAATCTCTTAATTGTTACATTTAATTTTAATAATGTCACATCAATATACTGTATATATAAGCTTTTCCTGAGAATAAGCTCTAGATACAGCATATAATTTAGGCTAGAATTACACTGCATAAGAATCTTTGAATGCCCTTGTGGCATGAAATAGTTAAGTCAAAACACATTAAACCGAAGTGATAAGATAAAGGCTGTCTCCTTGATCTAAGATGCTCTCTAAACTCATTCTTTGTTGACTTAAGTATCTGAAGTCAATCATTTAATCTGTTTGAATATATTAGATATAACTTTATGTTTTGCAGTTTTTTTCTTTTTTTGACAGTATTTTCAAAGTCATACTTTTTGCAAAACATTGGCTGGTTATTGCTAGGGGAAAAAATATGGTTACATGTTTTTCATTTAGGCTGCTTTCCAGTTCTTTTCACCTGAGAACCACTGGATCATTTGAGGGAACTATTTTATCAGCTGACTTTTATATTCTGTAAATAGTCTCAGTGGGTGGTGATTAGTTAATTAATGAGGTGATTGGTGAAGTGTTTAAAAGTCACATTCTCACATGGGGGGGAAGGTCATCAATTAGTAATGTTTGTATAGTAACCTCTCTAGGCATGTAGTTTGAGGTATGGAACAGGGTAATTAGGCAGGTGTTTTTCCTGGTTAACTAGTTGCCATTTTTTCCCTGCAATGTCTGGGTGTATTGTAAGAGTTGGAGTGGATTGAACCCTGTGGGCTGCAGGGAGCTTCTGTATCAAGGACAAGCATGATGGCCATTTACCTGTCTAAGTGGAAGAGCTGGAACTGATTAGTCCTGATCATAAAAGGAGTTCTCCTCTGCCTAATGTTATGTGGAATCTGATGTGTTTATTTGTATTTGGATTATATACAAGCAGTTGTTTCCTTCTCACTGATTTCCTCCTTAAGCATGACCTTGGATTTTCCATTGGGCATTTTATGGCTATAAAGGAGTGGACGCGCTCCAGCAAGATGTAGGAGGTTTCAGGAGTATTGAGAGCTTAGAGCCTTTGACTGAGGTAAAGAGACTGCAGGACAATGGCCAGAGATTGGTCTACAAGACCCCTTTGTGCCGGTTCTGTGCTACAATAAATGCCCTGACTGTCAGTAGAAACCATGACAGACTTCGCTGGAAAGAACTGTTAAAAAAAAGCATCATTCTAGTACAAAATATGATATAGTGTGGAGTCCCCTGTTTAAGTTGCCCTTCCCTCTCTTTGTAGTATTGTACATCCAATTCTCCAGCCCAGAATGACTCTTAAAGTCTTGTTGAACACAACTGTACTTCTGGTTGTAGTATCTTGAGTATGGCTGTATGTATGTATTTTTAGAAAAAAATGAGAACCTTGTTTGTTTTTGCCTGAAGGCAAATGTTTGAAGGATAAGTACAATTTGTTTTGTGTGTGTGTGTGTGCGCGCACACAACCTGTAAGAAAAGTTACTAGTCTTTGAAGTAGTCAGAATCTGTAATGACATGGACACTGCTCCTGTTGGGTTATTTCCATTTCCATGAATTTGTGTACCTGTAAAAGGAGAAAGAAACATGTACTGTATAAAAGAAATAAAGAATAGTAACTGTTCCTTTGCCTGGTTTGGGATACTTTGGGAATGTAAAAGTACTACTTTATGTGTTACTGAAAATTGTTTGAATGCTCACTTCTCATGGTAACAATATCTGGTTTTATTGCTTATACTGTACATTTTAAACTATTAAAGAAATGTGCACTTTAGAAACCCTAGGTGCATGAACCTAAAGCATGATTGGATGTATAAATAGAGCATAATCCTGATATTGACTTTTCCATCAACGAATGGGTAGAAGGAAACTCTTGAATTGTACTAATGTAATAAAATTGCAGAAAACTTTTATAGGGCTTATCTTCACTTTGATCTTGTCCTCAGATTGTAAGTTTTTGAAAAATGAGTTATATGGTTTGGCATGAAAAGATAGTCAATGCCGCATTCTAAAGATGAGAAAAGCAAACCTTTGCCAGACATTGAAGAAGGTTTTCATTTATCGTTTTCCTGTACTTTGTCTTCAAAAGCTTTAGAAAAGTGAAAGCTCTTGTTTTAAATTAATATTCACTTTTAAGCTTTATTTTTTTTGCATTGGCTCAAATATTTATTCTGCATTTGAACTATGGAAAAGCCTCTAAATACAATAGCACAATCAAGATGAAAGAGAAGGCCTTTTGGTCCGTCTAGTTTGGTTGACAGTATTTTCAAGTTTCTCATCCATCCATCAGATTCCACAACAAGAAAGGGCTGGATAACTTCCTTTGTCCCAGGCTATTTTAAGCCGGTCTCCTTAATTTGCTTAATTAAGCAAATACTGTTCCTGGTTACTGTTGTGTATTATAATTACGAGGGAGTGACCAGCATCAATATTGTATGTCAACATCATGGCTTGCTTATGTGTCTGAGTAGCTGTTGCTACTCTTAGCTGAGTGTTTCAAAGAATGAGCAATATTAAGGACAGGCAATATCGAAGAAAGTCAAAACCAGCAGTTAGCAGGTAATCCCATTCTGTGTTTTTCTTCCTTTTTTAACTTTGTAAAGAAATGTGGGTACTTCATTTCTCCTTCACATAGTGCTCTAGCAGTAAATAAATCCATGTCCCATATAAACCATTTTTTACTCTTTCTGTAGCAGTTTACTGTGTTGTACAGTAGCTTTCTCTCTGCCTGGAGGGATGCATCTGTCACAAACCAAGGACATGGAAAAAGTTAGTTTTATTGATTAATGCTGTTGATTTTAGTCATTAAAAATGTGTATTTTCTAAGTTATGAACAGCTAAACAGTAAGTTCTGCCGTATCTATTCAATCTGTGGACTTTTCTGTTTAATGCCCAGACTGGCATCTGATAAACGTAATGGAAAACATTAAGGTAGAATAATCAAGCCATAAGGATACAGTTTTATTTATGTTTCTTAACATAAATTGAGGATCTTTGAAACCTTAATGAGGGTATTATTCCTTGAAAATTGTTTTGTACATTGTATTTACAGTATACCTGAGAGTAGCACCCATTTTGACAGCTCATGAAGCTGTAATGTATTTCACAATGTATTTCAGGTGGGTAGCTGCGTCAGCATGCGTAGGCTGCAAAGGAACAAGTGATAGGTTTATTCCATGCTGGAAAAAAAAAAGAAAACACAACATTTCGGCCGTGGAGCCTTCATCAGGTGTTTCACAATGTGCTTTTTTTGTTTAATTTTAGCTGTAGTAATACATTCCAGAACGAGAGTTATGTAGCACTAAAATAAACATGATAATTTTAATGAGTCAAACATTAACAGCATTAATAACATGAATCTTAATACTTAAAACATATCAGTATTTGCAAGATAATCTGTATTGTGTTATGAGCCACAAGTAAACTCAATCTGTTAAAAAAAGCATTTTGCTTAAGACAATATTACCTATGTCAACAGTTTAATATTGACTTAATCTATTATTTCAGCCTTGCAACACACAGTGAAGCTGGGTGTGTTTGAAGACGTCTTCTACAGGTGGCTTTTCTAGTGCACCATTTTGTTAGGTGAAATTTATGGTCAAAACTACAATTGCGCGGTCCCATGTTGATGTACATTTTTGCATTTTCTCTTTGATCTGTTGTCTGAATGGCCCTAAAAGCAAAAGTTTGAAAGAAAGGGGTTAAGCTTTACAAACTGGTGCATTTGGCGTTGAATGGACTGACATTTTAACAGATACAGCTCACATTTATTGGGTATTCCTGACCCTTAACCCTAAAACCATACTCATTGAGAACACCATTCAACACATCTTTTTCAATTACACAATGCTTGTCAAACAATGAAATTGTACCATAGTTCATGCAATTTCTTTGGTTAGGCAAGGTTGCTGAGTCTTTTCAAACTAATATGTTGAAGCCCTGTGTCATATTTCCCACTCAAAAGAGTGGAAAAGTTGCATTATTTCTTTGAAGAAAATCTGACCCCTAACCCTAACCTGCCAAACCCAAAGCTAGGGTTACGGTTAGGATTTTTAGAAAACATAGAGGATTTTTGTCGGCAAGGCTGTGTTTTAGGGCAGAAATGGAATTTAGGAAAAGCATTATTTCAATGTAATGTTCACTTTTTTTTCTTGCATATTCTGCATGGCTCCATACACTGCATTGCCCTAAATGGGACTGTTGTCTAAATTGGCCTAAAAGCAAAAGTTTGAAAGACAGGGATTAAGCTGTTCAAACTGTTGCATTTGGCATTGAATGCACTGGGATTTTAACAGATACAGCTCACATGTATTGGGTATTCCTGACTCTTAATCTATTTAACCCTAAAACCATACTCATTGAGAACACCATTTAACGCATCTTTTTCAATTACAGAATGCTTGTCAAACAATAAAATTGTACCATAGTTGATACAATTTCTTTGATTAGGCAAGGTTGCTGAGTCTTTTCAAACTAATATATTTCTCACTCAAAAGAGTGGAAAGGCTGCATTCATTGCAAGTTTGCATTGAATGCATTGGCATTTTAAGTTACATCTAAAACTTATTGAGTAATCCCGACTTCAACTACTGTACAGTATAAAGTATCGTGGTACTGACTCGTGCAACATATTCAGTTAGGGTTTAAATTTTATGTCCCTTCCTTGTGCTGATAAAGCTGCAGGGTTTGGCCATTGCCAGCTTTAAATTGATAAAATAATCCTCAGATTTTAAATTGATGTGATGGAATGGGTTTATCTGTTGCAGATTGTCTAATTTGTAGTAGTTAGGCAGAAAAAAGGGGAACACATGTTTTGAAATGTTAATGCAAGTGAAAATGTTTCATTAAAGGAAGACGTTTAATTGGACTGCATTATGAGAAACCAGTGAGTTGTCCCTTGTGTTCTGCCTACACACTCTATGAAAGTTCTGAGTTTCTCCTGAGCTGGGGTATATGAGACTTTTTAAACAAAGTTTATGACACATGATCTGTAGCATACTGTATTAAAAATGTGTCTTACAGGATTAATTGTGTTAGTCAGAAATGTGACTAAAAAGTGACAGAAGTGAAACATAGATTGGTTGGTTGCTTAAGGATACGGAAACTACAAATTCAGACGAACAACTTTAAGCTGATGATTAATAAAAGAGGTATGGTGCTGGAAATCCCTGGATGTGTGGTTGTGTACTTATACCAGTGACACAGCTTCAGGGATTAACTAATTAAGACTGCAGAGGCTGGTCATAGTGCTATAATGCTATCAATCACGACTTACTGTAGTTCACCAATATTCTCATTCATGTTAATACAATAGTGTATTATTATTGCTATAATAACCCAATATTATTATTATTAATAATAATATTTTTTATTTATTTTGTATTACTGTACGTATTTTAATTTTTCGTCTGTTGTGATGTCTTTGCTTATCTTGGGCTGGGGTGCTGTAACACCTCCGTTTCCCTTCGGGATCAATAAAGTCTTATCTCTCTATCTTATTAATAATCTCTTTAAAAATATTCATTTTTCTATGGGTCGTAAGGCTTGATGAATATGGTTTACAAAGAAATTATTTGCATACATACATGGTATAAATCTCTGCTTTTTAACATTCCTGAGAAAATGATTCAAATTTTGTTTCCAGAATTGAAGAAAAGGAATGTCGATACACAGGTTGGAAGGTATGTGATGTGGAAGATGCAGTGGGTAAGTCAACAGATCAAGCTCACTCATATGTTAGAAATGTGTTGCCTTTTCAAAGTATGGTACATCCATACTGTATAAAATTAAAGCACCAGCCATATCTGTTCCTTTCCTTCCTAATCTGTACAATAAAACAACACATGAAGTAAAGAATGTAAATATTTTCATTCCTGACTAAGGGCTTGTATTCTATTCAATGTTTGCAGGTAAAAAAAAAGGAATTACTGTTGTAGAAAGCAACAGATGCACTTGAGATTGACCACTACCCATTTTCAGGGTTAATGTTTGTGCCTGATGGTCCCTTAAAAAGAACTGTGCAATCAGATATTGATTGCTAACGTTGTGTGTGTACGCTCACCCATTTATTTTTATTTCCTTGTACCTTGCTCCTCAGCCTGATGATGCATTGCATGATAAAATACACTGCTGCAGTTGACTGCTGTGAGAACAAGCTAATCATTTACAAGTGGTATCTTCAGCAAATGGTACCATTCTGGGAAATAGGACCAGCCCTTCCAGCTACTGCTTTGTGGCACAGGATTTTCCATGACTTTTTGTGGAACACAAAAAATTACGTTAGTTGTAGTGTCATTTCTTCTTTAAAAAAAACGTATCAAAAATAGTTTTCGTTACCCAAAGGTATCTTTTCCTGATAAAATATAGAAACAGTACATACGTATCTCCTTAGAGGTTACATATTCCAGAGTTCATGTGATCGTCAGTGGTTATCTTCTCATATTACAAATACTTTGCAGGGTTTGTTCTTCAAATATCTATTTAGCATTCTTGAGAGTATCTTTCTCTGCCAGTGTATGCTCAAAAGATTTGTTACTTTGAGTCAGCAGCTGATGGATTTGGGTTTGATGCCAGAAAAGTTTTCTTGATTTTCTTCACTTTATCTATTGAGAAGCCAAACCATAAAATCTGGCAATGTGCACTGAAGCACAATGCAGACCTCGTATTATTTCTGTGTACACTATTTCAACTCTATGCACAAAAAATCTTATTTTATATTCCTATTTTCCCTTTGTTATACAGTACGTTACATTTCTGCAAAACATCTCTTGAGATGTGTTATGCATCAAATTCACGGAAAATAATTCCTTGATGTATTTCAACACTGTGACTTCCAGTTACAAAAAGAATACATTTAGATTACGCTACTCTCTGCCTATAAGCTTAAATCCTTTTCCATTAACTACCAAGAAATCATTCTAATCTTTATTTTTCTGTTATTAAAAAACATTTTTATAATATACTCTACTGCAATACAAGTTATACTGGTAATGCATAAATGTGAATATAACAGTAACAAATATAAGAATAATTACAAATGAGAGGAGGGTATTTGTAATATTTAGCCTGTTTGTTAGTCAGTAGTAAATTGATCCAAATATCTTATCCAGGAGTTTCTTGAAAGAATCCAGGGTCCCAACTTAACCAATAAATACTGTAGTTTGTCCACATTCTCACTCTTTGAGTACAGAAATGCATCCTGTTCTCCTTTTAATATAGTTTCTTAAATTGAGTAGTTTAAGTAGACCAGAATCCAGATAACTGATGTAAGTTAAAAGCAGTAGTGATTGTAGGTAATGTAGCTCAGATTCCATTTAGTACTTACTGTATTAACCAATTAACCATTAGTTGTTTCTTGTTCAAAGAATTCTTACAATTTGGTAAGATCTATGCCATAGATGATTTAAATTATTTTTTTGATTCATGTACTACAAGCTCATTGCCTGGAGGAAGGCAACCATCAGGCCTGGGACTCTAGAGGTTTTTCCCCCACTGGGAGTTTGTTTTCCTCCCCTTCACTTGGTTTGCTGTTGCTGTGCAATATTGTCATCTCTATAAAGAGCTGGGATGAAGAGTGGCAAACAAGACTCCATAACAAAAGGATGGATTGGTTGATTGATTAAAATGCATTACCCAAAAATGATACGCAAAAGATATTTTGTACAAAATGGGAGCTGCTGTCTGAAGTGGCTCAGGTCAAGAAAAAATATCAAAATGTGCAAATAGTCAGAAGAAAGCAAGCATCTACTTTAAAAAAACAACTCCTCTTCATTCTTGAACCTCCCATAAAACTAACACAAATATGAGAAGGATAAATTCTTTGTGGCCTCCTCTTTCTTCCTTGTGCAAAGAAGCAGTATGCTTTCAAATTCTATGAATGAGATAGCACAACTCTGGTTTACAAGACTGAAGCCTATTGCTGGCTGACTGTGAATGAGAAAATCTTATGAAGTAGATCTGCTAGGATGTTTTTCACATGAATTAACCCTGGATATGTCCACAAAGTCATATTTAGGCTAAGATCTAGTAAGTGCCCATTTCACAGCTGACCACAATGTATTGTATTGACCCACTCATATTTTACAAGTGTTATGTGTCCTTCCAAATTAAGCTGTCCTTTCTCATAAGACTGGACAGACACCCTTAAAGAAATGTCCTATAGTATACTAGCGGGATAAAAAAATTAAAAAACCTTAACTTAATTCTGAACTAATTCTGTGCACAGTCTAAAGTATAGTATCTGACACTGATATGATATAGAGTAATGTAAATGAGGTACAAAGGTTTTGATTTTCAAAATATTTTTATTTATTTGTTCATCCATAAATGGAATACTTTTGTTATACAGCTACTGTACTTATTATATCACAACATTAGCAGCAACAGTTTCACTTCTTGTTCAAAATGTTTCCGTGTATAATTCAAGACCAAGGAATGTATTATTATTACTGGACTGGAATTGATGTAGCTGCCATGTCTTTTTAAATTGATTCACCTTGACTCTCAGACAACAGAAATATGAATTTTGTACTGCATGTACTGTAAATGTACTTCACCTACAAAGCACAATTTATAAACAGAATTAACTTTTTTTTGCAAATGGCACATTCATTAATATTCTAATGCATTTACTTTCTTTGTAAATTATACGTTAAGAGCATATAGTACATTGCATATGGAACCAATCTGAATTTTGTCTCTTTTCTCTCAGGCAGTCAGATTACTCTGAAACATCAGTCATTACTTTAATTTACTTTGTGGCTGAAAATTACATTGAATTTGTGACCAACACAAACTTGTGTTAAAGATCAAGTACATTTTAAGTCCAATCTGAAGAATTGTGACACTACAGTGAAATCAGAATATATGCATAGCTTTAAAAGCCCAATTGTAAATTCTCATTATTCATGCTAAAATTGTACATGCTCATTACCCAAGTGATTCTTTCTGTTTCTTTTCTTTTTTTTCTTTAATTTAGCAGTCAGGGTCAATACTAGAGAAGGCTGCTGGAAGTATATTATTGATCTGCTTTTGCGGGGGTGTAGTTGGATCAGACATTTATAGTTATTGCTTCTGATTAATCATAGCCTTGACACAGCTAAGCAGGCTCAGCAATTCTAATGTGCTTGCTTTGTAACACAGCCAAGCTGAAAAAGAAGTACATCCTCTCAGGAAATATTTTGTTCTGTGATGATTAAGAGCACAACCAGGGCATGGAATATAAAAAAAAATATACATGTACTGTATGTGTGTATTTGTATATGTTATGGACATATAGACTTTGCATTCAGTCCATAATAGACATTTACATTTATTCTTCTCAATTTTTCATTATTTCATTTTGAAGTTGTATGAATCTGGAATTGGCCCTGTTTTCAAAATCTCTTTCTCAGTTCATGATCTGGAGAAATCTAAGACTGAAATTTTCAGTGGTGTTTGTCACAATAATAAATGTCATAAATGTGGGTTCAGCTTATTTTATCGGAAGGTTGTTTTGTATGCTAAGTAAACAATTATAAGTCTAAGTGCTTGTGGAAATAATATAACCTCATTTATACACAAAAGCTTCCGACTAGAAACTATAGCTGCATTACTATAATTTCTTTTTCCTTTTTAGTAAAGAAACATTTTGTATTTTTAATTTTATTTCAGATACTGAATTTCTTGGAATCCCAGAAGTTAAATTAGTACGGACACAAAAATGCAGAAGCCTAGATGAGAACAATATTGTCATATCATCTCATTTACTGGTTGGGCCTCTGTCATCATACGTCCAAGATGGGCTTCTTAAAGAAGATCTACAAGCAACTAGACAATTGTCTGCCAAGTGTTTCTCATTTGAAAGCTGCTCCACAAGAGCTCTCAATGTTCACCAAGACAAACAGTTACAGAGCACACCCAACACTGCAATTAGAATAGATTCATTCCTTCCAACAAAGCCAAGAAGGGCACACAGGTGCAGGAACCCCAGTGATACTTCCTTCAAATTTTCAGAGATTAAGCAGATCCTATCTCTGACACATGGTAGCTTATCAACCCCATTTACCCAGAAAGCTATGCAAACTGCTATCAGCAAAGAAAAAGATGCCAAAATAACATCACACCATCTCACCTATACCGATTGTGCATTTCAGGGATTTTCAGCAGTGTATCCAAAAGAAACGGTACCAACCACACTTCAGGACTTTAATCACAATAATTTTTGTGCTGACCATGCCATGCTAAAGTCTGCATCAGGAAGCAGCATATCTGATGAAATAAGAGCACTAAGCAATACTTCACAAAGCTGCACTTCCATGATTCTTGGAAATAAGTTTAATGTAGGTGACCAAATAAAGATCAACCACATACAGCACCTGTTGGACCCTGGAACCTCAAGTTGCTGCAGTCTAAATTGCTGTTTGGGTTCTTTAGTGCAGGCCATGGCTCAGTACAACTTACAGTGCATGCCTTCTTCTTTGCAAAGGGTAGTGATTAAGAGATGTCATCCAAACAAAGGCCAGCATCCCACCAGGCAAAGAGGGAGAAACATGTCATACCAACAGAATCAACAAGTGATTGAAATACCCTGGAGGAGAGTTCAAAGGGACACAGCGAGATTCTCAGAACAAACCATTGGCAGTGGAAAACAGAGACCTGAGGCTATGGTAAGCATATGTTTCTTGTGCATTGACATAGAACCTGACAGAGCACAGGTACACTTGAATAAACTGCAACTTTTCTATTTATTACTGAACCACAAGAAGGAGAACATGAAAGCAGTATGTCAGTGTGAATGTCAACAGTGATATTTCCCAATGGTCCATGCATGCGACATACAGTAAATATGGATCACAAGGTACTGTATAACGCACTAAACTCACAGATGAAGGAACACCTCGGATAGTCTGTAACTAATTCTCATTGGGAGTCATTTAAATATTCTTTAAAAACAATTCTTTGTGTGTATTTCTTCACATGCACATATTTTATGGTATTTGTACTTTCTGTGACCTCTAAAGTAAGCTTCATGGTTTCCTAATCAAAAGGTGGAATTCTTCAGCAGATTCATACCTAAAAAGTAAATTTGGGCTGATATTGATTAGGTACAGTATATAGGAATAGAAGGCTAAAGTAAAAAAAAATCATGCATTTCAAAACAGTTTTTTTTCTTTGATTAAAGTCATTGTGCACAGGCACTTTCATAAATCTATCCTGGACTCCATTTCTTCTTGAACAAACAGACACTCCCCCCAGTGCAGCTGAGATCAGGGTATGATTAGCAGAGTGTAAAATACAAGCTGTCATTCTCCATTTAAAACCCTTTGGAGATTTTGCATAGATTAGAAATGTATTACGTGATTAATGGAAGAATAAGTATCTTGAAAAAAAAAACGTTCTTTATAAGTTGATATTGTCAGTGCAACACTTATAACAATCAGCAACTCAAGTAAAAATCCTTGGATAATAAATGTTATTAAATATACCTTATATATATAAAGAACAAATATATTTTGATCATTTTGATTTATTGATCAATAATGACCACAATTCAATTGAGTGGCATTTGTTGCATAAACACTACATCCCATAGTTTGAGAATTGTTTAAGCACAGATCATAAAATGATTTAAGCTCCTGATTTTTAAGACAGATGTAAAATGTAAACAGACAAAGCAAAACACAGAAAGGAAACAACATATCCCTGTTATCAAAAGATCCATGCCTTTATATTATCAGCATGTTGGATGCTAGACTAAGTGCATGCACTGTCACTCACTGTCGGGAGTGTTCACAACCAGCTATTTCTAACTTGTCAAGATATTACAGCCCAACACAGACCATGAATTACAGGCCACGATCTGGAAGACCATAAGTCACAAGTCAAGTGATTGGGGGGGGGTCTAAGTGTAAGGGTCTGGGCAGATACAGTATATCTCGTCAATACAGACGATCCCCAAGTAGTGATTTATGGTAACCTGACTCCATGGTTCTACATTAAACATGCGATCTCACTTACTGTCCTTCCTGTAGGCTCATACTAATGTAGTAAGTGTTACAGCGGGACAATATACATCTTTATGCTGCTTGTGTAACAATGGCTTTCTTGTGAGATGAGAATGCAACAGTTAATACATTTAGTAGTAGAAGATAATTTAAGAATCTCATGCAGCTGCCTCTTGAGAGAAGGCTATCACAACATTTTATGTATGTAAAGTACTTCCTGTTCTCATTTAAAATGCATTTCCAATCAGTTTTCTCGTGTCCTCTGGGTCGTGTTTTCATTTTGATTCTGAAGCAGTGTGCCGAGTTGACATTTGGCTCAGCTCCCCTCCTAGTTTTCTCTCTTCAAGGCAAAATATTCAGTTGTTTTAGTCTGTCAGTGTAGAATAGTCATCTAAGCCCCTGTTTGCTTTTCTCTGGACTGATTCAAGAGCAACAGTACATTTTTGTAATATGGAACATTATATACTAATGGAGTAAGTAAAGGTTTATTCCATGCTGAAAAGAGAGGAAAAGAAACACAACATTTTGGCTGTGGAGCCTTCTTTGGGTGTGTCACTTAGTGGCTAAGTACTTGAACTGTATTATATACTGTACTAATGTTTTGTTTACCTTTTTATTGCTTCCCAACATTGACTAGAAAATGTAAATGATGGTGAGGATGGGCAGGGATGACATCTGGAGTTTAGGGATTTAGAGACCAGTGAACAGTCACGTGCTTGGCCAGGCTCTAAGACAGGAATTACACAGAATATCACAAGACCGCTTCGGCAACCTAATGCAAAGCTTGCATCACAGATGTACAGTACAGCTTTTATTACTTCCAACATTGACCATGCACTCTATCAACTTGTGGCTGTTACAGAATAGTCCCTGCTGATCAGCCCCATTGGTTACAAAGAGAAATTACTTACAAATACTTTCTATTTTTTGGTATTTTTCATAAAGGATCTTTTCTCGCTCACAAATGAAATCGGAAAGCCTTGAAGAAAGCAATTCTAAATTAACTAGGGTCCAGGGTAATCAATGACTAGCTTGCAGGGAAATGACATTTTTAAAATGCTTCACAATGCTATTCATTTCCCTCTGAGGCTTCACTTTCCACCCAGGGTATTCTGTGATGAGCCTTTTTCCCCTGCAGAAAAAAAAGTCAATTAAAAAAAAATAATCTGTGGAATCAAATGCAGTTCACATTTGAAAAAAGGGTTCTCTCCTTCTCTAAAAAAGTTCTTCCGTCAAGGGAGGAAATTAACTTTTGTCCCTGGTTTCTGATACCTCGTCCCTTTTCTTCTTGTTTGATTTACGACAGGAGAGATTTTGTGAGCCAGACTCCCAGCGTTACCAGACTGCTGCAGAGCCTGAGATGCCAAAGGATTGTGTCACAGTGCCACTTATTCTCCAGGTTATTAGAGAGAGGATGAATCAAGCCTCTACAGAAAGAAGTTCAATTCACTAGTTAATTACTTTTACTTACCTTTTAAGGAAATTCCTTTTTTTGAAATTGCTGTAGATTTTAAACTACCACTAAATGATAAACCCTAAAATATCACTATAATGGAATATTCTGCTTTTTGGTCATATCTTTTCTTTTTTTACTATGATGTTTAGTGTAATCAGATATATTATTTTTTGTAAATAATCATATTTCTGTATAGCAAGGTCTATATATATATATGTTAATAAACTAGGATTGACTAGGGCTAATAAGGGAACACAAAGAAATAGCTTGAAATTGAAAGATCCCTCTGCAATTAAACTCACACAACTTGATAAAATATTATGGTGTAGTTTTGTTAACTTTATTGTGCAAGTATAGTTTATCTTCCTATTTACTGATAATGTTGATATTAACACTAATACCTATAGACAACGTACACAATTTCTTCTAGATTTTTTATTCAAAGAAATCTTCAGACGATGTAATTTTCTACAGTGTAAAAGGTAATGACTTCTTAAAATAACAAAGGAAAGAATATATGTAATAATTGTACAACAATGTGAAATCCAGAATTTTAACAACAGAGTTACAAAATCATTGGCTATCCAGATGATACTGTAAAGGTTTAAATAATGCAAAATAAATCAATAAAGCCATTTCCTTGATTCTTTAAACAGATGTGATACATTAATCCATTAATATATTAATAACATATATTAGTCCTTTAATATCTGTGATACAAGCAAATTCTGGTTCAGCGGCTGTAATATAAAATTCCATGGAAAAATAAACATTTTATTCAAAGATTAGAGCCCAGAAAGCTGCTTAAAGTCATAAACTGCCATCAAATCTCAGCATTAACACACTTATCACTTAAATTAACAGGTGCTGAAGTACGCTTAATTCAAATGCAGAAAACCACAAAGCAAGCAAGTGATTTTCATGCAAAAATTCTTATTGTTTCTATTACTCATAGTCACAATTATAGTAATTATCATGTAGTGTACATGGTTCTAAAAGGGAAAAGGAGCAAGAGGGGGGAATGATGCATTTAATTTTTAGGATATTGTTAATTATTCTGGCTATTGTGAAGCAGCTCAGAAGATATTGAGAGTAGAAATCAGCTTGGTTAAAGGTGCAAGTTATATTCTTAATCTAATCACCTCCTGCCGAGAGAAGTTTAATTATAGTGATAATATTCTTTGATGATATTCTATGATTTGTGCCTCTCTGGGGAGTTATTATGAAGCCTCAGCACTGTAGTCAGCTATTGTTTACATTAATGGGTTAGAAACCACACATGTTACTGCTCTGCAGATTACTCTGATAATGTTAATAGAATTTGGGGTTTACATTGCATAATATTCAAAGGACAGTAAGTAACAAAGCATATTTGATGAATAACATATTCATCAAAAATACAAAATTAACTGTATTGCATCCACGAAAGCATTGCACAGTTTATCTCACAATGCTATTTTAAGGTTAATTTAAGCCAGTCATTTTTTTAAATAAAAACCTTTTATTTGGCTTTTACCAGGTTACAGAATGTTAACAATGATGTAATCCTCAAGGGCCTGTCATCTGTCCCTACGTTGAAAAAAACAAGGACAAACAAAAATATAAAACCTGAACTAAACATTGAAAATATTCACTGTTCTTGCAGACTAAAAAAACAGCGCATGAAAGGTACCGACAATGGGAATGTCATTTGGCCTAACTAGCTCAAAATGGGTTAATATCATTTGTTTTCTAAAGGTCCCAGCTGTGAACGAGTTTTGTGAATGTTTGTGGAAAAAGTAGCATTCATACTGAATATATTATTGTATATAAACATAAATTTTAATTATATTACTGTATACTGCTCAAACTAAAGCAGAAAACTTTAGACTATTTCAAAACCTACTATTAAGTGAATAATATTATTATTATTTAGATACTATCGATATCTTAATTGAGACACATCCAGAGAGAGAAAATCTTATTAAATGCAAATTTACGAATGCTCAAGTCCTTTCAGCAACAAACAGACAAGAAAGAGGCCAGCTAGTGCTCAGTTATATCTCCTGGTACATTCAGACACAGCCTGATGAAGACGCTGTGAGATCCCATTAGGCATTGAACTACCTCCAGAGTGGTACCATCCCTGACCATGCTGATGACCTCTGACAGGTTCCGAAAACACCTACTGTAACACAATCTGAGTCACTGTTTACTGCTCCTACAACAACACCACAACTACAAATCCACATACGATATAAAAGTGACCAAGAAGGTAGGGAACTGGAACATTATATTATATATGAGTGCCTGTAAATCACAACACCTGGTGACTTCAAATCATGCTGAGTTAGTTTCAGTAGCCTATTGGTTCATCCATGAGCAGTGACCTTACTATACTGTACATGTTGACCAACTCATGCTGGCTATCTCATGTTACAGTAGCTCTGTTGTAATATTTCTATCATGTAATCCTTTAATTGTTTGGAGCACTCAACATATAACATATTTTATTTACTTACAGTATTAAGGACCTGTCTACCAATGAGTATGAGAGTAAATTATATTTCTCAGAAATAGTTTTGAATATAATTGTTTCCTCTAATCTAAAAATGAACACATTTATAAAAGGTCTAAACTTGTCTAAAACCCTCGATCATATCATTTCTTAGTAGGGGATAACAATAATGGTATAAGGAAAGAAGACGTTTGGTGCTCTCGGCACATAAAACAACAAAACCTTTCCAAATATGAAGGGTGACATTAAAAAAAAGTCATAATAACTACTCTACTTATGAAGACAAAAAGCAGTATCCTATGAAAGCATTATGTATCAATATGCTTTTTTGTGGAATGTTGATATGTATTGTAATACTAATTAAACAGCATAATGACTTTTAATTTACCAAAATAGATTGTTTTATATATTATGAAGGTGTATAAAAAGTAAAATTGTACCATACATAGTGAAATAATGCTTATCCTCTGCCAACAACGAAAGATGAAATTTGACACATCAAAGAGAAAAGCAGCATGGACAACAGAAACTGTTAAAAATACCTTAATGTTATTACTAGAGGACAGATCTTTTGACACAGTAACATGCCCTGAGTAACTCTGCATGTACTGCAGGAATATTGCAACAGCCTATGAACTCCAGTTTGCCTGAGCTCAATCAGAACAGCTCAAGATTTCTCCAAGCAAAAAATACTGATTGTCTACTGCAGCCAAACCTTCATTAAGCTGTAGGCTGTAGCTGTAGGCTTAAGTCCTAACAGCCTCATGGCCTTTTCACATGTACCATCTCTAATTTAGGATCTATAAATTGTGTATGTAGCCAAACAGAAACATAAATACAAATCTTCATTTTCTTGTTTAGGGTACTTTAAAACACTTGTGTCTTAAATGACATATTTTGTATAGAGTGACTATGTTCAAGATAAAATGTTTTGCTTATGACAAACATAAACTCAATCTTTCCTATTAACCTACTGTACAGCAATGGATAGTTTCTGAAATATACCAAGAGGGCATGTAACTGAAATTACATTAAGGGTATAGATCACAAATGTCCCATGTACTTTTCTATGAACAATTGCTTTATATATAAAAAAACAGGACAGTAATAGATATTAATTTATTGCAATGTGCAAATATGGTATAAAATCAGAAATAATGAGTGAAGATTAATAAATACATCAAAAACATCAATATAAAAAGAGCCAAATACCCTAGATTGTCTTCCTTCTTTTCATTTAGACAGTGCAATCAGCTTCCATTAATAACAATAATGCTGCCACAAAAAGACAAGGTTCATGTATGAAATGTAGCAAATGTTTGCACAAAAACAAGACCTTCTTGGCATCTGTGCCTCATGTATGATTTAGTACAAAATCAGGGGAGAAAGAGGGGGTATTGTCTCTTTAAATACTGCAGTTTTCCATCTGGACTGAGTAGCCTTTGTACTAATGCGGCTGAAGATACTGTGATCATGAACAGGTAATCTCAGGATTAGAATAGCACTCCAACTATGATGACTGAACAGTGAACAGCGATGATGTCCAATGAGTAGAACAAACTGCCACTTCAACGTCATGTGACCTCAGCGAAGGCGATGTGATTCTGAAGGACAAAGAAACAACATTAGACAGGCATTAATTGAAATTGAATCTAAATTTAGTTGAATTGTTTACCTGGCACACCCACATATAAGAACCAAAATATACATGGTGGGTAGCTGCGTCAGCATGCGTAGGCTGCAAAGGAACAAGTAATAGGTTTATTCCATGCTGAAAAAAAGAAGAAAGAGAACACAATGTTTCGGCCGTGGAGCCTTCTTCAGGTGCTCACACCTGAAGAAGGCTCCACGGCCGAAACGTTGTGTTCTCTTTCTTCTTTTTTTCAGCATGGAATAAACCTATTACTTGTTCCAAAATATACATGTAGGTTTTATTATGTTTTAGACAAATCAAATCTTTTGTATTTTCTCTTCCACTACTGCCATATACAGCATGTAATATAATGTGTATACATACATATACAGCACATTGAAAAATAAAACACAGGTAATTTTATGATGTAGTAGGGAAATTCACAGTGATGGTTTTTGACATTCTGTTATAAAACAGATGTAGTTAACTCAGCTGAGGAAATTAATTTTTCATGTTTTCTGCATGATATTCATTTTGCATAAGTTGCTGTTCCCGTTGAGTTGAACAGAAAAAAATGTCCTTTCTTTGTACTCAAATACCACTGTCTTGAAGATAGACTCTTATTAGTCACAGTCACAAGAGTAATTTATCAGTAAGTCTGAACAGACTATTAAGTGTGCTGTTAAAATTTAATGTTTGCATCATTGCAGTTAAGGTGATATAATATTCCCAAATGCAGTTGTCTGAAAAACACTATTTGCCTTTATTCTGTGCATGTTAGTTTTATAAGTGGTCATAAAGCAAGCAAAAGCACAGTGTGTGGATTTGCACCTTTGATCTTGAGCAGCCAAACCTGCCACTGATAGACTGGTGGTACTGTTGTCTTGGTAGAGCCATCATAGCAAAAGGAAGCAGTGATGCATTGCAGGCAGAAATATCTTTGCTACCTTGATAATCTTGTTCAACTGCCATATAACCCTTGTCTGCCTCCCATATCTGAAACCAAATGAGGCCCCTGTGAGATGCAAATCAAGCATTTATGAAAAGAAGCTGAATCCACCCTGTAAAGATGAACATTTTGAAACAAGAAACAAAAGCTATTAATTTCAGGGAACATTTCAAGATTCTGAGGTCCTTCTGATCACTGAATATTTATACCATCAAATGTACAAAGAGTTTTTTACTAATATAGATATATTAGGAAATCAAACTGTACAGTAGTTTAATGTTATGAATAGTACACTTCCAAAAGCAGTCCTTTTTGAATACCTCCTTCTTCAGGTACATTTTAATTTTGACAACAGAAATTTTGCACAACAATTTGTCTGTAATGTAATGTCATTTCTGCAATTGTCGAAAAACCTTCAAAAATAAAGATCACTGGGTTAGCAAGGTCTTTTATATTCCTTCACTGATTTTTGGTTAACCTTCCATGTTATACAATAAAATAAACCAATTTTGCCCATGTCTATCATGTGAATTAACTAATTAACATACTGCTTTGAAGTTGAATGGCTGTTCAATTTCAACATGCGCTTCAATATTACTTTACATCTTATGTGGTTATGATTAAGATGAGAATGTAAAGTCCCTGAATGTTCCAAGCATCTGTTTTACAGTAGTTTATGCACTTTTTTCTTTTCTGACATCCATTTTCAGGAATTTCTATTTGACAAAAGCTATGATGTCAGAGTGATTGTAATTTCACATTAATCATACTTTATATGACAGTTCTAGTTTTGCAAACAAATGTAGAGCTATGTTTTACTTTCCACAACCAAAGGTATTAAGGGAGTCACTACAGCTCAACAAAGAATTTCATTTTTTTTGTGTATTGACAGTACTGAATACTAAAGGCTAGTTAATGTACTAACAAATATTTCTACATTAGTGTTCTTTATGTGAACATTTGTAGAAAAGTTTGTGAATAAGATTAATCTCTTCCAGTATTCTGGTTAAGGCAGAGCTGATCGTGTGATGGTACAAATATTGCCATTATTCAGTGTCAAATAATTAATTCATAAAATGTATCATGTAATATAATAATTTAAGGAAAAATGTGGCACACTTAACTGGAATCATACTGTGCCAAAGCCCATATGTTTATTTAGATAAATAACAATATTACTTTTATACCTGCCACTTAATATAACATGTACTCTACACACCTAATTGTGCACATACATTCTTTTATATGTTCAACACTTGTAATGTAAATATTTATATCATTTTGAAATTGCATTACACAACACATATTATTTAAAATGATTTAATTTGCATAAACATGAGTGAAAAATAAAAGTCCTGGATGGTTATGTATGTACTTGCATGTGATCTTGTTTTGTAAGAATGTCTGCAGTATTCTGTATAGAAAACATTATTTAGTGATCTGCGGCATTTTGAAAACCAAATTGTCTAAAAGCCTTTTTTGAAACCAGAAAACAACAGATGAGAGGAACATGGGCTTGTATCATTCTGATGAATTGCATGCTCTCAAACACGTTATCCTTAATCAAAAACGTTTCCCTTAATGCATCTAACTGAACTGATGATCTATCAGTTTGCTAACACAAACACTATATATGTTTTATATAGAGAGAGAAAATCAAACCACTCGGGGGGGATTTTCTTTTATCTTTTTTAGTTACCTCAAGAACAAACAAGTTTTTAATCTATAAGGCTCATTGTTGCCAGCTTCTAAGACTTTTTTTATCTTTATTTCAACTGCTAGCTTTAAGTACTATTGCTAGGGATGATGATGGACACATATTTTAAAAGGACAGCTGCCAAAGGAATCATGTCAAAACAGACAGAAAAGAATAAAGCAAATAAAGTTTTTCATAAATTCATAAAATCGTACTTGTGAAATTACCATGGATACACTGTATGTTAATATGTAAGTGGGAAAGTGAGGTGAATTTTTGTATAGGTTTTCAAACATACATTAGTTGGGGACCTGTCTTATTTTCAGCACAATCCAATTGCAGACAAAACCACAAATGTTTTGTCTCTTTGTTTATATATGAGAGTACTAAAAAAGATAACAGAATCACTTTTGTGATTTAAAAGTTCATGCTTGAAGTTTATGCCAGATCTCAAATGGAATGAGAACAGATGAAATACAAGTATGTGTTTTAGGTCATACTTGTACCAAAAATGCAAATCCAATAACTTATTTGCCACCACAGCAACTCAGGGTATGTTAAGGATATTATATTTAGAGACATTAGTTCAAATTCTTAAAAAGGTGAATCAGTCCCATACGACAAAAAGTGTAGCCTGAGTTGTGATGTCACTGGGTAACAAAAACATGTTTCTGTCAATGTGATGACTTAGTATCCTGCACTCGACCAGCATTAATGTATTGCCCTAGGCTATGCTCATACTGAATTCAGATGAAGCAGCAAAGTTGACCCCAAAATTTCACAATGAAAGAGAACGTGTAAAGTAAAAATGTATAAAACCATTTTTCCATGCAGCTTTATTGTCTTGGAAAACATGAAATCAGGGTCTGATGAAAGTTTTTATATTTAGCTATTTTTTAAGGAAAGTACTGTGAAGTCCAGTATAAATGTCTATTCTAAGGTTTATCAAAGCAGTGATGCTTTGGCAGTTGTCTATGTATGACAATAGGATGCATTCTTCTGTTAAATATACGTAAAAGTATTAATAAAAAAGCAAGCAAACAAAATTTCAGTCATGACTGCCAGTAGCTCTGGATATTATTAAAATGCTGCTATTTTAATAATTATTGGAATAGCTAAAGCATATGGGGTTTTGTTACCAAACTGGGTATCAGTAGTAAATCCATCCATGCCAGGTCAGTGGCACTGAACACCAGGCCAAATCAAATTCTTCTTTGCTCTTAACCTCCAAAGACTGGCAGTCGTAAGTTCTTCACACAGGTGCGCGTTGTTGCGCACATACGTTTATTGCCTTGTGTGATGAAGATGTTCGAACCGGTTAATTCCTGTGATCCAGGTAAAGAACCTTATGAGACGAGCTTTAAGAGAGTTCGACTGAAGTACTTCTTCTCCAGTATTTCCAATCCCACAGGGCTGTGAAACCTGAAGCATGTATTGTATTAAAAAGCAAAAAATACATAAAGTTTCATATAAAATAATGTTTATACTTCTGTTAATGGCTAACTTCATTCCAGCTTTATTACTTGATTAATTAATTTGAAAATTCCTTTCTTCGTAAAAGTTTAAATGATGCTGCCCATTTGTCAACAGAAATCCAGAGGCTGGTTTAAAAGGTTTTTAATACAACACATCTCAAATATTTCCTGCATTCAAAATAACATTCCATCAACTTTCTTTGGCACATAGAACAATGTGACACACATCTAATTGAAGTGCAAAATGTCTAACAATTCACTATGCAAAGTTCTAGCAGACGTGTTAAATCCATGACACATCTCCGTAGAAAGTACATGTATGATTATATTGACATCAAATGTGATTTTCCTTTGTACAACAAAACCCCAAAATACCATCCCATTTTGCTGCCGAATGCTCATATTAAAATTGTTGTGGAAAGTATTGCAGTTTGGATGAAACACTGTTTACCTGTGAAGCTGTGTATTTCTCCAAAGGACTCTCTACTCTTGGAAGGTTGATCATAGGCATGTTAGTCAAGTTGTCAGTTTGGGGTTTTTCACTCAGCAAGGTTTTCCCTTTAAAGTTATGGACCACACAAACCACCTTTAATAATGAAAAAAAGGAAGTACAAAAGAATAAAAGAAAACATTTCAATTGGGATTCATTTTTACAAAAGAATCATAATCCAGTATGGCGTAAACAATAAATATCACCATATTCCCTGTCATTAATTTAAGGACTTCCTGTTCTACAGTAGTATGTGCTCTAACTTATCTTTTCTTATGCTTAAAATTGCCATAGCAACTAACCACCCTGATAAATACAGCTTCTGAAAAGGCTTTTTGAAGCAGGCATAAATGTAACATTAAATGGTGGAGAATTAAACATTTCCATAAGAGAAAATTGACAGGAAATTAGTAACACGAATAACCTTATCTTCTTTTAACATAAGTGCTTTCTTTATGTTACTTCATTTCACTGAATGGAGCACAACACTGATGGAATAATAAATGCAAGAAGTATGAATTGAAAATAACAACATGTTCAAATGGATTTACCCTATTGTTTATATAAACAGAAATCAGCTAATTGGTTTGCTTAAATTTTTCAAAGACAAAGTAATATTTAGAAACTATAAAAATGATGATGAGTAGTAGTACGGCTATTTTAAGCTATTAAAACCACTTGCTGTTAATATGCAATTGTTACACAGTAGTATGCAATTTGTGTTCTGAAGACTAAAGGTATTGATGTCTTCTAGATATCAAAGCATTCTTAGAAAATAAGACACCATCATCAAAGTTGTTTAAAACTGGCTTGGTTCTGTATCTCTGTATGTATGTTTCAATAAAATCATTTATACAAGTAATACCATATCACTAATTTTACATTTGAATAAAGGCGGGCATTCTTTACACCATTGTTTTACTATTTTTTGTCTTTGACACATTCAGTATTTTCCAAAATTTAACATTTTAAATTGTTCGAATATAAACAACAATAAAAAAATATATAAAAAAGTAGCATGTGAGGTAACTTTGTGAGAGCCATCTGTTAATAGGAAAAGCCTGTAGAATCAGGCACACCTAATCTGAATGAGTAATTAGTCTGATTGAAATTCCACATGAGGGAGAGGAGCTGTCAGGATAGGCTCTGCATGGAATTATCCACACCTTCACGTTAATTGAGAGACTTATAAGAATAGCTAGATGGCTGAGTGTGAGAGAAGTCTAGATGACATACATGAGGAGTCCAAGTCCAAGTCCAAGTCCAAGTCCAAGTCCAAGTCCAAGTCCAAGTCCAAGTCCAAGTCCAAGTCCAAGTCCAAGTCCAAGTCCAAGTCCAAGTCCAAGTCCAAGTCCAAGTCCCATAAGTCAGTTGCAACATCAGGGATGGAATTGTTAATTTACAGAGGGTTGTCCCTGGCCAAATAGGATAGTTAATAATGAATTTCCATGCTGTTAGTGAAGATCTAGTGCTTGATGAAGAGTCAGCTTAAGCTGAATTGTTTTTATACCTATTGTGACTGGGTGACATGGAGTGATCCTGAGTGTTATAGTACCTGCTTGTTAAAGAGTAGTGACACAGGGACTTAAGAATTGGAAGACCTGGAATTAATTAGGTTGAAAACTAGTACTTAGTGATTAGATGAAAAGATCTAATAAAATCTAAGCAGTACTGTATGTAATGTCAGAGTAAAGTTTAATATGAAGAGCAGCCAAGAAAGAGGATTGTAAAATCTTTGAGAAGGGTATACCCTGAAAGAAGTAGGATCCTGGAGGGGGTCAGAAAGAAACTTATAAAATGCAAAAATCTAAGGAGACATACTGATTGAAATGGACTTTAGAGCAGTGGGTGTGTGTGCTAACAGATGTGCCTTTCCTACCACCCAAATCCATTTCTATTTTTTTTTTACCTCGGTACAGACAAGCAGTTCAATGATAATTGAATATTAAAAGTACTGTCAAAGAATTTTCTTTGTTTTTAATGCCTTATGAATAGATCTGCATATGTTGTGTATATCCTGTAAACACTACACTATATGTATATATTTTTTATATAGTGTATATAGTGATCTGAAACAAAGGAGGTCTAGAGAAATAAGGGGATATATTTAGGTTCACATAAATAGCATTTATATGAGGGTTTAAAATCCTGTTTTCTATATGACTAAGAAAACTCACTTCAGCCTTCAGGCACAGAAGTTCAAAGTGGTACCTTAATAAAATACCATTTAAATATCCTTCACAATCAATTAGACTGTGTTTGACATAATCATGGCCAATATTTAATCAGTGTGAAAAGAGAAATGTCTAATGCGTGATTACCCTGGAGTCATATAAGAAGTGAGAGACCAAGTAGTATTCTTTTATAAAATGCCTATCCCTTGAAGTATTGTACCACTGATTCCTGTTGACTGGTTTTATGTGCCTCCCAAGATAGAAGAGCTCAAGCCCTGTCAGGATGGGTTCTGGTTTAATCTTATCTGATGCTGTCTCCTTTTAGCATTTAACAGATTTTTGGAATAAGAAGTTGATAAGTATCATGTGTTTCATCTCTGTGTACGATTCTACAATGTACATGCAGTAGAGATGGGATTCTGATTTTAAAGATCAACTCAGAGAGTGAATATATAATCTGTTTAATAGCGTATTTTGCATTGTGATGCCAGTGCATAATTATCTACAATATGTTCTTCCAAAATGCCAAAGTGATTTAACTGTAATGTGCGTTTTTACCACAAATAGACAGGAATTTTGGTAAAACAGACTATGACACATGGCACAAACCAAAAGCCTAAAGAGTGTATTATTCCCATCTGAGGTCATGTGGATAGTTTGCTATCTCCCTTGACTCTGTTTCGTCTTACAGTACTAAGACTTCAGAAGCCTCTGGGCAGACAGACCTGTTTTTTCACCCCTCCTGAACCAACACAATGGAACATGCAATCTTACCAGAAAAGTTGCTATCGCCACTCCTATAATAAATCCTGCAATGACATCTGACCAATGGTTTCGGTATTCTGCTACCCGATTTATTCCAGTAAGAAATGCCAAGCACATCAACCCCAGAGACAGCACAGGCTTCGCTAATCTCGATCCTCTGGCTTTTACTGTGCTGGTGATGTACATCTAGGAAATAAAAACGAAGTTGTTTTTCAAGATGCTGCAGTGATAAAAGCCAAGCAACTGGATTAATCCCATTGATTGGTTTTTCAAAGTTCTTTAAAACATGCACTTCCAGCCACATACCGTACAAAATTAGCATTTTCTTTCACTTCTTAAAATTTTTCACTAGGAATAACAACACTCAAGAATCACAGTAAGTGCACCAAAAGGATTATGGAGTGTTGAGTGAAAATTTGGCTTAACCCGCTAGGCTGAGGGCTGACCTTCTGCCCAGAGGATGAGGAGGCTGGAACCCCCATGAGGAGTGAGGAGTGACCAAGGGGCAGCTGCAAAGGTGGAGGTGGGATGCAGAAAGACATATTGTATGTGAGGGAGAGAAGTATAGTATTTATAGAGTTTTAGGACAGGAAATGACATCTGGAGTGATAGCTAATTACTGACAGCCAAGTCTGATTGAACCTGGTTCTTGTCATCCCTGCCAAACTTTCGTTACAAACTCTACTAGGTTACTATCCCATTGAGAACCTGGGCTGTAAAAACATATTTAAAAGTGTGGTCTGAGGAAAACCAGGCAACTAAGAGTGTATGTATGAATCACTAAGCTTAATAAATAACTTGAGCTAAACGTGGATTTTTAAATGTCATGCTTCCAGTATAAATCATCTCAGAAAAGTACAGGATAACGTATTTTAACTATTTGACATTTGTAGAAAACTATACATAATGAAAGTAATACAGATCAGGTGTAGTGAAGATATTGATCACAATCTAGTGTATTCAAGAAAGTTATCAAGTAGATAACTCTACCAGAAGAAACACAGACCATTATTTTTGTGCATGTATACTTTGCCATACACAATATAAATGTATTTCTTGAAGATGAAGATAAAAATGTAATGAAATAATGGAAGGGCATTCATTGCTTTAGCCCGAGGGGAGTTGTGTACAGTACCTCTAGAATAAAAGCACTTTCATTCAATCCACAGATTAAAAGAGACAAATCTGTTTTGTACTCAGTCAAATTATGTTTCCTCGACGTAAACACAAAAATTCATATCTAAACAGAAGGAACATTATAAACATCATAAACACATTCCGCTGTTGTCCTTGAAAGAGAAACAAAACCTTAATGTATTTTCATATCTTGACCATGTGTTAAATTAGAAAAGAGTGTACTGAAACTGCTTGTGTTTTTTTCAAGAAAAAACCCATATTCCAACCCTAATGACATGTCTTTTTATTTATGTCTTTTATATATAAAGTAAAGTAGCAGCCAACTGTATGTAAGACAAATGCTGAGATTCAACATTAAGATGTAAATTAAGCATTGCAGGATGACATTTACTGTATATTGGTCTCCAGATACAGCATGTGTAAGTCTCAAACTCTATAATAAATACTGTCTCACTTATTTACAAAGACAACTGAATTCTCCTTTCTGCAATATATACTGTAAGCAACAATTTGAAATCCTTCCTACACTGTCTGCAACCACACACTTCACACAAATATCATAATACACATACTGTACATGTACAGAGAATTTTCATCCTTCATCCAGCTTTAAATCTGACTGACTCCAGCCACTCTCATAGAATAAAAGGAAACTCTATTTTAACCAGCGAAAGGAGGGAATTCTTCTCATTGAGCAGCCCAGCTGCAACACCAGCAGATCCAGTGCCTGCTCCAGGAGGTGCTCAGAAGAGCAGCTGGTGCCGGCTGTAAGCTAAACAGGGAAAGCTAATAAAAAAGAAATGAACTCCCCAGAGCAGTGATGTCTATAAACCACCAGGGAAGGGCAGCAAACATAGGAGTGATATAAGATGAGTTCTATGTACAGTATTAGCAAGTTGTTCTTATTCTTTAAATTTTGGTTTCAGGTTATTTCTTGTGGGAAAAAAAATCTGCCAACATTCTGCCATCATTACACCCTTCGATGTAATGTTAATTCTCTTCAAAGGAAGGTTGTTTTCTTAGTGATACAAGAGAGTCATTTATGAAGGAGGTCTTTTGAAAGAGATTTATTCAGAACTGTCTCAACTCTCACATAGCAAGAACACATTATTTACATGATGTTAGTAAGCTCATTTTCTGAGCTTGTTTTCTACACTCACAAAGTTTGATCTTTACTAGTAAGTAAATTATTCACTTGCTTAGCCTTGAAATAAGGCCTTCTGTTTCTACCATGAGGAACAAAATACAACACACTGTAGAAACTAAAGCATTGGCAGGTGATTATGATGTAACTGGAATCAATCTAAGTTTGTTTTTGTTTTCCACAAATGGAAATTAAGAGGATGTACTTAGACGTTTTTTAACAATAAGGGTTTTGGGATTGTGGAACAAACTATCCAGCCGTACATAGATGGAAGTGATCCTCCTATCAATAAACTACAAGCAACGAAATAAATTAGATGGGGTGGATGGCCCCTCTCATTTGTAATATTTTTCCATTTGAATAACAGTGGCAGTTTTTTAGAGTATACTAAATAATTTTTCTCTCATGCCATGCATTTCCTAAATTTCCCATATTTTCCCTCATTGTTTCCACACGTCTTGACGTTTTCATGTCCAGCTTTTGCCACTGGCTTCATTTACTTTAATTGTGGCATGCTAGACAGCAATATTTTTTTAAGAAGATGCAAATGGATCATTTGCTATTGTAGAATTTGTAGAGGACATATTACTAATATAATTTCAGATTTGCGTCTTTCAATTTGGCATCAAGTAATGAATATAGGTTCATTTCATAGAATAAAATGTTCCATTTATTATAGAGACAGACATTTTTGATTACAGCAAGGCTGGTGTGTGGAATGAATGGAGAAGTTTGTGACTGTTCCCAAGAATATGATTTCAATAACAGTACTGTATGTCCAAAGAGAAAGCTGGATTTTAATTAAAGATAGAGAAATCTTTGTTGTAATCAAGTTCTAAAACAAATTTATCTTTAATTCCCTTCTTTCAATAGAGTGAATCTAATCAACCAAAACGATGAACATAGACAGACTTTCTTGTTTGGAAACCATTGCAATTTTTATTTCTCTACTATCACAGACAAAAGTATAGACATGTGCACTTACCGAATAGTGCTATTTCCATCACTTTCACAGGTAATTAGGAATTAGGTAACTCTATTTAGCAGATACAAAATAACCCAGCTTTGTACTGGGGTTTTAAGAATTATTTGGAAATTAGATTTTTTTAAATAATACATTTATTTAATTTATAATATTTGATGCTACATAGATATAAGCAACAGGAAGAAGATTCTTCACAATTACAAAAAAATCTTTTAGCTTTAGCAGTGTTATCAGTGTCCCACCAAAACTTTAGAATTCAAGGCCGCTGCATTTTGGAATATGTAAATGCTTTTAGAATGTACATGTCATGAATAGCAATAAACAAACATTTTAAACAATTAAATGGCTTTTTTATAGCTGGTGATAAACCAATGTATTTTAAAATCTGCTTTTTTGATTTCCAGAATTAAGAATAACAGCTTCTATCCTGGATAAAACCAGTGGAAAACAATATAACATCTGACCTACTTAATCTGTTCAGATGTTAAGGGTAAATAGTGCATGCAAATATTGCCTGTTGGGCAGAAAGTCTTAGTCAAAAGGCCCTGTGTGCTAGATGTCACAGATGAAGCCAATGCAGAGGCTAAAAATCATATTACTAATAATAATCCCCACTGAGTTACTAATTATTTTATCTTGAAACGAAAGAATGTCATTGTCATCTATTCTACACCCTATGCAGAATGATCTTTATTGAGTGATGTTCTTGTTAAGGAGCAAAAAAGACAGCACATTCCGACTAAGAAAATGAAAACTAAAGCACAAAAATGGCTTTAATCAATTTTTAAAGTGCCACTTCAAGCAATTCAATTCCTACGGCAGTGTATTTTAAAAGACAATTTTAACACCAGCTGTTACACATCACATCAGTTTTACCCATTTAGGAAAATTCACAGTATTAGTGTTTTTTTTTCTTCATTTTTTACTATTTGCCTTTAATCTAAAAATGGCTTTGGAGTGGGATATATTTTTGGAAATGTGATTATATATTTAAGACCTACTGTATACAGTATGCTAAGAAAATGTAGAGATATTTAAATAAAATTACCAAGAACTATCCATAAATGGTTTTAAAATGTCTTTAAATGTACAGTATACCATGTACTTTATAAACACTATTTTTTAATTCTCATTTACTTATGGGAAATCTTAACATCTGTATGCTAAGATGTAAAACACTATAACACAATTAAGAACCAATGAGCCTTATGACAAAAGAAAGCTGTATTTTCGGCTAACTGAGCATCAACAGAACCGGAATCATGTGTCCAACTTATTCCTAATCATCCAGAGATCTTGGTATTGCTAAAGACCAATGCATTTCTTTATTTGAATATTTTAAAATATTTTTTGTATACGTGTTACATGTTACATGTTACACGTGTTACATGAGACCTTTAAATATATTAAAAGCTTCCTTCTAAACTCAATACAGTAGAAGGTAGGTATATTTTAACCTTCCTTCTATATAAAGTTATTTAGCAGAATAGTTAGCAGTTGTCATTTCTAAATATACAGTACAAGGGCCATAGCAATTCATTATTATGGGTATTGTACCCACCATGTTCTTTAAGATTCTGTTTATAAAGCTAATGATTTTGAAGGTCTTCATATTACAAGTGTAAATGTTTTTTTGATGGAATGTTTATTAAATAGTCAGTTATGCCAACATACATTAAACAAGAAATTATTTTAAAATGTCTACTGCCATAAATTGTGTGACTGACACAGGAATGATTAACCTGTTCAACATAGAAGGGTTTTAGCTTTGTTGTTTGTTGTTTAGATTTGTTTACACTGTACAAAATTCACTTACTGGGTTCCCAAAACACAGCTGAAAGAGAGATCCCTGTTACAACAGAGAACATGTAAAATACTGAAGGATGATTGCTTTGTGAATTGGGAATTCAAGATATAATCTCCCGTGCACCATTTACAGAATAACTAGATGGAGCCTCAGTATGTAATCCAGTGTGGTATAGTCTAACGACAACCTCTCTTGTAAGTCAATAAAACCTTCAGAGAAGCAAACCTCAGATTTCAGGAACAGCCTGGTACAGTATGTGTAACCTTCATCAACATTTTTTTTTAATTCAAAAATAATTTTTCCGTGTTGAAAGCATGGAGACGAGCATTAATAAATTCTTAAATCATAAAGCATCAACTACTGTCAAATTGAACACTTTTGAAACTCAAGATGAAAATGAAATGACTAGTATTAGACAGTAGATGCTAACAATGTGTACTTACAGCTAGGTAGAGGGCTGCATAAACACTGAGTGCTGCCTCTTTTGATGGGAATGTCTTTCTGGCTCTTAAGATGTCATCTTCATTGCCTGTGCAGGCCTCCTGGTGACTGATGAACCGAATGGCCTGTTGACAGCCCAGAGCAGTGTAATTGGGTTTACAAACAGTGAGGAAATGTGGTGCAAGGTTCCCCGTCACAACCTGTCCAGCATTAACGAATATATCGGTGGCAAAAAGTCCAAATATATAGACACCTACAAAGAAAGAAACGAGTTACTATATGACTCACTTTACTATATATTCACTGTAAATGGCATTCCGATCTACCTCATACCTCAACAGGTATTACAATTCTGATCATTCAAAATGTTATCCCAAATCCTCTACAAAAAGTGTACAACTAGCACAAAACAAACCAGTGAAAGAAACTTCATCTTACCCAAATAAAACCCAATCAATTTTTTACACAAGAACGGAAATGTGATAGTACATTATATAATATTTTAAATACTTCTCATGTAGGAATTATATTTCCATGTATTAATATATGTTCATTCAATAATTAAATCAAGTTTGGATATCATACTGTAAATATGTTTTAACAAATAAATTCACATGTTGTCTGTCTAAGATATTTGCAGGAAGTAGAATGCCATGCACTTTTTAAAGTATGTTCAACACTGTTCCCTATGGCCACTAATTTGAAATTTTCTATGCTTAGTTTATTAAGTTGACAATAGAAATATTTAAAGGAATCATAGGCAAATGTACTTGACATCTGCTTCACTATCTTAAATATTTTATTCAGTTCATGATCCGTATCTGTATGTTCAATTTTTTGTCATTACAAAGTTTAAACCAAAGTCATGTGTCTGTTGGCGTGTTAAAACTCATAACAAGTTTTCAGCTTAAATTAAATTGTTTTCATTTAAAAAGGAATAGATATGTTAACACTGGTAAAGGAAAGGAAGATGAACAAGAAACAAAGGGAGGATATCACTGAAGACATACAGTATCTATCACAAATCAGTTATAGATCCATAAGGTTGATTCACAGTTCATCTGCTCTTAAACAACAAATTATGAATTCCAGTTCAGTGCATTTTAATTGGACAGAAACTCTTCTTGAATTATTTTTGTGCTTACAGAAACTTTCAGTGTCACATGATCTAGAGACACCATTTTGAAGCACAAGCAGTAAGGGTTCGGTGTTGTCTTCCAACAGCAGGCATGTTGTGCCTTCATACAGTACAGTATGGAGTCCATTTAAAACAGTAATTACAATACATGAAAATAAATACCCTTTCTAAAGAAAGTACATTCTAACAGTGTCATTGCTGACAACAGAGGGGCACTGCTGTTTTAAAGTGAGTTTTGGATTAGTTGTATTTCTTGTCAAGTGACATCAGATTTCAGTTACTTTCCATTAATTTAAAAAGAAAATGACTGATATCACCTTACTTGGAGAAACCCAGAGTGCTGTGCTTTCAAAAAGAGAAAGACGTGATTGATGGTGTTGTGCCACTAATGAATTAACTAGAAAACAGTATACTTGGGGATATTATGTTTGTCTACAAAGAGCCAGTAATCAAAACACAAATGAAATTTGTTGCTAATCAGTAAGGTGCTAAGCCTTAAAGCCTTCAAAAATTAAACTTCAAGCAGGAATAATAAATCATTGCCATCTAAGGCTGGTACTTTTTTTAAGAAAGTTATCCAAAAGCCTGCTGTTTTTTTACAGAATGCCTTCCTGATGGTATAGTCCAGTTGTATTTTTCACTCTTTTTTTTCTATTGTAATTGAATGCTTTCTTTTCACGATTTACTTTAAGCATTGTTTCCTGTTGGCAGCAGCAGGACTGTTTCTTTATCTGTGGTACTGTATGATGTATCTGAAGGGCTGCAGAAAGTGGCTCACACCAAGGGTCTCAAATTCAGCTCCTGCAGGCCCTGTGTCTGCTGGCTTTTGTTCCATTCTGAGTAGCAAATTAAACAATCCGATTATTTATTATGTTCATTTTCTTAGTCTTTTACAGTTGATTAAACATTCACTATATTAAAGACACCTGCAAAACACCTCAGAGCCTGGTTGGAAATTATACCGCTAATTAAATAATTACACTAACTGTGTAAGTGAACAAGCTATGACAAAAACAAGACAGTAGACCTCCAGTAACTGAGTCTGACCACTGGCTTTCACACTTGAAATACTGGACTGCAGTTTATCTCTAGAAGAAATCATCACTGTCCTGGAATGTATTTATTTAAGGTCATCCTGTTAATTACTTGTTGTGTTCTATTTTGCTTCAGCATCTTGAATATACTGTATCTCTCTGGCTGAATTTTGTAGTCTTGACTTACACAGTAAATCAAGCATGAATGCCCATGTACTGTATTTGAATGTGCTGCTAGAATATTAATGGGGGTTTCTGTGGTATCTTAATTTAAGAAGAGTTTAAGAGTTTTAGTAAATATCACCAGAAGGACATAACATTAACATACAGAACATATTAGAGGAAAGATGTTTTACACTACTTGCCCTGAAAGAACCTCAGCAACTAATTTAATTCAATTTACTTTACATTGCTTCTCAGCATTTCATGTGTTTTTTAGAAAAAAATAAAATTTGGTTTTCTTCTTGATTTCAGCAACAATTGTTTATATTTTCAGAATGATTTCCATATTTATGCCCTTTGACACTGATGCTGCATCTATGACGAACCTCATGGATCATGGGCAGGTAGGAAAAATGAAACTCACACTGGTACAAACTTTGATGACCGAAATATTTCTAAAATTAAACTTTAAAAAGTGAGTCATTATACACATTTTAAAGACTGCAGGTTTCACAGCAACTGACATCATCTGAAAAAAGGGAAACTACTGTAAAAAATGTTCTTTCTGGTTCTGTAAGGTCAAATACATTATTTTGCTGTAGTCGATGATTGCAGGCGATGCTAAGCAGAGAAAAAAGCCTGCAGTTACTGTATGTTACAGCACATGTGTCACCAATTTATACAGTAGCTTTCATGTATTGTATTTGTAGAATTATTTGATAAAAAGCTAACCCCTACAAATAAGACAATATTCTGCTAATTTTCTATGTAAGATCAAAGACTGCAATTTCATTTACTTTCGTTTTATTTCCAGCAGCACCAAAGCATTATTTTCCTAAAATTTACCTGTTTGCTAATATTGCTTTGCTGGAATGAAAAATGTGATCATGTGAAATGTCTAGAGTTTAGGACTGGTGTGTATATTTTTCTAGGCTTGGACAACTGACTCATAAATTTAGGTAACCGGAATGATAACCTAATTAACACCCAAGTATTTGGTGTAGAAAATGTTTGCACAGACTTAGAAAGCAACAAGATATAGCTCCATGAATTGTATGTGTATAAGCTCTCCTGATTCCATTTGATCACTGAAGAACTCATTACTCATTACTCATTATTTAATAATTATTTTTAGTGTATAAGGCAGCAAAACAATGAATTTCCTTAAGGGTGTAACACCATATGGAGAAAAGCCATCTTGAAACAGGAATATTTAGTCTGCATTGTATTGAGATACTAAAGCAGGAAATAAATAAGGATTAAAGCAGCCTGAGTGGGATTTTCATCGAGGCACAGAATATAAGGCTTGTAGTATTCCCATCTGGACCAAGCATTTAAAACAGAAAAGAATCTGTGGGATATGTGACGAATACAAAGTGTGCTTCTTTCTCATGAAGATTATCATTGATGTTTTTTCCCCTCTTAGTTTACATAGCCAGCAGCTTTACACTCATTTTTGGAGCACACTTTACTAGGAGACAGCGAATGGAACCCACCTGATTCCATCAGGATTCCAGAAGTAAATTAATTATACAGATGAAAGGGTGCTACACAATGTGAAGTGACTTATTAACATGAAAACAATAGTGTGTTACACATCCAAAAATATGGTCATGTAACACAGTATTTTCATCAAAGACAAGGTTGTGATTTTTCCATGGTGCTTTGTGTGAATGTAGTAATAATAGAATTAAACATGTGTAGGTGATATAAGAGATTTGAATCCTATTATGAAAACGTCCACATTGGTTGGAATTTAACATAAAGCAAAACATTTTTCTCCTGAAAGCCAACATCATGTTTCTTCTCTCGTGCAAGTAAACATTACTGATCATAAAATGAAGTGACAGTTAGCAAAAAGTCTGTCATACCAAGGAACCTGACAGTTCTGCGCACAAATGGGTTGAGGTAACAGCAGTCTCCAGTGACTATGGTCTTCTCACGGTTGTCAAAATCTTTTGTAGCATACTGAAGGAAAAACAGCACAGATTCTGTAATTGTTATCTAAAAAGGGAGAAAAGAGAGAAACTAAGTTAGAAATTAAGTTGCTCAGGAATAATGCAAATTAGTGATGATATTCAGTTCTCAAATCCTCTGCATAAAGTATTGGTTTCATGTGCATGTGACCTTCACTGAAAGAATTCAAGTGGCATCTGAGAAGCATATGCCTATGCTACTTACTGTATGCAATGTTATACTGTCAGTAAAGCACATTTTTAGAACTTTTAAAATGTAAGATACACATTGAAATTGATCATTCTGATTTGATGGGAGATTATTTCATAAATAAGAAGGTAAAATCAATTGTGATACTACTGAACTGCACTAAGAATCACACATTACACACTAAACAATATTTACACATTCTAAAGTTAAAATGCAAACCATTTGTAATTGAATCAATATACAGTATAGCACTTCTCTATTTTAGTGTTACTGCACTAAATTACACAATACTGCTTTATACTGTATGTTACATGGTAAGGTGGAGATGTCAGACACTATACAACAATATGAATTACTGATATACAAAGCCTACTGTATATATTATTCATTTTTTTAACTATCATATGAGTCTGTTTATTATTCAGAATTAGCACAGATTAGAGGAAAGCTGTTGAGACATTCCTCTTTACCATTTTCCTAAGTGCAAATAAGAACATACACACATTACAGAAATGTATGGTTGACAGATTGTCACTTCCTCATGTACTAAAGGCATTTGAAAGTACATACATTGGGTAACTGTCATTGGAAATGACATAAGTAATGCAAAAATGTCATTTTGTCAAGCACAAATGCTATGAGCATTTGTTCCATGTGTCTTTTTTATCTTTAAACACTGTGGACATTTGATCTTGAAGATTCAGTCATCAGCCTCCTGGGGTATTAATAATAGTTATTCTATTTCAACATACAGTACCTTAAAAGCAGCCATCAGAAACAGAGGCACTATAAAATGTAACAATAATTTTTGAAAACAGCAATTTTAAAGTATGTTGTGCCACGTTCCTTACTTTTTGAATAAGTATTTAGCAATAAAATTGCTTTTATTTAATGCATCACTGGCACAGAAATACAGGTCAATTTGCAGTCACAAATTATTTCACAGTACAAAATATTTGATTTGCTTACAGCTCAATATTTCAAAATGCTAACATAACAATTCAGTATTCAAAACATGTATAATTTATTAATGCAATGTTTGTCTTGCACCTTATGTTAGGTGTAAATGTACAAATGTGTAAATTCAATATAACTTTGAAGAACAGTCAGATAGCTTGATATACATTTTTCTGAACACTGAAGTGAAATCAGTTTCTCTCGTGGTAGGTTTATGTGGTACTTTTATTTAAGCCTTTTATTGTGCTTTGAATAATAGCAGGTTGTGACAATGATAATAAATCTCAGATTATGGGGAAAATACTTTAATACTATGAAACCAAAAGTGTGCTTTTAAACTGAGTTATAAAATTTTTATTTGAGGACTTGAGATTTTTTTCAGTTTTGCATATCTTAGGCAGTAACCGCAAGCAGCAATGGCTGGCATTGCTGCCTCACGGTGCTGGGGCCTTGGATTCCATTCCAGACTTGGGCTGCTGTCTGTGTGGAGTTTGCATGTTCTCTCCGTGTTTGCATGGGTTTCCTGGTGCCCTGGTTTCCTCCCACAGTGCAAAAACATGCTGGTGAGTTAATTGGCTTCTGGCAAAATAGGCCGTAGTGCGCGTGTCTTCGCCTGTGTGTCTGCCCAGTGATGGACTGGCATTTCGGCCAAGGTATAACCTGCCTTAGGCCCATCGCTTGCCGAGATAGGATCTGGGTCCCCCATGACCCTTAATTGGAAGAAGCAGTTAGAAAATAGACAGATGGATGGATATATATGAAAACTGAAACAAAAGGAAATACAAATGTTACATCTTGATGATTCATTACTAGCAGATTACTCTGTTAATGATCATGAAATATTATGCCTGTTGAAACGGTAGAAAACATACCCCTTTTTGCACTCCTTGTTACCACCTGAGTGTGATATGACAAAAAGGTTAACAGCATATGGGCGGTAATTATATACTCTGTATATGCTTGTACTGTAAGTAAACGAGTGAACAGATAACCTATGCACACATAGAAAGCCAATAGATCTGCCTGTTTTAATCATACTATAATGAAAGGTAAGGAAAGGGAAAGGTTATTCAATCTATCTACCTTCACAAGACTCCAGGACAGTTCTCAACAGACAGGAAGCTGCATATTGTATTGTACTGTGTATTTTACTTGAGCACACCTACTGTAAATGAACACTATCATCCAGTACTGTAAGTGGATATACTGTAACAAGGCATTATACAGTACCATTGGCATGGGTAAAATAAGATCAGTGGATCCTTGGTCATCTCAAATGTTCAATTTTACTTTATGAAGCACTTTTCCTTGATAAATCCTGTTGATAGCATTTATGTTATCAATAATTAATCAATAATGGAATATCAATAATTTGGCTTTTCTTGTTAAACTTGATATTTTATATCATTTTGTCCTGATATTGCATATAACCTGAAACTATCTATCATCACATACTTTACATGTTTATTTTATATTTGTGAAGGTCCTAATATATACTGTATATTCTGTAATTGTAGTTTTTATGCTTTCATAATGTATTATCATTAAATACACCTCATCAAAAAAATGAGTTGAGTCACGTTACTTAACCTTAAGGCAAACACATGTGTAGTATGTAATGAGCAAAACTGAAAAGTCACTTTGTTTTTTTCCTTACATTGTTTTAAGTGGGCTGACCACATCAAGCTCCTGGTCATGTCATGATAACTTAGTTAGCTAGAGGCAAACAGCTGCATGTGAAAAGCAGTATACAAGCAATGGGAAAGGGCTGCTCTTTTAAAAAATTACATTTCTGCCATTCAGTGCTGTAGCTAAACCTCTTCTGTCTGTATTTTATCCTTGGCTACATACAGTATAATGTACTGTATGTAGTATGCATATGTGCACTAAGGACTGTAAAGAAAAATGCACATTGTATGTAAAGAAATTAGTTTAAAATAATTTACCTAGAATTATTATAAACATTCTGCTTCAACCCACTTAGTTGTAATTCAATATTTAGTCCAGGTAACATAGACCATAGATTTATATAAATATTATATATAATTTATATAATAATTGTTTGAGTTGCAGCCAAACCTTAAAACATCTTTTAGGATGTGCATCTAATAGGCTAGATTAAACCTCAAACTTCAGTATAACCATGAAGCACTCAGAAAATCCCTTAATATCTTCTTGCATTTTAAGCAATTCATGAATCCCTGAAGATGAAATGCTAAAAGCTTTATATTAGTTCAGCTCTCTATAGCTCGGAACATTTGATGGTGCAAAATATTTTATTGCAATTTTCCCATTAGTCACCTTTTGGGATTTGACAGACTGGCACACTGTACAATTCATGCATGATGATGAGATTATAATTTATCCCTGAAACATGGATTTGTCTTTCTCATTGTACGATTTCAACAGAGATGGAAAAACAAGAAATAGTGTGTTTTGAAATGGACAATAATGTCTGTTAATAATTGTAAGGGTTTAATTCACATTTGATTAATGTGTTTTGCATGCAAATCAAGATCAATTAGATATTCAACATGCAGATAACTAATAAAGATTATGTGTTGTTTTGTGTAGAAATCATTAAAATTAAAACAAAGGGAATAAAGAGATGTTTTTGTAATGTAACATTTTCCAGTGTATGGCATGCCCATTTAATACTTCTGACATTAAAAATAATCTATATTCAATAATCAGTAAAGTTACTTACAGTATTTTCAGTATACAGCAGCAGTGCCACCTCCTACCCTGACTGCAACACACCTCTGAAGCCAAGCAAGACTAGAACTATTCAGTACCGGGCTGGAAGACCTCAAAAGAAAACCAGGTTGTTGGATGGTAATACTAGTGGATTGGTAGATAGTTCTTTTCCCTCTGGACCAATAGTTCTAGACTAATTCCCCAGAATTGTACTGCGCTGTAGGAGGTAGAAGATATTAAACCAAGGTCCTTACATCTTTGTCAGTAACGATCCCGTGTGAGGTGGGAATACTCATTGACATGTACTGTACTCAGCTATATTTTTTAAATGTGTATGCTCGAATAGTGTTTCTTAGATCCATTCTAAATAATGAACATGCTTCATATGGGTATTATACCTCAGAGAGCTTTCTTTGCAAAGCATAATGCATGTCAGTGTAGACATAATATATTTCTCCCTAGGCACCCAAACGGTTATTATTTGTGCTGTCCTATCAGTAACAAGAGGAATGTAGTTTTACTTTTAGTTAGCTTTTTGTCCTTCCAGTAATCACATTTCTTATATTTAAATGTATGACATCTCAGCTAAACGATAATTCTCAGCTCCTTTTTTTACAGTTATAGTACTACATCAGGCTTCTTCCATCTCCAGATCAGTCTGAACAAGCCCAAGGCTTAATTCTGACAAACAAAAGGCAAATCTGGATGGAAATAAATTAGTACATTTAAGAGACCAAAATTTTCTAAACAGCTCATTTGTAATTGATTTATGTCCTTGTTTGCACAAAGTGGACACTATATACTGTATTGTAGCATTTTTTAAACAGAGGTTTTAACTCACAGGTTGTCATTTTACTTCCTATATTGGCTTCTAAAGATGCATGACCCTTGTAATGGCATTAGGGTCCAAACCATTATAGTAGCTTTTACTAATGAACACTGTTACCTCCATTGTGAAAAAAAGGTTGATATGGCATGCATTCTTATCAGAAAAGAGTGGTTTATTAATCCTCTAGGATTCATGTAGAGCCTGGAATGACACAGTTTGACATATTTCTCTATTTTCTTCAATTGTTTGAGCATTTTTGTCAGTGAGACAATTAAATTGGAAAGTAGTGTCCATCAACCCATCCGTCTTCAATTCCTGTTAAAGAGCAGGCAAAATTGTATCCATCAACAGATGAATTTATAAAAATCATTCAATACAGAAAAACTCATATACGGTAAATCATATACAGTACGCAATATCTTATAAAGTTTTAGCTAGATATGCATATACAATAAAGATATTCTGTTTGAAGAGTGTAGCATGTGATACTTGAACATGATTGCCCTAGTCAAAAGACGGATATAAAGTCTATATCAGGAACTTAGCTTGTTTGGCTGTGCTGGTGCAGCTGGCTGTGATTGTTTTCCCCACATCAGTGAATTAATTTGCTTTGGTTATCCAAAAGGAGCAGATGGGTGTAACACTTTTTGTGCAGTCCTGTAATGAACAGACTGCATTTTGATTTGTTCAATTGAATAAATAGAAATGCGAACACTGCATTTTGAACAAACAGGCAATAAACAGACGGCAATATGGTTCTTTCAATTTGCTCAAAAGGGGGGAAATGGGAAGTCTCTGACTTCTTTTCAACTAAATGGAGTTTAGAACAAAAGGCTGGGTGGAGATCCAACCCTAACCTCAACCACCTCCTACTTACGATAAAGGTGTATTCCATACTGAAAAGAGAAGAATCACAATATTTCAGCTGTGGAGCCTTCTCTGGATATCACAGCTGAACCATTGTTGCTTTTCTTCTCTTTTCAGCATGGAATAAACCTTTACGTGTTCCTTTGCAGCCTACGCATGCTGGCGTAGCTCCCTACTTGAACTTATACAGTAAGTATCCTGCTTCTTGCTTATTCACTTCATATTCATATCTCTCCCTGCACCCCATCTTTGTTCTGGTAGCAGCTCCCTGGCTCACTCCACATTGCTCAGTACATGAGTAACTCACTCACTCAGCCAGGCCAGTTACCCCAAAAATGCTCGCTGTTTGAATCCCATCTTTCCTTTGCCTTAATTAGGGTTTGAATGCTAACGCAGCAAGATACTGTGCTCAAAAAGAAGTAAACGAAGTAAAACAGAAATGCAGGTTTGTTTTGTGAAACGGATAGCACTTCTAATGTAATTTTACTTTGGTTGTAAGGAGCAAGGAGAAAGCACTACAGAACAGGGGCAGTATGGTGATGTGAGGGTAGGTTCCTGGATTTGATTCCATAAAAAGAAGGTGTGAGTATGTTAACCTGAACTCAACCTCTCAACCTCCCAAGACAAATTAGTTAGGTACTACTGTCCCTAAATTGTCCCTGAGTGTGTGTGCCCTTCAATAGACTGCTATCTTATCCATACTGTAGTTCAATCCCACATTAAGCTCTATACTCTATACTTCCAGGTCAGGCTCTGGGTTATCACAACCCTTACCAGGAACAAACTTTGTCAATAGAGAGATATATACATTTTTTAAAAATCAGATTTTTCTTTAATACAGCATTACAAACAAGAAGTTCAAATCTATTTTAATATATACTTTCAAACAGTTTATAGTATTTTTTGGTAACAGTATTTTCTAAGCCAAAGACATGCTTTTTTGTGATACATGAATTTACAAATCCTGTTTTATTCTATTTTAAACCAGACAATTCCCTAGGAATTGTTCAAATAGTATATTATATTGCAGAATTAAAATGCATTCGTTTTTTTTTGCCTTTACTTAAAATGATCTCTTAAGGGTTTGTAAATGTTCTTTATTTGTCTCTCTAATTTTCTTCTTCATTATTTCAACTCAACAAAACATCCCACATGCACGTTTTAAATTAGTTCTGTACACTCTATTATTTATACTTTACAAAAGGAAACATGGACTAATGACTGAGGAATTAGCATACAGTACATATAAGAAAAGCACCAGGATCTCCTTCAGATCCTCAAGCTTCTCATGATTAGCAAGAGACACATGAGTTTGTGCTATTTATGGACACTGCACTGGAAATACATCAAAGGTTTAAGAGTCATCAGTGCTAGTAAGCTTGCTAGTCTTTCACTAATAAAAGGATTTGTGGCCTTGCCCACAATAAACGTCAAATAAAATCTGATAAGGTGCAGTGTTGGCAACAACCACATCTTTTTTATCCTTTTAATGTCATTCTCTTAACAAACCACATATTCAGTGGAAGTCAAATGTGCCTCACTTTCAATGCATCAGTGATTCATCAAAGACAATAGCTTCTTAAATTCATATTGTGCTGGCAGAACAATACATAAACGAGCTATGTTAATCATTATTAACTTAATTAAAAGCATTCAAATCAAAGTGCCTGTAAATGATTCATAATATTGGACGGAAAATGAGTGTAAATAAAAGCTGAGTGGCAGAATGAACTCACATTTCCTCTTAATAGTGGTAAACACTGGTTAAATCAAAATAACAGATGAGGATTATTGGTGTTTAGTTATTTATTTAGTTAGAGAATAATCCTAAGTAAATAATTCCATGGACGTTTAATATTTCTTGATAATAAATCAGGTATTACTTTAGTTATGCATTTTTGCTGGATCATCCAGCAAGTATTGTACATTTCTTTATCTGCATTTATATTTCTACTACAAAGCTAATCACTATGATGCTTACAAAGGGAAAATAAATTGCAACTCAAGTATGAAAAGGATGCTAACTCAACATTGAGGGTCTGAGGACTGCTGGGAGTTCAGCAAAAGTGACATTACAATGTTAGCCACATCTTCCACAATGAAATCTGTTACAAATGGATTTGTGACTTCACTAGTTTTTCAATGTTGTGGCGTTACTTTTCTTTATGTTGAAGGACATCATACAATTTTCTTAATGTCTAAAACGTCATAGAAACACAACAGTCTGAAAAACTTAGGGATTTACAGTTTTGTTGAGACAATTTGCAGAACAAAGAAAATATATTGATGTGAACAGCCTTGCAGAATATTATGTAACCTTTGTGATAATTTCAGAATAAGTAACTATGGGCAACTTCTGATTGGCTTTTACATACAATTAAATGTATGTACATACAGTACATACATAATCTATTACTGTATACTCTTATGCAATAGCAATCATTGTGCTGTTGAGGACAAGTTAAACACAAAGACAAATCACCTACACAGTACAGTTCTTAAAACGTCACAAAGATCATAACACTTGGTAAGCTCCCCAGCATCATTGACTCATGTGAGCTAGGTTTACAAGCCCATACCCTCCAAATAAACTGTGCATCAATATGTTAAATATTTTTTATTTTGTCTGTTTCTCCTTACAGTAATAAAACAAGGCAAATTCAGGAAGAGGAAGAGGGAACAATCTAAGATTTTAAAGAATTTCCATACATTTAAATCAGTTGCCACAAAATAAAATACAGTAATAAGACCTATGATGTAATAAACTAGTTGCACTAGTATATGATATGATATATTTTAAATCATTCTAAATCCTGCTACTCTACTCTGAAAACGTACTACCTAATACCAAGATTAAAGGCTTCAATCTATTTTCCTTTAGGCTACCACAGTCAGTGATTATATAATCTTTTCATGTACTAATAATAACCTCTTCCAGAATTCTAACTGAATTCTGCTTGTCCCCCCTTCCACTATTTTCACTAATTCCTTTTGCAGGACGCTGCTCATTTTATACTGCCAGAAGTATTAACAATTATCAGTGACTAATAACAGAATGGGGAGGACTAAGAAGTGATACACTCTTACTGTATCAGCAATTTCTCCCTGTTTGAAACCTTTCATTTAAAAATTTGTTATAGCTAGGTAACTCCCACAAGTCATTATCTTTTGCTTAAGATGTGATTACAAATTATCTGGGGTTGCAAAAACTACAGTAGCAGTGTGAATCAAGACTGTCAACTTTTATTTTGTGTGTGTTGTCTAATCCTAAACACAACATTGAGTCAACAAAGATGACAGTAAGAAATAAGTAAGTAGTTGCAAGTAACAAAACAAAATACTTGGAAGCCCTTGAATATCATATGTTTTCAGCAAAACCTTCATATCATAACTTTTTCAGCAAATGTCTGCATTCCATTTAGATTCAGGGAACCTTGATAAGAGTATATCTTGTAATTCCAAATTAATGTAGAGTTTCCAGATTGTTGGTAGACCCTCACTTGCAATGTATCTGTGATTCAACAAATACATTAATTATTGATTATATACTTTCTAATGAATCAACGGTGGCCAAGTGAGTTGTTTAGATCTGCTTACTACAGAGGACAAGTATGAATACCAAACTCAGACATTGAGCGAAATAACTACCGCAGGCAAGTTTCATTTTTAAGGCAACTGTTGTTAGAGGTATATTTTTCATAAAATCCCCTTACAGAATGAACAGTACTGTATATCATGCAATTTTAATTAGTTCAGATATTAATACCATATTTTCCTGGCCAATGACATTATCTTTATCATTGTTTTTGTTATTACACACTGTATGTTTGATGGCTTCTCATTCATACAGTACATAATTAGCTGTAGCAGTAATAGTATTTTTAGCAATTACTGTACACTGTATTAATTCCTTGTATTTTACAGTGTTCTTTATAATTTCTCACAAAGCGCTTAACATATATTATGGGAGGCACCTAATCTGCAACTGAAGTGCAGCACCAATCTGGGAGACAGCACATCATCAGGTGGAGAAGTGAATTGAGAGGAAGCTTTAGGTAACAAGACTATACAAGATCAGAGTGTAGACTGGGGTTTTACAAGGATTTCCAAGGATTTGTTTCAGTGCCAGTGTACACAATGTGGGGCATTACATGGTAAAACAAAAGAAACATCCATCCATGCATTTTCAAACTGCATTTTCCAGTTCTGGTTTGTCAGGGAACCAGTACAGGCACAAGGCAGGTTACACTCTGGATAGGATGCCAGTCCATCACAGGGCAGACACTCACAGTCACGTCAACCAGGGCCAATTTTCCCTACCAGTAGGTTTTTGGACTGTGGGAGGAAACCGAAGCACTTGGAGAACTCTCGCATGAACACAGGGAGAACATGCAAACCTCATGCAGATAGCACCCCAGGCCCAGAAATGAACCCAGGACCCCAGTGCTGTGAGGCAGCAAAGCTAACCACTGAACCATAATGTTCAACCAGGCATGTATTTGGCTTATACGGTTTGATAGAATCAAGATGTCTTACATAGGATCAGACAAATACAGAGATGTACTGTAAAGCAGGATGTCGTTACAGTAAAAATGAAACCTTTTTGCCAAATGTCTAATCAAAGTAAATAGATTAAAAACAATAGGACAGAGCTTTAAGGGACACCTGAAGAGAATGGGACAATTTTGATCTTAAAATTCTTAATGGCAACAATTTTTCCCCAGTTTGACAAATAAAACTAAATACACTCTAATACCAGTCCCCAGTCACAAACTGCATGTCCAGAATTACTGGGTTAACACCCCTTCTTATGAACAGTGCCACAAGGCCAAGGAGTTTGGGTTTTGTCAAATCTGTGTCTATTTTCCACCATGTGATCATAATCTGTTTGCATTGGCTTCTGCATTATTGATATAAATTGGCCTCTGGGTGCCGTGTTTTCATCTGCTATTAATTTCACAACTGGAATAACAAAACCTGACGTAAAATTGTTTGACATACTGTAGGGAGGTAAAGTCCAATAAGCAGTGTAGATATCACAGTGTGCCATCCAATTTTGAAGGACAAGAAACATAACTGTACATTTCACTATTTAGGTAGAGTAAACCAAAAGCTATGAAAAACAAGATACTGGGTTAAGATAAATGTACTGAATCCTTTGGATAACAATAGTTTAATATTACTGTGGTAAATTAGGTGGAGTCTAACAATATGTCGTTAATGTGCAATTACCAATTAGTAAATGTGGAAGCGTTAAGGCTGGTCCCCTGATCTATTAGGGCTGAAAGCAGACACTATAGTTACAGAAATATACATCTTATTAATATTGGAAAAACATTTTTAACTAACTACTTTTAAACCAGCCACCAATTCAAGGATTCAAAAATATTGTGCTTCAGGTACAGTATCTTTGTTGTCGTTTCTTTTTTAAAAAAATGACACCACAATAAAAAAGCTGAAAAAATTCCATGGTGAATTTACAGCGTTGTATAGTTTGATTAAGACATTTCCTGTTTTGCTCTCCAATTTTCTGTTGTACACACAAACATGGAACACATAAACAACAAGCACAAATTCTGCATTGATTCACATTGAAGTTTCCACTGTTACTTCATGTATTGCTAATCAGGCTGGCAGATTTTGATTTCTGGTTGTTGCCATGACTAATAATTTAACCTCCCTATAAACAACGAAAATAAGTAATTGTTTTTTCACAGCTGTAACGGTTTGTAGCACCAACAAGAACCATTTTAAAGAGCTACTTTATCTAAAGTGGCCATTTACTATCCAATAACGATTGATCTTCTTTACTTCAGCCCCCAAGGTGTGCACTCCTCTGTTTCATGGGTTAAGTTAAATAATTATCTATTTAAGAATGCCTGTGACTTGTTAACGATGATGAATAGGATTACTTATGTGATTATTTAAATTAAGTAAATTAAAGTAAAGGTGTATCTAAGACCCTTACATTTTTCTCTTTCACTTCTGTGGTTTAATCCATCATTGTTTCCAAGCAAAACTCCCATTGTTTAGACAAATATCTGCTGCTTCTACACAGCCAGCAATGATAATAAAAGACAGGATGGCACACATCAGGACCCAATTCAGTGTTCAAGAGACAAGAGAAGACACGGTACTTGATCTTTTTGTACCTTGCTCAATTACAAATCAATTGCAAAAAGTCAATGTCAGCCAAACACCAGTCCCTTGCGATCCTTTTTTGTCACAATAAATAAACTTTCAGTCTATACAAAACCTTTCAATGCTTTCAAAAAGAAGTACATGTACAAAATGGGCCATACGAAATAGGCCATACATAAAGGGAAGCCATTAAAAAATCAATTGAATTTAAAAAATCACTTCAACAGCATGAACTATAATACTTGTAATATGTAGCCCACAACAATTTTAACTCAAATGAGTTTTAAAAGACAGTGAATACGAGATGTGAAAAGTGAGAAATGTATGAAGTAATGTATAACATAAAGACATAAGTGGTATTCTTACTGTTACTGTTTTTCTCCATCAAAGACTTCAGTAGAACAATTATCTCTTTCACCTGGCCTTTTATTGCATACATTAAAAGTGTACTACAGATGGAATTCTGTGTGTGTGGGTTGCAATATGTGGGTGTCGTTGCAGACTGTTATTATATGGTTGTATTTTTAGACCCTGCAATTAGATGCTGTGCTATGCATATTGAGTATATCAGTATGTTAGATCTTTAACATTTCCTTCATACTTAGGTACCTTGGGTCACAGGAACTGTCATAAATAATTTGTTTATTTTACTTTAGCAATTAATGCTGACAGCCACATTTAAACAGGCTGTTGTACCTATATTTTTAACATCACATTATACATGTTCATGGTGTGACATAGTATAATACAGACTGCTTAACATCACATCCAAATTAAAGGCTTCATTGTTCATCCTTTACATTAAGGGTGGTTCAAAGGGATTTTTATTATCATTTATAATATCCATTCCCATTCAGTTCATGAAAAAACAAGCTGTTTTCTAACGTGTTTTTTCTTACACGCTTGTGTAGAATAGACTAAGAATAGAAAGAGATGACAAAACTTAAAACGTAATTGGAGAATCCACTGATAAAAGCTTTTAGCTGTATGTAACATTTCTTGTTTCTATCTACTAATTGTTGTAGTGAAATCATGATTAAAGCCTACTAGTCCTTTGGTGTTGCTCACAATACAAATCTAAGGAGGCAGCAACCACAACCATTTCCACCCTACGAGACAGGCATCTCCGGCAGACCTTTTAAATGTGTGCATTCAACCTTTTCAAGTTGTGTACTTTCAGTAGTCAGTGGTGTGACTTAAGCAATTAAAATGCTGTTGCATTTCACTGTGTCACAGGTTCCATTAGGAAAATGAAAACTAACAATAACATATCAGTTTTCTGCAATACTGACAACATTAATTGTGATGGAGGCTGCAAATGAATTATTTCCCTAATTTCGATAAAAGTATTATTTAAATTAATATTTTACAATAATTAGACCGATTTCGGTTCAATATAATCAGATTAATAACAATGATTTGAAATCAAATTCAACTTGGTTTCTTTTGAATAACTGCAGGTGGTGCTAAACATTAAAAGAAATTAGCCAGACTCAAACGTGTTATGAGATATTATTTTAATTTTTTAAAATATCTTAACGCTGTGGCTTGCGTGTTTCCAAACATGAATGAATAAAACATGAATACAGAACGATGCTGTAGAACTCAGCCTCTTTATCTTATAAACTGGTTTTAGAGTACATATAGTATACTTAGGCTATTTTTTTGTATATGATTGTAAATACGACTAAGCAGTTTAAAGAAAGTCAAAATCTGGATTTGGATTGTTTCCAAAAGAAAATCCCGGGAATTTCAATATACAGTATGCTCTAGAGCTATTTCTACAGAAAAAGCAGAGAAACATCCTCTTCTTGACTACTTCGTTTTAAGTGAGGCATCTTCTAGGGCACACACTTTTGTGGAAATCAGTACCTTTCGTTATTTCGTTTACTGAGTTTGTGGTGTCCAAATCGAAAGGATTTCAATTTACTGCATAACAATCGCGTGCTACAATTACAGTATATTGACTGCAGAGCAAAGTATCTAGTACAACATGTTAAGAAGGCCGATTACATTACATTTAATCGTTAAACCTTTTAAATCATAATTCATCATGAAACACAAAACTTAACAATGAATTAACATCCTGTCAGCTCTTAATTGGTGAATTGCATATCTTTTCCTTGTTGACTAGCATTCATTGCTAGGGAGCGAACCCGTAAACCACTGTTGATAATTGAGAACTTGGCTATTGATCATTATCCCCAAGGACAGCGAATACAGTTCACAGTGTATAAAATAGAAGAGAGGTAACTTACAACAAGAGTAGGGACTCCCGCGACCACTGCATACAGCAGAGCTGGAGGGATGGCACTTGTATCCTCCGGTCCAAGATAGGGCTTCGTGTACGAGCTGTCAAAGCAGAAAAATCCTTGCACATGCACGTTGAAAGTGTCGGTGTACTCGAAGTAATATGCCAGCATGACAGTTCCTGCCATTATCACCAGCTGAAAATAAAGCATGATCGTGAAAGACAAAGGAAAGAACATTTAACAACAGGATCCAGTGTCATAAAAACACCACTATCTGTCTCCCTCTCCCTCCTAATGCAACCCAGTCATAGCTCCCTCCAGCTCTGTGTTTCTCCTGCATTCACAGCTCATTAGAAGGGCTAATCCATAAAACATTGAATGATCCGCAAAAAAATGCGCCCTCTTTCCACCGTCACTGTTTAAGGGCTGTGGATGTACTGTACTGAGGAGAGACCGAAATTAACAGAAAACGGTCGTGTCGGTTCGCGTCTACGAGGTTCAAGCAGTCACCTACAGTACTACTTGCTTTAAGCTCGAAATGATTGACACAGCGCTGAGCTCCATCCCCTAAACAGTTTTGCTCACCTCTAAGCAACTTGTCAGACCATTAGGCTTGTTCCTCAATAAGCTACAGTAAATCAATCACTGATTTCGGCTCAAGGGTGCTGATGTCGTTATTGTAAACTATGTGATTTGTTTTGTCGTTATTTGGAGTAAGATGCTGTTTGCACTGCAGTTTGTACCGCTTGGGAAATTTTAAAATGACATCTACAGAAAATCATCCAGAATTGTATCACTGTATCACTAAAAATCTAATGGAAATGATTTTTGTGGTCCTGGCTTTAATACATGAATGTTTACAGAAAAGGATGAATTGCTGTGTACAAAATAATTGAAAAAGAAAATACATTTCTAGTAAACTACATTTGTAGTTTACAGTAAATTACTACAAAATCCTTTTTTTTCTTATGAACCATAGTTCTACTTGAATTGTCTGTACATTACAGCCTATCAAAATCGAGTTTGCACATCAGTATTAGGGAGGTATGGCTATCACAAGTGCATGTTTGCATGTCCACATGCTTAGGCTTTAAAACAATCATCAGTGACTCTTACATCACTTCTAATTATTTTAATTTGTTTAACAGATAGAGGAATCGTATGTTTCAGCAGTCCATTAGATGTCTGATTTCTTAAATACCACAGAAGTGAAGCAGCCCTCTGAAACACAGGATAAATTAAAAATCAAATGTCTACTGGTGTATCAATACCATACCTACATTAATGCAGTTGGGCTTGAAGTTTATTTATTATCAATATATTTTTAGAATAAGCAAGTAATTCTAGAACCCAGTAAAGGACTTGACTGTTTGAGATGGAAAGGATTAGAGTGGGGAGAAAGTGCTCTGATTCAGTAATGATCTGAGAATGAGCCCCGCAAGCAGCTCAGAAGTTATCAGCTTTGTCACATTCATCTTGTTTTCAGTGTGTTGGCGTCAAGGGAACAACAACAAATTTCACATCGCCTATTCCTTTGTTTTAATTGAAAGAGTGTCTGGCTAGGACCCAGATTAGATCAATATTTCAAAAGATCCTCTACTCATGCACTACAAACAGTCCTGGCTCTAGTAAGAGCCCAGTCCCCCTCTCTGCTAAATTGATATGGGGACCCTACGAAATGCAAATGAAACCATCAAATTTCAGATTTAAGTAACCTAACCTGTAGCAACTGAGGCTATAATGACTTCCAAGAAAAAGGAAATGTTCAGAAAGGTCAGAAAACCTTGGAGAGTTCTACCCCACTTATCCAACAAAAAATGACTGATGGGTATTTTACCTTACTGTGATTGGGACATTTGTGGGGACACCACCATGTGATATTGTACTGTACTGTATGTTGGGCAACAAAATCTAAAGCTAAATTTACGAGAACATTTGATGGATGGTTTAATGTCAGGTAGAAGGAAGAAACATCTAACAAACATCCCAAACAAGTGATTTTGTTTATAATCTGTGGGTGTACCAAAAGTCTGCTGCAATCTATAACTAAATAGATTTAGCTTCCACTGAAGTGGAGTTACAGGTTTCATAAGGTACAGCTTGTATTGAGCTCACACACTAAAGTAACAAATGAATTGTACAACAGGAGTAAATACATGTCATATTTTGGTTTTGGCTAGACTGAAGTTCTGCCTTCTGAGCAAAGAGCTGATAAATGAGGTACAATCTCTCTTCATGAGAGATTACATGTCAGTTGGATTTATTGAACATTATGGTTGTTTACTACATTCTTCAGACCTAGTTACTAGAGCACCGAGAAGCACTGTAATAATTCCGAAGTATTTCAAAACACTATAATTTGTTCATTTTGACCTAAATCCATAATAAATTAAATTACTTGTTCTTCATTCAAACATATATTCATAGTCCTCCAAAGTACAATAAGCTATAGCTGTTCATCACAAATCCACCACCCAATTTAAATAATTTGATGTGGATAGGAGGATACCTAAATTCACCAATGTGAGAAAGAAAGGGAGACACACACTACGAGCATTTCAAAAAGAGACAATCATAATAACTAGGTCACAAGTACTTCCCAAAATATGTTTTAAGTCTCCAACCGCATGGTATTTAGAGGGTTTTCATAAAATGTGCCACTTCCAACTTGTTGAACCATAAGTTAATCAAATACATTCTGCTGCATAAATCAGTCTTTAGAAATAATTTTGTTAATGCTTTCTTTTGCCTTTTTAGAAAATGGTGCTGTTTTGCATGGCAGAGTACGCTGTTCTAGTTGTGTTACAATTAATTTTCTTCCAGTTCCTTTAAATGTATCTTGAAAATGCAACTTTTCTTTCTAAACTTTTGAGTCTTTCATTAAAAGTTTCTTAAAATAAAATAATGCCTGTTTAAATGCTCTACTTTAATCAAGGAAATGTTTCCTTTTGAGTAGAAAGCCTCAACTGAATATCACATCTGATTTTCATACACAGTGTTCTAAATATCATAAGGTATAGAGCAGGTGCCAAGGTATTGTAAATTTCACAAACCATAAATGTAAGAAAACCAAGGCAGAAACATTTTCAGGCAAATTATTTTCTAAAAATGCTGAAGCACTGTGCAAAATCAGAAAGCAGACAGGACCTGGTAGTATTTCTAAACCTCAAAAAACTGCAATCACAAATAATACTTGGATTTTAATTCATGGCAAACTGTTATTTTATTTAAGATTTATGGAGAAGAAAAGCAAATACTCCACATCAATTTGGAAGGTAGGCTTTTATTTATTTTAAAACAATCTGTTTTGTGGAAACAAGAAGGATCTCCATTGTAACTGTTGAATTGTGCTCCTCCTGTCCTTTAACCTTAACAATCAGAGTCACATCAGGACGGTTCTGTAGAAAAGGGTGCACAGGAGGCCCCAGGACTTGTTCGAAATACAGTAACACCAGGTTGCCATCAGTGACTGCAAACCCAGATCTGCAGCAACAGGAATTCCTGAACTGTTTATCACACTTAGACCTGCCCATTTAGCTTGGTGAGTTGACTCATGGTCTCCCAGGCCGTCATTGACAGAATGTGCTTGGTTGTAATATCTTGGCAGATTAGAAGCAACTGAGAACACCCTAGATGACAAATGACAGTGCAGTTTAGTCCCGCTTCCAAAATACCAATGGAAAAAAGCGTTGTTCTGTTAATATGTGGGGCATATTAGTTAATTTCTGTGTTAGTGTTGAATTTTCCCTAAATCTGGCATTCAACAGGTTAAAGTACCTCATCCTCTGTGCCCAATCAGCTCTCTAACTAAAGTGATTTAGTAATTATCCAAAAACCAAAGTTACTCACAACAATCACAAGAGTAGCACATTCAGTTACAGTAGTTAATAGTGATCCAAAAATATTAAAATCCTAAGGCTGCATACTTTAATTTTCTAAAAACGTTCACGTATATGATATGATATTTTCTTTTGCTGCTTAATATAAATACATAAGTAAAACAAATAATGCAAAATAAAATGTTACTTTATAGAGTACTTATTTTTGATAGTTTGTCTTAATGTATAACAGAATATACAAGGTGACCATTATAAAAATTGCTGTACACTTAAGGAAACCTCTATTGTTATCTTTTTGTCATTCATCTAACAAGTCCCAGTGCTCATTCTTTTTTTTTCAGGAGTATATTATACACTTTAGCTATTATATATGCAAAAAAGTTTGTGAAGGAGTTTTACAACAGCATCTAAACTACAGTACATCCCCCTGTGTTTTGATAAGATCCTAATTAAAATTCACAATTTTGATATAATCACATAGGATTTCTAGCAGTAATTAAAAGAGCTGTGTCACTTCAAACCAGCTCTAATCAGGTATAAAAGCTCATTCGAATGGGTATGTAAAGGGAGAATGACAGAACAGTAATTCAATTCACAGAGTATTAAACACAACTACAAACAAACTTTTAACATGATTTACTGTTACTTTTGTGACCTGGTATCACAAACTGGGTTTGCCCTACTATATACCTCAGTGAAAATACAATCAGCATAACATTTGCTATATTCTTTCATTTTAGTTTTGATTTTGATTACTCTTTGTTTTAGAAAGTAGGTTATGGATGTCAGGTTTAATTAAACTTTTTGTTTTATTTTATTTTTATTAACAGTAATCAAAATGACCCTCTGATAAGCCAACTTCTCTTCCACCCTATGTCTCTGTCCCAGTCCTAAGGCTGTACTTTATTTAGGCATTAAAATCTTCCCTAATTTGTAGCAGATTTGTAAAGAGAATATGCTCAAATGTCTGAATAAAATGAAAGCAGATTTGACTAGATGGTCTTCTGCAGAGGCTACAGTATTTGGTAAGATCTCCATTCTAAAAATTGAACAATCTGCCTTGCATTTATTTCTTATTTTCAATTGTCCTCATTTCACGCCCACCACTATACCAACTACAACGTACCACCACGATACCAAGCAATCTAATTATTTAATCTGAAGATATTACTGGCCAGGAGCTCAGTTGATAACTGAATAGGACCTCAAAGCTTCCACCCAAACAGGACTAAACCAAGTCATCATGTTTAAGTGGGTTTTACTATAACCTAGTCAGCTACAGTACAGACAACATTCCCCAACACCATATCATCTCGACATTGACATTAAAATCCCATCTACAGTCCTGTAATTAAATGCTGAAAAGGCTTCTGATCACAGAAAATGGGGATGGTTGGTATTAGTAGGCCTAGGGACTGAGTTTGATAAATTGCTCAAGACTTTATATGCAAACTACTCAGTGATGATGCTGTCAGGCTGCAAGTGTTACCACAGTTCTCTGAGCTTCAGCGGTACTCTTCAAGGCCTTTTTCATTCTATTCACTGCTGTTTGCCATTTCATTAGAGCCTTTTCACACAAACATTCGGCCAACCTGACACTTTTGTCCCTATTAGCATTAAAAATAAGCAAGATCACATCTCACTTTATGCTGACAGTATCCTATTACTGTTTGAGGATATTTCCAAAACACTCAATTTCTTACTCTGTCTTTTCAAGGATTTTAAAGTGGCTTCGGGATATAACATTAAGTGAAATAAGTCTGCCCTGCTGCCTTCACATACTTCACTGGCAAAGTTAATTCTAGCTGTAGACACACTAGTGGCTAAACATGATACAGTAAGTACCTTGGTGTTGAAATCTACCCATCCCTCTGCATGACTGTTTGAAAATGTTTATGTTAGAAAAAATGAAATATTTGTACTGTAAACAGATGGGTGCTATTTTCTAGTTTCCCGTAGACCAACATTTCAATGTATTTTCATGTATTGGACTAAATTGCACTCTGTAATCTATAGATTTTTGTGGACGGATATACGACCACCTGTCAAATACTTGTTTTATAACTGTCTATATGAAAATATATTTTAATTTACAGTAAAAATGTTGTTTTACACTTAGTTTTATTGGTGAATTCACTGTGTGACATTTGTTCTTATGGAATGTGTTCAATGCCTGTAGTATTGTGCCATTTATTTCAAATCCATCACAATGCTGGGTACAAAATAATTAGTACTTTTTTAACATTTTTGCTTTTACTGAATGTTCTTAGGAATATCCTTTCACAGACAAAATTGAATGTGTATTCTGAGATCTTCATTTGTTCATTAAAAATTGTCCTTCAGAATACAATCAAGCAAATGAAAGTAACTTCATATTAATTTGCGAAAAGGAAACCGAGTGATTAGTGTTGATACTGTATGTAAAGTTTTATGACATAGTGTTCTATAGCTCTTGAAGCTGAACAATGATGTGATTTACCTTTTGGCAGATTAAGTGGCAATTTGTAGGTTGGCATAGGCATTTTAAAACATCTGTTGTGGCTTTTAAAGGCTTTAATTACTATATTCCCTTGTTAAGACATTAAAGTGAGCAGGAAAAGTCAATATACAGTAAATATAGTCAAATAAAAATGGGTCAGATGCCATTATACAATACCTCTGTAGTGAATGTTGATTACAGATTTGGATTTGGGAGTAGATTAATTTGAAGGTTTCCACCACGTTCACTACCTTACTACAGTACATCTTTCTCTGTACTTGTTAATTGAGGTATTAGCAACATATTCTCTAGAGCAGGTCTTACTAATAATGCTAACCTGATAAAAAAGAAAAAACAAATTTCCTTTTCTAAAACTGTGAGTACATACCCTGCTGGATCATGATCTTGTTAATTACTATGATTATGCCTCTCAGTAAAATAAAATAATGATTTGAAGACAGTAAGTAAAGATGCTGGCTATGAAATTATTCTTTCCAGCAGATAAGCTAACAAACACAGTATTAATCTCCTTGAACAATTATTTTGTCTTTTGGATATTTATTATAATGTAAATACATCTTAAATGAAAAAAATGTTATTTTGCTGGTGGGACAGGTGAAGATGTAAATGGTAAGAATAAGGTATGCAAGTGAATTAATAGGATATTATTTTGGAGAAAAAAAATCAGATCTCCAGCAAGGAAACAAATAATTGAATACATTTGGACCCTTCCAATTTATGTAAGGATTGTCATACAATTGTTAAGTGCAACAGATGCTATGAATACAAATACAAAAAAAGCCATAGAACAGCTCATTTAGATCATTCATTAATGAGCATGAACCTCTGAAAAATTACAGCAGGTTCTTTTTTTCGATACAAATAATCAAACTCTATACCTACAGTATTATAATTGAGCTCTATATTGGTTGCCTTCATTTACATAGAATTCATTCTATAGACCTTCAGAAGGAGGTGCTTCTTCATTATTCTTCCTTGTATATCCTTGACTATCATTCACCTGTCATAAAGCTGAGTTTAAAGACTTCTTTCAACTATAAAAGAGTCCTCCTCACAGTACACTGAATATCACACTTGTTGTGACCTTTGCCTGTATGCTGGAAATTCTGCAATGCAGTGCAACTCCTTGAGTTGAGATGTTTTTGCACAGTGCTGTTAGCACCTAATGCTGCCCCCTAGAGCTACGGGGTTGAGCCAGTGCACTGAAAATGTCCACTTGATTTCAAGTCACTTAAACTGCACAAGTGCTGTAGGTGTATCCAAGCCTGTACCATCTGAGCTTACTGGACAAAAATAATATTCTGTAAAATAATATTCTGTGGTAACTCAAGTCCCACAAATGTCAATGTTAATTGTTCAGCAGTTATATTATTACAATTTTAGCTAGTAATTGCAGTGGTTGGTTTTTCATGATGTATTATGCTAGCAATCCATAGTTCAAGCATATTAAAATAAAATGTCAAGATAGTTGGTAGTTGAATATAACCAGGTTTTGAAAACAATGCATTCCTGATTTGTATTCCCTTTCATATTTTGCTTTGGTTTTGCAAATCTTAGCATGAGCTTGAGCAGATTCTAATAACTCCTTGTAATTTCAGTTATCATATAATCTTTTTTGAAGATACAGAAATAACAATGATACAAGTCTGTAAATGTTTATTTTATAAATGTATTTTTTACCTACAGGTCAACCCAAATGTTTAAGATGACCCAGAACGAAGCCATTTTGCCCTCCTGCGAAGATCACACACAAAAAAAGGATCCTAGACTGTCATTTGCCGCATATTCCAGAACAATGATTTGTTTTTAAATGCTAAGTGACTTGTCAAAAACAAATTCGGTTGAGTGGGAAAAGATGTAACTAAAATAACAAATGTACTGTATAAATGTATATTTAATTTATTTTAAAAATATCTCAATAGGCAGAGCACTTGTACTTTTTTTGATTTCCTCATTCTAGATGAATAAATACTAGATATTATAAGGCAAACTAACAGAGAAAAACTTCAAAGCGCCAGGCTTCAAGCAGCAGTCTTATCTTGCGTGCCATGCTTCATAAGAAATTCATGCACTGTCTTCCTCATACCCCTGAAGATTTCAAAGGATCCTGTTAGCTTTTTGAATGAAAATGTTTGTGGCAGCCAGAAAAATAGTCCGCTGTAAAGGAGCAGGGGGAACATGTTAAACTATCCCTTTCTTCACATCTGCCCCGAACATCAGGAAATGTTAGCTGGGTGAAGTGGATGAAAAAGAAGTGTGAATATATCTTATTTTTCATATGAAGTGGAATTCACATTCACCCAACATTTTGCAAAGATCATATTCCATACACTGTTTAAAATGTTTTCAATAGATACTGTATAAAGAAAGAACCCACATTTTTTTTCTTTAAGTGCAAAGGAACAAAACCATTCACTTTTTCCTCCACCACCCTCTCTCACCAAGTGGGCATTTCATCAGTCTTGTGAGACATTTATTGAAGATGTTCACAGAAAGAGGTATCTTACTGCTCAGAAAAATAGCAGTAAGCTTAACCTATGGCAAAGTGAAATACAGGTAAAGCTGTAAAGCTTTATAAATAAAAAAAATCAAAAACTAATAGTGTTTGCCACAGAAGGTGCTCTATCTGTTCTCTGATGCTGACTTAAGTGTGCCCTTACTGACAACGGAAAGAGGTGTTTTATTCAAATTGATTTTGACTAATTTGACTAATTTAGTATTTTGAATAATACTAAAAATATACATAAAAAACTTTAGTCTTATTTTGGCTTAAAGATGTTGTTTTATGGGGTTTTTTTTTGTTTTTACCATGTTGACTTACTGTGGTCTCCTTAGTTAAGCATTATATACACAAAAGCTGCCTTACATTGAATAGAACTGTTTAACAGAACACAATAAATTCAGAGTTTTTTTCACATTCTCAAAAACACTTAATGTTGCAGCATAGTTTGTTAGAAAAGTTATATATAGTATAGAGATCGTATTTATATTATTGTATTTTCGGTTTTTTTCGCTGCAAATATCTAAGAGCAAAATGTTTAAGGAGGTTAAGATGAAGTTTCTAAAAAGACATACAGTATCATGATATTAATAAAGTGTAAATATAAAAAAAAACCATGCCATTTCCCTTTTCAGGTTTATTTCCCTATGTGAAAGTGTAAAAAAGGCCACGAAAGAATAATCACTGAATTAAACTAAAATTGTTCTGGGTTTATACTGTACATTGCAATGCAAGATAAAAACCTAAATTTAAATCTCCTTAAAGAATCTAAATATTCAGGGAAATAGGGAAACGCTGATTGAAGTCTTTGAAGAGTTAAAAATGTTAACTGTTGTGGATATCAGCATCAGTTAATTCAATCTTCCTCTGGCTGGAAGACAAATATATTCAATACAGTATGAAGTCGGTTTTATTTTTTTAAGAGTGGGCAATGCTATAATCCTGTAATCCTGCAAACAGCTCTTTCAGGAACTGCGTACGGTTTGCATTAGGACCTGTTAACACCTAGAATACTTCAACTGCAGACTCCTGAGTGGCTTAACTAGAAAAGGCATGTATTCACAGGACAAACTGAGTCCTTCAGTCTGCACATTGCCAGTTTAAATCTGGTCTACGTCATAAGCTGACCAAATGGTACAACTGGCAAAGCACCACTAGGGCCAAATGGACTTGTGGTATCTCAACTCACCATGAAACAGTGACCTGCCAAGTGCCTGCTGTCAGTGAGTAGCATGATTCCTCTGATCAATGTTAACCCTCCTGTGGGCTCTGTGGGAATTGCAGCACTATGAAGTATAGTACCGTAGGTACAGTAGCTCTCGCAAGTACTGTATATACAGTAATGTGTTGTGAAGTTTACATAGTCTCCAGTCCTAGTACTAACATTATGCTGCTGGTAGTTTTGTTAACAAACCAAGTCTGTTTCATAAACAGACCATTCTAATCAGATCATGTATATATAGCAATCTGTAATGACCATGAGAAACAGTATTTAAGTCACAGAAAACAGTACTGGTTTTATTTACTGTATGCCTACATTCCAGGAAACAATTCTAGCTGAAAATTGTAATTGTACTAAAATTTGGAAGTACGATGCAATTTGAATTATGCAAATTAATCGTGATGCAATAAGGAATTAAGGAAAACAATTAGGTAAATTTGCTTTGAATGCACTTTTGCACAAAGACTATGAAAACATTTTATGACTGTTCTGAAAAAATACACGACAAACTTTTGCTGTTTTAAAATGATAAGTGATAGGATTACTCAGTGCCATTCCTTGAATGTGTTTGAATTGGGTTTTTTTATAAACAGGATAAAAAAGCTGGCAAAAAATATTGACTACATTTAACAGTCAGTGCAAAAATTGCAAAATAGAGTAATGAGTCTCACTTTTGAACAGACTGTGAGATGAAGTGGCTTTTCAGCTTAAAGACTAACTGTAAACAACATGCTTACAACAGCTCATTACCAGAGCTACAGTGAGGAAATTACGGTATTCTTTCCTTCATTGCTGTAATGTCAGCACACTATTGTTCAAGAGACACAGCAGGGAGGTCCTTGCTTTCAGTACAATTTAGGAAAAGACCAGAGACTGAAGGCATAGTGCTCCTATTTAAAAAAAAATGCTGAAAATACTTAATGATAACAACATTTTCATTTTATTCCATCAAATTAAATGCCCAGCTGGTGCTGCCAATTGTGTCCAAGGAATATAGATATTGATTTTCTTAGCTTTGAAAGACCTCCAATTGATCTTGCCTTGCAAGAACATGAAAATTCTGCCCACTCTCAGTGATGGCTAGCTTTGTACTAGACTCTATCTCAAGTAACTGGCAATCAGCTTCATGCTTCACAATTATCGATTTGAGCTGCTTTAGGATAAAAATTATTTGTGGCTTGTTTGCAGGCAGTAAGTAAAAGGCCGTACTTGAGCCTAGAGGGTCATCAAACCAGAGCCTATACTTGTTTATGATACTTGTTTATGAAGCGTTAAGTGGAGTTAAGTTGAGCATGTGACACCCTCTAGGAAGGGATGGTAGTCCTTTGTAGGGTTAGCCCCAACAATGCTGGTACCCATTCATACAGCTGTGTATAGTAAAGCAATTACAGCAACACATTGTACTCAAGAGCTTAACTGGAGTGTCTGTAAGAGAGGTTTGTACCCACAATGTTTTAGCCAGGGGTCCAGACCCCTATCTACTACTTTGCAATCTCTGTCCCTTGATGAATATTTGATTAAATGTTGAGATGTATGTCTTAGAAATGCTTATTGTTTCAATACATTAAGCATTCAATTTCCATTGTTTTTATTAATAGCTTAAGCACAGTGTTGGTTATGTTTTATTCAATAATGCAGCCAAGAGTCATTGAACACTCCTTTAATTTATTTTCATGTCTCTACACAAGGAGACCGAAAAATAAACCCTTCTCTTATTTGCAGTGTATCAGTTATTGCCTTAAAAATGATCATGTGGTCCTGTGAATAAAATTGGCTGTGTTTTTAATAAACAACTTTTTAAAGTGCAAATACAACTCACAAGAAGTTAATGGAAGTTGAACACAAACTGAAAGAGATTTCTTTTAAAAGTGTTTAGTTAAGGAACAAAAAATAGCTCTGAACTGCACTTCCTTAGACTTCCTGTGATTATAAGGTTTGCTTAGTTCTCGCCTCCACACAACACTGTGGTATGCTTCTGCCTTTGTTTTACTATAGACCTGTCACAAATGATGGAAGGAACTCCTTGTTACAAGTCACATTACGTTCTCCAGTGCTGCAATTCATTTGGGGTGAGAAAGATGTTTTTTGTTAATTGTTACACAATTGATAAGACTTTTTTTTTTGTAACCACTCAAACATTTTTTAAATGTAAATGAGCTGTCAAAGCAAAAAGCTCCAGAGGATTAATATATTGAAAAATAAATTATCACTTTGCTTACAGGAACATCAAGTGATTGAACTAATTTATGAAATACCTCTATGACCATGCTTGAAACATCCCAAGACACATACTGAACAGTGCCTTGCAATAGTATTCACCCCCTTCCAATGATGTTGCATTTTATTGAATTACAAATGACGTATTTTATATGTAGCGGAGCAAGTTCGGATACGGTGACGTCAGTGCCCTCACTGCGCGTAGCAGGGACCTCAGCTGGCTTTAGCTCATGCTGCTGGTTCCCTGTTGCGTTATGCCGGAGACCCGGGTTCGCGCCCCAGGTGCTGCGGGACGGAACGGGCGGCGGAGGGCACGAGTCCGCGCCCGTTCCGTCCCGCAAGTCACCAACAGGTCACATATACATAGTTTAAACTGTATAAGTCCCCAACCAACTTACAGTAACAGAGTTTGAATACGTTTTCGAAGAACAATGGGCAAAATGTGCACCATCTTGGTATGCAAACTTGAAAAAGACTTATAGCCATACATTCTGCCAAAGGTGCTTCCATACAGGACTGGAATCTGATTTCAGGCACTTGTGGGCTCTGAGAATAAACAACTGTACTCTGAGTCATATTACATATGCAACAATTCAACAAAATGAGACATCACTGGAAGGGGGTGAATACATCTGAAAGGCATTGTGTACTGTACTGTATATTGATTTGTGGTAGATAAAATGTCATTTGACACCAAGATGATGCTACACTACTATACCTGTTAAGTAAATTACCTGCCCTAGTAGAAAACCAGTTTAAGATTCTTTCTGATGTTTCAAATTGACAATTTAAGCATATCTCTAAAATCTATATCTATGGCAATTGTGATCGTTAATAATAGGCAGTGTTGTCATACATTTGTGATACACTTGACCCTTTACATGTTCACATACAAGCCCACAATGTGGGGTCTAGGCTAGGGTATGGTCTAGGCTAAATGTGTCAAAAACATTTATATCATAAGGTTTACCTGCTTGTGTTTCGGCCAAGTTTTACTAAGATGTTTATTGGCTGAAATTTTATTTTTTTAGATTTGGATTCTTAAAATATATTATACATACGGAAGTAGCTTTAAAAATTAATCTTATTTAAAGGCAAATAAAAATGTAAAAGATTAAAACAACTAGTGATCTGACTGACTTTATCAGTTGCATGTATATTTGAAGATAGTATCTATTACTCATACAAGATGCATAATTTTAACCTATTCTGAGTTTGTGGTGTTCTGCTTTATATGGCCATATGCAAGTACTGTATTTTGGTTAAATACTGTACCTACTGAATAGTAATTCTGGTCGTATGAACCCATGTACTCTATACACTAGTTTCACATAACACTAGATATTTTAACAAAAAAAATATTGTTTATACTTTCCTTTCAATGTGTATAGTATTAGAAGCCTTAAATCTCATTTGGTCTCCAATCTGATGAAATAAGAATATTTGTTCATCAAACGTTTCAGACTTGGTACTGATTGGTAGATTTCTATTAGGCAGAATAAACTAAAATCTATGTCCAATCAGATGTATCCACTACTTTAAAATATTTTACCATATTAACAGTACTTTAGACCAACAGACAATTATCAGTTGCAACTGTATAACTAACAGTGAACAGTGCCCCGTAACAACTATTAAACAGACCATTTTGTTGATGTTTTCATTAGTATGGTACACCAGAAGTTAAAAAAAGCATCAATATTGCAGCTCAGTGAATTGGCTGACATGATTTCCTGTGCTTATTCAATATTGCATTCTTTACTAGATTGTAATATTACTTGATATGCATAACATGTAAAGGAATGATCAATTGTCTTTCTGTGAAAGAAATAAAGTGGTGAGTAATATCTCTTTAGGAAGATAAATAACAGGCTTTAAAACAAGAGGATAGCTCATCTGCCTTCTCCTGTTATTTCATTTTTATGTTTGTTTTTCCATTACAACTGTGTGTATTTAATTATTTGCTGCTGTTGTTTCAGTTTGAAGTGTAAGCTGTCATTCAATTAAATTCATTGGATAACAATGCATTAGAATAAAATTCAGAAAGGTTTATGGCCAAAACGTTTTTTAATTTCTTCACACTTTCTTGTAGGCAGTGTTTTCAGGAATGCTTGTGTTTTCAATAATGCTTAATGTGTCTGCCAAATCATAGTATAGGCAGAAAAAACAGCAGGCAATTACAGAGAAGATACTGTATACAGTACACTCAAGTTCAAAATGGTATAAAGTTCCCAAAATCTCCTAAGGAACCGTGTCATTTGCAACCATGTCATATTGGTAAACATTTCATGAAATGAGTTGTTACATTAAATGGTCCCTGGTTTCAATGTCTTTTCCTTTCACCACCACAAGTTCAGAACAACACTGTACACTGTGGTAAAAAAAAGATGCATGGCCGGTCAGCCACTTCAGAAGCCACAAATACCTCCACTCTGGCTGTTCCAACAACTGTGAGTGTGGCATTGTTGCATATCTCAAAAAAGAGATCTGGGAATTTAAATCATACAGTTTAACTGACAGAAAACCACGACATAAAACAAATTGAGACGTAGTGGCAGTCCAGGAGAGGAAAAGACAATATTTCAGCTATCTTGCCACTCTTCTTAAATCCTTTAGCTCTTTCGGGAGCATACAGTAGGTCATTCACAATGCTTTTCAGTGGGCTCAATGCTACACTGATTCTTTCCATCACCTTCCATGATGTTCGTGTTCATTTCAGTTTGGCCTATCCTGTTCTTCTCCAGCAGTTTCTTGGTCTGCCAGGTCTCCTCTTCCCCTGTGGCTTCCAAGTTAGGGCTTGCCTGTTAATTATTGATTTTCTCATTCTGTGCCCGATTTTGCCCTTATTTTCTACGTTTAACCTGTTGTTCAATTTGTTCTTGTTTCGCGCTCTTCCATAGATCTTCTATTATGTTTGGCCAGTACACTTTATGCCAAGGATGTGTATCAGGCATTTATTTATCAAGGTTTAACACAGTTTTCACGCTTGTGTTTCTTTTGGTTCTCCGTGTACCTGCTCAAACTATTAAAACTGACTTGACACTGGAGTTAATTATTCATATTTTGGTCTGATTTGATATCTTTTGGGAGAAATTTGTCATAGCATTAGAAAAGTTTTTCTGGCCTTCCTTGTTCTGGTCTGGACGTCTTTGTCACTCCCTCCATCTTTCCCAGTGACACTTCCCAGATAAGTGAAGGTGTCCACTTCTCCCAGTTGTTCTCCATCAAGTGTAATGGGCTCATTTATAGTATAATTTAATTTATATTCATAACTTTTGTTTATGATGTGCACTGGAGACCATTATAGACTGCTAATATTCATAAATTGCTACACTTGAGGTGAATTTGGTCATTATTAATTGGTAATGGGTTGACATTCTCACTCTGGGTAATTAAGTCTGTTTGACATACAGTATAAAGAGCTTCGTTGTGGTAGCTGGGCTTTATACCATCAAGTTTTTTTTGTATCCTGGAAGATTATGTCACACTTAACACTCCCTTCACTGTTTCTCACATTATTTTAAACTTATGGGGCAGTACACTTCATTGCAAAATTTAACATTAGTGCCCATTTTCAAACACTTTTTTTCCAATGCTTTCTTTTAATGATCATATAAGAGGAAGGTGCTATTCTGTTGAAATTCTGAATGATTTAAAAGCGAATGAATTCAATTGTACGTATTATAGGAGATAATGTAGAAATCCATTCACAATCATCTTCACATACTGTACCAAAATTAAAATTGGATTCAGAAAGAAAGTTTTGTACAGATGGGCAAATTTGTAGTTCTGCATACCTGTATCACTACAAAACGTTCTATGCTGTTGTGGCCTGCTCGCTGGTTAGTCTTATAAGCTGAACAAAGTAAGTGAATTTATACACAGACATATGGCAGCAATATTTATACACAGACATATGGCACAATGTAACCCCACATACATTTAATTTAAAAAGAGAACTGCAGTAGACTTTATTCAAGAACATAATCATTTTAATGCACATTTTTTGTCACATTTTTTACCTTTTTGCTGTTTTACAGAGGGATACTAATGACACTGCAAGTTATCTTTACCTCAGCAGAGATCTTAAATAATTCTGAAAAGGAAACAACAGGTTAGAATATGACTGTTTGACAATTATTACACATTATGTAGAGGTATACAGTACAACATGATGTTTAAGGACAATCTTTGAAATAAATTAAAAACAACACCACCTAGTGGAAACAGAACATATCAGAAAGCAGTATTGTTCACCGAAGTCAGTAATCTGAATGTCCTAACAGATTTTCTCATAACACAGTTTTAGTTTAACTATTCAACAGAATAGCTGCAAACAAATGGTAATTAAGGAATCAGAAAACTGAATAATTATACAGTATTGAGAATACACTGTGCATTACCACACACATTTAACATTTTAAACCTAAAAGTAATTAAATGCAAATATACCTCCTTTTTAAATAGAAAAACCTGATAATGAAAGGCCAAACTTCAGAATTAAAGTTAGGGAGCATATACAGTACTTACATAAATATTTGAACACCAAGGATGAAAAAAAAATCTATGCACAGTGCTATACTATAACCGCAAAAAGAACAGTAAAAGATTACATTTTAGTAACCTCTGTACAAGCACATAAGGATACAAACAGAAATCAGATGGTATATTTAGATTTTCACAGGGCTTATGACTCACACATAAAAAAAAGTTCCACTAAAAAATCAATTCTAAACTTAAAGAGGTAGGCATCCAAGTTAACGCACGTATTTGGACGTAAAAGTGCAAAAGTGCATTTGGATATTCAAATTAAAGTGACATAATTAGCAGAGATCACAGGGATTTGGGATTTAGACCACTACTCTTCCCCCTGTATATCAATGCGTAAGATTCTGGTGATGTTATTGAACTTATTTTTTTTAATTAGGAAGATCAAAAAGCACTGTAGAGACTACAAAAGAAATGCAAAAAAGATTAAAACCAAATTCAAAATAATAATACATTTAATGTAGACTCGTGTACAGAGTCCTACAGGCAGGTATTGAAAACATAAACTACAAAAATATAGAGTGGAAAAAATGACCTTACAGAAGCTGCCCCAAAAAAAAGACTTAAAATGAAACATAATTTTCCGCTACTTAACAATACTGGAAAGGAGTAAAAACACATAGGGTTAGGATATATAACTCAAAGTTTTTAACTTAAAACTAAACTTTTAACTTAAAACTTTAAAGAATGTTCAATAAAATGGGAGATATTTGGACGGCAATAAATGCTTTTGCAAGGCACTTGATGTTGGGAGTATGTATCCAGTATACTCAGCATCAATTTTCTCTGAAAAAGTACAGCATAACGTAAAAGAAACTAAATGCTATGTTTTTTAGAAATCAAGACATTTGTGTATGCAGTATATAACAGAGTTGTGACATCTGGCCCTTAGGGTTTCTCTATAGCAATGGAAATTGTCAAAACATAAGCTGTCAAATATGATAATCAGGATTTTGAACTCCTTATCCTTTGCAGCCTCAGCTGATGATATGCAAATACTGTACGTCTGTAGATTATACATATTTACATATTGTTATTCTTGCTTTTACAAGAATTTTACCCAGCAGTATCTTTCAAACATGACTGAATGAGTGACTTCTAAATAAATTAATACGAGCCAGTAACAAAAGGATTATGATCCAGAATTTAATTTGAAGATTGTGCGGTAATGCAAAAGTAAACCATTGGTTCTGCTGGCTAAGGGCACCTTGATGTTTTGTCCTCTAATATCATGCTGTAAAAGTAAGATAGCATGTCACACTTCATCCAACTAGCCAGTACAGTGCTAAGTCTAAGATGGTATCGTGCTTAAAACATTTGAGTTTAGAGAAGGCTTGCTACTTGAGTAACATATTATGTAAGAGAAACTAAAGTGTTGTCAGAATCTGACAATGGAACTTAAAATTTGATGATACAACTTAAGGCACTGATGTATTCAATTATAAAGTATACAAACTATACAAACTATGGTGCCTTCCAGATTTAATAATTCTCCCACAACAAAAAGCATTGTTCAGTATAACATAAAGATCAACAGATTAGATTGTTCTTTACTTTAAAAAAAATAAAAAATGTTATATTATAATCTTAGTAGCTGTGCACAGAAAATAATGAAATTAGATTGTAAAAGCACAGATGCACACAATATTTTGTTAATATTTTGTAAATCCTCCTCTGGCATGGATAATAAGAGACACATTCTGTAGTATGCTATGAATTTCTGACACTTCTGAAAGGACCATTCCTCCAGGCAGAATTGTTCTTGTTTCTTCTGGTTTCGTTAAATGCCTTCTTTAGTTTGAATCGCAAATGTTCAATTGGATTGATCAAGACACTCAGTCAGGATTATGGATTTCATGTGTAATTAGCTGATAAAATGTCAATTTGGAAGTATCTTTTGGACGATTGTTATGCTGGTTGGAATGTCCATCTTCTTGGCAGAGGAAACCAGGTGTGTGGCCAAAATGTCCAGGTGCAGTCTATGCTGGAGTTCTCCCCATCTTAACAGTGCAAAGTAACACATGCAACATAATTCAACCCCACCCCATATTTCACACTGGGCATGAAGATTTTTTCCATCATGAGACTCATTTTTGTAACCCTGATGGGCACGTCTAAAATCCACAATTTTCATTTCATCTGACCAGAAGACATGGTGTCAATTGTAATTTAGATGTAGTCTGACAAATGTGAAATACATCTTTTTGTGGTAGATCCTCAGTAAATTGGTAGTACCACTGTTAATTTAGAAATGTGCAGCAATGTATGTCCTTGTACATGTAAGCATGTTTTAAGAATGACAGACCTTTGTCGAATAGTACTGTAAAACATGCAAGCTTCATGTAGTGCTTACCATAAGGAGAGAACATGCTGTATGCTGCAGGGGTGCCCTGGAGTGTACTTCAGCCTAATTCTTGACATGCAATTTAAGACTGAAGAGGCCAGTCTCTCAACCTATTCTACACATCCTAAATCAATTTCTGCAAAAAAAAATCTATTCATAATTCATATTGAAACAGATATCACCCAAATACGTAGGGGAAAAGACACTCATATTTTGTTTTTTTCTAACTATGTGAAAAATAGGAAGGATTCCATGCTAGTTCAACCAGACAGAAAGAGGGTCAACCTTTTTAAAACCTACAGGTATCATCTTTAGTGTAATTGGACTTATAGTAATTGGGGACAACAAGCTTAGTTCTTGAATCCAATGATTTTGAACCTCTCTTGACATGTAGTCATTTGTAAAAAAAATGCACTATGTGCTCTTTTTGTGTCCTGTCTTAATATAAAACTGACTATATGGTGATTTACTAAAGATCTTACTAAAAGAAACACATTACTAAAGAAAAACACTACAAGCCTGTCAGTTTGTATTGTAAAGAATTAACATTGTCTTCAGGGGGAAGGGAAAACTTTAAGTTTGAGTACAATAAAAATCAAATATAAAAGGAGCAAAGCCTTGTCTTACTAGGTCTACCGTTGTCAAAAATGATCAAATAAATAAACGTTTCTATTCCAGCCAAAAACCAAGATGTCAAAATCAGTCTTGCAATTGAAATGACTAGAGAGAAACAGTCTGGTTCTGGCTCCTGCTGTGTAAGGGTATTAAACCTACATGATGTATGACAAAGGCAATGGCAATTAAACCGAACCCAATGGCTCTGCTGACTCAAGAAAACCTAGAATACTGAAATCAGCTGAGGCTCAAGCAGCAGCAGCAAAATATCACCAGTGGGAAGAGAGTGTACCGGATTTCTTTTAAATGTTAAGCTTTTCCACAAAGGTTATGCCATATGCATTCTGTGTTTCTTCTGTTGTAACACCTTCAGACTTGCAGATAATTAGTATCATCAAAAGCGAAGCAATGCATTACTATAACCATCTGCACAAAAGGAGTCCCACTACAGTCATGACTACTAATTTAAACAGGCCCTGTGTTACAAACGTTCATTCAAAGCTGTTAGAGCTATCAATGTTAGTAAGTTGACTTAAGGAAGGAATCTTAAGACAGGTGTATTTTGTTCCATGTATTGTATGTTTTAACTATAACAAACTTATAAAAAAGGAAAAAACAGTATTTGCCTTCTTCCACAAAAACTTAACCTAATCAGAAAATACACATATGATACATACACATAAACATACATATATAATATGTAGGTATATCTTGTGATATAACTCAATTTATATCCTCCTAGTAATATGAATATTAAAAAATCAGCCACATTTTTCCTTTCAATCATTTGAAAAATGTAAGAAGTAATAAATTATTACTAAGTGAATAAATATCTCCCAGTGCAAGCTCTAATATGGATATGCATTATTGAGAGATCCATACCAATACTTACAGCAACAGCTAAATACTACCCTAGGAAACAAGCACATTGTATACAAGACACATGACACATACTGTAAGTATTAGAGTTTCTGTTAAAATGCCAACATGGATACCAATCCCATCAGACATGACTGGGATTTCAGAGAATTCAGATGGTAAAAAAGCTGTCAGAGAATGCTTCCAAAAGTTTGTTTGTACAGTATGCTGTTTATACATTGTTAAGCACAGACTGGAATTATTTTTTCTAAACAAACATAAGAGTAGATTTAAAACATGAAAGGAAAGGAAAAGATGGGCGTGTTGAAATAAAAAAATAATAGTGTTTTAGACCTTGCAGCCAGAACAATGCTCTAGTGTGAACTGCAGTAAATCTAGCAAATAATCTGGGGCTGTAATTACTCCCTCTTGGTTTGGGGTATTTTTTCTTGGATTTGCAGCTTGTTGATGTGCTTTGGACAAGCACAGTCTAAGGCATTTTGATTTGTTTTAATATTCTTGTGTTATGATAGCATTTTTTTATTCTGTTTTCCTACTATATATTTTTCTATTATTTTGTCTTATATGCCTTATATACCCACTACCTCTCAGTACTTTGATTATTGGACTTAAATCACATCATTTGGGCTTTATAACCTCTTGGTCATGTGCTAGAAAACTGCAGGAGAAACAGGACGAGAGGGATAAAGAAGACTCTGTGAACAGCTCTTCTGCTGTACAGGAAATAGAAGAACACCACATCCTAGGTGGAGACATACAGTAAGTGTTATTATTTTCTGTGTTCTGTTAATTGTTCCCTCTAGTCAGTAGTAATTAAAACATTGTTTTACTTATTCTTACCTGGGCCCATTGTTCTCTCTTGAACCCACATGAAAAAAATATCCAAACCAGTTACATTTTAATTTTACCCCTAATTTATCCACCAACAGGAACTTATTTTTGGACTGTTCTGTAATGCCACTTCTTGGATGTTGCTGTGTAAGTACAGTCATGTTATACATTTACATATTTACCAAATATGTAACACAGCTGCCATGCCTTCTTTTACAATTAAAATCAAATTTCTGGCTAGCCGTATCCTGGGGGATTTAAATGCGACAGTTGCTCAGACAACATGTTGCAGAGACAACTGCCCGGGTCGTCATCCCTCCTCTAGAGGGCGCTCCTACCATTTCCTGCATTGTTCTTAGTTTAGTAGTTTCACCTGTGTCTCATTCCCTTTGCCTTATTTAAGCCCGGTATCTCTGTTGATCCGGGCTCAGCTTTGGAAGATGGATGCCCGGAACCCCGCCTACCACCGGGCACAGGAGTGGCCCAATGGCATAGGCTTCATCACAGCGTCCTAACCTCTGAGTCCAGGGCCCATTATGGTTTTACCCTTCCGTGTTCCTACTTCCCTGTTCCTGTGTTTGTCTCGGATGGACCTCCTGGCAATGGACTTTGGACTGAGCTTACTATCCCTTTGGACCCTATCGGATTTGTCGCCTCGGCCTTTCCCTGTGCACCGGATCTCCCCTGCCTGTTGACCCGACCTAACTTCGCTGTGCCTCCCCCGGATTATAACTTCCGGATTATACCGTCAGACATAGGGTCTTTTACAACGCATTTCCACAACAACAGTAACAAGGCAGCTGTTTTAATTTGAGGAGTGCTGGTACTTACCTAAAAAAGCAGAGGAATTACAACACTACCACAGGATTAAAGCATTTTCCCTAGTATATTATTTTTATCTAGTGTACTGCCTTCCATTTTCACGGCAAAATAATTAGACATAAATATTATACACTCATTCATTTATATAAAAATTAAAGATGTACTTAAGAGCCTGAATTATTTATGTTATATGTTATAAGTTGTTATACAGTACAGTATGTTATACTGTATGTAGTAAGATATATTTTATCTTAAAATAATTCCCAAAACAGCAGAAACAATCTTACCTCAACTAGGACAAAACAGTAGATAAGGGTACGGCTTTTCTGAACCTCCCTTTGCAGTGGCATCCTCTTTATATTGTTATCACCTACACACAGAGAAGACACAATAGTAAAAACCTGGTATTTATATTGAAAAAATGAACCATGTGAAACATCCATCCCTTTTCTAACCGCGACATCCAGTTCTAGGTGGTGGGGGACCGGAGCCTGTGCTGGCAAGCAGCAGGCTCATGGCGGAGTACAACCAGTCCACAACAGGGCAGACATTCAGACACACAGCGCACTCACACCAGGGCCAGTCTTCCCAGAAGCCACCTCACCCACCAGTGTGTCTTTGGACCGTGGGAGGAAACGTGAACACAAATTCCAAGGAGAGAGCACCACAGGTCCAGAATTTAAACCACAGCCCCAAGTGCTGTAAGGCCATAAGGCTAACCACTGCACCACTGTGCAAATAATAAAATAATAATTACACGTATGATTTTCAGGCTTTCAGGCTTCTGGTCTTTTAAGCCTTACGTATGGCAATGGCCATACAGTTTTCAGATACAGTATATAATGATCAGAGATGACAGGCACAGCAGGACATGTCCACCTGGGCAGTCCATCTAAAATCCCGGACTAAGAAAAGAGGGTAACACACAATGCATTCACCCTTCAGAAAGCAAGTTTTAAAACTGACAAAGTGACAACATAGCAGACAAATATTAGTCCCTGCTATGTGTGTATGTGGTAATCTGAGATACATTTTACTCTCTCAATACAGAATAATGCAGTATGTAACAAATAACACAGTTTTACTTTTTTACCAACTAAAATTTTTGAAAACAGAAACTTCAGATTATATGGTTGTATGAAAGCAGAAGACAGATTGCCCTGAGTGATTTTCCCCATCTCTAGTTATGTGGGTGTTTGGAGATTTTACAGTCACTGGGCACAGCTATGAGCTGGCTTTTTTTCAACAAGACTGTGATGACAATTCACCACTAGGTGGACTCTTCTTCTTGCGTCATTTTTTTTTCCTGCTGAAGCCTCAAGTGAATTATTTTGTTATACTTTTAATTCCACTTCATTTTGCATTAGGGAATGTATTTATGAACTAAACATCAGCAAATTGGTTTTGCATGCGCAAAGCAAGTATTTTAATAAGAACAGCAGTTACTGCATTATATAAATGCCATTCAGTTCTTCAAAGCTGCCACCAGATGGCAAACACTGCAATGCTCTTAATTCAAGGTACAAATTAAGATCCAGCAGCACACAAAAACTGGCACAGTGAAGCAACCATACAGTAATCATAATAATGAAATAACGATGTCAAACACGCTCTGCAGCTTTAATGAAAATACTGACGTTAAAGTGGAACATTTAGTATTGCGGATGATGGGAATGTTTTTAAATGAAATGTATTTTTAGACAAAATATAGTATCCATAAACATAATTTCAGTTAAATGCTGCATCTGTTAGCTACTGTGGTACTGAAATACCTTTGCTTCTACTCAGCTACAGTATATCTACACTTAAAATCACCTTGAACTGTTATTTAAAATTGCCATCTGGGGTTAAATGCTATTTATTCATAATCCTGTGGTTATTCCATCTCAGTGTCAAATATTACTAGACAAGACATATCCAGTTTGACTTTATGGAAGTGCCTTAAAAACTGAGAACAGGAATCACCCAAAGTGTGGAAATATGGAACAAGCAACTCAGCCATATTGTTGAAGCCAATACCCCAGCTTCTTTCAAGAAGCCACTGAATGAGATTCTCAGATTAACCACTAACAAATGCACCAGATGAGATGAATGACCTCTTGTTCGTCATTTTTCTTTACTCTTATCTTCTTATGAATGGCTCTGCTAAATCCACTTATAGTACCTGTAGTTTTAAATGGGCCTTTGTGCTAATCAGTTGGTAAAGACTATGTTCATAGAAGAAGAACCCACGATACTCTATACCTCTCCAGAACCAATGTTGGAGGTGCCTGCTGTACACAAGTCAAAGGATATTTTGAGGTCCAGTAAATAATTTACAGTACTTTCTATTTTGGTGCAAGGACTAAAGTGAACATTATATAAATATTATAAAAACATTCCTTTTTAATTAATTTAATTTAGTTTTTTGTAGTAATTTAATTTATCTGTGAAAGTCAAGTGCTGTATAAACTATACTCACTCGTTTTGTAAAACAAAGCTTTTGAGTTCATAATTTTTTTTATAATTGTTGTTCACTTTGGATGAAAGAAGGTTAATCTTTTTTCAGGTCAAGGAGGAAAATATAAATTTAGGCCATACGTCTTTTTCCAGGGGGACTGAAGCAACCAGGCCATTTTCGTCCTTTGTGTCTATTCTAAGAAGGTCTTCATATGTGTTGCAAAATTACATTGAGTGTGGAAAATTACAACCAGCCTGAAATATCCCTTAATTTGTGGTGCTTGAATATTTTGCATAATATATTTAAGAAACTAATTAAAATCACACACGGTGATTTTAAAAATAGCACTTTTCGCCTTAGTATTAAAATGAAATTTTCATTTGAAAATGTATTACTGCTATCACAAAAATATAATTAAATCATTTTTTAAATACAATTTTGTTTCTGTATTTTATACAGAAAAGAAAAGGGACTAAAGACTGGCATGGTGACATATTGGTTAACATTGCTGCCTCACGGTAAAGGGCCCTGGGTTCAATTCTGGACCTGAGCTGCTATCTGCAAGGAGTTTGTATGTTCTCCCTGTTTTCATGTGTATTTTCTCCAGGTGCTCCAGTTTCCTTCCACAATCTAAAGACATACTGGTAGGTTAAATGGTTTCTAGGAAAACTGGCCCTGGTGTGAGTGTGTGCCTCTCTGTGTCTGTGTGTGCCCTGTGATAGACTGGTGTCCTGTCCAGGGTGTACCCTGCCTTGCACCCATTGCTTGCTGTAATAGGCTCTGACTCCCCCATGACCTTGAATTGAAAGAATACTTTAGAAAATGGATGAATGGAAAAAGGAATAAACCAAGCAAAAACAGGCCCCAAAACTTTTTGGGGAGAGGCTGTTGCAATTATGCTCCCTGTCGGTGCCTGCCCTAGATTGACAGAAGACAGACATATTGTAAAGAAAGTTCTAATATAGTATATTTGTAACTATTTAAGGAAAAGGAAAAGGTTTGGGTTCATGTTCAGAGTTGTATACAGTATATTTTCCACTTGCTTAGTTCTATGGCATTCTGTGCAATCTACTGCACAGTATTATTATTATTATTATTATTATTATTATTATTATTATTATTATTATTATTATTGTCATTGTAGTGTAATAGAAGATGATCGTTTTCTTCACTGAGCAGAGAACACTCTCTTTATTTATCTACCGTACAGATTGATAAGTAAAGTGCATATGTGAAATGTCCACAAATACTCGTCAGGGATCAATCAGAGAATGTCCGTCAACACACCAGGGCTCTCACAGTGTGCAGGTGCAAACTGTAATGTTGTAGATAGAATGACTTCTCATTTGAATCACCCAAAAAACACTTGGCACCTACCTAGCAAACACTCCACAAATGTATGTATTATGGCTTGTGCTGTACCATAGTAATAACAGATACTGTGGCATCTACAGTATGTAGATACATTCCTATCATTGTATATCAGTCCATCAATCCTGGATACATTGTTTGACACTGGTCATCTTGGACTGATGCACAAATCGCATATGTCTATGCATTATTTTCAAAAGCTTTCACGCAATTCATCCAGCCTTTTAAGTGTTATAAAGGTCACACCATGTTGTGCAGTCAGTCTCCTATGAATTCCACATGGTTTGACACCTTCAATGAAAACAAATCTGTTGATGGCTTGCTTCTCATTTAAGGTACATTCTTGTGCAGGCCATCTTTACAGAACAACTGCACTTAATAGGGAAGATGGATACTAAGTGTTCATCAAATGACTCATAAGAGTCACATCCAAACCACACATAATACAACAGCATTACACCAATATACACGTTTTGATAGTGAACCTCACTTCAGCTTCTTACTCGCAAATGTGAATGCACTAACTCTAGTCACAGGGATAAAAAAGTGAGAGTTGGAGTAAAAATGCACAACTTGTATGATTTAAAATTTGTATGTACTAAATGTATACTGGCAGAACATGCTGCAGCATCCTTGCAGATAAAACTAAATCAAAACCCTCACATGAAATTGTTCATCTACTGTAGCTGTTTATTGCCATCAGTAGTTCTTGTTGTCATTAGCCCTTCTTCAAGGTCCATAGGCATAGCATAGAAGGAATAAGGGACACATGCATTATTCTGATTTTCTTTTAGGCTGCCTCTTGCAATTTGCTTGACAGCTATTCATTATCTCGACAAGACGTTCATTCTTACTAATTGAACATGTTGTTCTTTCTATCTTTCCTTTGAGACTGCTGAAAACTGTTGATTTCACTAAATTGTTATTATTAATGAAAATTATAAAAAAACACTTTAAGCGTAATTAACATTTGATTTAGTCAATGTACTTTGACTGTTAATGCATTAGAAAAACATGAATTAATACAATTCTGTTTTCCATAATGATTAATCTTTTCTACAGTGTTTGACTGTTTTAACATTACTGAAAGTACAAGAAAATTATTTCTTAAACTCATTTTCATAATGCACTAGAGTGGATGAAGAACATTTTCATCATAAAAAAACTTTGCTTTATAAAATGTGAAGTTAGGTAAAACATTATTAAATGTCATTAATTTCAGTTTTTTTCTGTAGTGACAGTAAAATACATGAAACAAACTCAACTACAACATTCATATTACTCTTTTCAGGAGACTTGGAAATGAACTACTGTATAAATGAATATATGAATATATATTCAATTCAGAATGTTGCACTCTTACAGTAGATGTACATGTACTTGACAAGGTGACATCTGATATTTGCTCAAGTGAAAAATTATAATTGTACTATGGCAAAACAACTATTTTCCATGATTGACCAATTTTTGTCTTTTAAATCAGTTTTAAAGGACATTCAATGCCATAATCAATTGATTACTACTGTATGTGTGTTACTTGTTGATCAGTATACCTACTGTATATTACCAGCATATTGTCAGAGTATTTTAAACACTGTATCATTATAGATTAACTTTTTTCACTTCAAAATAGAAGTGAAAACATAACCTCAAATTTAGTTGGTTCCATAATCTAGTCCATGCTCATTATATGAATTAAAACAGAAAATCAAATTATTCTAAAAACAGACATAAATCTTAAAAGGTAATAGAATTATGTGTTAGAAACCAAGTTTAATCATGTAAATCCCTCTTTCCAAAGTACATTTGGATTGTGTTGAAGTTATTTTTAGTTATACCTAAGATTAGATGACATAATGAAACTACAGCATTCTTCTTGTTAAGAAGATTTTTGTTTTAATCAAGTATTCTGTTTTTCACTTCCTTAAAAGGAGTCATAGTATTACAGTAAAACGACCTCCTATTTTTACTGTGTGTAAATGATCTGTAGTGTACAAGTTCACTGTTTTAAGAACTTGAGCTCTCCCATGTAAACCTTCCTACACTGAATTTGGAATTAAGATGCTTCTTCATTTCACAGGAACGTAATCCAAGTCAGAAACGCAATCTAAACGTGACAATTCCAGAACACAGTTGTACAATAGTTTAAATAGTAAATACAATAGTAAAAATAATACAGAACAATCACATGATCGTGCTAAATTATTCAAGGCACGTATTATCAATGAAAGTAAAAGACATTCTAAATAAGAAGAAGGGTTAAAAACGTGAGGATTCCAGATTTAATCATTAATACTTATTAAAAGTTAAGTATTCTATTGTAAACACAGAATAAATAAACCAGCTAAAACAATTAGAGTAAGTTTTACGGTAGACATTATTATTACAGACAGTAATGTACTACAGTACATGTACTATGTCTCAAATGGTTTGAATCGCTGTATTAAAACCACAGTATTAACAACGAATATGGAATTATTTAAGTACATTCTTTTATCAACACACTATAGTTTATGATTTCTTATGTTTTTAGATTGAGAATTTCTTTCTCCATCCTGACTTCTTCCTCTTTTTTGATTGTCATTTCCACCTACAGTACTGTACAGTAGGTACAGTACGTCCTTGAAGTAGTTAAAACCTCTCAAGGCAGGAAACCGTAGTTTTTCTTCAGTGGTGCATTGTAGTCTTTTTTCATTCGCAGCACGTACTGTATGTACCACAAATACCATATTTTGCAGACAATTCCCTTTAGTAACACAAACTCCGCAAGGCTGTATTTTGTTAACGTGATGATAAAACAATGTAAACTACAAAAGAAGTCCTACCTTGGACAGCGCCTGCAGTTTCGGTTCACAGCGGTTGCAGAAAGGTATGCACGCATTTAAGGGAACTAATTTTTTTTCTATTTTTTCGATCTCTTTTCCTGAACTCTTTTTACTTGCAAATAACTTCTTTTTTTTAAAAGTTATTGTTCCTTCAACTAATGTTTAGCTGCTTTTAGGCGACTTTGTTTGCCTGTATTCATTTAATTACTGTACTTCATACTTCGCGTAGACTATGCAGGAACGCGCAGGCGCTGTTGTGAGTGTCCTTTTCAGTGTAATTTGGCCCTGGAAGTGGAGTCACTATAGAGTTACTCCCCTTTTTCCTTTTACTGTACAGAATAGATATCCCTTTGGGAGTTAAAAGGTGCCTTAGAAGTAAAGCATTGGATTTTATATTAAAAATGACTAGGCAGTTCAGCACATACTGTATGCAGTACATAAAGTTAGGAAAACAACTCAGAGTTAATACGTTCGAAAATATGTAAAAACCTGTTTTGTTGCACTGAAGGAGAAGCCCTGTGTTTGTTTGACAAACTATATCTAAAAAACATACCAGGATCATCAGATTTTGGAAAACAATTAATGAGTTTCTCAAATTAAATCTGAAACTTTTGCAAATGTGTTTTCATGGAGTCAAGTTTGAAATTAGCCTTAATGAGCGTGGACTTATTGCCAGCTCTGGCTAGCGATTTTGTAGATTTTTCAAAGGACACTTAGAAAAATGTGCAACCTTTTCAAGCGCAATTCACTAAGTGTGTTCTCATAAAATGAAATGTGATTCCCAGAGCTGTGCTGCCCTTTATATGGGCTAATAAGGTGTGATATATTCATATTTACAATGTGGTGAATATTGCATTGATAAGGTACTTATTAAAAGAAAATAAATCTGAATCAGCTTACACTCCATATATTGTAGGAGTCAATTTAATTTACATAGTAGTCTCCAGATAATAAAAATTAATGGAATATAGCTGCAATATGTACAGTACAAGTATTTACCCCTCTGCCCAGTCTGTCATTTACAGTACATGAAGTTTACATAAGCTTTAAATCAATGTTTTAATTCTTGTCAACTTTAAATATTATTTATGAGGGTCACAGTACAGTATAGACATTATAATGCTAAAAGTATATTCAGTATATAGTATATAGATGCAATTAATGGATTTGCATCTACAGTATAGTAAAATTAACAGTTCTCTAGAATTCTTTCTTGCTCTTATGTTCATTGGTGATACAGTATATATTCAACATTTCTACCAACACAGCTGGGAAAAGCTGTATGATTCCCTGTTATCTGTCAGTACCAGGCACTGCAGTTTTGTTTGCCACTATTAACATTTTGTTTCAATATAATTTATTATGGCTATTAGAAAGCACTGCTTAATGTTTAGGAGATTGTAAATAATATTTTTCCTGAATTTAACTTTAATTCAGTGCTCTTGGTTTCTATTTCCCTCAGTGCAAGACACACTTAGGATAAAAATTAAAATATACCTGTGGGATTCAAATTAATTACCATCTTGATTAATATCTCAAATGAATTCAACCTTAGCAAAGTAGTTTAAGAAGACTGAAAAATCACCTTTTTGGTATACTATTTACATGTATTAGTAATTATACCTACTGTATTTGATTCAATGCATTAAAATAATATGAAACATCTTGTTAATAATGGAACTAAATACTTTGGTATTTAATGCATCATTTGATAATACTTGAAACTGATGACAAATGATTAAAAATACCTTGTATTTTTGTAGAACTGTTAATCCCACAATTATGTAACTTCTGCTTTAGTCATGTAAATGTATGAAAGAAAACATGTCAAAAAGTTAAGGAACAGGAGATATGATTAGGGATCTGGAATAAATTTGACTAATCATTTATCTATATGAATTTCTGTCACACTATCGTTAAAGAATTAAGTTCAGACTCAATGATTTTTTTTTTACTGATCTCAGTTTGTTCCAGATGTGTAAAGGAAAAACATATATCTATAGATACTGTTGCTCATCTGTCCACAAAGATGGACATGCCTTTTCACATGAGAGGATTAGACTTATTTGCAGGATTCTGCTGCATCAATAGATATGCAATATAAATGCATCCATATAAACAGTATACTGTACATGCTTCTCAGAAGAAACTTCATAGCAAATAAACAAAAGTTGCCAGCTAGTTTAGTCTCTTTAGGCTGAATCAAACTAAAAATATCTGTAGAATAAATGATGATATACTGTACATCATGCCGAGGCTTCTGGGAAAACCGGCCCAAGGTGTGAGCGTGTCTGTCTGCCCTACAATGGACTATAATCCCATCCAGCATGTACACTGCCTTGGCCCTAATGCTTGCTGGGATAAGCTCTGACGGCCCCATGACCCTGAATTGTAGGAAGCAGTTAGAAAATGGGTGGATGGAAACATCACTCTGAATACTTTCATACTGTTAAAAAATACGAAAATAGAAGTGATTAATCGACATTCGAAATTAAAGAACCCACTTTAGGGTTGCTCTGTGTTTCTCACTACAGTGACACAACATTGCTGGTGGATAATATACTAACTATGAGGTGCTGACTTCTGGTTGTGGTAAGGCATGGTTTTCACTCTCCCTGAGGCTTTGATCACTCAGTTGAATAAATGATCATTGTACTAAGTGGATGGTTGCACTGTAGTGTTTCTTAACTTGCAGTATTAAGTGATGGTGAAGACATAAAGTTCTTTAAAATTCTCTACACATGAGAATAAGGATTGGGTTTTGCTTTAAGTTCAACTACAGGATGTGTTTAAGTTTTTCTATCCAAACTCTTAGAGTGCAAAACATTTTAAGATAAGCAACACCATAGTCATAGAAGGATGTAATTATGAAACTGGTACTCTTTCATGTTGTGATCAAATCTCTTTATTTTTTAATTCAGTAAATAAATCAAAATGTCCTTTTCGGCATTGCAAATAAACAGGCAACAAGAAACGCAAAGGATGTGAAACAAAAGTATGATTTTTTCTACATGCGATAATTCCCCAAGACTGACTTAAGAATAGTGTTATATTATCTAAAAATTAAATATCTGAGGACTTGCCACAGCGTTGTTGTTTTTGGTGGACCATGGGCTTCATAATTAAGTCTTGATAGTTTTTGTGCATGTGTTTGTGTGTGCGCGTCTCGCTTGCTGTGTGCGCGCGTATGTGTGAAAAAGCTTTAACCCAGTTCTGACGTCAGGTCGCTTGATATTTTACCTTAGCGTTATCCTGCAACACAGTTCAGTAAGTAGATATCTGTTAACGTATAGAGGAAGGGAGAGACAACCCAGCAAAATATTAAAAACAAAAACAAATAAGCGTACTGCTTCAGGTGTGCTATTCGTGTCACATTAGCGTTAGCTAACCTTAATTGTATTGGATTTGGTATTGTTCAGAGTAGGCAGCATTTTGTACAGGCTGGTGAGCCGTAGAGAAATCGCACTCTCCACCCGTAGCGACAGTTGGGAATGTAGCTCCAGCCGTAACCGCTTGATTTTTAAAGGCAAGATCGTCTTGGATTTTCTTAACTACAGAAACCGCTTATTTCGCCCGTAATAAGACAGAGGCAAAAGATCCAACATGTCTGCGAAGGAAAGGCAGAAAGGAAAGGTGACCAAAGACAGCGTTACCTTGCTGCCTTGTTTCTATTTTGTTGAGGTAGGTGTTCTTGCATTTAAGCATCTTTGGAGAGTACAACACAATGCGTCTCCAACAAGGTTGTTGCCTATGGAATAGCAATGATAGCAGTATGGAATCAGTGTTTTATGCAGTGTGATGCATTATACCTTAGGTCTGCAGCTCTCTCAAATCAAGTGAGGTTTTTGTGGATTTAAAGGATTAACCGCTATGCACTAACTAGAGTATATTTGCATGAGAATCACGTTTAATAAAATGTCTCCATGACCACTGGTATTACGTACTGTGGCTTTCAGTACCTTGAAGCTAAATTTTTCCTGCCACCATTAAATTAATATATTAATTGAATAAATAATTAAATGAAACGTTAATACCTCCCAGTCCTGTCTGGTTTGCGTTAGCAATTGGAAAAACTTAACATTTTTTATTGAGTTCGCAGTACTTAACAAGAGCAATGTTATTGTTCAGTATCTCGTATCATTAATTCTTCAAATCCTTTAAAGGGTACAGGCAGAATCTGCATGCATAATTAGATATTAGTCCCTAGCCTAAAACAGTTTCTCGTGCTAGTTTTTCAATGGAAATGTGTCATTATAAAGACATTTGCTTTGATAATGTGTTTGTGTTTGTGTCGGCAAAGCGTTGATCTGTTTTTTTAATGTTAATTTCAGGAGCATCTTAAACGCTATGGTCATTCAGACAGTAGGCTATGTACTGTATGTGAGTGACACATATATACATGTGCTATGTAAGCTCTAAAATGCAAATTAACCACTTTTAAAAGGCTAATTATAGCATTACATATAACTTATTACTCTAGGTTGTCAAGGGAGTATTTATAATAAGGACATGCAATATTTAGTATTTGATATGATTTATATAACATAATCCCATCATTATTGATTGGGCACAGATGTTTGTCCATAATTAGCTTCCATTCTAGATTTGATGTAGAACGGTTTTACTTTCTGTGCAAAGAAACTAATAGAAAAGAGTTGCTTTTTTTTAATACAAACGTTTTTTTTTCAAATTGTAATTTTGTTGGAAGTTATTATTGCTCAAGAGTAAGTGTATAATGTTGATTACTTACAGCTCTATTACTGCAAGTTCATGTTAAGGCCTAACGTACTATTTTCTAAAGTTACAGTAGCTGTTTTTTAGAGAAATTCTGTGCTATGAAGTTCATTGTTTTATTCTACTAATCATTTCAAGTGCAAATTAATCATTACTGTCATACTGCAATCAAAGTAATTTTAGTTACTAGTTTTAAAGTATAGTTCACCCATACAGAAAATCGCATCTGTAATGTCTTCAATGCAAACTCACAGCAAGAAAGGTAAAAAAGTCTTGACTGCACACTAACACTGTGACATTTCTGCATGGTTATAGGTTTAGAGCATCTCAGTAAAAAACCTTGTTTTTAGTTTTTGCTTTCAGGTTGAATTTGAAGACACTTTAAAAAACAAATAAGGTAACATTTTCCTTTTTAGGATAATATGTAAACTTAAGAAAGGAAACAAAAAACTGTTCCAACTCATGGCCTGAAAACAATGACTGCAGCATGTGTATCAGGCTCGCATTAAAGCAAAATATATTTTCAACAGGTAAAAGAAGGCTGATGTAACACACAAAGTGCAATATGAACAGATGTGTTAGCTTACAGCTGACAATGAAATAATTGTTCACATCCATCAGTGCATATTTTATCTTATATTGATCAAAGAATGTTATAACTGTGTAAGATTTTTATTTAAATTAGCTTTTGAAAAAACTACATTGTAGCTGTTCCCCTTTTACACATGCAAATGGAAACTTATAGCTAGAATGATATACAGTAGGGGATTCTATGGCTTTTGTGGTCCACTTTATAGGCCTAGAGAACAGAGACAAAAAAGGAGAGAAATACAGGCAGAAACCCCAAATTGCCAAATAAAGAACCATTGACCCATTTAAACTATTTTGTGGTATGATATTGTATTGAAGAAAGTACCTGTTCTATTAGCATTTATTATATCCAGGCAAAAAAGAGAACATAAGATAAAGGGTTTAACAATCACTCTTTAATACAATATACAGTATGTGGCTACTTACAGTAAGATCCCAATGCTTCTAAAATGGTTCGCTATTGTAGAATCACATATAAATGCCGTATAAATGGGTGACCCTGTGCTCTGACCCCAAGCTTCTCTCCCTGTCTATGTGTCTCATGGAGAGCAAGCTGGGGCATGTGAAAAGACCAATTCCTAATGCAAGAAATTGTATATGGCCAATAAAGTGATCTTATCTAATCTTATCTTATCTTACATTTTGAACCTATTCCATTATTCTGAACAAGGGGAACTTTTCTAGTTTTGGGACATTTTAACTGTATAAAGACAAAGTTGTGGGATTCCCTCAGTGGGCATTGTACTGTACATGTGCCATTGGTTCACTATAAGATTGCAGTTCAGGTTACATCATTATTCAAGCAGAACTCTATCCTCCCCTCTGGGTGTGGGCTAATTAAAGCACAATACATGCCATCAAGACAAAAGTGATTAACACATTTCTTGAAACACAGGATTGGTTCCTTCCATGGCTGCAAATCGGGAATTCCATCACTTTCAATCTCATCTACAGGGAAAAGCATAAGAATGGAGAAAAGAATCCAAATCTCCCATCAACTTGACGTCTGCATCAAATACCAGATTCTTAATAAGGAATTGTATAAATCCTTAACAACCAGCATAACATTAGATTCAATAAACCTTACTAAAAAGTGTTGGTGGGTGAATTCTATATGCAGTACATTAAATGATGCTCCGGTTTCCTGCCACAGTCCAAAAATATACTGGTAGGTTAATTGGGTTCTGGGAAAATTGGCCCTGGTGTGAGTGTGTGTGTACAGTATGTGTCTGTGCCTGTGTGTCTGCTCCTTTGATGGACTGGCGTCCCATCCAGGGTGTATCCCACCTTGCATCCATTCTTTGCTGGGATAGGCTCCAGCTCCCCTGTGACCCTGAAATGGACAAAGCAGTTAGAATTGGGTATGTAATGGGAGATACTATCAGAATGGCTGGAAAAGGGCAAGAGAAGAAGCAGACATTATCATTTCACTTTGTCTTACACTGAAATTCCTCCTTGGTGGATACACCTCAACATTAGCAATGTATGTCTCATCTTCATAGAGAGAAGCAAAGGACAGAATCAGAATTGCATGAATGACAGTTGCACAAGCTGCATGTGTTACAAGTAAGGGATATAACATGGCAGATATTTATGAGTCTTTCAGTCAACAGCAAGACCATGCAATGGCATTTTGTATTTCATTGGTATACTTCCCTAATGAGTTTTATCAGTTTCCTTTTTATGTTCAATTACTATTCATTCAACTACTATTCAAATGTACAGAGGTGATGGCACAGTGGCACAGATATTAGCATTGCTGCCTTACTGGGACCCTGGGTTCAATTCCGGACCAGGAGTGCTATCTGTGTGAAGTTTGCATGCTTTCCCTGTGTTTGCCTGTGTTACCTTCCAGGTGCTCTGGTTTCCTCTCACAGTCCCAAACATTACTGGTAGCTTAATTGGCTTCTAGCAAAATTGGCCCTGGTGTGAGTGTTGTGTATGTTTGTGTCAATGTCTTTGCATCTGGCCTGCAATAGACTGGCGTCCTGCCCAGAGTGTATCCTGCATCCATTGCTTGTGGGGATAGCCACTGCCTCCCCACCACCCTGAATTGGATGAAGCAGTTAGAAAATGGATGGATAAGATGAGAGGCAAGGAATCTCATACCCAGATAAGTACCATTTCCATTTTATGAAGGCTTAGGCCCACCATCTCCTGTTTTTATCAAATGTGCCAGACAAAGCAAGCAGTCTTGCATTTTTACAAATGAATTATTGAAACTCTACTGTAAGCAAAGTGGCTTTCTATGTTTGTAATCATGGTATTGTGATACCTGGGGGAAAAAAAGATTATTTGAATATAAGAGTAGAATGATTTTAAATCTGGAGTTATGGAATAATGTATGAACAGTTAGGTAAACTATACATAAAGTAGGTATACAAGAACAATTGGAGTGTTAAGTTTTTTTTTTTTTATTCTAGTGATGTTTAACACACTAACCCATCTTGGCACCATATTCTTGAAAAAACTAATTCTTCCCCATGTTTATACAAAGCACTACATAAGGGGGTTTCTGTTAAATTTTACATAACCATTCGTGATAAATACAATGATGTATAGTAGATCCATGTGAAGAATGAAGATAATGCACAGAAGCTTTTTATGTAAAGTCTGCTGGGTTGTTCTATTATTGAGGTGGCACAGCTGACCTATATTTCTGTCCAAATACCAACACTTGGGAAATGTTAGAATAATCTTTTGTGGAGTGATCTGAAGCAAAATTTATAGAAACAGGAATGAAAATCAACTGTGTTGTGTGCTTTTTAAAATTCTTTGTAGCTTTAAAATGCAGCTTTTGCCCCTTCGTGCATAATATGGATGGACACATTACTAAAAGTGACACATTATTCTGTACAAATATGTGTGATTAAAAACAGAAAAGTGCCTTTAAGATGTGCTACATCCTGTACTCCCCAATTAGATACAATCAATTGACATTTGAGTTAGATGCCTCTGCATCAATGCAAGAAATATGATGTAATGTTATATAAAGTTACAGTGTACAGTATGCATTTTTATCTGTCGCTTAATGCTAACCTGACAATCGTGTGTGAATAAAATATGAAACAGTCATGTTCAGTGTTACACTTTGTCACTAATAGCAATTGCAGAGTATTTTAATGACACTTGTCCATTTGATAAAGAATGCTTAGCAATTGTTATTCAAAGACATTCTTAAAATTCTTTGCTTCCCACTATGAGTGAGTGACAGGACTCAGTTAGCAATAATTGGGTAAAAGTGAAATGTTTCTCCTGAATTTTGGAAAATGCCATGATGTTTACTAATTGTGACTACTCATTTCCATTTTGAAAATTCATTAATGAAATACTGGGAATATACTGAATCTGAAAAAAGTCACCATTCGAAACCTTTACAGTTTCACAGTGGCAAAATAATATTACAATTGACAAGTGAATTTAATAGTGCTAAAAGGTACACAGCGGAATTCTGTTTTATCTGTCATATAAGATGTACTGCACAGAGTACATTCTGTTTATTTCAAAAGCATAGCAAATTGTCTTTTACTTATTAGAACAGATTTGGTCCTATAGGTTAGTAGCTGGGAAAACAGCAAAATATTATATATTCGTATTGGGTTTCCTTAAGAATGTTAGATTCTTAACATGGAGGTGGTGAAACTTGACCATGTCTCATGAACTCAGATACAACTGCCCAATGATCTGTTCTGGGCAGAATATCCTTTTAGGATGGAAAGTTTAATTACTACTCATACGGTCCTATAAAACTTGGCTAGCTCAGCATGAGTCAATTAGAATTCTTACTTCAAGAGACCTCTCTCTGTTCCAGAAAGGCAAACACACAGTGCCGATCGATTGTGTCCTTCTTATCAGACATTCTAAAATAAATTTAGAATCATTCCATATACTGTAGAAGTTCTTGTGCCCAATGAAAGTAGTGAACAGTGAGATTAGCAGTACTCAGTTTACTGAGAATCTGACAATGATCATCGATTTTAAAATCTTGATGATCTCCCGGCCTTGAATTGTTTTTCTTTTGCAGAAAACAAAGTAAGGAGCATTTAAGAAGGACCAGATACCTAGGGTTATATTTTGCTCTTCTCTCCTAAGCCTCCCAGCCCTCTCCAGAATATAAGAATAAATTCTGCTGCTACTAAGAAAGAAAAAATGTAATATCTAGCATCAGCTATATTGTCTCTCGGGAAACAAGGTACTTCAACCACTTTAAGATAATTGCCTAGATGTGCACAGGGAACTGTTAACACAATAGCAGAAAATCAGTACAGTACATAACAGAATCCACAAAATACTCTGAATAAGTAATTAGTTTTTATGTCTATTGTATATATTAATAATAGTTTTGAATTTCTAATCTCATTTAGGTACAACTAAGTGATTCCTTGGACTAATACAACTTACCAACCTGAAGAGGAAGAAATAGTTTGTTTTCATGCTTTTGCTACCTAAAAGGAAACCTAATCCTTCTTAATTGTTTTGTGTTACTAATTTACAGCTGCCAATTCTGGCCTCCTCAGTTGTCAGCCTGTATTTCCTGGAGTTGACGGATGTGTTTAAACCAGTGCGCTCTGGGTACAACTGCCATGACCGCAGTCTGAGTATGCCCTACATTGAACCCAGTCATGAAGTCATTCCATTCCTCATGCTGCTCAGCCTGGTATTTGCTGGACCTGCAGCTACGGTCAGTGGTACTCCACAACGATTAGAAATAAGAATGCGACATGAAGACTTCGCTTGTATATTTGTTGTGATTTGTTTTGCTTCAATCCTAGGAATATTTGCTGAGGTGACTGAGTGTACAAAATGTTATTGTCAAGGAGGTTTCAAAGGTGAATCTGTTCTAACTGTTCAAAATATTTAAGCTTTTAGTGGAATTAAATTTAATGAAGTGTACAGCACATCCCCAGCCCAGATTTGGTTCCTTTCTCTCAGGCATAATGTCAGCTATAGGGCATACACCCTCCGTTAACAGTAGTGAATTCTGATATGCCAAAAAGCGAGTCTCTCTTCACAGGAGTATTAAATATTGCTGAGAGTCCTAGATGGTTATGTCACCACAACACTTGTAATACAATGAGTCTTGTTACAAAAGCATACATTTTTAAAAAGGTAAGTTTAAAGGCTGGGGGCCAGTTAGCTGTGTTTAGAGACCAGTCATCCATCCTCAGCTGCTTCCATGGCAACAATTTGGTAACCCATTCTGTTCAATTTCTTAATCCGTAAAACTGTTGCATTAATTATTATCCTATTATAGAAGCATTAACACCCTTCTGTAGTTTTTCTAGTGCCATTTGTATGTTTCCAGCATTTTTCTTCTGATCTAAGCTAAAGGAAACTTTTTGTAACATAATGCACAGTATACAGTACCTTATTAAATAAAGATCTATCTTGGTCATGAAATGGGCCAACAAGAAGGCTGATGGGTTTTGATGGACCACCTAATTATTTTCACACTCCAATACCTATGACACTAACACCACTCAGTGACGCAGAGCACCCATAAGTCCCGTTTTATATATCCAGAACTCATACAGTTGTAATGTTATGACTCAATCTCACCAGGATTCTTGCCTGCAGAATACAACGTAGATGTGTTTTCTCCCATAGATATTGTAAAGTGATAGTGTTGTCAGATAAATTCAGGTGTCACTTAGTAAAGACACGGCATACACTGACAAAAGAAAAAAAGAAACTACAAAAGACTTGCTGAAATCTCCTGGTGTCAGGAGTGTAACATGTCTACTTTACAAATCACATTTTGAGACTTCTGATGGAGCAACATTAACATCAGTGCAACCACTTAATCAATAAGCTCAAGACTGGTCTTCCCCATATGTCAAGGGTCACTAAAGAAACCACTAAAGATGTTCAGCATAAATCTTGGACCATTAAGATTATGATCCAGCTGTTCAATGCATTTGAGTACCTGTGGGATGAGATTGGTAGGTTTGTGTGTCAGTATCAACTACCAGCAAATTATAAAAGGAGCACACACAGCCTATATATATTTGTAATACTGTACACTGTTTAGTTTTGTGAATGTTGCTATACTAACACTGTGTTTCAAGAGGACTCCCTTAAGCCTTTATAATTAAAGTCATATCTTTGTAATGACATATTATGTGAACACGTCTGTCATTTCACAGGACTTTCCTTTTCCCTCCCTCCATATTCTATCATGTTCAGTCTCTGGCGCATATACTGTTTTTGTTACTGTCAGCTTTAATTTTACTTCAGCCTTCCCAGGGCAAAATTTTACCATCACTTGGGGAGTCTGTTCTCTCTGCTCTGTAGGGTGATTGTTGCATTATTGATGTCCGGGCCTTTCTTTAAACTTTCAATGTAACAGTGAGATTGCTGGCCATTTGAAAATAATGGATTTTTTTCTTAAATTCTGCTTGGGTTTTTTGCAATTGTATGGCTAGGAAGTTATGTGATATGTCGTATTGCAGTTCAGTATTGCTTTAGTTCTGTTGGTTAAATCATAATTCTTGATAAAGTTATGTGAATTAGGATTTGTTTAGGTAATATACACGGTACTATTTGTTATGCTAAATGTATCGGTTATTGTATAGCCGCCCAAAATGGCTATTAAGCAGAGGAATGCTTTTATCTATATACAGTAGAGCAACACTGAGTTCTTCCCAGTCAGTTTCCCTGTCCAATGGCTTTGATCCAGATAGGATTGTTTAATCACAGCAAATCTGCATGAGCGTTCTTATAATCTGCTCATACATAAATTGAATGGGGGAAGCATGGCAGTTTGGAGGTCAGGGCTGCTGCCTCAAAACTCAGTTTTGGATTGTGGTGCATTTTGTGTGGATTTCACATGTTCCCTCCTGTGTTTTGTTCCGGAGCCCTGGTTTCTTCCAACCTTCCAAAGACCTTAATCGGTGTCTCTAAACTGCATGTGTGCGCCTGTGTGTGCTTTGCAACAAACTGGCATTCTGTCTGCAGTGAAGTCAAGCCTTGCTTCCTGATTGTCATGGGAAAGGCTCCAGATTGTCACAACACTTATCAGGAATAAGCAGCTTTCTAATAATGGATGGATAATTTGAATTATTTTTCAAAATGTTTGCCCTGTGATTACTTTAATTATTTTTAAAAATGGGTTCTGAGAACATTCAGTTTTAGTCCACTTAATGGGAACCTCATGCATGAAGTGGTAGTAACTATCAGTCATTATCTTAACCTCCTTGCAAGAACCACTTAAGGGCCTTTAAAACAATTACTTTGGGAATTCTATCTTCTTTTTTAAATGTTTGACATAAAAGCGGTCATTGCATCTCAATGTCTGTCAAATTCCATTTGAGAAAGTTTTTAATCTCCTTTTTAATTGGTAATTACAACTGTTTTCTAGTTCGTTAATCAGAAAACCTTCCTTCTTACCTCCCCTATATGTTAATTTGATTAGTTTTTTGGGTGACTTTTTTATTCATTCCTGTTAGACACCTCATTAGTTGTTTTTTTCTTCATTTGTTTCAATTAAGTTTGATTGCTTTGAATTTAATTTACCTTGCCAATCTAACTCATTATGAGTCCCATGGTTCCATTTTCTGGCTATAATGGGTATCATGTATATCTTTATACATTTCCAGGTGTACAACCTGGAATCATTTTGACTGAGTATTTGAATGTCTTAGGTGATTTTTTCCAGATCATAAAGCAATATCTTATATCAGAGAGGTGTAGTACTTCTTTCTTTTTATTAGAATTTCTCATTTGTTAATAAAATTAATTTATCTCCATGTAATTCGGTGTCCCATGTTGATTGGGATGAGTTCTTTCAATTTGGAAAAATTTATTAATGCCAATCAAATTAATTTTTTTTTCCTTTATGTTTGTAAGTTGCCTTTTTAACCCCCACACAAAAAGTATGAATCTTTTAACCTTGGAGGTAAATCCGAGAGAGGCAAAATAAAAATCAGTAAGTGTCTTTCAGTCCCACTTTGTTGCCAGTTGTCATTCTCAATAGCATGAATCTTACCACCACTGGTAGACACTGAGCTCTAGAGAGGAGGGTCATGCTCGAGCAGTCACTAAAAGATCAAACTGGGCTCAGGTTCAGGTTGTTACAGTGCTGTAGAGTTAGCCAGTCTCGGGTGATTTCCATTATACCAGGATCACAGCAGGACAAGACCAAATATATTGCTCACTTTTTCTCCCTAGTGTGATAATAAAACTGGCACCACTGTTATAAACTTATGATATAATATTACTTTCAGTGTATGCACTGAGTGCCTTGCAAATACATTCACTTCCATATTTTATTTTTTTATTATTTTACTTTGCAGCTTTTGCTGACGGATAACTTCTTCCATGAGGTGTCTGAACATTCAGGTTTTAATGGAAAGTATACACTTTAAAAAATGTGTATACATCATTTATAAGTCAGCAAAATGGGACATCACTGGAAGGAGGTGAACTCCTTTGTAAGACTATAAAGTACTGTATGCTATGGCACTTCAATAATAATTATGATTTTGATCAAGGTTTCTTATGTGCTAGAAGCAGTTTGAAACTGGTAGTAACTCTTTGTATGTCTACAGCACATAACATACTGTATGAATTTTAATTTTTTAATTAATTTTCTGAAACGAATTACAGAAGGAGAAGAAGGCCCAATAATCTTTTTGGAATGTGGCTAGACAGCCATTGTTCTATTGTGACAAGCTTGGATAATTCGAACAGGAGAAGAATAAGTAGTTTATCTACACTTGTCACACAAAAGAGAAAACTAAGAGTCCTCTAGTGCAATCTAAACTGCAAGGCATGCAAAGAATATAAAGAAACCTAAGAAGTTGCTTCTTAACATTGAAACAAACAGCAGTGTGACAAACAGCAGGCTGTCCCTCCATGGTGGCCCAAAACCATGTCTAGGTATACAAATTAATATTTCCAAATAGAAAAATAAAAATATGGGTAATGGGTTATTTTTCTTATATGTGAAATGTGAGTCACATTTTTTGTGTAAAGAGTCATTTTTGGACATCAGAACTAGTTACACCTCATTTCTCACTAATTAAGTGCCTGACAAGCCTGAAGAAAGCAGTGTGCCTCATTTTGTGTGCAGGTGATCTTTTTAGATTCTCCTGGCAGGTAGTGAGATTGCTGAGGAAAAGTAAAAAAACTCAGAAATCATCATCCTTAAAATTTATGGGAGACTAATGAGAAAAGGTTTGTGAGGAACCAGTAAAATGTGTTTGTGGGGAATGTTTAGAGGGAGTTCTGGAATATAATTTTAAGAAAAGACATACTGGAGCTCTAGGATTCCTCTTCTTTTTTTATTTTCTTTGTTAACAGTACATGTTCACAGTCTTGAACTTTTATGACCTGTACATTGAAAACAATCAATCATCTATCCTCAGATTATGATTGGAGAAGGTATTCTTTATTGCTGCCTGTCAAGGAGAAGAAATGGGCTTGGAACAGAAGCAAATATTAACGCGGCAGGATGCAACTTCAACTCTTACATTCGGCGAGCTGTCAGGTTTGTTGGTAGGTCTTAATTTTCATATGTCATGGAAGAATTTTTGGTCTACAGTTTCAACTTCAGCATGAGGGTTGTAAATTCTGCTTCATTAGTTCTGTATTCCCTGAAACACTTTTTTTTAGTTCTGAATGTACTTCAAGGAAACACCTTTCTGAAATGGTCAGGTATATAACATACATCAATTCGTAACTTGAATATACACGCATGGCTTAAGTATTAATCCCTTTCTTTAGCCTTTATTCTTCATATGAGTTTGTGGTATATACTGTACATTAACCTTCTTTTCTCAGGCAGGCTTTGGAATACTGCCCAAAAAGTGTTTTGCTTTTCATTTACAATAGGGGTAGGAGAAAAAAGTGTATGTGTGTGACATTTAAGTTCCATGACTTAATTTCATACGCTTGGCCTTCTTTCCAGTTACAAACTTCAACATCAAGTATTCTATACTAATCTTTTAAAATATCTTTTAGTTTAGAATTCCTAAATAACTATCGGTAAAATAATAATTAATCTGTTAAAACGTATCTTATAACAGACTTTTCTTATTTCCTTCTCTGTGTTTCCTGTTAGGGGTTCATGTGTTTGGACTCTGTGCCACTGCTCTTATCACCGATATTATCCAGTTGTCAACTGGATATCATGCTCCTTATTTTCTAACTGTATGCAAACCCAACTACACCACACTGAATACATCCTGTGATGAGAGTTCATTTATCGTAGAGGACATTTGCTCAGGTGTAGACTCTGCTGTTATCACTGCTGGCAGGTAAATTAATTCCATCTGCTTTATACTGTATAACACTTTAATCTTTTGTCTACTTTAGTTATCAAGTTAAATTTTAAGTAACGAACTGAATGTCTTTTTTCTAAGAAAAATGTTGAAATTTGAAAGGGGTGTGTGTCTAAGAGTTTCAAAGAGGGAATTTTTTTTAAAGTACTCCATTTATAATCATAAAAATCTTTTTCATTATAAGATACTCCAATTTCAATAAGAAAATGTAATTACTAGTTTCCTTTTTATGTATTTGTTAAAACAGCAGTGCAGTCAAGCTAGTCTGAATCTTGCATATTTTAATACAACACCATACCTTCAAATTAATGATTTTTAAAAACTATTATGTTGAAATGAGTGCGTAAGAGTAATGTAAAACTCGGTTATGTTAGAGCAATTGTATTATTTACACCTATGAAACACAATATTGAATGTGGGTTTTCATGCTAAGTATACTTTTTTCATTCGGTTTTTAATGTTTATTGAGGAATGATTTAACAGATTATCACAAAACCCATTAACTGTAACTTTGATAATGTGTTACTGTATGTGGTTGTTTGATACACTTCAAGAGTAGGCTATTAAGAGTTTCCTCTCACGTTTTGCTCATATTTTATCTTAAATATAAAACACAAAGATAGAAACTTAATGGAAAACTGAAAATATGTTCCTACTTTTAATCAATTAAAGTAAAATTGTATTCATTATTTTACAAAAGTTTCTTTACTTCATTTTAATAGGATTTTACTGTGGCTTTGGGTTCCTTTATATTGACATGGAAAATTTAAGTGCCAATTGAGAGATAAGCAATTGAATCAAACTGAAAGATATCTCCTAGATATAGATGTAGAATCTCTTTTTCTTATGCCTGACTAATTTACAGTTTATTGTGGTTTCAATTTTCTTTTATTTTGGTTGATAATGTTACTCTTTGAATGAGGTAGGATTTGTGTCTATTCCAGGTAGATCAGATTCAAGGCTTTTGAAAATGAGCTCATTGATTCTAAAATGAACCTACAGTATCAGTGGGACTAGAAAAGGGACAGATGACAAATTCATAGAGTTGACCATCTTATTTATTTTTCATTGTTCATTCTCTTATTGAGTGAGTAATAAATTAATTGAAATGGTTTTTCACACTGACTGAGCACATACAAATGACCATTATATCAAACCTAAGGATTAAAAAATATGAGATTGACAGTAGCTCAATGTATAAACATTATGTAGCTTTTTCCCAGTAGAGTACATAATGTGTTGATCCAGTCATTTGTAATAATCATTGTTTTACATATAGTATTGCATAATTTATAAATTGGATAAGTTAAACCTTAAAGCTCTGCATTGTTGCTATCATGTATGGTTTAGGGGCATCCGTGTTTGAATATATGATTAATCTTTTTTCTTTTAATCAAAGAAAACAAACTCTCATATTGTATGCATGTAATTGAATACATGTAAATACTTCATCAGACTTTACAAATGTCAAAATGTTTAATGTAATAACATATAAAATAACCCAGTATTTCAAGATGCAATAATGAGTTATTCCAGCTACTGTATGTATTTAGATTCTGAGATTCTTTAGAATTCAAAAGGAGTTATTCTAGTTTATATTTTATACATATTCAATAAAAGTGCAATGCAATGCAGTAAGGCAAACACCTGCCCACCACTTGCAACCTTTCCATTGAAACCATCTGTCCATTGAATACTTAAACTATTTTTTACAGCGACTTAAAAGAATAATCTTGGCTTGAGAATCACTAGAGACTCTCATGCAGAAGTCTGAAAAAATCCCTGTTGTAGGAATTGAAGAGAACAGTGAATGTCATTCCTTTCAGCCCACACAAATTTGAGCTCTAGTGCACTTACTGGATGAAGCATCGTGCCGTGCAGCAGTGTAGCTAAAAAAATTGCTAACACCTACACGCTTCCACGCAGAAAATGCAAATTTGGATTTATTGGGAAAAAGTTTCCTGGTTTTGTCACTGTATGCAAAAAAAAATTAAATCTATCTTGGGCTGTACTTTGTGACATCAAGATTTGCGGTTGTGTATATGCTTTAAAAAAATCAAGATCGGTGCCTTAAACGGCTGATTACTTCAATCAATACAGTATGACACCAGTGTGTAGAATATTTTTGTTGAGATTCCTAGTGGCTTTCCCACCAAAGGTGCTTACATACAGCAAACAAAGATGTCTGTAGTCCAGACAACACAGGCTGAATCTAAAATATGCCATCAGTGGAATCAGTACCACCAGGGTGGGTACAACGGAGAACCTACAGTATGACTCACAGTGTGAGAGATGGCTGATGATCCTGACAGAATGTGTTCCTGAAGAAAACACGGAGAGACCCCCTTTCTCCTATTATAGGAGGATCAGAACACTAAATGCAGGTTTACTACCAATTCGTGTCCCAAAGAATGAGATGTAAAAATAATTCCATATTTCAAATTTTAAAAACAAATAACAAAAGCCCATAGTATTCAAGTCATATTAGCTGACTAGTCAAACACCACTTTCATTTCTGAAAAAAATGAAAAAGTGCATTGAAAATGTGCAATTGGAGGAAACATTTTGAACATATTTAGTGATTTATCAAAATGTACTCTCAGATTTGTATTACATCATTTAAAAAAAACATTCCTCTGCCTTTTGTATATGTTTTTTTCATTTAGTGCTTCTGCTGCATCGTCTTGTTATACAAATGACTTACAAATCCTACAGTTTATCATCACTGCAGCGCATCTTTATGTCAGTGTCAAGCAAAATAGACTTTTTTAGAATTACTGTAATGCATTGCACATCTGTAAATGCACTTTCATGGTCTCATTAAATCTGTATACAGTTCCTGCTCATCTTCACATTTGAAGTATCATTCAAATCCATTGGTCTCTAGTCAGAAGCTGGAACATTTAAAGCAGAAGAAGAGTAATCCTGTTTTTCTTCCTTTTTAGGAAATCCTTCCCTTCCCAACATGCTACACTGGCAGCTTTCGCGGCTGTGTATGTCTCTGTGAGTAATTGATGCCGTGTTAATTGCCTTGAAACACAAGGAGTGTCTACCTAAAAGACTAGTTTCTAAAAGCAATTATTATGTAAAAATAATTTTGTTGTCTACTGCCTTAAGAACAGCAGCCTGTTCTTAAATGAATGACAGCTATTCTCTTCTGTGACACGCATATAGCCAACAGTGCACGTTTTAAAGATAGATAGCAGCATACTTAAAATTGTCGCAAAATGCAATTCCATTTTTTACAGCATTTGAAATGTTTATACTAGAAAATTAAAAGAAGGAGTAACAAATAAAGAGAATGATATGTGTTAAAGATCTTCATATGTCTTAAATACACCTGTAATTAAGTGATATTTTAGATTGAGCCTCGTCAGTACTGGGATAGGAAACAAAGTTCCTGCTATAAGTGTTGTTGGTGGACCAGTACTGGTACTCTGGTTCCCTCTGGACCACAATTTCCAAAACCAAAGCCTCATTATAGAGACAAGTATCAGTGTGATGTAGTTGTTCTTCTTTCAGATGAGATGTTAATCTAGGAGGCTGACTATTTGAACAGCAGTGTTAACATCTGTGTCCCACCCAGATTCAACTTTGGATTTGAACAGTGTCACCTACCTAAAGTTGCTCCTTAATTCAATCTGTGAAATTTCTCCACGTGATCTTCAGTACTATGGTATGGTGAGGTTGCTGGTAGACAGTTGTTTTGCTTGCTATGTACAAATGCAGTGAATCTTAAGTAATGAAAATATTTCCTTTGACAATTATTGGAAAAATGTTTGAGGATTACTTGATGTTGTTACATTCTAAAGTGACATCTGTTTATAAAGAATTCACAAAGAAGGCAAGAAAAAGTAGGAATGTAGTATGAAATACACTGTCGAAAGGTTTTGTGGAACAACCTAATCAGACACAGTAAAAATGATAAAACGCAATACGTTTTTTATTTCTCAATGTTTTCTTTCAGATGTATTTTAATGCCACATTGACAGACTCTTCTAAACTTCTGAAACCGCTGTTGGTTTTCTCCTTCATCATTTGTGCCATTATTTGTGGGTTGACGCGTATCATTCAGTATAAGAACCACCCTATTGATGTCTACTGTGGCTTCCTCATCGGTGGAGGTATAGCTGTATATTTAGTAAGTAATCAAAATCAAGACTTTTTTTGCAGACTACTTTTTACCTGTACTTGGTACTAAGATTGCAAATATTTACCTATGGTAATCTACTTAATAAACCTTAACTTTGTTCATTATGTACTATTGGTAAATCCTGTTCATATACTGTAATAGAACTCTGAACTCTGAGACTCCTATACTCGAAACTGTAGATGAGGTAACATCCCCATAGTTTCCTTTAGGGATTTAAGTATCTAAGTGTTTTGGATATGGGGCCTTAATTGTACCATAATCCATGTCTTTAGTTATGAAGTTAAGAAAGTTTCAATTAGATAAATTACAACACAGTGTTTCCCCTTTTTACAAGTAGTAGCACTTTCACACAAAGGGCCTGACTCAGAACAACTCTAAACACTGCTTTCTTCCATCTTATGCTTGAATTAACTTCATGCAGTATTTCAGTAGTTCATGTCAGATAACTCTTAATGGTATTCAGTCTCAGTGAAATACAGTGGAGAAGAGTACGTGGAGGGAATGATCCTTCTCATTCTCAATTAAATCATCTGAACTCAACTTTTGGTGTGCACACTGCAATACAGCAGGATATCTCTGAACTCTGAATTCTTTCTGGCTATAGGTATTTTATTCCTTTTAAAATAGCTGAAGTCACAAGCGTTCTTCCATAAGGCTCGTGTGACTTTAAATGTAAAATGATTAGTTGGTTGAAGATAAGCAGTAATTGCGTGGGCTTTATCATGCCACATCTCCTTGAGTTAAATGTGGGATTTCTTTTAAATCAGCATTTGTTTGTTTTTAATTCAGGAGGAAAATAAAAAACAAAAACAACACAGCACACCACCTCTCACTCTCCTCCCACTTTTCCACCATCCCTGCCCATGTGGCCACCCACCTCCATCCCAAAACTATAGAGAAACCCAAATATTTTCCATGGCAGCACATACAGTAGGGGTGGGCTTAACAGAACTTTGGTGTTGTCCACCTCTGAACCACGCAGCTGGTCAGTCCCCTGTCTTTAGCCATGTAGGGTGGCAAGGAGTCAAAGTGCATCTCAGTGAAGGTTTGAGATGAGTAATTATGACGAAAACAGCCATTTCCAGAGAACACTGGAGAAGACACACACCAGGTGTATTTCCCACAGTACCGCGAATTACAACTGTATTACAGAGGGATTTATAGTCCAGCCATTGTTACCCTATTACCATGAATGGAGGTTTATGAGTGGCCATTCTACTTGTGGCCCAGTGGCTATTCCTGATGTTATCCCCACCTTTCTACTATTCGTGAACTATCACGTACAATAGCAGGTGTCTGTTTTAAATTCACTCGAGCCAGGTCAGGAGGAATTGCCCCAGGCCAAAGTCCGATTTCTAGAGTTGGAGCAATGCAATGTAAAACTCCGTATGAGCAACATCAAGAGAAGAAAGGATCCACTGGCACCAGGGGAGGGAATGTAACTGCCACCACTGAGTGACCAATCTTTTTAGCAGCAGTGCTGCCAACCAGCCAGATCTGCCTTTGCTGTAGAGATAAATCAAGCGATGATTCACCATTCAACAAAGAGATCAACAGAGAACCAGAGGCTTTGTTTCCTGAGAACAGTCAGCCAAGTTGAACAAACCTGCCCCCAGAACTCAGCCTTATTATTCTTAACATGCTCACATCTTTAGAAAAGAGGGTGTCAGTTGCACCCCGGGGGTACAAAGCACCCTTCAGGGTGCCACTGAATGATAATGAATACGCTTTTAAAATCTCTTGAAACCGCTGTATTGTTGCATGCATCCTTGAAGAACACAGGCATTATAATGAAGCCAGGGGCTTTGAATAAGGTTTTAGATATTTAAAAAAGTGCAATATTTTATAATGAAGTGACATGTACAGTACACTTTAATAACTGATTATACAAATTATTTCTAATTGAAAAAATAAATATGCCACAACTTACATATAGTTAAAATCATTATCTTGAATTAATTTTGCTATTACATAATTTACATTGAAAATTATATACAGTATATATATGTTTGACCATGTTTGTTATAACAAATATCTTTAACCTTTACAAACAATGGAACTTGAAGGAATACACTCATTTATACACCCACACACATACATATTCACACAAGAATTCTGTTCTGTAATGCCTTTGGCGGTATTCATCACTCATTAATGCCATGACAGTAATAAAGACTGACAACTGTGTTTTCACTGACCCTGCAAGATTCAGATTTAATTCACTAGTGACATAGTCACATTATGTTTAGTGACATAAAGGACAAAATCACAATAAGAATTTTACTACTTTTGGTGAAGACTCAAGTGTAATTATTCTATAGTAAGAACAGTTACAAATGTGACAAGGCCATTCGCCCATCTAGCCAGAGTGGTACCAGAAATCCAAACGGTTTTTGTCTTTGTTTGCTTCTGCTGAGTTTGTTGATCTTAGTTATTTAATCTACAGTTTTTAAAGAAAAAAAGATTTACAACTGTAGTGCAAAAGAAGAAGACAAAATCGTAGGTATAAAAGCATGTTGCTCATGTGTGGTCTTCTGAAGAAGCTGTGATGGGTTTTTTTTATTTTTGGTTTTCAGGGACTCTACGCTGTAGGCAACTTCCAGTCTAGTGAAGATAATACAAGCCAACAGGCACATCACAGAGAACCTCTGAGGTCTCTCACAGACCTCAGCCAGGACACAAGCAGACACCTACAAGGCAAGAACGGGAGCAGCAGCGATGGTATCTCCTCCCACCATTCCGAGAGCATCCTGAACCGCAACCACAGAGAGTCCAGCTCCCTCACCAACCTCAAGAGAGCCAGCGCCGACGTAGAGATCATAACCCCCCGCAGCCCAATGGGCAAAGAGAATATGGTGACCTTCAGCAACACCCTCCCCAGGGTGAACACACCTGCTCTGGAGGAGGCTGCAAGAAGAAATGCCTCCATCCATGCGTCCATGGATTCGGCACGGTCGAAGCAGCTGCTCTCCCAGTGGAAAAATAAGAACGAGAGCCGCAAACTGTCCTTGCAGGTCATGGAAACCGAAGCAGGGCATTCTCCTCAGAGGTCCATAGAAATGAGGTCAAGCTCAGAGCCAGCAAGAGTAGGTGTCAACGGAGAACACCAAGGTCCAGCAGGTCAGTACTTGAAACTTGCAGCCGGCACAACCCCCTTGCCTAATAACAGCAGCGGTATAGCTGGCGGGGCTAGAGTGTCTATCCAGTCACGCCCTGGTTCTTCACAACTGGTTCATATTCCAGAGGAAACACAGGAGAATGTCAGCACATCTCCCAAAACCAGTTCAGCAAGGTCAAAATGGCTGAAGGTTGCAGAAAAGAGTGGAGCTTGCAGAACTAACAACCAGCCTAGGATAATGCAGGTTATTGCTATGTCAAAGCAACAGGGAATGCTGCAGAGCAGTCCTAAGAGCTCAGATGGCAGTACTGTCAGTTGCACAGGAGCAATCAGGTACAAAACGCTGACAGACCAGGAACCTAGTAATATAGTCAGAGTGGAGGCTCACCCGGAAAACAACAGGCCAGTCGTTCAGCCTCCATCAAATGATGGAACCGGTTCGTGGAAATGGAAATCACAGGAAAAAGGCAGCATCCGTCAGTCTTACGAGCTTAACGACCTGAACAGGGACTCAGAGAGCTGCGAGTCCCTGAAAGATGGCTACAGTTCAGCTGACAGAAAAAGAAGCAACCCAGACAGCAGCAGTGAGCACCACCATCACCATCATGGGATAACTACCATAAGAGTGACACCAGTAGACGGGAGTGAGGCAGCCTCCGAGACTTTGTCTATAGCCTCAAGTCGTGACTCTACACTCAGGAGGAAAGGTAACATCATCCTGATTCCTGAAAGAGGCAATAGCCCAGAAAACACCAGGAACATCTTTTACAAAGGGACGTCACCAACACGGGCTTTCAAGGAGTGAGGTATTCTAATGTGTGGCCTTGTTCAGTGGATTTACATTGAAAGATGTGAATGAAGCTTGCACTTGGGTTTCTTGCTGTCATTCAGTCGTTTTCTGTATAGGCTAGTCCATTGCTCGTTGCCCTAACTGGAAACGTACTGCTTTTTTCCCCAAAATAAAAAGCTATATTGTGCATGATATTTACAGTTTTGTATAGACAAGAAAGCACAAAGCCCAGTGTATAGGTAATACATTTGATGTAGATTTCATTATAATCTTCATTCTTCACAGTTTCAAATCTGACACTCATTCTGATCTCTGGCTATATTTAAAATGTTCCAATTTTTTAAAAATAAATCACTGATTAACTTTTACATTCAGAAAATCTTCTGCTTTCAGACAGAATTCAGTTATTTCTTACTTTACACCATTTGCTTTCTTAAACACCACAGTGTTATTGCTTATTGCACTTAAAATAATCACCGCAGGATGTGCTTCTAAAAGATCTTCTTATCATAAATATTAAAACAAATTTCTATATTTTTTCCAGTGTACATATTTGTGCTATAATATGGGTGCTATACCACCATCTTACTCAGATTCTGTCACAGCTGAAATTCATATAATGAAAACAAAAAAACATTTATTTAAACTTATTCTCAAACACCTATAACAGGGGATTATTTAAGTTTGCATTTGCCAGTAATTAATGAAAGAAACTGATGTCTCAGATTGGTTTTTATTTTGTGATGCATATTTTGGCTTTGTGCAGATCTTGAATACACAATTACAGACATTTGCTGCCTTGGGAATGCAGCGTTGAAACCAATATGTGCACATCATGATTAATTATGAAATTCTTATACAAACACAACAAAGTGCTCTTTTTTGGCAACATAATTTACTGTAGGGATGAGTATCATGGACTCTTTTGTCTTAAAGTCTGCTTATGAAGCTGGTAAAACTACTGTTTTTAATATAAACATGTTTTAGATTGTGCTAAGTCAGTTGTATTTTTTATAGAATTCACTCAGATTTTCTTTTTTTCACCTCTAAAGAAGAAACAATGTAATATTATTTTTCTTCAAACAAACCCTTCAAATAGCTTCCCTGGAAAATCACTCTCTCTTTTTTCTCTCTATTTTAGCTGAATTCCCAAATCATTAGCATCACTTTGCATCAGAGTCTAGTCATTCTGCATTACTATAAGTGGAAAAGAATGTGTAACTGTGTAAACTCTGTGCAAAATATATGATCCCTCTTAATACTTCATTTCTCATCAGTAGTATTTGTGAAGTGAATAAAATTCAGTCACATACAGTAAGTACCATATAAAAGTATTAAAATTCTTAGAAAAGATTGGTTATTATAAAACTGCTTTATGGCATTCTTCTGCTTCTTTTTACACCATGCACAGTGATGAGCTGTTCATAAACATTTAGAAGTCCAGCAGGCACTATAGAGTAAAGTGGTGATTTGTTAGCAGCTAAAATAATAAGGTGACTTTGTATTATGTGTGTGAGAATCTTTTTCTTAAATATAGTTACAAGCAGCATAGACTAATGGATAGAAGGCTCTAAGAAAACAGGGTTAATTATAGACCAGATATCACAAATATAAATACAGGTAGTGAAATTATCTGTATCAACATTTTTTTCTTTTTAGTATAAAACCCACGACTAAGTTTCATTCTTATTCTCTCTCACAAATTAATAGAAAATAAAAGCACGAATTCTACCAACTACAGTATACTGTAATTTTCAACATTTAAATATCAGCAGTATTAGAGTTTACACTAAAATTTCACGGACATCTTAGTGTTTTTGCTTTAATAATATTTTGCTGTCATCTAGACACCTTAAAATATTAAAAATAATCAAGGCTCAAGGAATGTATTCTGCTAATTTCAATTTATTTGTGTTAAACTATTGAACGTCAAATAAATAACCTTATAGAAATCTATAAATTCAGTTGGGAACTCTCTATAGTATTTTTGTGATTAAATATGACAAGTATCACTATTATATCATTATTTTTAATATACTATATATGTGCCAAAGGGTAACAATATCTTTTGTTATTTTGTAATATGCCTGTAATCTGGTATATTATTTTATTTAAGCAGTTGTAACATCAGCATGGTCATTTGATATTTAACAGAAGGCTTTTTTGTAAATTATGCCATTATTTGGCATTGACTTGTACCTTAATTTTTACTTACTATTGAATTAATTGCTCAAATATTTCATCTTTGTACCACTGTAAATAAATATTTGTTACTTGCCAAAAAAGCAAACAAACATGTATCTTAGCATTATGTAGAAATGATGACATAAAATGAAACCTTGGACATGCATTATGTGAGGTGTATGCATTTAAATTGGAAGATACATGGAAATTTGTACATAGTGTAGGACAATGTTATGCAATGTTTTGCCAGTGAACATCTGTATAATGTTAACTTCTGTTGGTCGGTATGTGAATCAATCAATGCCTTTGTAAGTAAGCACTGTAGCGTGTACAACACAATCTTGTGAAACTCTCCAGGTTGTGAACAGGCCGTCTAGCCCTGTATAAAGTTTAAAATACAGCTTATATTTAATTGAAGACCTGACTGGGTTTATAAAAGAAAATTGTGCATTGTCTGAATATTGAAATAAATGTTTGCTACTAAACCAAAGAGTGTTCCTTCTTTTTCATTGTAGTATGGCCATGAATTATTTTTAATCTGTGTAAACAGGTAAGAAAGGTTCAAAATAACAGGAGGCCATTGAGCCCATATACGGTAGCCTATCTGGTAGTTAGTAGTTAATTAATCCTCATTTTTTTTAAAGATACCAGACCATCAGCTTCACCAACATGGCTGAGTTGCTTGTTACAGACTCCCACAACCCTGTGAGTAAAGAAGTGCCTCCCGTTCTTTGTTTTAAACATTTACATTTAAATGACCAGAACCAATAAATATTATGCATTATTACTGTATCAGTATTGGTTACTTTTCACTATATCTTTAAAATACAGATGAACAAACTGTGATAATGCACAGCAGAGAATTGAATGAATATCCACAAAGGGATTTTAATGTTGTTACATACAGATACGTTATATCCATTAAACTACCAGGGCATCAGTGTTCGGCTTCTAAAATTTGTAAATGTGAGGTCCTGGGTGGGACACTGCCCTGCTGGGACACTGTACCTTTGAGCAAGGCAATTCACTTGACTTGTTATACTCAGGGTACTAACCCCAAAAATAGTAAAACATTCAGCTGTATGAAAATGTAAATTGCTTTAGATTAAAGTGTCTGCAAATCAAATTAATAAGGTGATGTGCTGTACCACTTTTCTTTCACAAACCAAAATTTTAAATTAAATAGCCTTATAGATGAAATAGTTAAAATTAGATCAGTGCAACCAATAGTATAAAAGAATAGGTAAAGGTTTCTTCCATGCTAGAAGGTAACACAATGTTTCGGTTGTGGACCCTTCTTAATTTGTGAGAGATTGAGGGAAAGTGGTAGATAAATAAGGCAGAGGAGAACAAAGACAGAGTAGGCAAGGAAGGGGGGAAATGGGCATGAAGCAGGTGAGAATGAGTGTCCAACCTCAGGGAGAACAGGAGGACAGGTGTGGAAAGCTCACATCTGCAAATGAATGGAGAGCATTTAGAAGGAGATGAGTCTGTCATTAGGAGAACTGGGAAGGTGTAATCCAAATTTAAGGATAATTTTAGGCGTCTCTGCAATATTGGTTCTGAAACACTATCTGTGAGGAATGCAGATGGAGAGATCAGAAAGATGGTGGCCATTAGAGGTGACGCAGGGAACTATCGGTTTGGAGAGATCTTTGATCCTCACAGCTCTGACATGTTCCCTGAAATGACATGCTAGTCTTCGTCCTGTCACACCATTGTAAATGGTTGGGCATTTTCTGCATGAGATGCAGTAAACAAGATTGCAGGTTATACATGATGTCATCTGAGTGACAGAGCATTGTCCAGAGGGGCCTTGAATGTGCCTTATTTATCTGCTACTTTACCTCTCTCCCTCACATCTGAAGAAGACTCCATGGCCAAAATGTTTATTTTCCTTTCAGCATGGGATGAATCTTTACCTGTTCCTTTACAGCCTACGCATGCTGACGTAACTACCTACTCGAATGTCTTGAATATTGTAATATTCATTTTTGCTTGCTTGACATAATAGTTATGTAACTTTCAGGTCTTATTCAGTTCACAGGTTTCTTTCTTATTCAGCTGAATGCTATTACAATTTTTAGACAACTGTAAAGCAGTAAAATGCAGAATGTTTAAAGCTATAACCACATTATCGCTAATTGTTTATACCGCATTACGATTGTTCTGTGCCAAGTTTAATGTTGCTGTTTTAATTACACACACAAATAAATAAATGTGAGAAAAACTGGGTCTCGTTAGCATTGCCATGTGCAATTATCATCATGAGGTCTAAAGTAGGTCAAAGGATTGACCTACATTGTGAGAGAGCACTTACAGCTAAAACACTTTTCTGAAGGCTGAAAGAAAAACAAGTGCATTCAAGACAGAGAGCAATGACAGTGTGGACTGCAAAGGCCATTTTCACAACCCACACACCACGTTCATACTGAGTCCTTCAGTAGAATGTGCACCAAGTTTACATACAACATATTATGAATGCCTGTGGCGATTGTTTTCAGATTTACATTTAGGAAATTAGTTAGGAACCTGCTATATTTTTGCTTCAAAGCAATTGGCATTAAAGAAGAACATTTCAACAGCTGTGGTCAGGACTTCTGAAATGCATGATATAAAACCTTGACACATGCCTTCTTCATTGTACAGTACAGTATCAATTCCAATATCACGTGCTGTAATGTATTATCTTAAACACATTGCAACAAAAATATGGAATCCTTCTTTAATCAGGATTTGTACTGTATGTCTATCAATACCAAGTGATAGGTGATACATATAATGAATAATAAAAAATGTAAAGTAATTATGGAATTACACATCTTCAGTTTGACTTGTGTTTGTTTGTGTCCCACAAATACAATTTTTAAACCTGGAGCCGATGCAGATGATCAATAGACTGTGATTTTGGACATTAGGATTATTATTACAGATTGTTGAAAGGTATATGTTAACTAACCATTCAAGGGTTGCATGACTTCTCTGGATACACAAGAGGATGAACTATATATATTTACAGCAAAGAAAAAATAAACTTAAATAAGAATAACTTTTTTTAACTTTTTCAATAACTGTCAAATTAGTTTTACCTTTTTCAATAACTGCCAAAATCCATGGTACTGGATTCAATGTGGCGATTTTAAATGCACCAGCATTAATTATCATTAATCCCTAAAAATTGAACATCTGTGTTTCTTTTTATTACAAGCATTCAGCTTCAAAACAAAGAATGCAGTTGCTGCAGGTGTAAATTAGACATTGAATAGGTGTACTAGCAAGATTGTAACAGGAGCTGCATGCTAATGTAATATAATCGTGAGAGTGCTTTGTCTGTTGCTTCAGCAATGTAACAGAATCATAAGGTAAAAGGCTGCAGTTCTTTTAGAAACCTGGTTCTTTAATTATAGTTAAGAAATTGTAATTTGTTAGTTTAGCCTCAGTGGCAGATAATAAAGTGCTATGTTTGCTCATAAAATGTCATACAATTCTCATTCACAAACAGTACTTTTTTATTCTTCTGTGGCAACTCAGCGGGAGGTGGAATATTACAGTACACACAATGGGTGGTGCACAAGATGTGTTATCTACTCATTTTAATATTGTTGGTTCTGTGAAAATAATTTGCTTTTCAATTTCATTTAAACCGCCAAGGAAAGAATCACACAGCAACATAATCTAGGACAGTAACCAATACACCCTTAAATAATTTGGTAGGATCCAGTCCTTGATGAATCTAGTATCTGGTAGCTAGAATGTGTACTTCTAAATAATAGATTGCAGAAAGTTAAATAATTTAGATTAACTCATCATCTCAATGCAACAAATTGACAGTAAATGCAGCAGTTGGCATTGATAAGTTATTTTTGATCTTTAAGCTCAAATTAATAATTGGGTGCTTAGTAGTGATAAAAACCAAAAGAGCACATTAGTCTCTAAGATCAGGACTAAGAGACCCCTCACATTTAGAGAAAGGCTCCCTAGTCTTGGCTCTAAGGATTTCTCCCAGTGGAGATTTCAGCCACTTATTGAAAACGTAATTGGTTTTCCTAATATTTTGCTTAGTTAAATAATAAATAATTATTTACATTTAAATAATTTAGTCTTCCTAATCCCTACACATGAAATAAAAATAAAATGGCTGTAAATATTCTTTATCACTCTAATGCAACCTAACATCTCTTTTGGAACCAATGTCAACGTTTTATTGGGCATGAATAACATACTGTAAATTATCAAGCCTTTTTACTTCCTTTTGTCCAACTTTCATTTTGGTGGAGAGATCTTTAGCCCTGGTCCCAGTGAATCACTGTGCCTTATACCTTCCATGAGCTCTGAAATAATTTAAATGGACATCTTTCTACTTAAGTAGAACGTGTTAAAACATTTCCTGTGTTTCCACTAATGAGCATCAAGAGTGGGTGGCTCACATGGTTTTTGGATTTGTGTTGATGCTACCAAGTCCCCATCAACTATTCCACTGTATTACCTTCCTGTGAGCGGCTCTGATGTTTCTCTCATTTATCATCTACCTGTAAAACTGTTTTTCTGCAGGATATGGGTAATAGTTTGCTGTTCATGAGCACCAGGCTAAACCAATAATTAATTTGTTTATAACAAAATATTTAATTCCAGTCTGGATTTAAATAGCCTTTTTTAATCACTGTCTTATTGAGTCAAAAGTAGCAGAAATTTTAACCTAGGCAGGAAAAAGATGTTATTTGTTCCCTTTCTGAAAGTAAAAGTAAATGTTTTATATGGATGGAAAATCCCAATCTGGTGATCTTCATAGATAGACCTTCACAATATTCAAAACCCTCCTCTTGCTGTTAAATTTTAAATCTCCTTTTCACTACTTATTGTAGATCCACATGTTATTAAAAACACTTTGTCTGCAGCCATTGCAAGGTTAACACAAGTGTCAAGGTTTAAATGTATAAGATGACCTTAAGAGTGCTCAATAGGTGGAATTTATTGCCAGTGTCACAGTATATTTTTTGCTGTGTACATCATTTCCTTGCTGCAGTGGGAATAATAAATATGAATTGCCTATTACCAGAAACTTTATGAAGAGAACTTCAAGTGCCATTTGTATTTAAAGGTTAAAACATAATTCCATGTACTTGGCCTGAGAATATGCATTAAATCAAAATGAAAGTAAACTAAGGAACCAGCATGATGGTAGTCAGTGAACATACTGTACTGTAGGACTAATTTCTTTCCAAGTTCTAATATTTTCTGTCATTCCTGGCAGATGAACTTTAACAAAATAATGTTTAACAATTACATAACACTAGGCAAATTGCTAACTTTGCCAAGTCTCTAATTTGAGATCATTTGGAACTTAGTTTTAATCTAGTGCATTGTAACCTCTCCTCTAAAAAAATGTTTTGAGTTGTGACTAAATCTCCTGGCAAGAAGTTCAAGAGTGGTGTTAAAAGTAAAAACATATAGACCAGCCGTAAGAATAGTGTAAAAAAGTGTACTTAGATGAGCTCTAATGCAAGACAAATATTCAACAAAAATAGTGGACTGCAGTTTCAAAACAACAAACCCATAAACATACCCTTGGCCAGCAGCCATGTCACCCTGCAATTCACATCTAGCAACCCACTGAAGCTAAGCAGGTGTGAGCCTGGTCAGTACCTGGATGAGAGACCTCCTGGGAAAAACTAAGGCTACTGCTGGAAGAGGTGTTAGTGGGGACAGCAGGGGCGTTCACCCTGCAGTCTGTGTGGGTTCTAATGCCCCAGTATAGTGACGGGGACACTATATTCTAAAACCGGATGAGTCATAAAACTGAAGTCCTGACTCTCTGTGGTCATTAAAAATCCCAGGGTGTTTCTAGAAAAGAGTAGGGGTGTAATTTCCTGGATAAATTTCCCATTGGCCTTTCCCAATGATGGCCTCCTAATAATCCCCATCTATGAATTGGCTTCATTACTCTGCTCTCCTCCCCACTAATAGCTGGTGTGTGGTGAGTGTTCTGGCGCACTGTGGCTGCCGTTGCATCATCCAGGTAGATTTGAGTGGAGTGTCCAGAAAATCGCTATATAACTGTAAGCAATTAATTGATTGATAGATAAATTAATTACCCTAAGCTCCACCCCAACTCCTCCATTTAAACCAGATGTGAGGTGGTGTCTGTAACACAACAAAAATGGTGGAACAAAGAGACAAGGGCAGTACTGTGGGGCCACAGCAGGTAAGACAAATGTGCAAACAACAAATAAAGTGCTTAAACTCACAATGCATGTTCACAATAACCTCAATATTGCTATAAAAGTACATAAACAACTGAACTCTTTTCCAAAGTTAAATGAGAGATGTTAGAAAACAGACCTCAGCAGAGGACTTGTGGGAAAGAAATGCAACAGCCCTTTGCCACATAATGTTTCTTGCAATCACCAGTGAAGTTCATATACTGTAGACATATTCTGATGCATTTGTTGTGCATCAGGATGCATTTGAAATGCAGGAAAGGTGTTGGTTTTTAGTTTCCTTGAACATTTAATTTTTCCCCATTTTGTCATTTTTTGCGAACAACACAACTGTCAGGCAAACACAGTCAACACTGAATGTTTTGAAAACAGCCTTTCTAAATGCAGAATCCCCTTATTTTATGATGCTTAAAACAAAATAAGTGGAAAGAATGTCCAAACTTTAGTGGTAAATGTAATCCTAACTAATAAACGGCAAAAATCTTGTTCATTTAAAATACTATTTCAACAGCAAGATGCAAACACCTACATAATGCAGAATCAAAATACATTGAAAGCAGATACCTTTAAAGTACTGAAATACTGCTAGTGTGAATGTTTCTGAACAATTTGTACTCATGTAGATAACTTTTGTAGCACTTTTTCAGCAGGCCAGGATTTTGAAATTTGGTCCAGAAGTGCCCGAGCTAGGGTTAGGGTTAGGGTTTGACAGCACCTAGACATATTCTGATGCATTTGTTGTGCATTAGGGTGAATTTGAAATGCAGGAAACGTGTTCGTTTTTAGTTTCCTGGAAAATTTAATTTTTCCCCATTTTGTCTTTTTTTGTGAGCCCCACACCTGTCAGGCAAACACAGTCAACACTGAATATTTTGAAAACAGCCTTTCTACATGCTGAATCCCCCTATTTTAGGTGGCTTAAAACAAACTTAATGGAAAGTATATCCAAAGTTTTGTGGTAAATATAATCCTAAAATGTAAACGGCAAAACTCATGCTCATTTTATATACTATTTCAGCAGCAAGTTGCAAAAACCTAGATAATGCAGAATCAAAATAGATTGAAAGCAGATACCTTTAAAGTACTGAAATACTGCTAGTGTGAATGTTTCTTAACAATTTGTACTCATTTAGCTAACTTTTGTAGCACTTTTTCAGCAGGCCAGGATTTCGACATTTGTTCCAGAAGTGCCCGAGCTAGGGTTAGGGTTAGGGTTTGACAGCACCTAGACATATTCTGATGCATTTGTTGTGCATGAGGATGCATTTGAAATGCAGAACAGGTGTTGGTTTTTAGTTTCCTTGAAAATTTAATTTCTCCCCATTTTGTCTTTTTTTATGAGCCCCACACCTGTCAGTTAAACACAGTCAACACTGAATGTTTTGAAAACAGCCTTTCTACATGTTGAATCCCCTTTTTTTATGTGGCTTAAAAAAAACTAAATGGAAAGTATATCCAAACTTTAGTGGTAAATGTAATCCTAACCAGTAAATGGCAAAAATCATTCTCATTTAATATACCATTTCAGCAGGAAGTTGCAAAAACCTAGATAATGCAGAATCAAAATAGATTGAAAGGAAATACCTTTAAAGTACTTAAATACTGCTTGTGTGAATGTTTCTGAACAATTTGTACTCATTTCGGTAACTTTTGTAGCACTTTTTCAGCAGGCCAGGATTTTGAAATTTGTTCCAGAAGTGCCCGAGCTAGGGTTAGGGTTAGGGTTTGACAGCACCTAGACATATTCTGATGCATTTGTTGTGCATTAGGATGCATTTGAAATGCAGAACAGGTGTTGGTTGTTAGTTTCCTGGAAAATTGAATTTTTCCCCATTTTGTCTTTTTTTGTGAGCCCCACACCTGTCAGGCAAACACACTCAACAATGAATGTTTTGAAAACAGCCTTTCTACATGTTGAATCCCCTTATTTTAGGTGGTTTAAAAGAAACTAAATGGAAAGTATGTCCAAACTTTAGTAGTAAATGTAATCCAAACTAATAAACGGCAAAAATCTTGTTCATTTAAAATACTATTTCAACAGCAAGTTGCAAAAACCTAGATAATGCAGAATCAAAATAGATTGAAAGGAAATACCTTTAAAGTACTGAAATACTGCTAGTGTGAATGTTTCTGAACAATTTGTACTCATTTAGGTAACTTTTGTAGCACTTTTTCAGCAGGCCAGGATTTTGAAATTTGTTCCAGAAGTGCCCGAGCTAGGGTTAGGGTTAGGGTTTGACAGCACCTAGACATATTCTGATGCATTTGTTGTGCATTAGGATGCATTTGAAATGCAGAACAGGTGTTGGTTGTTAGTTTCCTTGAAAATTTAATTTTTCCCCATTTTGTCTTTTTTTGTGAGCCCCACACCTGTCAGGCAAACACAGTCAACACTGAATGTTTTGAAAACAGCCTTTCTACATGTTGAATCCCCTTATTTTAGGTGGTTTAAAAGAAACTAAATGGAAAGTATGTCCAAACTTTAGTAGTAAATGTAATCCAAACTAATAAACGGCAAAAATCTTGTTCATTTAAAATACTATTTCAACAGCAAGTTGCAAAAACCTAGATAATGCAGAATCAAAATAGATTGAAAGGAAATACCTTTAAAGTACTGAAATACTGCTAGTGTGAATGTTTCTGAACAATTTTTACTCATTTAGGTAACTTTTGTAGCACTTTTTCAGCAGGCCAGGATTTTGAAATTTGTTCCAGAAGTGCCCGAGTTAGGGTTAGGGTTTGACAGCACCTAGACATATTCTGATGCATTTGTTGTGCATTAGGATGCATTTGAAAGGTAGAACAGGTGTTGGTTGTTAGTTTCCTTGAAAATTTAATTTTTCCCCATTTTGTCTTTTTTTGTGAGCCCCACACCTGTCAGGCAAACACAGTCAACACTGAATGTTTTGAAAACAGCCTTTCTACATGTTGAATCCCCTTATTTTAGGTGGTTTAAAAGAAACTAAATGGAAAGTATGTCCAAACTTTAGTGGTAAATGTAATCCTAACCAGTAAATGGCAAAATCATGCTCATTTAATATACCATTTCAGCAGCAAGTTGCAAAAACCTAGATAATGCAGAATCAAAATAGATTGAAAGGAAATACCTTTAAAGTACTGAAATACTGCTTGTGTGAATGTTTCTGAACAATTTGTACTCATTTAGGTAACTTTTGTAGCACTATTTCAGCAGGCCAGGATTTTGAAATTTGTTCCAGAAGTGCCCGAGCTAGGGTTAGGGTTAGGGTTTGACAGCACGTAGACATATTCTGATGCATTTGTTGTGCATTAGGATGCATTTGAAATGCAGAACAGGTGTTGGTTGTTAGTTTCCTTGAAAATTGAATTTTTCCCCATTTTGTCTTTTTTTGTGAGCCCCACACCTGTCAGGCAAACACAGTCAACACTGAATGTTTTGAAAACAGCCTTTCTACATGTTGAATCCCCTTATTTTAGGTGGTTTAAAAGAAACTAAATGGAAAGTATGTCCAAACTTTAGTAGTAAATGTAATCCAAACTAATAAACGGCAAAAATCTTGTTCATTCAAAATACTATTTCAACAGCAAGTTGCAAAAACCTAGATAATGCAGAATCAAAATAGATTGAAAGGAAATACCTTTAAAGTACTTAAATACTGCTAGTGTGAATGTTTCTGAACAACTTGTACTCATTTAGGTAACTTTTGTAGCACTTTTTCAGCAGGCCAGGTGTCAGGCAAACACAGTGAACACTGAATGTTTTGAAATCAGCCTTTCTACATGTTGAATCCCCTTATTTTAGGTGGTTTAAAAAAAACTGAATGGAAAGTATGTCCAAACTTTAGTAGTAAATGTAATCCTAACCAGTAAATGGCAAAATCATGCTCATTTAATATACCATTTCAGCAGCAAGTTGCAAAAACCTAGATAATGCAGAATCAAAATAGATTGAAAGGAAATACCTTTAAAGTACTGAAATACTGCTAGTGTGAATGTTTCTGAACAATTTGTACTCATTTAGGTAACTTTTGTAGCACTTTTTCAGCAGGCCAGGATTTTGAAATGTTTTCCAGAAGTGCCCGCGCTAGGGTTAGGGTTAGGGTTTGACAGCACCTAGACATATTCTGATGCATTTGTTGTGCATTAGGATGCATTTGAAATGCAGAACAGGTGTTGGTTGTTAGTTTCCTTGAAAATGTAATTTTTCCCCATTTTGTCTTTTTTTGTGAGCCCCACACCTGTCAGGCAAACACAATGAACACTGAATGTTTTGAAAACAGCCTTTCTACATGTTGAATCCCCTTATTTTAGGTGGTTTAAAAGAAACTAAATGGAAAGTATGTCCAAACTTTAGTAGTAAATGTAATCCAAACCAATAAAACGGCAAAAATCTTGTTCGTTTAAAATACCATTTCAACAGCAAGTTGCAAAAACCTAGGTAATGCAGAATCAAAATAGATTGAAAGGAAATACCTTTAAAGTACTTAAATACTGCTAGTGTGAATGTTTCTGAACAATTTGTACTCATTTAGGTAACTTTTGTAGCACTTTTTCAGCAGGCCAGGTGTCAGGCAAACACAGTGAACACTGAATGTTTTGAAATCAGCCTTTCTACATGTTGAATCCCCTTATTTTAGGTGGTTTAAAAGAAACTGAATGGAAAGTATGTCCAAACTTTAGTAGTAAATGTAATCCAAACCAATAAACGGCAAAAATCTTGTTCATTTAAAATACCATTTCAACAGCAAGTTGCAAAAACCTAGATAATGCAGAATCAAAATAGATTGAAAGGAAATACCTTTAAAGTACTGAAATACTGCTAGTGTGAATGTTTCTGAACAATTTGTACTCATTTAGGTAACTTTTGTAGCACTTTTTCAGGAGGCCAGGATTTTGAAATTTGTTCCAGAAGTGCCCGAGCTAGGGTTAGGGTTAGGGTTTGACAGCACCTAGACATATTTTGATGCATTTGTTGTGCATTAGGATGCATTTGAAATGCAGAACAGGTGTTGGTTGTTAGTTTCCTTGAAAATTTAATTTTTCCCCATTTTGTCTTTTTTTGTGAGCCCCACACCTGTCAGGCAAACACAGTCAACACTGAATGTTTTGAAAACAGCCTTTCTACATGTTGAATCCCCTTATTTTAGGTGGTTTAAAAGAAACTAAATGGAAAGTATGTCCAAACTTTAGTAGTAAATGTAATCCAAACTAATAAACGGCAAAAATCTTGTTCATTTAAAATACTATTTCAACAGCAAGTTGCAAAAACCTAGATAATGCAGAATCAAAATAGATTGAAAGGAAATACCTATAAAGTACTTAAATACTGCTAGTGTGAATGTTTCTGAACAATTTGTACTCATTTAGGTAACTTTTGTAGCACTTTTTCAGGAGGCCAGGATTTTGAAATTTGTTCCAGAAGTGCCCGAGCTAGGGTTAGGGTTAGGGTTTGACAGCACCTAGACATATTTTGATGCATTTGTTGTGCATTAGGATGCATTTGAAATGCAGAACAGGTGTTGGTTGTTAGTTTCCTTGAAAATTTAATTTTTCCCCATTTTGTCTTTTTTTGTGAGCCCCACACCTGTCAGGCAAACACAGTCAACACTGAATGTTTTGAAAACAGCCTTTCTACATGTTGAATCCCCTTATTTTAGGTGGTTTAAAAGAAACTAAATGGAAAGTATGTCCAAACTTTAGTAGTAAATGTAATCCAAACTAATAAACGGCAAAAATCTTGTTCATTTAAAATACTATTTCAACAGCAAGTTGCAAAAACCTAGATAATGCAGAATCAAAATAGATTGAAAGGAAATACCTATAAAGTACTTAAATACTGCTAGTGTGAATGTTTCTGAACAATTTGTACTCATTTAGGTAACTTTTGTAGCACTTTTTCAGGAGGCCAGGATTTTGAAATTTGTTCCAGAAGTGCCCGAGCTAGGGTTAGGGTTAGGGTTTGACAGCACCTAGACATATTTTGATGCATTTGTTGTGCATTAGGATGCATTTGAAATGCAGAACAGGTGTTGGTTGTTAGTTTCCTTGAAAATTTAATTTTTCCCCATTTTGTCTTTTTTTGTGAGCCCCACACCTGTCAGGCAAACACAGTCAACACTGAATGTTTTGAAAACAGCCTTTCTACATGTTGAATCCCCTTATTTTAGGTGGTTTAAAAGAAACTAAATGGAAAGTATGTCCAAACTTTAGTAGTAAATGTAATCCAAACTAATAAACGGCAAAAATCTTGTTCATTTAAAATACTATTTCAACAGCAAGTTGCAAAAACCTAGATAATGCAGAATCAAAATAGATTGAAAGGAAATACCTATAAAGTACTTAAATACTGCTAGTGTGAATGTTTCTGAACAATTTGTACTCATTTAGGTAACTTTTGTAGCACTTTTTCAGCAGGCCAGGATTTTGAAATTTGCTCCAGAAGTGCCCGAGCTAGGGTTAGGGTTAGGGTTTGACAGCACCTAGACATATTCTGATGCATTTGTTGTGCATTAGGATGCATTTGAAATGCAGAACAGGTGTTGGTTGTTAGTTTCCTTGAAAGTTTAATTTTTCCCCATTTTGTCTTTTTTTGTGAGCCCCACACCTGTCAGGCAAACACAGTCAACACTGAATGTTTTGAAAACAGCCTTTCTACATGTTGAATCCCCTTATTTTAGGTGGTTTAAAAGAAACTAAATGGAAAGTATGTCCAAACTTTAGTAGTAAATGTAATCCAAACTAATAAACGGCAAAAATCTTGTTCATTTAAAATACTATTTCAACAGCAAGTTGCAAAAACCTAGATAATGCAGAATCAAAATAGATTGAAAGGAAATACCTTTAAAGTACTGAAATACTGCTAGTGTGAATGTTTCTGAACAATTTGTACTCATTTAGGTAACTTTTTTAGCACTTTTTCAGCAGGCCAGGATTTTGAAATTTGTTCCAGAAGTGCCCGAGCTAGGGTTAGGGTTAGGGTTTGACAGCACCTAGACATATTCTGATGCATTTGTTGTGCATTAGGATGCATTTGAAATGCAGAACAGGTGTTGGTTGTTAGTTTCTTTGAAAGTTTAATTTTTCCCCATTTTGTCTTTTTTTGTGAGCCCCACACCTGTCAGGCAAACACAGTCAACACTGAATGTTTTGAAAACAGCCTTTCTACATGTTGAATCCCCTTATTTTAGGTGGTTTAAAAGAAACTAAATGGAAAGTATGTCCAAATTTTAGTAGTAAATGTAATCCAAACTAATAAACGGCAAAAATCTTGTTCATTTAAAATACTATTTCAACAGCAAGTTGCAAAAACCTAGATAATGCAGAATCAAAATAGATTGAAAGGAAATACCTTTAAAGTACTTAAATACTGCTAGTGTGAATGTTTCTGAACAATTTGTACTCATTTAGGTAACTTTTGTAGCACTTTTTCAGCAGGCCAGGATTTTGAAATTTGTTCCAGAAGTGCCCGAGCTAGGGTTAGGGTTAGGGTTTGACAGCACCTAGACATATTCTGATGCATTTGTTGTGCATTAGGATGCATTTGAAATGCAGAACAGGTGTTGGTTGTTAGTTTCCTTGAAAATTTAATTTTTCCCCATTTTGTCTTTTTTTGTGAGCCCCACACCTGTCAGGCAAACACAGTCAACACTGAATGTTTTGAAAACAGCCTTTCTACATGTTGAATCCCCTTATTTTAGGTGGTTTAAAAGAAACTAAATGGAAAGTATGTCCAAACTTTAGTAGTAAATGTAATCCAAACTAATAAACGGCAAAAATCTTGTTCATTTAAAATACTATTTCAACAGCAAGTTGCAAAAACCTAGATAATGCAGAATCAAAATAGATTGAAAGGAAATACCTATAAAGTACTTAAATACTGCAAGTGTGAATGTTTCTGAACAATTTGTACTCATTTAGGTAACTTTTGTAGCACTTTTTCAGCAGGCCAGGATTTTGAAATTTGCTCCAGAAGTGCCCGAGCTAGGGTTAGGGTTAGGGTTTGACAGCACCTATACATATTCTGATGCATTTGTTGTGCATTAGGATGCATTTGAAATGCAGAACAGGTGTTGGTTGTTAGTTTCCTTGACAATTTAATTTTTCCCCATTTTGTCTTTTTTTGTGAGCCCCACACCTGTCAGGCAAACACAGTCAACACTGAATGTTTTGAAAACAGCCTTTCTACATGTTGAATCCCCTTATTTTAGGTGGTTTAAAAGAAACTAAATGGAAAGTATGTCCAAACTTTAGTAGTAAATGTAATCCAAACTAATAAACAGCAAAAATCTTGTTCATTTAAAATACTATTTCAACAGCAAGTTGCAAAAACCTAGATAATGCAGAATCAAAATAGATTGAAAGGAAATACCTTTAAAGTACTGAAATACTGCTAGTGTGAATGTTTCTGAACAATTTGTACTCATTTAGGTAACTTTTGTAGCACTTTTTCAGCAGGCCAGGATTTTGAAATTTGTTCCAGAAGTGCCCGAGCTAGGGTTAGGGTTAGGGTTTGACAGCACCTAGACATATTCTGATGCATTTGTTGTGCATTAGGATGCATTTGAAATGCAGAACAGGTGTTGGTTGTTAGTTTCCTTGAAAGTTTAATTTTTCCCCATTTTGTCTTTTTTTGTGAGCCCCACACCTGTCAGGCAAACACAGTCAACACTGAATGTTTTGAAAACAGCCTTTCTACATGTTGAATCCCCTTATTTTAGGTGGTTTAAAAGAAACTAAATGGAAAGTATGTCCAAACTTTAGTAGTAAATGTAATCCAAACTAATAAACGGCAAAAATCTTGTTCATTTAAAATACTATTTCAACAGCAAGTTGCAAAAACCTAGATAATGCAGAATCAAAATAGATTGAAAGGAAATACCTTTAAAGTACTGAAATACTGCTAGTGTGAATGTTTCTGAACAATTTGTACTCATTTAGGTAACTTTTGTAGCACTTTTTCAGCAGGCCAGGATTTTGAAATTTGTTCCAGAAGTGCCCGAGCTAGGGTTAGGGTTAGGGTTTGACAGCACCTAGACATATTCTGATGCATTTGTTGTGCATTAGGATGCATTTGAAATGCAGAACAGGTGTTGGTTGTTAGTTTCCTTGAAAGTTTAATTTTTCCCCATTTTGTCTTTTTTTGTGAGCCCCACACCTGTCAGGCAAACACAGTCAACACTGAATGTTTTGAAAACAGCCTTTCTACATGTTGAATCCCCTTATTTTAGGTGGTTTAAAAGAAACTAAATGGAAAGTATGTCCAAACTTTAGTAGTAAATGTAATCCAAACTAATAAACGGCAAAAATCTTGTTCATTTAAAATACTATTTCAACAGCAAGTTGCAAAAACCTAGATAATACAGAATCAAAATAGATTGAAAGGAAATACCTTTAAAGTACTGAAATACTGCTAGTGTGAATGTTTCTGAACAATTTGTACTCATTTAGGTAACTTTTGTAGCACTTTTTCAGCAGGCCAGGATTTTGAAATTTGTTCCAGAAGTGCCCGAGCTAGGGTTAGGGTTAGGGTTTGACAGCACCTAGACATATTCTGATGCATTTGTTGTGCATTAGGATGCATTTGAAATGCAGAACAGGTGTTGGTTGTTAGTTTCCTTGAAAATTTAATTTTTCCCCATTTTGTCTTTTTTTGGGAGCCCCACACCTGTCAGGCAAACACAGTCAACACTGAATGTTTTGAAAACAGCCTTTCTACATGTTGAATCCCCTTATTTTAGGTGGTTTAAAAGAAACTAAATGGAAAGTATGTCCAAACTTTAGTAGTAAATGTAATCCAAACTAATAAACGGCAAAAATCTTGTTCATTTAAAATACTATTTCAACAGCAAGTTGCAAAAACCTAGATAATGCAGAATCAAAATAGATTGAAAGGAAATACCTATAAAGTACTTAAATACTGCTAGTGTGAATGTTTCTGAACAATTTGTACTCATTTAGGTAACTTTTGTAGCACTTTTTCAGCAGGCCAGGATTTTGAAATTTGCTCCAGAAGTGCCCGAGCTAGGGTTAGGGTTAGGGTTTGACAGCACCTATACATATTCTGATGCATTTGTTGTGCATTAGGATGCATTTGAAATGCAGAACAGGTGTTGGTTGTTAGTTTCCTTGAAAGTTTAATTTTTCCCCATTTTGTCTTTTTTTGTGAGCCCCACACCTGTCAGGCAAACACAGTCAACACTGAATGTTTTGAAAACAGCCTTTCTACATGTTGAATCCCCTTATTTTAGGTGGTTTAAAAGAAACTAAATGGAAAGTATGTCCAAACTTTAGTAGTAAATGTAATCCAAACTAATAAACGGCAAAAATCTTGTTCATTTAAAATACTATTTCAACAGCAAGTTGCAAAAACCTAGATAATGCAGAATCAAAATAGATTGAAAGGAAATACCTATAAAGTACCTAAATACTGCTAGTGTGAATGTTTCTGAACAATTTGTACTCATTTAGGTAACTTTTGTAGCACTTTTTCAGCAGGCCAGGATTTTGAAATTTGCTCCAGAAGTGCCCGAGCTAGGGTTAGGGTTAGGGTTTGACAGCACCTAGACATATTCTGATGCATTTGTTGTGCATTAGGATGCATTTGAAATGCAGAACAGGTGTTGGTTGTTAGTTTCCTTGAAAGTTTAATTTTTCCCCATTTTGTCTTTTTTTGTGAGCCCCACACCTGTCAGGCAAACACAGTCAACACTGAATGTTTTGAAAACAGCCTTTCTACATGTTGAATCCCCTTATTTTAGGTGGTTTAAAAGAAACTAAATGGAAAGTATGTCCAAACTTTAGTAGTAAATGTAATCCAAACTAATAAACGGCAAAAATCTTGTTCATTTAAAATACTATTTCAACAGCAAGTTGCAAAAACCTAGATAATGCAGAATCAAAATAGATTGAAAGGAAATACCTTTAAAGTACTTAAATACTGCTAGTGTGAATGTTTCTGAACAATTTGTACTCATTTAGGTAACTTTTGTAGCACTTTTTCAGCAGGCCAGGATTTTGAAATTTGTTCCAGAAGTGCCCGAGCTAGGGTTAGGGTTAGGGTTTGACAGCACCTAGACATATTCTGATGCATTTGTTGTGCATTAGGATGCATTTGAAATGCAGAACAGGTGTTGGTTGTTAGTTTCCTTGAAAGTTTAATTTTTCCCCATTTTGTCTTTTTTTGTGAGCCCCACACCTGTCAGGCAAACACAGTCAACACTGAATGTTTTGAAAACAGCCTTTCTACATGTTGAATCCCCTTATTTTAGGTGGTTTAAAAGAAACTAAATGGAAAGTATGTCCAAACTTTAGTAGTAAATGTAATCCAAACTAATAAACGGCAAAAATCTTGTTCATTTAAAATACTATTTCAACAGCAAGTTGCAAAAACCTAGATAATGCAGAATCAAAATAGATTGAAAGGAAATACCTTTAAAGTACTGAAATACTGCTAGTGTGAATGTTTCTGAACAAATTGTACTCATTTAGGTAACTTTTGTAGCACTTTTTCAGCAGGCCAGGATTTTGAAATTTGTTCCAGAAGTGCCCGAGCTAGGGTTAGGGTTAGGGTTTGACAGCACCTAGACATATTCTGATGCATTTGTTGTGCATTAGGATGCATTTGAAATGCAGAACAGGTGTTGGTTGTTAGTTTCCTTGAAAATTGAATTTTTCCCCATTTTGTCTTTTTTTGTGAGCCCCACACCTGTCAGGCAAACACAGTCAACACTGAATGTTTTGAAAACAGCCTTTCTACATGTTGAATCCCCTTATTTTAGGTGGTTTAAAAGAAACTAAATGGAAAGTATGTCCAAACTTTAGTAGTAAATGTAATCCAAACTAATAAACGGCAAAAATCTTGTTCATTTAAAATACTATTTCAACAGCAAGTTGCAAAAACCTAGATAATGCAGAATCAAAATAGATTGAAAGGAAATACCTATAAAGTACCTAAATACTGCTAGTGTGAATGTTTCTGAACAATTTGTACTCATTTAGGTAACTTTTGTAGCACTTTTTCAGCAGGCCAGGATTTTGAAATTTGTTCCAGAAGTGCCCGAGCTAGGGTTAGGGTTAGGGTTTGACAGCACCTAGACATATTCTGATGCATTTGTTGTGCATTAGGATGCATTTGAAATGCAGAACAGGTGTTGGTTGTTAGTTTCCTTGAAAATTGAATTTTTCCCCATTTTGTCTTTTTTTGTGAGCCCCACACCTGTCAGGCAAACACAGTCAACACTGAATGTTTTGAAAACAGCCTTTCTACATGTTGAATCCCCTTATTTTAGGTGGTTTAAAAGAAACTAAATGGAAAGTATGTCCAAACTTTAGTAGTAAATGTAATCCAAACTAATAAACGGCAAAAATCTTGTTCATTTAAAATACTATTTCAACAGCAAGTTGCAAAAACCTAGATAATGCAGAATCAAAATAGATTGAAAGGAAATACCTATAAAGTACCTAAATACTGCTAGTGTGAATGTTTCTGAACAATTTGTACTCATTTAGGTAACTTTTGTAGCACTTTTTCAGCAGGCCAGGATTTTGAAATTTGTTCCAGAAGTGCCCGAGCTAGGGTTAGGGTTAGGGTTTGACAGCACCTAGACATATTCTGATGCATTTGTTGTGCATTAGGATGCATTTGAAATGCAGAACAGGTGTTGGTTGTTAGTTTCCTTGAAAGTTTGATTTTTCCCCATTTTGTCTTTTTTTGTGAGCCCCACACCTGTCAGGCAAACACAGTCAACACTGAATGTTTTGAAAACAGCCTTTCTACATGTTGAATCCCCTTATTTTAGGTGGTTTAAAAGAAACTAAATGGAAAGTATGTCCAAACTTTAGTAGTAAATGTAATCCAAACTAATAAACGGCAAAAATCTTGTTCATTTAAAATACTATTTCAACAGCAAGTTGCAAAAACCTAGATAATGCAGAATCAAAATAGATTGAAAGGAAATACCTTTAAAGTACTGAAATACTGCTAGTGTGAATGTTTCTGAACAATTTGTACTCATTTAGGTAACTTTTGTAGCACTTTTTCAGCAGGCCAGGATTTTGAAATTTGTTCCAGAAGTGCCCGAGCTAGGTTTAGGGTTAGGGTTTGACAGCACCTAGACATATTCTGATGCATTTGTTGTGCATTAGGATGCATTTGAAATGCAGAACAGGTGTTGGTTGTTAGTTTCCTTGAAAATTTAATTTTTCCCCATTTTGTCTTTTTTTGTGAGCCCCACACCTGTCAGGCAAACACAGTCAACACTGAATGTTTTGAAAACAGCCTTTCTACATGTTGAATCCCCTTATTTTAGGTGGTTTAAAAGAAACTAAATGGAAAGTATGTCCAAACTTTAGTAGTAAATGTAATCCAAACTAATAAACGGCAAAAATCTTGTTCATTTAAAATACTATTTCAACAGCAAGTTGCAAAAACCTAGATAATGCAGAATCAAAATAGATTGAAAGGAAATACCTATAAAGTACCTAAATACTGCTAGTGTGAATGTTTCTGAACAATTTGTACTCATTTAGGTAACTTTTGTAGCACTTTTTCAGCAGGCCAGGATTTTGAAATTTGTTCCAGAAGTGCCCGAGCTAGGGTTAGGGTTAGGGTTTGACAGCACCTAGACATATTCTGATGCATTTGTTGTGCATTAGGATGCATTTGAAATGCAGAACAGGTGTTGGTTGTTAGTTTCCTTGAAAATTGAATTTTTCCCCATTTTGTCTTTTTTTGTGAGCCCCACACCTGTCAGGCAAACACAGTCAACACTGAATGTTTTGAAAACAGCCTTTCTACATGTTGAATCCCCTTATTTTAGGTGGTTTAAAAGAAACTAAATGGAAAGTATGTCCAAACTTTAGTAGTAAATGTAATCCAAACTAATAAACGGCAAAAATCTTGTTCATTTAAAATACTATTTCAACAGCAAGTTGCAAAAACCTAGATAATGCAGAATCAAAATAGATTGAAAGGAAATACCTATAAAGTACCTAAATACTGCTAGTGTGAATGTTTCTGAACAATTTGTACTCATTTAGGTAACTTTTGTAGCACTTTTTCAGCAGGCCAGGATTTTGAAATTTGTTCCAGAAGTGCCCGAGCTAGGGTTAGGGTTAGGGTTTGACAGCACCTAGACATATTCTGATGCATTTGTTGTGCATTAGGATGCATTTGAAATGCAGAACAGGTGTTGGTTGTTAGTTTCCTTGAAAATTGAATTTTTCCCCATTTTGTCTTTTTTTGTGAGCCCCACACCTGTCAGGCAAACACAGTCAACACTGAATGTTTTGAAAACAGCCTTTCTACATGTTGAATCCCCTTATTTTAGGTGGTTTAAAAGAAACTAAATGGAAAGTATGTCCAAACTTTAGTAGTAAATGTAATCCAAACTAATAAACGGCAAAAATCTTGTTCATTTAAAATACTATTTCAACAGCAAGTTGCAAAAACCTAGATAATGCAGAATCAAAATAGATTGAAAGGAAATACCTTTAAAGTACTGAAATACTGCTAGTGTGAATGTTTCTGAACAATTTGTACTCATTTAGGTAACTTTTGTAGCACTTTTTCAGCAGGCCAGGATTTTGAAATTTGTTCCAGAAGTGCCCGAGCTAGGTTTAGGGTTAGGGTTTGACAGCACCTAGACATATTCTGATGCATTTGTTGTGCATTAGGATGCATTTGAAATGCAGAACAGGTGTTGGTTGTTAGTTTCCTTGAAAATTTAATTTTTCCCCATTTTGTCTTTTTTTGTGAGCCCCACACCTGTCAGGCAAACACAGTCAACACTGAATGTTTTGAAAACAGCCTTTCTACATGTTGAATCCCCTTATTTTAGGTGGTTTAAAAGAAACTAAATGGAAAGTATGTCCAAACTTTAGTAGTAAATGTAATCCAAACTAATAAACGGCAAAAATCTTGTTCATTTAAAATACTATTTCAACAGCAAGTTGCAAAAACCTAGATAATGCAGAATCAAAATAGATTGAAAGGAAATACCTTTAAAGTACTTAAATACTGCTAGTGTGAATGTTTCTGAACAATTTGTACTCATTTAGGTAACTTTTGTAGCACTTTTTCAGCAGGCCAGGATTTTGAAATTTGTTCCAGAAGTGCCCGAGCTAGGGTTAGGGTTAGGGTTTGACAGCACCTAGACATATTCTGATGCATTTGTTGTGCATTAGGATGCATTTGAAATGCAGAACAGGTGTTGGTTGTTAGTTTCCTTGAAAATTGAATTTTTCCCCATTTTGTCTTTTTTTGTGAGCCCCACACCTGTCAGGCAAACACAGTCAACACTGAATGTTTTGAAAACAGCCTTTCTACATGTTGAATCCCCTTATTTTAGGTGGTTTAAAAGAAACTAAATGGAAAGTATGTCCAAACTTTAGTAGTAAATGTAATCCAAACTAATAAACGGCAAAAATCTTGTTCATTTAAAATACTATTTCAACAGCAAGTTGCAAAAACCTAGATAATGCAGAATCAAAATAGATTGAAAGGAAATACCTATAAAGTACCTAAATACTGCTAGTGTGAATGTTTCTGAACAATTTGTACTCATTTAGGTAACTTTTGTAGCACTTTTTCAGCAGGCCAGGATTTTGAAATTTGTTCCAGAAGTGCCCGAGCTAGGGTTAGGGTTAGGGTTTGACAGCACCTAGACATATTCTGATGCATTTGTTGTGCATTAGGATGCATTTGAAATGCAGAACAGGTGTTGGTTGTTAGTTTCCTTGAAAATTGAATTTTTCCCCATTTTGTCTTTTTTTGTGAGCCCCACACCTGTCAGGCAAACACAGTCAACACTGAATGTTTTGAAAACAGCCTTTCTACATGTTGAATCCCCTTATTTTAGGTGGTTTAAAAGAAACTAAATGGAAAGTATGTCCAAACTTTAGTAGTAAATGTAATCCAAACTAATAAACGGCAAAAATCTTGTTCATTTAAAATACTATTTCAACAGCAAGTTGCAAAAACCTAGATAATGCAGAATCAAAATAGATTGAAAGGAAATACCTTTAAAGTACTTAAATACTGCTAGTGTGAATGTTTCTGAACAATTTGTACTCATTTAGGTAACTTTTGTAGCACTTTTTCAGCAGGCCAGGATTTTGAAATTTGTTCCAGAAGTGCCCGAGCTAGGGTTAGGGTTAGGGTTTGACAGCACCTAGACATATTCTGATGCATTTGTTGTGCATTAGGATGCATTTGAAATGCAGAACAGGTGTTGGTTGTTAGTTTCCTTGAAAATTGAATTTTTCCCCATTTTGTCTTTTTTTGTGAGCCCCACACCTGTCAGGCAAACACAGTCAACACTGAATGTTTTGAAAACAGCCTTTCTACATGTTGAATCCCCTTATTTTAGGTGGTTTAAAAGAAACTAAATGGAAAGTATGTCCAAACTTTAGTAGTAAATGTAATCCAAACTAATAAACGGCAAAAATCTTGTTCATTTAAAATACTATTTCAACAGCAAGTTGCAAAAACCTAGATAATGCAGAATCAAAATAGATTGAAAGGAAATACCTATAAAGTACCTAAATACTGCTAGTGTGAATGTTTCTGAACAATTTGTACTCATTTAGGTAACTTTTGTAGCACTTTTTCAGCAGGCCAGGATTTTGAAATTTGTTCCAGAAGTGCCCGAGCTAGGGTTAGGGTTAGGGTTTGACAGCACCTAGACATATTCTGATGCATTTGTTGTGCATTAGGATGCATTTGAAATGCAGAACAGGTGTTGGTTGTTAGTTTCCTTGAAAATTGAATTTTTCCCCATTTTGTCTTTTTTTGTGAGCCCCACACCTGTCAGGCAAACACAGTCAACACTGAATGTTTTGAAAACAGCCTTTCTACATGTTGAATCCCCTTATTTTAGGTGGTTTAAAAGAAACTAAATGGAAAGTATGTCCAAACTTTAGTAGTAAATGTAATCCAAACTAATAAACGGCAAAAATCTTGTTCATTTAAAATACTATTTCAACAGCAAGTTGCAAAAACCTAGATAATGCAGAATCAAAATAGATTGAAAGGAAATACCTTTAAAGTACTGAAATACTGCTAGTGTGAATGTTTCTGAACAATTTGTACTCATTTAGGTAACTTTTGTAGCACTTTTTCAGCAGGCCAGGATTTTGAAATTTGTTCCAGAAGTGCCCGAGCTAGGGTTAGGGCTAGGGTTTGACAGCACCTAGACATATTCTGATGCATTTGTTGTGCATTAGGATGCATTTGAAATGCAGAACAGGTGTTGGTTGTTAGTTTCCTTGAAAATTTAATTTTTCCCCATTTTGTCTTTTTTTGTGAGCCCCACACCTGTCAGGCAAACACAGTCAACACTGAATGTTTTGAAAACAGCCTTTCTACATGTTGAATCCCCTTATTTTAGGTGGTTTAAAAGAAACTAAATGGAAAGTATGTCCAAACTTTAGTAGTAAATGTAATCCAAACTAATAAACGGCAAAAATCTTGTTCATTTAAAATACTATTTCAACAGCAAGTTGCAAAAACCTAGATAATGCAGAATCAACATAGATTGAAAGGAAATACCTTTAAAGTACTGAAATACTGCTAGTGTGAATGTTTCTGAACAATTTGTACTCATTTAGGTAACTTTTGTAGCACTTTTTCAGCAGGCCAGGATTTTGAAATTTGTTCCAGAAGTGCCCGAGCTAGGTTTAGGGTTAGGGTTTGACAGCACCTAGACATATTCTGATGCATTTGTTGTGCATTAGGATGCATTTGAAATGCAGAACAGGTGTTGGTTGTTAGTTTCCTTGACAATTTAATTTTTCCCCATTTTGTATTTTTTTGTGAGCCCCACACCTGTCAGGCAAACACAGTCAACACTGAATGTTTTGAAAACAGCCTTTCTACATGTTGAATCCCCTTATTTTAGGTGGTTTAAAAGAAACTAAATGGAAAGTATGTCCAAACTTTAGTAGTAAATGTAATCCAAACTAATAAACGGCAAAAATCTTGTTCATTTAAAATACTATTTCAACAGCAAGTTGCAAAAACCTAGATAATGCAGAATCAAAATAGATTGAAAGGAAATACCTTTAAAGTACTTAAATACTGCTAGTGTGAATGTTTCTGAACAATTTGTACTCATTTAGGTAACTTTTGTAGCACTTTTTCAGCAGGCCAGGATTTTGAAATTTGTTCCAGAAGTGCCCGAGCTAGGGTTAGGGTTAGGGTTTGACAGCACCTAGACATATTCTGATGCATTTGTTGTGCATTAGGATGCATTTGAAATGCAGAACAGGTGTTGGTTGTTAGTTTCCTTGAAAGTTTAATTTTTCCCCATTTTGTCTTTTTTTGTGAGCCCCACACCTGTCAGGCAAACACAGTCAACACTGAATGTTTTGAAAACAGCCTTTCTACATGTTGAATCCCCTTATTTTAGGTGGTTTAAAAGAAACTTAATGGAAAGTATGTTCAAAATTTAGTAGTAAATGTAATCCAAACTAATAAACGGCAAAAATCTTGTTCATTTAAAATACTATTTCAACAGCAAGTTGCAAAAACCTAGATAATGCAGAATCAAAATAGATTGAAAGGAAATACCTTTAAAGTACTTAAATACTGCTAGTGTGAATGTTTCTGAACAATTTGTACTCATTTAGGTAACTTTTGTAGCACTTTTTCAGCAGGCCAGGATTTTGAAATTTGTTCCAGAAGTGCCCGAGCTAGGGTTAGGGCTAGGGTTTGACAGCACCTAGACATATTCTGATGCATTTGTTGTGCATTAGGATGCATTTCAAATGCAGAACAGGTGTTGGTTGTTAGTTTCCTTGAAAGTTTAATTTTTCCCCATTTTGTCTTTTTTTGTGAGCCCCACACCTGTCAGGCAAACACAGTCAACACTGAATGTTTTGAAAACAGCCTTTCTACATGTTGAATCCCCTTATTTTAGGTGGTTTAAAAGAAACTAAATGGAAAGTATGTCCAAACTTTAGTAGTAAATGTAATCCAAACTAATAAACGGCAAAAATCTTGTTCATTTAAAATACTATTTCAACAGCAAGTTGCAAAAACCTAGATAATGCAGAATAATCAAAATAGATTGAAAGGAAATACCTTTAAAGTACTGAAATACTGCTAGTGTGAATGTTTCTGAACAATTTGTACTCATTTAGGTAACTTTTGTAGCACTTTTTCAGCAGGCCAGGATTTTGAAATTTGTTCCAGAAGTGCCCGAGCTAGGGTTAGGGTTAGGGTTTGACAGCACCTAGACATATTCTGATGCATTTGTTGTGCATTAGGATGCATTTGAAATGCAGAACAGGTGTTGGTTGTTAGTTTCCTTGAAAATTGAATTTTTCCCCATTTTGTCTTTTTTTGTGAGCCCCACACCTGTCAGGCAAACACAGTCAACACTGAATGTTTTGAAAACAGCCTTTCTACATGTTGAATCCCCTTATTTTAGGTGGTTTAAAAGAAACTAAATGGAAAGTATGTCCAAACTTTAGTAGTAAATGTAATCCAAACTAATAAACGGCAAAAATCTTGTTCATTTAAAATACTATTTCAACAGCAAGTTGCAAAAACCTAGATAATGCAGAATCAAAATAGATTGAAAGGAAATACCTTTAAAGTACTGAAATACTGCTAGTGTGAATGTTTCTGAACAATTTGTACTCATTTAGGTAACTTTTGTAGCACTTTTTCAGCAGGCCAGGATTTTGAAATTTGTTCCAGAAGTGCCCGAGCTAGGGTTAGGGTTAGGGTTTGACAGCACCTAGACATATTCTGATGCATTTGTTGTGCATTAGGATGCATTTGAAATGCAGAACAGGTGTTGGTTGTTAGTTTCCTTGAAAATTGAATTTTTCCCCATTTTGTCTTTTTTTGTGAGCCCCACACCTGTCAGGCAAACACAGTCAACACTGAATGTTTTGAAAACAGCCTTTCTACATGTTGAATCCCCTTATTTTAGGTGGTTTAAAAGAAACTAAATGGAAAGTATGTCCAAACTTTAGTAGTAAATGTAATCCAAACTAATAAACGGCAAAAATCTTGTTCATTTAAAATACTATTTCAACAGCAAGTTGCAAAAACCTAGATAATGCAGAATCAAAATAGATTGAAAGGAAATACCTTTAAAGTACTTAAATACTGCTAGTGTGAATGTTTCTGAACAATTTGTACTCATTTAGGTAACTTTTGTAGCACTTTTTCAGCAGGCCAGGATTTTGAAATTTGTTCCAGAAGTGCCCGAGCTAGGGTTAGGGTTAGGGTTTGACAGCACCTAGACATATTCTGATGCATTTGTTGTGCATTAGGATGCATTTGAAATGCAGAACAGGTGTTGGTTGTTAGTTTCCTTGAAAGTTTGATTTTTCCCCATTTTGTCTTTTTTTGTGAGCCCCACACCTGTCAGGCAAACACAGTCAACACTGAATGTTTTGAAAACAGCCTTTCTACATGTTGAATCCCCTTATTTTAGGTGGTTTAAAAGAAACTAAATGGAAAGTATGTCCAAACTTTAGTAGTAAATGTAATCCAAACTAATAAACGGCAAAAATCTTGTTCATTTAAAATACTATTTCAACAGCAAGTTGCAAAAACCTAGATAATGCAGAATCAAAATAGATTGAAAGGAAATACCTTTAAAGTACTTAAATACTGCTAGTGTGAATGTTTCTGAACAATTTGTACTCATTTAGGTAACTTTTGTAGCACTTTTTCAGCAGGCCAGGATTTTGAAATTTGTTCCAGAAGTGCCCGAGCTAGGGTTAGGGTTAGGGTTTGACAGCACCTAGACATATTCTGATGCATTAGTTGTGCATTAGGATGCATTTGAAATGCAGAACAGGTGTTGGTTGTTAGTTTCCTTGAAAGTTTAATTTTTCCCCATTTTGTCTTTTTTTGTGAGCCCCACACCTGTCAGGCAAACACAGTCAACACTGAATGTTTTGAAAACAGCCTTTCTACATGTTGAATCCCCTTATTTTAGGTGGTTTAAAAGAAACTAAATGGAAAGTATGTCCAAACTTTAGTAGTAAATGTAATCCAAACTAATAAACGGCAAAAATCTTGTTCATTTAAAATACTATTTCAACAGCAAGTTGCAAAAACCTAGATAATGCAGAATCAAAATAGATTGAAAGGAAATACCTTTAAAGTACTTAAATACTGCTAGTGTGAATGTTTCTGAACATTTTGTACTCATTTAGGTAACTTTTGTAGCACTTTTTCAGCAGGCCAGGATTTTGAAATTTGTTCCAGAAGTGCCCGAGCTAGGGTTAGGGTTAGGGTTTGACAGCACCTAGACATATTCTGATGCATTTGTTGTGCATTAGGATGCATTTGAAATGCAGAACAGGTGTTGGTTGTTAGTTTCCTTGACAATTTAATTTTTCCCCATTTTGTCTTTTTTTGTGAGCCCCACACCTGTCAGGCAAACACAGTCAACACTGAATGTTTTGAAAACAGCCTTTCTACATGTTGAATCCCCTTATTTTAGGTGGTTTAAAAGAAACTAAATGGAAAGTATGTCCAAACTTTAGTAGTAAATGTAATCCAAACTAATAAACGGCAAAAATCTTGTTCATTTAAAATACTATTTCAACAGCAAGTTGCAAAAACCTAGATAATGCAGAATCAAAATAGATTGAAAGGAAATACCTTTAAAGTACTGAAATACTGCTAGTGTGAATGTTTCTGAACAATTTGTACTCATTTAGGTAACTTTTGTAGCACTTTTTCAGCAGGCCAGGATTTTGAAATTTGTTCCAGAAGTGCCCGAGCTAGGGTTAGGGTTAGGGTTTGACAGCACCTAGACATATTCTGATGCATTTGTTGTGCATTAGGATGCATTTGAAATGCAGAACAGGTGTTGGTTGTTAGTTTCCTTGAAAGTTTAATTTTTCCCCATTTTGTCTTTTTTTGTGAGCCCCACACCTGTCAGGCAAACACAGTCAACACTGAATGTTTTGAAAACAGCCTTTCTACATGTTGAATCCCCTTATTTTAGGTGGTTTAAAAGAAACTAAATGGAAAGTATGTCCAAACTTTAGTAGTAAATGTAATCCAAACTAATAAACGGCAAAAATCTTGTTCATTTAAAATACTATTTCAACAGCAAGTTGCAAAAACCTAGATAATGCAGAATCAAAATAGATTGAAAGGAAATACCTTTAAAGTACTTAAATACTGCTAGTGTGAATGTTTCTGAACAATTTGTACTCATTTAGGTAACTTTTGTAGCACTTTTTCAGCAGGCCAGGATTTTGAAATTTGTTCCAGAAGTGCCCGAGCTAGGGTTAGGGTTAGGGTTTGACAGCACCTAGACATATTCTGATGCATTAGTTGTGCATTAGGATGCATTTGAAATGCAGAACAGGTGTTGGTTGTTAGTTTCCTTGAAAGTTTAATTTTTCCCCATTTTGTCTTTTTTTGTGAGCCCCACACCTGTCAGGCAAACACAGTCAACACTGAATGTTTTGAAAACAGCCTTTCTACATGTTGAATCCCCTTATTTTAGGTGGTTTAAAAGAAACTAAATGGAAAGTATGTCCAAACTTTAGTAGTAAATGTAATCCAAACTAATAAACGGCAAAAATCTTGTTCATTTAAAATACTATTTCAACAGCAAGTTGCAAAAACCTAGATAATGCAGAATCAAAATAGATTGAAAGGAAATACCTTTAAAGTACTTAAATACTGCTAGTGTGAATGTTTCTGAACAATTTGTACTCATTTAGGTAACTTTTGTAGCACTTTTTCAGCAGGCCAGGATTTTGAAATTTGTTCCAGAAGTGCCCGAGCTAGGGTTAGGGTTAGGGTTTGACAGCACCTAGACATATTCTGATGCATTTGTTGTGCATTAGGATGCATTTGAAATGCAGAACAGGTGTTGGTTGTTAGTTTCCTTGACAATTTAATTTTTCCCCATTTTGTCTTTTTTTGTGAGCCCCACACCTGTCAGGCAAACACAGTCAACACTGAATGTTTTGAAAACAGCCTTTCTACATGTTGAATCCCCTTATTTTAGGTGGTTTAAAAGAAACTAAATGGAAAGTATGTCCAAACTTTAGTAGTAAATGTAATCCAAACTAATAAACGGCAAAAATCTTGTTCATTTAAAATACTATTTCAACAGCAAGTTGCAAAAACCTAGATAATGCAGAATCAAAATAGATTGAAAGGAAATACCTTTAAAGTACTTAAATACTGCTAGTGTGAATGTTTCTGAACAATTTGTACTCATTTAGGTAACTTTTGTAGCACTTTTTCAGCAGGCCAGGATTTTGAAATTTGTTCCAGAAGTGCCCGAGCTAGGGTTAGGGTTAGGGTTTGACAGCACCTAGACATATTCTGATGCATTTGTTGTGCATTAGGATGCATTTGAAATGCAGAACAGGTGTTGGTTGTTAGTTTCCTTGAAAATTGAATTTTTCCCCATTTTGTCTTTTTTTGTGAGCCCCACACCTGTCAGGCAAACACAGTCAACACTGAATGTTTTGAAAACAGCCTTTCTACATGTTGAATCCCCTTATTTTAGGTGGTTTAAAAGAAACTAAATGGAAAGTATGTCCAAACTTTAGTAGTAAATGTAATCCAAACTAATAAACGGCAAAAATCTTGTTCATTTAAAATACTATTTCAACAGCAAGTTGCAAAAACCTAGATAATGCAGAATCAAAATAGATTGAAAGGAAATACCTATAAAGTACCTAAATACTGCTAGTGTGAATGTTTCTGAACAATTTGTACTCATTTAGGTAACTTTTGTAGCACTTTTTCAGCAGGCCAGGATTTTGAAATTTGTTCCAGAAGTGCCCGAGCTAGGGTTAGGGTTAGGGTTTGACAGCACCTAGACATATTCTGATGCATTTGTTGTGCATTAGGATGCATTTGAAATGCAGAACAGGTGTTGGTTGTTAGTTTCCTTGAAAATTTAATTTTTCCCCATTTTGTCTTTTTTTGTGAGCCCCACACCTGTCAGGCAAACACAGTCAACACTGAATGTTTTGAAAACAGCCTTTCTACATGTTGAATCCCCTTATTTTAGGTGGTTTAAAAGAAACTAAATGGAAAGTATGTCCAAACTTTAGTAGTAAATGTAATCCAAACTAATAAACGGCAAAAATCTTGTTCATTTAAAATACTATTTCAACAGCAAGTTGCAAAAACCTAGATAATGCAGAATCAAAATAGATTGAAAGGAAATACCTTTAAAGTACTGAAATACTGCTAGTGTGAATGTTTCTGAACAATTTGTACTCATTTAGGTAACTTTTGTAGCACTTTTTCAGCAGGCCAGGATTTTGAAATTTGTTCCAGAAGTGCCCGAGCTAGGGTTAGGGTTAGGGTTTGACAGCACCTAGACATATTCTGATGCATTTGTTGTGCATTAGGATGCATTTGAAATGCAGAACAGGTGTTGGTTGTTAGTTTCCTTGAAAATTGAATTTTTCCCCATTTTGTCTTTTTTTGTGAGCCCCACACCTGTCAGGCAAACACAGTCAACACTGAATGTTTTGAAAACAGCCTTTCTACATGTTGAATCCCCTTATTTTAGGTGGTTTAAAAGAAACTAAATGGAAAGTATGTCCAAACTTTAGTAGTAAATGTAATCCAAACTAATAAACGGCAAAAATCTTGTTCATTTAAAATACTATTTCAACAGCAAGTTGCAAAAACCTAGATAATGCAGAATCAAAATAGATTGAAAGGAAATACCTTTAAAGTACTGAAATACTGCTAGTGTGAATGTTTCTGAACAATTTGTACTCATTTAGGTAACTTTTGTAGCACTTTTTCAGCAGGCCAGGATTTTGAAATTTGTTCCAGAAGTGCCCGAGCTAGGGTTAGGGTTAGGGTTTGACAGCACCTAGACATATTCTGATGCATTTGTTGTGCATTAGGATGCATTTGAAATGCAGAACAGGTGTTGGTTGTTAATTTCCTTGAAAGTTTAATTTTTCCCCATTTTGTCTTTTTTTGTGAGCCCCACATCTGTCAGGCAAACACAGTCAACACTGAATGTTTTGAAAACAGCCTTTCTACATGTTGAATCCCCTTATTTTAGGTGGTTTAAAAGAAACTAAATGGAAAGTATGTCCAAACTTTAGTAGTAAATGTAATCCAAACTAATAAACGGCAAAAATCTTGTTCATTTAAAATACTATTTCAACAGCAAGTTGCAAAAACCTAGATAATGCAGAATCAAAATAGATTGAAAGGAAATACCTTTAAAGTACTTAAATACTGCTAGTGTGAATGTTTCTGAACAATTTGTACTCATTTAGGTAACTTTTGTAGCACTTTTTCAGCAGGCCAGGATTTTGAAATTTGTTCCAGAAGTGCCCGAGCTAGGGTTAGGGTTAGGGTTTGACAGCACCTAGACATATTCTGATGCATTAGTTGTGCATTAGGATGCATTTGAAATGCAGAACAGGTGTTGGTTGTTAGTTTCCTTGAAAGTTTAATTTTTCCCCATTTTGTCTTTTTTTGTGAGCCCCACACCTGTCAGGCAAACACAGTCAACACTGAATGTTTTGAAAACAGCCTTTCTACATGTTGAATCCCCTTATTTTAGGTGGTTTAAAAGAAACTAAATGGAAAGTATGTCCAAACTTTAGTAGTAAATGTAATCCAAACTAATAAACGGCAAAAATCTTGTTCATTTAAAATACTATTTCAACAGCAAGTTGCAAAAACCTAGATAATGCAGAATCAAAATAGATTGAAAGGAAATACCTTTAAAGTACTTAAATACTGCTAGTGTGAATGTTTCTGAACATTTTGTACTCATTTAGGTAACTTTTGTAGCACTTTTTCAGCAGGCCAGGATTTTGAAATTTGTTCCAGAAGTGCCCGAGCTAGGGTTAGGGTTAGGGTTTGACAGCACCTAGACATATTCTGATGCATTTGTTGTGCATTAGGATGCATTTGAAATGCAGAACAGGTGTTGGTTGTTAGTTTCCTTGACAATTTAATTTTTCCCCATTTTGTCTTTTTTTGTGAGCCCCACACCTGTCAGGCAAACACAGTCAACACTGAATGTTTTGAAAACAGCCTTTCTACATGTTGAATCCCCTTATTTTAGGTGGTTTAAAAGAAACTAAATGGAAAGTATGTCCAAACTTTAGTAGTAAATGTAATCCAAACTAATAAACGGCAAAAATCTTGTTCATTTAAAATACTATTTCAACAGCAAGTTGCAAAAACCTAGATAATGCAGAATCAAAATAGATTGAAAGGAAATACCTATAAAGTACCTAAATACTGCTAGTGTGAATGTTTCTGAACAATTTGTACTCATTTAGGTAACTTTTGTAGCACTTTTTCAGCAGGCCAGGATTTTGAAATTTGTTCCAGAAGTGCCCGAGCTAGGGTTAGGGTTAGGGTTTGACAGCACCTAGACATATTCTGATGCATTTGTTGTGCATTAGGATGCATTTGAAATGCAGAACAGGTGTTGGTTGTTAGTTTCCTTGAAAATTTAATTTTTCCCCATTTTGTCTTTTTTTGTGAGCCCCACACCTGTCAGGCAAACACAGTCAACACTGAATGTTTTGAAAACAGCCTTTCTACATGTTGAATCCCCTTATTTTAGGTGGTTTAAAAGAAACTAAATGGAAAGTATGTCCAAACTTTAGTAGTAAATGTAATCCAAACTAATAAACGGCAAAAATCTTGTTCATTTAAAATACTATTTCAACAGCAAGTTGCAAAAACCTAGATAATGCAGAATCAAAATAGATTGAAAGGAAATACCTTTAAAGTACTGAAATACTGCTAGTGTGAATGTTTCTGAACAATTTGTACTCATTTAGGTAACTTTTGTAGCACTTTTTCAGCAGGCCAGGATTTTGAAATTTGTTCCAGAAGTGCCCGAGCTAGGGTTAGGGTTAGGGTTTGACAGCACCTAGACATATTCTGATGCATTTGTTGTGCATTAGGATGCATTTGAAATGCAGAACAGGTGTTGGTTGTTAGTTTCCTTGAAAATTGAATTTTTCCCCATTTTGTCTTTTTTTGTGAGCCCCACACCTGTCAGGCAAACACAGTCAACACTGAATGTTTTGAAAACAGCCTTTCTACATGTTGAATCCCCTTATTTTAGGTGGTTTAAAAGAAACTAAATGGAAAGTATGTCCAAACTTTAGTAGTAAATGTAATCCAAACTAATAAACGGCAAAAATCTTGTTCATTTAAAATACTATTTCAACAGCAAGTTGCAAAAACCTAGATAATGCAGAATCAAAATAGATTGAAAGGAAATACCTATAAAGTACCTAAATACTGCTAGTGTGAATGTTTCTGAACAATTTGTACTCATTTAGGTAACTTTTGTAGCACTTTTTCAGCAGGCCAGGATTTTGAAATTTGTTCCAGAAGTGCCCGAGCTAGGGTTAGGGTTAGGGTTTGACAGCACCTAGACATATTCTGATGCATTTGTTGTGCATTAGGATGCATTTGAAATGCAGAACAGGTGTTGGTTGTTAGTTTCCTTGAAAATTTAATTTTTCCCCATTTTGTCTTTTTTTGTGAGCCCCACACCTGTCAGGCAAACACAGTCAACACTGAATGTTTTGAAAACAGCCTTTCTACATGTTGAATCCCCTTATTTTAGGTGGTTTAAAAGAAACTAAATGGAAAGTATGTCCAAACTTTAGTAGTAAATGTAATCCAAACTAATAAACGGCAAAAATCTTGTTCATTTAAAATACTATTTCAACAGCAAGTTGCAAAAACCTAGATAATGCAGAATCAAAATAGATTGAAAGGAAATACCTTTAAAGTACTGAAATACTGCTAGTGTGAATGTTTCTGAACAATTTGTACTCATTTAGGTAACTTTTGTAGCACTTTTTCAGCAGGCCAGGATTTTGAAATTTGTTCCAGAAGTGCCCGAGCTAGGGTTAGGGTTAGGGTTTGACAGCACCTAGACATATTCTGATGCATTTGTTGTGCATTAGGATGCATTTGAAATGCAGAACAGGTGTTGGTTGTTAGTTTCCTTGAAAATTGAATTTTTCCCCATTTTGTCTTTTTTTGTGAGCCCCACACCTGTCAGGCAAACACAGTCAACACTGAATGTTTTGAAAACAGCCTTTCTACATGTTGAATCCCCTTATTTTAGGTGGTTTAAAAGAAACTAAATGGAAAGTATGTCCAAACTTTAGTAGTAAATGTAATCCAAACTAATAAACGGCAAAAATCTTGTTCATTTAAAATACTATTTCAACAGCAAGTTGCAAAAACCTAGATAATGCAGAATCAAAATAGATTGAAAGGAAATACCTATAAAGTACCTAAATACTGCTAGTGTGAATGTTTCTGAACAATTTGTACTCATTTAGGTAACTTTTGTAGCACTTTTTCAGCAGGCCAGGATTTTGAAATTTGTTCCAGAAGTGCCCGAGCTAGGGTTAGGGTTAGGGTTTGACAGCACCTAGACATATTCTGATGCATTTGTTGTGCATTAGGATGCATTTGAAATGCAGAACAGGTGTTGGTTGTTAGTTTCCTTGAAAATTTAATTTTTCCCCATTTTGTCTTTTTTTGTGAGCCCCACACCTGTCAGGCAAACACAGTCAACACTGAATGTTTTGAAAACAGCCTTTCTACATGTTGAATCCCCTTATTTTAGGTGGTTTAAAAGAAACTAAATGGAAAGTATGTCCAAACTTTAGTAGTAAATGTAATCCAAACTAATAAACGGCAAAAATCTTGTTCATTTAAAATACTATTTCAACAGCAAGTTGCAAAAACCTAGATAATGCAGAATCAAAATAGATTGAAAGGAAATACCTTTAAAGTACTGAAATACTGCTAGTGTGAATGTTTCTGAACAATTTGTACTCATTTAGGTAACTTTTGTAGCACTTTTTCAGCAGGCCAGGATTTTGAAATTTGTTCCAGAAGTGCCCGAGCTAGGGTTAGGGTTAGGGTTTGACAGCACCTAGACATATTCTGATGCATTTGTTGTGCATTAGGATGCATTTGAAATGCAGAACAGGTGTTGGTTGTTAGTTTCCTTGAAAATTTAATTTTTCCCCATTTTGTCTTTTTTTGTGAGCCCCACACCTGTCAGGCAAACACAGTCAACACTGAATGTTTTGAAAACAGCCTTTCTACATGTTGAATCCCCTTATTTTAGGTGGTTTAAAAGAAACTAAATGGAAAGTATGTCCAAACTTTAGTAGTAAATGTAATCCAAACTAATAAACGGCAAAAATCTTGTTCATTTAAAATACTATTTCAACAGCAAGTTGCAAAAACCTAGATAATGCAGAATCAAAATAGATTGAAAGGAAATACCTATAAAGTACCTAAATACTGCTAGTGTGAATGTTTCTGAACAATTTGTACTCATTTAGGTAACTTTTGTAGCACTTTTTCAGCAGGCCAGGATTTTGAAATTTGTTCCAGAAGTGCCCGAGCTAGGGTTAGGGTTAGGGTTTGACAGCACCTAGACATATTCTGATGCATTTGTTGTGCATTAGGATGCATTTGAAATGCAGAACAGGTGTTGGTTGTTAGTTTCCTTGAAAATTTAATTTTTCCCCATTTTGTCTTTTTTTGTGAGCCCCACACCTGTCAGGCAAACACAGTCAACACTGAATGTTTTGAAAACAGCCTTTCTACATGTTGAATCCCCTTATTTTAGGTGGTTTAAAAGAAACTAAATGGAAAGTATGTCCAAACTTTAGTAGTAAATGTAATCCAAACTAATAAACGGCAAAAATCTTGTTCATTTAAAATACTATTTCAACAGCAAGTTGCAAAAACCTAGATAATGCAGAATCAAAATAGATTGAAAGGAAATACCTTTAAAGTACTGAAATACTGCTAGTGTGAATGTTTCTGAACAATTTGTACTCATTTAGGTAACTTTTGTAGCACTTTTTCAGCAGGCCAGGATTTTGAAATTTGTTCCAGAAGTGCCCGAGCTAGGGTTAGGGTTAGGGTTTGACAGCACCTAGACATATTCTGATGCATTTGTTGTGCATTAGGATGCATTTGAAATGCAGAACAGGTGTTGGTTGTTAATTTCCTTGAAAGTTTAATTTTTCCCCATTTTGTCTTTTTTTGTGAGCCCCACATCTGTCAGGCAAACACAGTCAACACTGAATGTTTTGAAAACAGCCTTTCTACATGTTGAATCCCCTTATTTTAGGTGGTTTAAAAGAAACTAAATGGAAAGTATGTCCAAACTTTAGTAGTAAATGTAATCCAAACTAATAAACGGCAAAAATCTTGTTCATTTAAAATACTATTTCAACAGCAAGTTGCAAAAACCTAGATAATGCAGAATCAAAATAGATTGAAAGGAAATACCTTTAAAGTACTTAAATACTGCTAGTGTGAATGTTTCTGAACAATTTGTACTCATTTAGGTAACTTTTGTAGCACTTTTTCAGCAGGCCAGGATTTTGAAATTTGTTCCAGAAGTGCCCGAGCTAGGGTTAGGGTTAGGGTTTGACAGCACCTAGACATATTCTGATGCATTAGTTGTGCATTAGGATGCATTTGAAATGCAGAACAGGTGTTGGTTGTTAGTTTCCTTGAAAGTTTAATTTTTCCCCATTTTGTCTTTTTTTGTGAGCCCCACACCTGTCAGGCAAACACAGTCAACACTGAATGTTTTGAAAACAGCCTTTCTACATGTTGAATCCCCTTATTTTAGGTGGTTTAAAAGAAACTAAATGGAAAGTATGTCCAAACTTTAGTAGTAAATGTAATCCAAACTAATAAACGGCAAAAATCTTGTTCATTTAAAATACTATTTCAACAGCAAGTTGCAAAAACCTAGATAATGCAGAATCAAAATAGATTGAAAGGAAATACCTTTAAAGTACTTAAATACTGCTAGTGTGAATGTTTCTGAACATTTTGTACTCATTTAGGTAACTTTTGTAGCACTTTTTCAGCAGGCCAGGATTTTGAAATTTGTTCCAGAAGTGCCCGAGCTAGGGTTAGGGTTAGGGTTTGACAGCACCTAGACATATTCTGATGCATTTGTTGTGCATTAGGATGCATTTGAAATGCAGAACAGGTGTTGGTTGTTAGTTTCCTTGACAATTTAATTTTTCCCCATTTTGTCTTTTTTTGTGAGCCCCACACCTGTCAGGCAAACACAGTCAACACTGAATGTTTTGAAAACAGCCTTTCTACATGTTGAATCCCCTTATTTTAGGTGGTTTAAAAGAAACTAAATGGAAAGTATGTCCAAACTTTAGTAGTAAATGTAATCCAAACTAATAAACGGCAAAAATCTTGTTCATTTAAAATACTATTTCAACAGCAAGTTGCAAAAACCTAGATAATGCAGAATCAAAATAGATTGAAAGGAAATACCTTTAAAGTACTGAAATACTGCTAGTGTGAATGTTTCTGAACAATTTGTACTCATTTAGGTAACTTTTGTAGCACTTTTTCAGCAGGCCAGGATTTTGAAATTTGTTCCAGAAGTGCCCGAGCTAGGGTTAGGGTTAGGGTTTGACAGCACCTAGACATATTCTGATGCATTTGTTGTGCATTAGGATGCATTTGAAATGCAGAACAGGTGTTGGTTGTTAGTTTCCTTGAAAATTTAATTTTTCCCCATTTTGTCTTTTTTTGTGAGCCCCACACCTGTCAGGCAAACACAGTCAACACTGAATGTTTTGAAAACAGCCTTTCTACATGTTGAATCCCCTTATTTTAGGTGGTTTAAAAGAAACTAAATGGAAAGTATGTCCAAACTTTAGTAGTAAATGTAATCCAAACTAATAAACGGCAAAAATCTTGTTCATTTAAAATACTATTTCAACAGCAAGTTGCAAAAACCTAGATAATGCAGAATCAAAATAGATTGAAAGGAAATACCTTTAAAGTACTTAAATACTGCTAGTGTGAATGTTTCTGAACAATTTGTACTCATTTAGGTAACTTTTGTAGCACTTTTTCAGCAGGCCAGGATTTTGAAATTTGTTCCAGAAGTGCCCGAGCTAGGGTTAGGGTTAGGGTTTGACAGCACCTAGACATATTCTGATGCATTTGTTGTGCATTAGGATGCATTTGAAATGCAGAACAGGTGTTGGTTGTTAGTTTCCTTGAAAGTTTAATTTTTCCCCATTTTGTCTTTTTTTGTGAGCCCCACACCTGTCAGGCAAACACAGTCAACACTGAATGTTTTGAAAACAGCCTTTCTACATGTTGAATCCCCTTATTTTAGGTGGTTTAAAAGAAACTAAATGGAAAGTATGTCCAAACTTTAGTAGTAAATGTAATCCAAACTAATAAACGGCAAAAATCTTGTTCATTTAAAATACTATTTCAACAGCAAGTTGCAAAAACCTAGATAATGCAGAATCAAAATAGATTGAAAGGAAATACCTTTAAAGTACTTAAATACTGCTAGTGTGAATGTTTCTGAACAATTTGTACTCATTTAGGTAACTTTTGTAGCACTTTTTCAGCAGGCCAGGATTTTGAAATTTGTTCCAGAAGTGCCCGAGCTAGGGTTAGGGTTAGGGTTTGACAGCACCTAGACATATTCTGATGCATTTGTTGTGCATTAGGATGCATTTGAAATGCAGAACAGGTGTTGGTTGTTAGTTTCCTTGACAATTTAATTTTTCCCCATTTTGTCTTTTTTTGTGAGCCCCACACCTGTCAGGCAAACACAGTCAACACTGAATGTTTTGAAAACAGCCTTTCTACATGTTGAATCCCCTTATTTTAGGTGGTTTAAAAGAAACTAAATGGAAAGTATGTCCAAACTTTAGTAGTAAATGTAATCCAAACTAATAAACGGCAAAAATCTTGTTCATTTAAAATACTATTTCAACAGCAAGTTGCAAAAACCTAGATAATGCAGAATCAAAATAGATTGAAAGGAAATACCTTTAAAGTACTGAAATACTGCTAGTGTGAATGTTTCTGAACAATTGGTACTCATTTAGGTAACTTTTGTAGCACTTTTTCAGCAGGCCAGGATTTTGAAATTTGTTCCAGAAGTGCCCGAGCTAGGGTTAGGGTTAGGGTTTGACAGCACCTAGACATATTCTGATGCATTTGTTGTGCATTAGGATGCATTTGAAATGCAGAACAGGTGTTGGTTGTTAGTTTCCTTGAAAATTGAATTTTTCCCCATTTTGTCTTTTTTTGTGAGCCCCACACCTGTCAGGCAAACACAGTCAACACTGAATGTTTTGAAAACAGCCTTTCTACATGTTGAATCCCCTTATTTTAGGTGGTTTAAAAGAAACTAAATGGAAAGTATGTCCAAACTTTAGTAGTAAATGTAATCCAAACTAATAAACGGCAACAATCTTGTTCATTTAAAATACTATTTCAACAGCAAGTTGCAAAAACCTAGATAATGCAGAATCAAAATAGATTGAAAGGAAATACCTATAAAGTACCTAAATACTGCTAGTGTGAATGTTTCTGAACAATTTGTACTCATTTAGGTAACTTTTGTAGCACTTTTTCAGCAGGCCAGGATTTTGAAATTTGTTCCAGAAGTGCCCGAGCTAGGGTTAGGGTTAGGGTTTGACAGCACCTAGACATATTCTGATGCATTTGTTGTGCATTAGGATGCATTTGAAATGCAGAACAGGTGTTGGTTGTTAGTTTCCTTGAAAATTTAATTTTTCCCCATTTTGTCTTTTTTTGTGAGCCCCACACCTGTCAGGCAAACACAGTCAACACTGAATGTTTTGAAAACAGCCTTTCTACATGTTGAATCCCCTTATTTTAGGTGGTTTAAAAGAAACTAAATGGAAAGTATGTCCAAACTTTAGTAGTAAATGTAATCCAAACTAATAAACGGCAAAAATCTTGTTCATTTAAAATACTATTTCAACAGCAAGTTGCAAAAACCTAGATAATGCAGAATCAAAATAGATTGAAAGGAAATACCTTTAAAGTACTGAAATACTGCTAGTGTGAATGTTTCTGAACAATTTGTACTCATTTAGGTAACTTTTGTAGCACTTTTTCAGCAGGCCAGGATTTTGAAATTTGTTCCAGAAGTGCCCGAGCTAGGGTTAGGGTTAGGGTTTGACAGCACCTAGACATATTCTGATGCATTTGTTGTGCATTAGGATGCATTTGAAATGCAGAACAGGTGTTGGTTGTTAGTTTCCTTGAAAATTTAATTTTTCCCCATTTTGTCTTTTTTTGTGAGCCCCACACCTGTCAGGCAAACACAGTCAACACTGAATGTTTTGAAAACAGCCTTTCTACATGTTGAATCCCCTTATTTTAGGTGGTTTAAAAGAAACTAAATGGAAAGTATGTCCAAACTTTAGTAGTAAATGTAATCCAAACTAATAAACGGCAAAAATCTTGTTCATTTAAAATACTATTTCAACAGCAAGTTGCAAAAACCTAGATAATGCAGAATCAAAATAGATTGAAAGGAAATACCTTTAAAGTACTGAAATACTGCTAGTGTGAATGTTTCTGAACAATTTGTACTCATTTAGGTAACTTTTGTAGCACTTTTTCAGCAGGCCAGGATTTTGAAATTTGTTCCAGAAGTGCCCGAGCTAGGGTTAGGGTTAGGGTTTGACAGCACCTAGACATATTCTGATGCATTTGTTGTGCATTAGGATGCATTTGAAATGCAGAACAGGTGTTGGTTGTTAATTTCCTTGAAAGTTTAATTTTTCCCCATTTTGTCTTTTTTTGTGAGCCCCACATCTGTCAGGCAAACACAGTCAACACTGAATGTTTTGAAAACAGCCTTTCTACATGTTGAATCCCCTTATTTTAGGTGGTTTAAAAGAAACTAAATGGAAAGTATGTCCAAACTTTAGTAGTAAATGTAATCCAAACTAATAAACGGCAAAAATCTTGTTCATTTAAAATACTATTTCAACAGCAAGTTGCAAAAACCTAGATAATGCAGAATCAAAATAGATTGAAAGGAAATACCTATAAAGTACCTAAATACTGCTAGTGTGAATGTTTCTGAACAATTTGTACTCATTTAGGTAACTTTTGTAGCACTTTTTCAGCAGGCCAGGATTTTGAAATTTGTTCCAGAAGTGCCCGAGCTAGGGTTAGGGTTAGGGTTTGACAGCACCTAGACATATTCTGATGCATTTGTTGTGCATTAGGATGCATTTGAAATGCAGAACAGGTGTTGGTTGTTAGTTTCCTTGAAAATTTAATTTTTCCCCATTTTGTCTTTTTTTGTGAGCCCCACACCTGTCAGGCAAACACAGTCAACACTGAATGTTTTGAAAACAGCCTTTCTACATGTTGAATCCCCTTATTTTAGGTGGTTTAAAAGAAACTAAATGGAAAGTATGTCCAAACTTTAGTAGTAAATGTAATCCAAACTAATAAACGGCAAAAATCTTGTTCATTTAAAATACTATTTCAACAGCAAGTTGCAAAAACCTAGATAATGCAGAATCAAAATAGATTGAAAGGAAATACCTTTAAAGTACTGAAATACTGCTAGTGTGAATGTTTCTGAACAATTTGTACTCATTTAGGTAACTTTTGTAGCACTTTTTCAGCAGGCCAGGATTTTGAAATTTGTTCCAGAAGTGCCCGAGCTAGGGTTAGGGTTAGGGTTTGACAGCACCTAGACATATTCTGATGCATTTGTTGTGCATTAGGATGCATTTGAAATGCAGAACAGGTGTTGGTTGTTAGTTTCTTTGAAAGTTTAATATTTCCCCATTTTGTCTTTTTTTGTGAGCCCCACACCTGTCAGGCAAACACAGTCAACACTGAATGTTTTGAAAACAGCCTTTCTACATGTTGAATCCCCTTATTTTAGGTGGTTTAAAAGAAACTAAATGGAAAGTATGTCCAAACTTTAGTAGTAAATGTAATCCAAACTAATAAACGGCAAAAATCTTGTTCATTTAAAATACTATTTCAACAGCAAGTTGCAAAAACCTAGATAATGCAGAATCAAAATAGATTGAAAGGAAATACCTTTAAAGTACTTAAATACTGCTAGTGTGAATGTTTCTGAACAATTTGTACTCATTTAGGTAACTTTTGTAGCACTTTTTCAGCAGGCCAGGATTTTGAAATTTGTTCCAGAAGTGCCCGAGCTAGGGTTAGGGTTAGGGTTTGACAGCACCTAGACATATTCTGATGCATTTGTTGTGCATTAGGATGCATTTGAAATGCAGAACAGGTGTTGGTTGTTAATTTCCTTGAAAGTTTAATTTTTCCCCATTTTGTCTTTTTTTGTGAGCCCCACATCTGTCAGGCAAACACAGTCAACACTGAATGTTTTGAAAACAGCCTTTCTACATGTTGAATCCCCTTATTTTAGGTGGTTTAAAAGAAACTAAATGGAAAGTATGTCCAAACTTTAGTAGTAAATGTAATCCAAACTAATAAACGGCAAAAATCTTGTTCATTTAAAATACTATTTCAACAGCAAGTTGCAAAAACCTAGATAATGCAGAATCAAAATAGATTGAAAGGAAATACCTTTAAAGTACTTAAATACTGCTAGTGTGAATGTTTCTGAACAATTTGTACTCATTTAGGTAACTTTTGTAGCACTTTTTCAGCAGGCCAGGATTTTGAAATTTGTTCCAGAAGTGCCCGAGCTAGGGTTAGGGTTAGGGTTTGACAGCACCTAGACATATTCTGATGCATTTGTTGTGCATTAGGATGCATTTGAAATGCAGAACAGGTGTTGGTTGTTAGTTTCCTTGAAAGTTTGATTTTTCCCCATTTTGTCTTTTTTTGTGAGCCCCACACCTGTCAGGCAAACACAGTCAACACTGAATGTTTTGAAAACAGCCTTTCTACATGTTGAATCCCCTTATTTTAGGTGGTTTAAAAGAAACTAAATGGAAAGTATGTCCAAACTTTAGTAGTAAATGTAATCCAAACTAATAAACGGCAAAAATCTTGTTCATTTAAAATACTATTTCAACAGCAAGTTGCAAAAACCTAGATAATGCAGAATCAAAATAGATTGAAAGGAAATACCTTTAAAGTACTTAAATACCTCTAGTGTGAATGTTTCTGAACAATTTGTACTAATTTAGGTAACTTTTGTAGCACTTTTTCAGCAGGCCAGGATTTTGAAATTTGTTCCAGAAGTGCCCGAGCTAGGGTTAGGGTTAGGGTTTGACAGCACCTAGACATATTCTGATGCATTTGTTGTGCATTAGGATGCATTTGAAATGCAGAACAGGTGTTGGTTGTTAGTTTCCTTGAAAGTTTAATTTTTCCCCATTTTGTCTTTTTTTGTGAGCCCCACACCTGTCAGGCAAACACAGTCAACACTGAATGTTTTGAAAACAGCCTTTCTACATGTTGAATCCCCTTATTTTAGGTGGTTTAAAAGAAACTAAATGGAAAGTATGTCCAAACTTTAGTAGTAAATGTAATCCAAACTAATAAACGGCAAAAATCTTGTTCATTTAAAATACTATTTCAACAGCAAGTTGCAAAAACCTAGATAATGCAGAATCAAAATAGATTGAAAGGAAATACCTTTAAAGTACTTAAATACTGCTAGTGTGAATGTTTCTGAACAATTTGTACTCATTTAGGTAACTTTTGTAGCACTTTTTCAGCAGGCCAGGATTTTGAAATTTGTTCCAGAAGTGCCCGAGCTAGGGTTAGGGTTAGGGTTTGACAGCACCTAGACATATTCTGATGCATTTGTTGTGCATTAGGATGCATTTGAAATGCAGAACAGGTGTTGGTTGTTAGTTTCCTTGAAAATTTAATTTTTCCCCATTTTGTCTTTTTTTGTGAGCCCCACACCTGTCAGGCAAACACAGTCAACACTGAATGTTTTGAAAACAGCCTTTCTACATGTTGAATCCCCTTATTTTAGGTGGTTTAAAAGAAACTAAATGGAAAGTATGTCCAAACTTTAGTAGTAAATGTAATCCAAACTAATAAACGGCAAAAATCTTGTTCATTTAAAATACTATTTCAACAGCAAGTTGCAAAAACCTAGATAATGCAGAATCAAAATAGATTGAAAGGAAATACCTTTAAAGTACTGAAATACTGCTAGTGTGAATGTTTCTGAACAATTTGTACTCATTTAGGTAACTTTTGTAGCACTTTTTCAGCAGGCCAGGATTTTGAAATTTGTTCCAGAAGTGCCCGAGCTAGGGTTAGGGCTAGGGTTTGACAGCACCTAGACATATTCTGATGCATTTGTTGTGCATTAGGATGCATTTGAAATGCAGAACAGGTGTTGGTTGTTAGTTTCCTTGAAAGTTTGATTTTTCCCCATTTTGTCTTTTTTTGTGAGCCCCACACCTGTCAGGCAAACACAGTCAACACTGAATGTTTTGAAAACAGCCTTTCTACATTTTGAATCCCCTTATTTTAGGTGGTTTAAAAGAAACTAAATGGAAAGTATGTCCAAATTTTAGTAGTAAATGTAATCCAAATTAATAAACGGCAAAAATCTTGTTCATTTAAAATACTATTTCAACAGCAAGTTGCAAAAACCTAGATAATTCAGAATCAAAATAGATTGAAAGGAAATACCTTTAAAGTACTTAAATACTGCTAGTGTGAATGTTTCTGAACAATTTGTACTAATTTAGGTAACTTTTGTAGCACTTTTTCAGCAGGCCAGGATTTTGAAATTTGTTCCAGAAGTGCCCGAGCTAGGGTTAGGGTTAGGGTTTGACAGCACCTAGACATATTCTGATGCATTTGTTGTGCATTAGGATGCATTTGAAATGCAGAACAGGTGTTGGTTGTTAGTTTCCTTGAAAGTTTAATTTTTCCCCATTTTGTCTTTTTTTGTGAGCCCCACACCTGTCAGGCAAACACAGTCAACACTGAATGTTTTGAAAACAGCCTTTCTACATGTTGAATCCCCTTATTTTAGGTGGTTTAAAAGAAACTAAATGGAAAGTATGTCCAAACTTTAGTAGTAAATGTAATCCAAACTAATAAACGGCAAAAATCTTGTTCATTTAAAATACTATTTCAACAGCAAGTTGCAAAAACCTAGATTATGCAGAATCAAAATAGATTGAAAGGAAATACCTTTAAAGTACTTAAATACTGCTAGTGTGAATGTTTCTGAACAATTTGTACTCATTTAGGTAACTTTTGTAGCACTTTTTCAGCAGGCCAGGATTTTGAAATTTGTTCCAGAAGTGCCCGAGCTAGGGTTAGGGTTAGGGTTTGACAGCACCTAGACATATTCTGATGCATTTATTGTGCATTAGGATGCATTTGAAATGCAGAACAGGTGTTGGTTGTTAGTTTCCTTGAAAATTGAATTTTTCCCCATTTTGTCTTTTTTTGTGAGCCCCACACCTGTCAGGCAAACACAGTCAACACTGAATGTTTTGAAAACAGCCTTTCTACATGTTGAATCCCCTTATTTTAGGTGGTTTAAAAGAAACTAAATGGAAAGTATGTCCAAATTTTAGTAGTAAATGTAATCCAAACTAATAAACGGCAAAAATCTTGTTCATTTAAAATACTATTTCAACAGCAAGTTGCAAAAACCTAGATAATTCAGAATCAAAATAGATTGAAAGGAAATACCTTTAAAGTACTTAAATACTGCTAGTGTGAATGTTTCTGAACAATTTGTACTAATTTAGGTAACTTTTGTAGCACTTTTTCAGCAGGCCAGGATTTTGAAATTTGTTCCAGAAGTGCCCGAGCTAGGGTTAGGGTTAGGGTTTGACAGCACCTAGACATATTCTGATGCATTAGTTGTGCATTAGGATGCATTTGAAATGCAGAACAGGTGTTGGTTGTTAGTTTCCTTGACAATTTAATTTTTCCCCATTTTGTCTTTTTTTGTGAGCCCCACACCTGTCAGGCAAACACAGTCAACACTGAATGTTTTGAAAACAGCCTTTCTACATTTTGAATCCCCTTATTTTAGGTGGTTTAAAAGAAACTAAATGGAAAGTATGTCCAAATTTTAGTAGTAAATGTAATCCAAACTAATAAACGGCAAAAATCTTGTTCATTTAAAATACTATTTCAACAGCAAGTTGCAAAAACCTAGATAATTCAGAATCAAAATAGATTGAAAGGAAATACCTTTAAAGTACTTAAATACTGCTAGTGTGAATGTTTCTGAACAATTTGTACTAATTTAGGTAACTTTTGTAGCACTTTTTCAGCAGGCCAGGATTTTGAAATTTGTTCCAGAAGTGCCCGAGCTAGGGTTAGGGTTAGGGTTTGACAGCACCTAGACATATTCTGATGCATTTGTTGTGCATTAGGATGCATTTGAAATGCAGAACAGGTGTTGGTTGTTAGTTTCCTTGAAAGTTTAATTTTTCCCCATTTTGTCTTTTTTTGTGAGCCCCACACCTGTCAGGCAAACACAGTCAACACTGAATGTTTTGAAAACAGCCTTTCTACATGTTGAATCCCCTTATTTTAGGTGGTTTAAAAGAAACTAAATGGAAAGTATGTCCAAACTTTAGTAGTAAATGTAATCCAAACTAATAAACGGCAAAAATCTTGTTCATTTAAAATACTATTTCAACAGCAAGTTGCAAAAACCTAGATAATGCAGAATCAAAATAGATTGAAAGGAAATACCTTTAAAGTACTTAAATACTGCTAGTGTGAATGTTTCTGAACAATTTGTACTCATTTAGGTAACTTTTGTAGCACTTTTTCAGCAGGCCAGGATTTTGAAATTTGTTCCAGAAGTGCCCGAGCTAGGGTTAGGGTTAGGGTTTGACAGCACCTAGACATATTCTGATGCATTTGTTGTGCATTAGGATGCATTTGAAATGCAGAACAGGTGTTGGTTGTTAGTTTCCTTGAAAATTTAATTTTTCCCCATTTTGTCTTTTTTTGTGAGCCCCACACCTGTCAGGCAAACACAGTCAACACTGAATGTTTTGAAAACAGCCTTTCTACATGTTGAATCCCCTTATTTTAGGTGGTTTAAAAGAAACTAAATGGAAAGTATGTCCAAACTTTAGTAGTAAATGTAATCCAAACTAATAAACGGCAAAAATCTTGTTCATTTAAAATACTATTTCAACAGCAAGTTGCAAAAACCTAGATAATGCAGAATCAAAATAGATTGAAAGGAAATACCTTTAAAGTACTTAAATACTGCTAGTGTGAATGTTTCTGAACAATTTGTACTCATTTAGGTAACTTTTGTAGCACTTTTTCAGCAGGCCAGGATTTTGAAATTTGTTCCAGAAGTGCCCGAGCTAGGGTTAGGGTTAGGGTTTGACAGCACCTAGACATATTCTGATGCATTAGTTGTGCATTAGGATGCATTTGAAATGCAGAACAGGTGTTGGTTGTTAGTTTCCTTGACAATTTAATTTTTCCCCATTTTGTCTTTTTTTGTGAGCCCCACACCTGTCAGGCAAACACAGTCAACACTGAATGTTTTGAAAACAGCCTTTCTACATTTTGAATCCCCTTATTTTAGGTGGTTTAAAAGAAACTAAATGGAAAGTATGTCCAAATTTTAGTAGTAAATGTAATCCAAACTAATAAACGGCAAAAATCTTGTTCATTTAAAATACTATTTCAACAGCAAGTTGCAAAAACCTAGATAATGCAGAATCAAAATAGATTGAAAGGAAATACCTTTAAAGTACTTAAATACTGCTAGTGTGAATGTTTCTGAACAATTTGTACTAATTTAGGTAACTTTTGTAGCACTTTTTCAGCAGGCCAGGATTTTGAAATTTGTTCCAGAAGTGCCCGAGCTAGGGTTAGGGTTAGGGTTTGACAGCACCTAGACATATTCTGATGCATTTGTTGTGCATTAGGATGCATTTGAAATGCAGAACAGGTGTTGGTTGTTAGTTTCCTTGAAAGTTTAATTTTTCCCCATTTTGTCTTTTTTTGTGAGCCCCACACCTGTCAGGCAAACACAGTCAACACTGAATGTTTTGAAAACAGCCTTTCTACATGTTGAATCCCCTTATTTTAGGTGGTTTAAAAGAAACTAAATGGAAAGTATGTCCAAACTTTAGTAGTAAATGTAATCCAAACTAATAAACGGCAAAAATCTTGTTCATTTAAAATACTATTTCAACAGCAAGTTGCAAAAACCTAGATAATGCAGAATCAAAATAGATTGAAAGGAAATACCTTTAAAGTACTTAAATACTGCTAGTGTGAATGTTTCTGAACAATTTGTACTCATTTAGGTAACTTTTGTAGCACTTTTTCAGCAGGCCAGGATTTTGAAATTTGTTCCAGAAGTGCCCGAGCTAGGGTTAGGGTTAGGGTTTGACAGCACCTAGACATATTCTGATGCATTTGTTGTGCATTAGGATGCATTTGAAATGCAGAACAGGTGTTGGTTGTTAGTTTCCTTGAAAATTGAATTTTTCTCCATTTTGTCTTTTTTTGTGAGCCCCACACCTGTCAGGCAAACACAGTCAACACTGAATGTTTTGAAAACAGCCTTTCTACATGTTGAATCCCCTTATTTTAGGTGGTTTAAAAGAAACTAAATGGAAAGTATGTCCAAACTTTAGTAGTAAATGTAATCCAAACTAATAAACGGCAAAAATCTTGTTCATTTAAAATACTATTTCAACAGCAAGTTGCAAAAACCTAGATAATGCAGAATCAAAATAGATTGAAAGGAAATACCTTTAAAGTACTGAAATACTGCTAGTGTGAATGTTTCTGAACAATTTGTACTCATTTAGGTAACTTTTGTAGCACTTTTTCAGCAGGCCAGGATTTTGAAATTTGTTCCAGAAGTGCCCGAGCTAGGGTTAGGGTTAGGGTTTGACAGCACCTAGACATATTCTGATGCATTTGTTGTGCATTAGGATGCATTTGAAATGCAGAACAGGTGTTGGTTGTTAGTTTCCTTGAAAATTGAATTTTTCCCCATTTTGTCTTTTTTTGTGAGCCCCACACCTGTCAGGCAAACACAGTCAACACTGAATGTTTTGAAAACAGCCTTTCTACATGTTGAATCCCCTTATTTTAGGTGGTTTAAAAGAAACTAAATGGAAAGTATGTCCAAACTTTAGTAGTAAATGTAATCCAAACTAATAAACGGCAAAAATCTTGTTCATTTAAAATACTATTTCAACAGCAAGTTGCAAAAACCTAGATAATGCAGAATCAAAATAGATTGAAAGGAAATACCTATAAAGTACCTAAATACTGCTAGTGTGAATGTTTCTGAACAATTTGTACTCATTTAGGTAACTTTTGTAGCACTTTTTCAGCAGGCCAGGATTTTGAAATTTGTTCCAGAAGTGCCCGAGCTAGGGTTAGGGTTAGGGTTTGACAGCACCTAGACATATTCTGATGCATTTGTTGTGCATTAGGATGCATTTGAAATGCAGAACAGGTGTTGGTTGTTAGTTTCCTTGAAAATTTAATTTTTCCCCATTTTGTCTTTTTTTGTGAGCCCCACACCTGTCAGGCAAACACAGTCAACACTGAATGTTTTGAAAACAGCCTTTCTACATGTTGAATCCCCTTATTTTAGGTGGTTTAAAAGAAACTAAATGGAAAGTATGTCCAAACTTTAGTAGTAAATGTAATCCAAACTAATAAACGGCAAAAATCTTGTTCATTTAAAATACTATTTCAACAGCAAGTTGCAAAAACCTAGATAATGCAGAATAAAAATAGATTGAAAGGAAATACCTTTAAAGTACTTAAATACTGCTAGTGTGAATGTTTCTGAACAATTTGTACTCATTTAGGTAACTTTTGTAGCACTTTTTCAGCAGGCCAGGATTTTGAAATTTGTTCCAGAAGTGCCCGAGCTAGGGTTAGGGTTAGGGTTTGACAGCACCTAGACATATTCTGATGCATTAGTTGTGCATTAGGATGCATTTGAAATGCAGAACAGGTGTTGGTTGTTAGTTTCCTTGACAATTTAATTTTTCCCCATTTTGTCTTTTTTTGTGAGCCCCACACCTGTCAGGCAAACACAGTCAACACTGAATGTTTTGAAAACAGCCTTTCTACATGTTGAATCCCCTTATTTTAGGTGGTTTAAAAGAAACTAAATGGAAAGTATGTCCAAACTTTAGTAGTAAATGTAATCCAAACTAATAAACGGCAAAAATCTTGTTCATTTAAAATACTATTTCAACAGCAAGTTGCAAAAACCTAGATAATGCAGAATCAAAATAGATTGAAAGGAAATACCTTTAAAGTACTGAAATACTGCTAGTGTGAATGTTTCTGAACAATTTGTACTCATTTAGGTAACTTTTGTAGCACTTTTTCAGCAGGCCAGGATTTTGAAATTTGTTCCAGAAGTGCCCGAGCTAGGGTTAGGGTTAGGGTTTGACAGCACCTAGACATATTCTGATGCATTTGTTGTGCATTAGGATGCATTTGAAATGCAGAACAGGTGTTGGTTGTTAGTTTCCTTGAAAGTTTAATTTTTCCCCATTTTGTCTTTTTTTGTGAGCCCCACATCTGTCAGGCAAACACAGTCAACACTGAATGTTTTGAAAACAGCCTTTCTACATGTTGAATCCCCTTATTTTAGGTGGTTTAAAAGAAACTAAATGGAAAGTATGTCCAAACTTTAGTAGTAAATGTAATCCAAACTAATAAACGGCAAAAATCTTGTTCATTTAAAATACTATTTCAACAGCAAGTTGCAAAAACCTAGATAATGCAGAATCAAAATAGATTGAAAGGAAATACCTTTAAAGTACTTAAATACTGCTAGTGTGAATGTTTCTGAACAATTTGTACTCATTTAGGTAACTTTTGTAGCACTTTTTCAGCAGGCCAGGATTTTGAAATTTGTTCCAGAAGTGCCCGAGCTAGGGTTAGGGTTAGGGTTTGACAGCACCTAGACATATTCTGATGCATTAGTTGTGCATTAGGATGCATTTGAAATGCAGAACAGGTGTTGGTTGTTAGTTTCCTTGACAATTTAATTTTTCCCCATTTTGTCTTTTTTTGTGAGCCCCACACCTGTCAGGCAAACACAGTCAACACTGAATGTTTTGAAAACAGCCTTTCTACATGTTGAATCCCCTTATTTTAGGTGGTTTAAAAGAAACTAAATGGAAAGTATGTCCAAACTTTAGTAGTAAATGTAATCCAAACTAATAAACGGCAAAAATCTTGTTCATTTAAAATACTATTTCAACAGCAAGTTGCAAAAACCTAGATAATGCAGAATCAAAATAGATTGAAAGGAAATACCTTTAAAGTACTTAAATACTGCTAGTGTGAATGTTTCTGAACAATTTGTACTCATTTAGGTAACTTTTGTAGCACTTTTTCAGCAGGCCAGGATTTTGAAATTTGTTCCAGAAGTGCCCGAGCTAGGGTTATGGTTAGGGTTTGACAGCACCTAGACATATTCTGATGCATTTGTTGTGCATTAGGATGCATTTGAAATGCAGAACAGGTGTTGGTTGTTAGTTTCCTTGAAAGTTTAATTTTTCCCCATTTTGTCTTTTTTTGTGAGCCCCACACCTGTCAGGCAAACACAGTCAACACTGAATGTTTTGAAAACAGCCTTTCTACATGTTGAATCCCCTTATTTTAGGTGGTTTAAAAGAAACTAAATGGAAAGTATGTTCAAACTTTAGTAGTAAATGTAATCCAAACTAATAAACGGCAAAAATCTTGTTCATTTAAAATACTATTTCAACAGCAAGTTGCAAAAACCTAGATAATGCAGAATCAAAATAGATTGAAAGGAAATACCTTTAAAGTACTTAAATACTGCTAGTGTGAATGTTTCTGAACAATTTGTACTCATTTAGGTAACTTTTGTAGCACTTTTTCAGCAGGCCAGGATTTTGAAATTTGTTCCAGAAGTGCCCGAGCTAGGGTTAGGGTTAGGGTTTGACAGCACCTAGACATATTCTGATGCATTTGTTGTGCATTAGGATGCATTTGAAATGCAGAACAGGTGTTGGTTGTTAATTTCCTTGAAAGTTTAATTTTTCCCCATTTTGTCTTTTTTTGTGAGCCCCACATCTGTCAGGCAAACACAGTCAACACTGAATGTTTTGAAAACAGCCTTTCTACATGTTGAATCCCCTTATTTTAGGTGGTTTAAAAGAAACTAAATGGAAAGTATGTCCAAACTTTAGTAGTAAATGTAATCCAAACTAATAAACGGCAAAAATCTTGTTCATTTAAAATACTATTTCAACAGCAAGTTGCAAAAACCTAGATAATGCAGAATCAAAATAGATTGAAAGGAAATACCTTTAAAGTACTTAAATACTGCTAGTGTGAATGTTTCTGAACAATTTGTACTCATTTAGGTAACTTTTGTAGCACTTTTTCAGCAGGCCAGGATTTTGAAATTTGTTCCAGAAGTGCCCGAGCTAGGGTTAGGGTTAGGGTTTGACAGCACCTAGACATATTCTGATGCATTTGTTGTGCATTAGGATGCATTTGAAATGCAGAACAGGTGTTGGTTGTTAGTTTCCTTGAAAGTTTGATTTTTCCCCATTTTGTCTTTTTTTGTGAGCCCCACACCTGTCAGGCAAACACAGTCAACACTGAATGTTTTGAAAACAGCCTTTCTACATGTTGAATCCCCTTATTTTAGGTGGTTTAAAAGAAACTAAATGGAAAGTATGTCCAAACTTTAGTAGTAAATGTAATCCAAACTAATAAACGGCAAAAATCTTGTTCATTTAAAATACTATTTCAACAGCAAGTTGCAAAAACCTAGATAATGCAGAATCAAAATAGATTGAAAGGAAATACCTTTAAAGTACTTAAATACTGCTAGTGTGAATGTTTCTGAACATTTTGTACTCATTTAGGTAACTTTTGTAGCACTTTTTCAGCAGGCCAGGATTTTGAAATTTGTTCCAGAAGTGCCCGAGCTAGGGTTAGGGTTAGGGTTTGACAGCACCTAGACATATTCTGATGCATTAGTTGTGCATTAGGATGCATTTGAAATGCAGAACAGGTGTTGGTTGTTAGTTTCCTTGACAATTTAATTTTTCCCCATTTTGTCTTTTTTTGTGAGCCCCACACCTGTCAGGCAAACACAGTCAACACTGAATGTTTTGAAAACAGCCTTTCTACATGTTGAATCCCCTTATTTTAGGTGGTTTAAAAGAAACTAAATGGAAAGTATGTCCAAACTTTAGTAGTAAATGTAATCCAAACTAATAAACGGCAAAAATCTTGTTCATTTAAAATACTATTTCAACAGCAAGTTGCAAAAACCTAGATAATGCAGAATCAAAATAGATTGAAAGGAAATACCTTTAAAGTACTGAAATACTGCTAGTGTGAATGTTTCTGAACAATTTGTACTCATTTAGGTAACTTTTGTAGCACTTTTTCAGCAGGCCAGGATTTTGAAATTTGTTCCAGAAGTGCCCGAGCTAGGGTTAGGGTTAGGGTTTGACAGCACCTAGACATATTCTGATGCATTTGTTGTGCATTAGGATGCATTTGAAATGCAGAACAGGTGTTGGTTGTTAGTTTCCTTGAAAATTGAATTTTTCCCCATTTTGTCTTTTTTTGTGAGCCCCACACCTGTCAGGCAAACACAGTCAACACTGAATGTTTTGAAAACAGCCTTTCTACATGTTGAATCCCCTTATTTTAGGTGGTTTAAAAGAAACTAAATGGAAAGTATGTCCAAACTTTAGTAGTAAATGTAATCCAAACTAATAAACGGCAAAAATCTTGTTCATTTAAAATACTATTTCAACAGCAAGTTGCAAAAACCTAGATAATGCAGAATCAAAATAGATTGAAAGGAAATACCTATAAAGTACCTAAATACTGCTAGTGTGAATGTTTCTGAACAATTTGTACTCATTTAGGTAACTTTTGTAGCACTTTTTCAGCAGGCCAGGATTTTGAAATTTGTTCCAGAAGTGCCCGAGCTAGGGTTAGGGTTAGGGTTTGACAGCACCTAGACATATTCTGATGCATTTGTTGTGCATTAGGATGCATTTGAAATGCAGAACAGGTGTTGGTTGTTAGTTTCCTTGAAAATTTAATTTTTCCCCATTTTGTCTTTTTTTGTGAGCCCCACACCTGTCAGGCAAACACAGTCAACACTGAATGTTTTGAAAACAGCCTTTCTACATGTTGAATCCCCTTATTTTAGGTGGTTTAAAAGAAACTAAATGGAAAGTATGTCCAAACTTTAGTAGTAAATGTAATCCAAACTAATAAACGGCAAAAATCTTGTTCATTTAAAATACTATTTCAACAGCAAGTTGCAAAAACCTAGATAATGCAGAATCAAAATAGATTGAAAGGAAATACCTTTAAAGTACTGAAATACTGCTAGTGTGAATGTTTCTGAACAATTTGTACTCATTTAGGTAACTTTTGTAGCACTTTTTCAGCAGGCCAGGATTTTGAAATTTGTTCCAGAAGTGCCCGAGCTAGGGTTAGGGTTAGGGTTTGACAGCACCTAGACATATTCTGATGCATTAGTTGTGCATTAGGATGCATTTGAAATGCAGAACAGGTGTTGGTTGTTAGTTTCCTTGACAATTTAATTTTTCCCCATTTTGTCTTTTTTTGTGAGCCCCACACCTGTCAGGCAAACACAGTCAACACTGAATGTTTTGAAAACAGCCTTTCTACATTTTGAATCCCCTTATTTTAGGTGGTTTAAAAGAAACTAAATGGAAAGTATGTCCAAATTTTAGTAGTAAATGTAATCCAAACTAATAAACGGCAAAAATCTTGTTCATTTAAAATACTATTTCAACAGCAAGTTGCAAAAACCTAGATAATGCAGAATCAAAATAGATTGAAAGGAAATACCTTTAAAGTACTTAAATACTGCTAGTGTGAATGTTTCTGAACAATTTGTACTAATTTAGGTAACTTTTGTAGCACTTTTTCAGCAGGCCAGGATTTTGAAATTTGTTCCAGAAGTGCCCGAGCTAGGGTTAGGGTTAGGGTTTGACAGCACCTAGACATATTCTGATGCATTTGTTGTGCATTAGGATGCATTTGAAATGCAGAACAGGTGTTGGTTGTTAGTTTCCTTGAAAGTTTAATTTTTCCCCATTTTGTCTTTTTTTGTGAGCCCCACACCTGTCAGGCAAACACAGTCAACACTGAATGTTTTGAAAACAGCCTTTCTACATGTTGAATCCCCTTATTTTAGGTGGTTTAAAAGAAACTAAATGGAAAGTATGTCCAAACTTTAGTAGTAAATGTAATCCAAACTAATAAACGGCAAAAATCTTGTTCATTTAAAATACTATTTCAACAGCAAGTTGCAAAAACCTAGATAATGCAGAATCAAAATAGATTGAAAGGAAATACCTTTAAAGTACTTAAATACTGCTAGTGTGAATGTTTCTGAACAATTTGTACTCATTTAGGTAACTTTTGTAGCACTTTTTCAGCAGGCCAGGATTTTGAAATTTGTTCCAGAAGTGCCCGAGCTAGGGTTAGGGTTAGGGTTTGACAGCACCTAGACATATTCTGATGCATTTGTTGTGCATTAGGATGCATTTGAAATGCAGAACAGGTGTTGGTTGTTAGTTTCCTTGAAAATTGAATTTTTCTCCATTTTGTCTTTTTTTGTGAGCCCCACACCTGTCAGGCAAACACAGTCAACACTGAATGTTTTGAAAACAGCCTTTCTACATGTTGAATCCCCTTATTTTAGGTGGTTTAAAAGAAACTAAATGGAAAGTATGTCCAAACTTTAGTAGTAAATGTAATCCAAACTAATAAACGGCAAAAATCTTGTTCATTTAAAATACTATTTCAACAGCAAGTTGCAAAAACCTAGATAATGCAGAATCAAAATAGATTGAAAGGAAATACCTTTAAAGTACTGAAATACTGCTAGTGTGAATGTTTCTGAACAATTTGTACTCATTTAGGTAACTTTTGTAGCACTTTTTCAGCAGGCCAGGATTTTGAAATTTGTTCCAGAAGTGCCCGAGCTAGGGTTAGGGTTAGGGTTTGACAGCACCTAGACATATTCTGATGCATTTGTTGTGCATTAGGATGCATTTGAAATGCAGAACAGGTGTTGGTTGTTAGTTTCCTTGAAAATTGAATTTTTCCCCATTTTGTCTTTTTTTGTGAGCCCCACACCTGTCAGGCAAACACAGTCAACACTGAATGTTTTGAAAACAGCCTTTCTACATGTTGAATCCCCTTATTTTAGGTGGTTTAAAAGAAACTAAATGGAAAGTATGTCCAAACTTTAGTAGTAAATGTAATCCAAACTAATAAACGGCAAAAATCTTGTTCATTTAAAATACTATTTCAACAGCAAGTTGCAAAAACCTAGATAATGCAGAATCAAAATAGATTGAAAGGAAATACCTATAAAGTACCTAAATACTGCTAGTGTGAATGTTTCTGAACAATTTGTACTCATTTAGGTAACTTTTGTAGCACTTTTTCAGCAGGCCAGGATTTTGAAATTTGTTCCAGAAGTGCCCGAGCTAGGGTTAGGGTTAGGGTTTGACAGCACCTAGACATATTCTGATGCATTTGTTGTGCATTAGGATGCATTTGAAATGCAGAACAGGTGTTGGTTGTTAGTTTCCTTGAAAATTTAATTTTTCCCCATTTTGTCTTTTTTTGTGAGCCCCACACCTGTCAGGCAAACACAGTCAACACTGAATGTTTTGAAAACAGCCTTTCTACATGTTGAATCCCCTTATTTTAGGTGGTTTAAAAGAAACTAAATGGAAAGTATGTCCAAACTTTAGTAGTAAATGTAATCCAAACTAATAAACGGCAAAAATCTTGTTCATTTAAAATACTATTTCAACAGCAAGTTGCAAAAACCTAGATAATGCAGAATAAAAATAGATTGAAAGGAAATACCTTTAAAGTACTTAAATACTGCTAGTGTGAATGTTTCTGAACAATTTGTACTCATTTAGGTAACTTTTGTAGCACTTTTTCAGCAGGCCAGGATTTTGAAATTTGTTCCAGAAGTGCCCGAGCTAGGGTTAGGGTTAGGGTTTGACAGCACCTAGACATATTCTGATGCATTAGTTGTGCATTAGGATGCATTTGAAATGCAGAACAGGTGTTGGTTGTTAGTTTCCTTGACAATTTAATTTTTCCCCATTTTGTCTTTTTTTGTGAGCCCCACACCTGTCAGGCAAACACAGTCAACACTGAATGTTTTGAAAACAGCCTTTCTACATGTTGAATCCCCTTATTTTAGGTGGTTTAAAAGAAACTAAATGGAAAGTATGTCCAAACTTTAGTAGTAAATGTAATCCAAACTAATAAACGGCAAAAATCTTGTTCATTTAAAATACTATTTCAACAGCAAGTTGCAAAAACCTAGATAATGCAGAATCAAAATAGATTGAAAGGAAATACCTTTAAAGTACTGAAATACTGCTAGTGTGAATGTTTCTGAACAATTTGTACTCATTTAGGTAACTTTTGTAGCACTTTTTCAGCAGGCCAGGATTTTGAAATTTGTTCCAGAAGTGCCCGAGCTAGGGTTAGGGTTAGGGTTTGACAGCACCTAGACATATTCTGATGCATTTGTTGTGCATTAGGATGCATTTGAAATGCAGAACAGGTGTTGGTTGTTAGTTTCCTTGAAAGTTTAATTTTTCCCCATTTTGTCTTTTTTTGTGAGCCCCACATCTGTCAGGCAAACACAGTCAACACTGAATGTTTTGAAAACAGCCTTTCTACATGTTGAATCCCCTTATTTTAGGTGGTTTAAAAGAAACTAAATGGAAAGTATGTCCAAACTTTAGTAGTAAATGTAATCCAAACTAATAAACGGCAAAAATCTTGTTCATTTAAAATACTATTTCAACAGCAAGTTGCAAAAACCTAGATAATGCAGAATCAAAATAGATTGAAAGGAAATACCTTTAAAGTACTTAAATACTGCTAGTGTGAATGTTTCTGAACAATTTGTACTCATTTAGGTAACTTTTGTAGCACTTTTTCAGCAGGCCAGGATTTTGAAATTTGTTCCAGAAGTGCCCGAGCTAGGGTTAGGGTTAGGGTTTGACAGCACCTAGACATATTCTGATGCATTAGTTGTGCATTAGGATGCATTTGAAATGCAGAACAGGTGTTGGTTGTTAGTTTCCTTGACAATTTAATTTTTCCCCATTTTGTCTTTTTTTGTGAGCCCCACACCTGTCAGGCAAACACAGTCAACACTGAATGTTTTGAAAACAGCCTTTCTACATGTTGAATCCCCTTATTTTAGGTGGTTTAAAAGAAACTAAATGGAAAGTATGTCCAAACTTTAGTAGTAAATGTAATCCAAACTAATAAACGGCAAAAATCTTGTTCATTTAAAATACTATTTCAACAGCAAGTTGCAAAAACCTAGATAATGCAGAATCAAAATAGATTGAAAGGAAATACCTTTAAAGTACTTAAATACTGCTAGTGTGAATGTTTCTGAACAATTTGTACTCATTTAGGTAACTTTTGTAGCACTTTTTCAGCAGGCCAGGATTTTGAAATTTGTTCCAGAAGTGCCCGAGCTAGGGTTATGGTTAGGGTTTGACAGCACCTAGACATATTCTGATGCATTTGTTGTGCATTAGGATGCATTTGAAATGCAGAACAGGTGTTGGTTGTTAGTTTCCTTGAAAGTTTAATTTTTCCCCATTTTGTCTTTTTTTGTGAGCCCCACACCTGTCAGGCAAACACAGTCAACACTGAATGTTTTGAAAACAGCCTTTCTACATGTTGAATCCCCTTATTTTAGGTGGTTTAAAAGAAACTAAATGGAAAGTATGTTCAAACTTTAGTAGTAAATGTAATCCAAACTAATAAACGGCAAAAATCTTGTTCATTTAAAATACTATTTCAACAGCAAGTTGCAAAAACCTAGATAATGCAGAATCAAAATAGATTGAAAGGAAATACCTTTAAAGTACTTAAATACTGCTAGTGTGAATGTTTCTGAACAATTTGTACTCATTTAGGTAACTTTTGTAGCACTTTTTCAGCAGGCCAGGATTTTGAAATTTGTTCCAGAAGTGCCCGAGCTAGGGTTAGGGTTAGGGTTTGACAGCACCTAGACATATTCTGATGCATTTGTTGTGCATTAGGATGCATTTGAAATGCAGAACAGGTGTTGGTTGTTAATTTCCTTGAAAGTTTAATTTTTCCCCATTTTGTCTTTTTTTGTGAGCCCCACATCTGTCAGGCAAACACAGTCAACACTGAATGTTTTGAAAACAGCCTTTCTACATGTTGAATCCCCTTATTTTAGGTGGTTTAAAAGAAACTAAATGGAAAGTATGTCCAAACTTTAGTAGTAAATGTAATCCAAACTAATAAACGGCAAAAATCTTGTTCATTTAAAATACTATTTCAACAGCAAGTTGCAAAAACCTAGATAATGCAGAATCAAAATAGATTGAAAGGAAATACCTTTAAAGTACTTAAATACTGCTAGTGTGAATGTTTCTGAACAATTTGTACTCATTTAGGTAACTTTTGTAGCACTTTTTCAGCAGGCCAGGATTTTGAAATTTGTTCCAGAAGTGCCCGAGCTAGGGTTAGGGTTAGGGTTTGACAGCACCTAGACATATTCTGATGCATTTGTTGTGCATTAGGATGCATTTGAAATGCAGAACAGGTGTTGGTTGTTAGTTTCCTTGAAAGTTTGATTTTTCCCCATTTTGTCTTTTTTTGTGAGCCCCACACCTGTCAGGCAAACACAGTCAACACTGAATGTTTTGAAAACAGCCTTTCTACATGTTGAATCCCCTTATTTTAGGTGGTTTAAAAGAAACTAAATGGAAAGTATGTCCAAACTTTAGTAGTAAATGTAATCCAAACTAATAAACGGCAAAAATCTTGTTCATTTAAAATACTATTTCAACAGCAAGTTGCAAAAACCTAGATAATGCAGAATCAAAATAGATTGAAAGGAAATACCTTTAAAGTACTTAAATACTGCTAGTGTGAATGTTTCTGAACATTTTGTACTCATTTAGGTAACTTTTGTAGCACTTTTTCAGCAGGCCAGGATTTTGAAATTTGTTCCAGAAGTGCCCGAGCTAGGGTTAGGGTTAGGGTTTGACAGCACCTAGACATATTCTGATGCATTAGTTGTGCATTAGGATGCATTTGAAATGCAGAACAGGTGTTGGTTGTTAGTTTCCTTGACAATTTAATTTTTCCCCATTTTGTCTTTTTTTGTGAGCCCCACACCTGTCAGGCAAACACAGTCAACACTGAATGTTTTGAAAACAGCCTTTCTACATGTTGAATCCCCTTATTTTAGGTGGTTTAAAAGAAACTAAATGGAAAGTATGTCCAAACTTTAGTAGTAAATGTAATCCAAACTAATAAACGGCAAAAATCTTGTTCATTTAAAATACTATTTCAACAGCAAGTTGCAAAAACCTAGATAATGCAGAATCAAAATAGATTGAAAGGAAATACCTTTAAAGTACTGAAATACTGCTAGTGTGAATGTTTCTGAACAATTTGTACTCATTTAGGTAACTTTTGTAGCACTTTTTCAGCAGGCCAGGATTTTGAAATTTGTTCCAGAAGTGCCCGAGCTAGGGTTAGGGTTAGGGTTTGACAGCACCTAGACATATTCTGATGCATTTGTTGTGCATTAGGATGCATTTGAAATGCAGAACAGGTGTTGGTTGTTAGTTTCCTTGAAAATTGAATTTTTCCCCATTTTGTCTTTTTTTGTGAGCCCCACACCTGTCAGGCAAACACAGTCAACACTGAATGTTTTGAAAACAGCCTTTCTACATGTTGAATCCCCTTATTTTAGGTGGTTTAAAAGAAACTAAATGGAAAGTATGTCCAAACTTTAGTAGTAAATGTAATCCAAACTAATAAACGGCAAAAATCTTGTTCATTTAAAATACTATTTCAACAGCAAGTTGCAAAAACCTAGATAATGCAGAATCAAAATAGATTGAAAGGAAATACCTATAAAGTACCTAAATACTGCTAGTGTGAATGTTTCTGAACAATTTGTACTCATTTAGGTAACTTTTGTAGCACTTTTTCAGCAGGCCAGGATTTTGAAATTTGTTCCAGAAGTGCCCGAGCTAGGGTTAGGGTTAGGGTTTGACAGCACCTAGACATATTCTGATGCATTTGTTGTGCATTAGGATGCATTTGAAATGCAGAACAGGTGTTGGTTGTTAGTTTCCTTGAAAATTTAATTTTTCCCCATTTTGTCTTTTTTTGTGAGCCCCACACCTGTCAGGCAAACACAGTCAACACTGAATGTTTTGAAAACAGCCTTTCTACATGTTGAATCCCCTTATTTTAGGTGGTTTAAAAGAAACTAAATGGAAAGTATGTCCAAACTTTAGTAGTAAATGTAATCCAAACTAATAAACGGCAAAAATCTTGTTCATTTAAAATACTATTTCAACAGCAAGTTGCAAAAACCTAGATAATGCAGAATCAAAATAGATTGAAAGGAAATACCTTTAAAGTACTGAAATACTGCTAGTGTGAATGTTTCTGAACAATTTGTACTCATTTAGGTAACTTTTGTAGCACTTTTTCAGCAGGCCAGGATTTTGAAATTTGTTCCAGAAGTGCCCGAGCTAGGGTTAGGGTTAGGGTTTGACAGCACCTAGACATATTCTGATGCATTTGTTGTGCATTAGGATGCATTTGAAATGCAGAACAGGTGTTGGTTGTTAGTTTCCTTGAAAATTGAATTTTTCCCCATTTTGTCTTTTTTTGTGAGCCCCACACCTGTCAGGCAAACACAGTCAACACTGAATGTTTTGAAAACAGCCTTTCTACATGTTGAATCCCCTTATTTTAGGTGGTTTAAAAGAAACTAAATGGAAAGTATGTCCAAACTTTAGTAGTAAATGTAATCCAAACTAATAAACGGCAAAAATCTTGTTCATTTAAAATACTATTTCAACAGCAAGTTGCAAAAACCTAGATAATGCAGAATCAAAATAGATTGAAAGGAAATACCTTTAAAGTACTGAAATACTGCTAGTGTGAATGTTTCTGAACAATTTGTACTCATTTAGGTAACTTTTGTAGCACTTTTTCAGCAGGCCAGGATTTTGAAATTTGTTCCAGAAGTGCCCGAGCTAGGGTTAGGGTTAGGGTTTGACAGCACCTAGACATATTCTGATGCATTTGTTGTGCATTAGGATGCATTTGAAATGCAGAACAGGTGTTGGTTGTTAGTTTCTTTGAAAGTTTAATATTTCCCCATTTTGTCTTTTTTTGTGAGCCCCACACCTGTCAGGCAAACACAGTCAACACTGAATGTTTTGAAAACAGCCTTTCTACATGTTGAATCCCCTTATTTTAGGTGGTTTAAAAGAAACTAAATGGAAAGTATGTCCAAACTTTAGTAGTAAATGTAATCCAAACTAATAAACGGCAAAAATCTTGTTCATTTAAAATACTATTTCAACAGCAAGTTGCAAAAACCTAGATAATGCAGAATCAAAATAGATTGAAAGGAAATACCTTTAAAGTACTGAAATACTGCTAGTGTGAATGTTTCTGAACAATTTGTACTCATTTAGGTAACTTTTGTAGCACTTTTTCAGCAGGCCAGGATTTTGAAATTTGTTCCAGAAGTGCCCGAACTAGGGTTAGGGTTAGGGTTTGACAGCACCTAGACATATTCTGATGCATTTGTTGTGCATTAGGATGCATTTGAAATGCAGAACAGGTGTTGGTTGTTAGTTTCCTTGAAAGTTTAATTTTTCCCCATTTTGTCTTTTTTTGTGAGCCCCACACCTGTCAGGCAAACACAGTCAACACTGAATGTTTTGAAAACAGCCTTTCTACATGTTGAATCCCCTTATTTTAGGTGGTTTAAAAGAAACTTAATGGAAAGTATGTTCAAACTTTAGTAGTAAATGTAATCCAAACTAATAAACGGCAAAAATCTTGTTCATTTAAAATACTATTTCAACAGCAAGTTGCAAAAACCTAGATAATGCAGAATCAAAATAGATTGAAAGGAAATACCTTTAAAGTACTTAAATACTGCTAGTGTGAATGTTTCTGAACAATTTGTACTCATTTAGGTAACTTTTGTAGCACTTTTTCAGCAGGCCAGGATTTTGAAATTTGTTCCAGAAGTGCCCGAGCTAGGGTTAGGGTTAGGGTTTGACAGCACCTAGACATATTCTGATGCATTTGTTGTGCATTAGGATGCATTTGAAATGCAGAACAGGTGTTGGTTGTTAGTTTCCTTGAAAGTTTAATTTTTCCCCATTTTGTCTTTTTTTGTGAGCCCCACACCTGTCAGGCAAACACAGTCAACACTGAATGTTTTGAAAACAGCCTTTCTACATGTTGAATCCCCTTATTTTAGGTGGTTTAAAAGAAACTAAATGGAAAGTATGTCCAAACTTTAGTAGTAAATGTAATCCAAACTAATAAACGGCAAAAATCTTGTTCATTTAAAATACTATTTCAACAGCAAGTTGCAAAAACCTAGATAATGCAGAATAATCAAAATAGATTGAAAGGAAATACCTTTAAAGTACTGAAATACTGCTAGTGTGAATGTTTCTGAACAATTTGTACTCATTTAGGTAACTTTTGTAGCACTTTTTCAGCAGGCCAGGATTTTGAAATTTGTTCCAGAAGTGCCCGAGCTAGGGTTAGGGTTAGGGTTTGACAGCACCTAGACATATTCTGATGCATTTGTTGTGCATTAGGATGCATTTGAAATGCAGAACAGGTGTTGGTTGTTAGTTTCCTTGAAAATTTAATTTTTCCCCATTTTGTCTTTTTTTGTGAGCCCCACACCTGTCAGGCAAACACAGTCAACACTGAATGTTTTGAAAACAGCCTTTCTACATGTTGAATCCCCTTATTTTAGGTGGTTTAAAAGAAACTAAATGGAAAGTATGTCCAAACTTTAGTAGTAAATGTAATCCAAACTAATAAACGGCAAAAATCTTGTTCATTTAAAATACTATTTCAACAGCAAGTTGCAAAAACCTAGATAATGCAGAATCAAAATAGATTGAAAGGAAATACCTATAAAGTACCTAAATACTGCTAGTGTGAATGTTTCTGAACAATTTGTACTCATTTAGGTAACTTTTGTAGCACTTTTTCAGCAGGCCAGGATTTTGAAATTTGTTCCAGAAGTGCCCGAGCTAGGGTTAGGGTTAGGGTTTGACAGCACCTAGACATATTCTGATGCATTTGTTGTGCATTAGGATGCATTTGAAATGCAGAACAGGTGTTGGTTGTTAGTTTCCTTGAAAATTTAATTTTTCCCCATTTTGTCTTTTTTTGTGAGCCCCACACCTGTCAGGCAAACACAGTCAACACTGAATGTTTTGAAAACAGCCTTTCTACATGTTGAATCCCCTTATTTTAGGTGGTTTAAAAGAAACTAAATGGAAAGTATGTCCAAACTTTAGTAGTAAATGTAATCCAAACTAATAAACGGCAAAAATCTTGTTCATTTAAAATACTATTTCAACAGCAAGTTGCAAAAACCTAGATAATGCAGAATCAAAATAGATTGAAAGGAAATACCTTTAAAGTACTGAAATACTGCTAGTGTGAATGTTTCTGAACAATTTGTACTCATTTAGGTAACTTTTGTAGCACTTTTTCAGCAGGCCAGGATTTTGAAATTTGTTCCAGAAGTGCCCGAGCTAGGGTTAGGGTTAGGGTTTGACAGCACCTAGACATATTCTGATGCATTTGTTGTGCATTAGGATGCATTTGAAATGCAGAACAGGTGTTGGTTGTTAGTTTCCTTGAAAATTTAATTTTTCCCCATTTTGTCTTTTTTTGTGAGCCCCACACCTGTCAGGCAAACACAGTCAACACTGAATGTTTTGAAAACAGCCTTTCTACATGTTGAATCCCCTTATTTTAGGTGGTTTAAAAGAAACTAAATGGAAAGTATGTCCAAACTTTAGTAGTAAATGTAATCCAAACTAATAAACGGCAAAAATCTTGTTCATTTAAAATACTATTTCAACAGCAAGTTGCAAAAACCTAGATAATGCAGAATAAAAATAGATTGAAAGGAAATACCTTTAAAGTACTGAAATACTGCTAGTGTGAATGTTTCTGAACAATTTGTACTCATTTAGGTAACTTTTGTAGCACTTTTTCAGCAGGCCAGGATTTTGAAATTTGTTCCAGAAGTGCCCGAGCTAGGGTTAGGGTTAGGGTTTGACAGCACCTAGACATATTCTGATGCATTTATTGTGCATTAGGATGCATTTGAAATGCAGAACAGGTGTTGGTTGTTAGTTTCCTTGAAAATTTAATTTTTCCCCATTTTGTCTTTTTTTGTGAGCCCCACACCTGTCAGGCAAACACAGTCAACACTGAATGTTTTGAAAACAGCCTTTCTACATGTTGAATCCCCTTATTTTAGGTGGTTTAAAAGAAACTAAATGGAAAGTATGTCCAAACTTTAGTAGTAAATGTAATCCAAACTAATAAACGGCAAAAATCTTGTTCATTTAAAATACTATTTCAACAGCAAGTTGCAAAAACCTAGATAATGCAGAATCAAAATAGATTGAAAGGAAATACCTTTAAAGTACTGAAATACTGCTAGTGTGAATGTTTCTGAACAATTTGTACTCATTTAGGTAACTTTTGTAGCACTTTTTCAGCAGGCCAGGATTTTGAAATTTGTTCCAGAAGTGCCCGAGCTAGGGTTAGGGTTAGGGTTTGACAGCACCTAGACATATTCTGATGCATTTATTGTGCATTAGGATGCATTTGAAATGCAGAACAGGTGTTGGTTGTTAGTTTCCTTGAAAATTTAATTTTTCCCCATTTTGTCTTTTTTTGTGAGCCCCACACCTGTCAGGCAAACACAGTCAACACTGAATGTTTTGAAAACAGCCTTTCTACATGTTGAATCCCCTTATTTTAGGTGGTTTAAAAGAAACTAAATGGAAAGTATGTCCAAACTTTAGTAGTAAATGTAATCCAAACTAATAAACGGCAAAAATCTTGTTCATTTAAAATACTATTTCAACAGCAAGTTGCAAAAACCTAGATAATGCAGAATCAAAATAGATTGAAAGGAAATACCTTTAAAGTACTGAAATACTGCTAGTGTGAATGTTTCTGAACAATTTGTACTCATTTAGGTAACTTTTGTAGCACTTTTTCAGCAGGCCAGGATTTTGAAATTTGTTCCAGAAGTGCCCGAGCTAGGGTTAGGGTTAGGGTTTGACAGCACCTAGACATATTCTGATGCATTTGTTGTGCATTAGGATGCATTTGAAATGCAGAACAGGTGTTGGTTGTTAGTTTCCTTGAAAGTTTAATTTTTCCCCATTTTGTCTTTTTTTGTGAGCCCCACACCTGTCAGGCAAACACAGTCAACACTGAATGTTTTGAAAACAGCCTTTCTACATGTTGAATCCCCTTATTTTAGGTGGTTTAAAAGAAACTTAATGGAAAGTATGTTCAAACTTTAGTAGTAAATGTAATCCAAACTAATAAACGGCAAAAATCTTGTTCATTTAAAATACTATTTCAACAGCAAGTTGCAAAAACCTAGATAATGCAGAATCAAAATAGATTGAAAGGAAATACCTTTAAAGTACTTAAATACTGCTAGTGTGAATGTTTCTGAACAATTTGTACTCATTTAGGTAACTTTTGTAGCACTTTTTCAGCAGGCCAGGATTTTGAAATTTGTTCCAGAAGTGCCCGAGCTAGGGTTAGGGTTAGGGTTTGACAGCACCTAGACATATTCTGATGCATTTGTTGTGCATTAGGATGCATTTGAAATGCAGAACAGGTGTTGGTTGTTAGTTTCCTTGAAAGTTTAATTTTTCCCCATTTTGTCTTTTTTTGTGAGCCCCACACCTGTCAGGCAAACACAGTCAACACTGAATGTTTTGAAAACAGCCTTTCTACATGTTGAATCCCCTTATTTTAGGTGGTTTAAAAGAAACTAAATGGAAAGTATGTCCAAACTTTAGTAGTAAATGTAATCCAAACTAATAAACGGCAAAAATCTTGTTCATTTAAAATACTATTTCAACAGCAAGTTGCAAAAACCTAGATAATGCAGAATAATCAAAATAGATTGAAAGGAAATACCTTTAAAGTACTGAAATACTGCTAGTGTGAATGTTTCTGAACAATTTGTACTCATTTAGGTAACTTTTGTAGCACTTTTTCAGCAGGCCAGGATTTTGAAATTTGTTCCAGAAGTGCCCGAGCTAGGGTTAGGGTTAGGGTTTGACAGCACCTAGACATATTCTGATGCATTTGTTGTGCATTAGGATGCATTTGAAATGCAGAACAGGTGTTGGTTGTTAGTTTCCTTGAAAATTTAATTTTTCCCCATTTTGTCTTTTTTTGTGAGCCCCACACCTGTCAGGCAAACACAGTCAACACTGAATGTTTTGAAAACAGCCTTTCTACATGTTGAATCCCCTTATTTTAGGTGGTTTAAAAGAAACTAAATGGAAAGTATGTCCAAACTTTAGTAGTAAATGTAATCCAAACTAATAAACGGCAAAAATCTTGTTCATTTAAAATACTATTTCAACAGCAAGTTGCAAAAACCTAGATAATGCAGAATCAAAATAGATTGAAAGGAAATACCTATAAAGTACCTAAATACTGCTAGTTTGAATGTTTCTGAACAATTTGTACTCATTTAGGTAACTTTTGTAGCACTTTTTCAGCAGGCCAGGATTTTGAAATTTGTTCCAGAAGTGCCCGAGCTAGGGTTAGGGTTAGGGTTTGACAGCACCTAGACATATTCTGATGCATTTGTTGTGCATTAGGATGCATTTGAAATGCAGAACAGGTGTTGGTTGTTAGTTTCCTTGAAAATTTAATTTTTCCCCATTTTGTCTTTTTTTGTGAGCCCCACACCTGTCAGGCAAACACAGTCAACACTGAATGTTTTGAAAACAGCCTTTCTACATGTTGAATCCCCTTATTTTAGGTGGTTTAAAAGAAACTAAATGGAAAGTATGTCCAAACTTTAGTAGTAAATGTAATCCAAACTAATAAACGGCAAAAATCTTGTTCATTTAAAATACTATTTCAACAGCAAGTTGCAAAAACCTAGATAATGCAGAATCAAAATAGATTGAAAGGAAATACCTTTAAAGTACTGAAATACTGCTAGTGTGAATGTTTCTGAACAATTTGTACTCATTTAGGTAACTTTTGTAGCACTTTTTCAGCAGGCCAGGATTTTGAAATTTGTTCCAGAAGTGCCCGAGCTAGGGTTAGGGTTAGGGTTTGACAGCACCTAGACATATTCTGATGCATTTGTTGTGCATTAGGATGCATTTGAAATGCAGAACAGGTGTTGGTTGTTAGTTTCCTTGAAAGTTTAATTTTTCCCCATTTTGTCTTTTTTTGTGAGCCCCACACCTGTCAGGCAAACACAGTCAACACTGAATGTTTTGAAAACAGCCTTTCTACATGTTGAATCCCCTTATTTTAGGTGGTTTAAAAGAAACTAAATGGAAAGTATGTCCAAACTTTAGTAGTAAATGTAATCCAAACTAATAAACGGCAAAAATCTTGTTCATTTAAAATACTATTTCAACAGCAAGTTGCAAAAACCTAGATAATGCAGAATCAAAATAGATTGAAAGGAAATACCTATAAAGTACCTAAATACTGCTAGTGTGAATGTTTCTGAACAATTTGTACTCATTTAGGTAACTTTTGTAGCACTTTTTCAGCAGGCCAGGATTTTGAAATTTGTTCCAGAAGTGCCCGAGCTAGGGTTAGGGTTAGGGTTTGACAGCACCTAGACATATTCTGATGCATTTGTTGTGCATTAGGATGCATTTGAAATGCAGAACAGGTGTTGGTTGTTAGTTTCCTTGAAAATTTAATTTTTCCCCATTTTGTCTTTTTTTGTGAGCCCCACACCTGTCAGGCAAACACAGTCAACACTGAATGTTTTGAAAACAGCCTTTCTACATGTTGAATCCCCTTATTTTAGGTGGTTTAAAAGAAACTAAATGGAAAGTATGTCCAAACTTTAGTAGTAAATGTAATCCAAACTAATAAACGGCAAAAATCTTGTTCATTTAAAATACTATTTCAACAGCAAGTTGCAAAAACCTAGATAATGCAGAATCAAAATAGATTGAAAGGAAATACCTTTAAAGTACTGAAATACTGCTAGTGTGAATGTTTCTGAACAATTTGTACTCATTTAGGTAACTTTTGTAGCACTTTTTCAGCAGGCCAGGATTTTGAAATTTGTTCCAGAAGTGCCCGAGCTAGGGTTAGGGTTAGGGTTTGACAGCACCTAGACATATTCTGATGCATTTGTTGTGCATTAGGATGCATTTGAAATGCAGAACAGGTGTTGGTTGTTAGTTTCTTTGAAAGTTTAATTTTTCCCCATTTTGTCTTTTTTTGTGAGCCCCACACCTGTCAGGCAAACACAGTCAACACTGAATGTTTTGAAAACAGCCTTTCTACATGTTGAATCCCCTTATTTTAGGTGGTTTAAAAGAAACTAAATGGAAAGTATGTCCAAACTTTAGTAGTAAATGTAATCCAAACTAATAAACGGCAAAAATCTTGTTCATTTAAAATACTATTTCAACAGCAAGTTGCAAAAACCTAGATAATGCAGAATCAAAATAGATTGAAAGGAAATACCTTTAAAGTACTGAAATACTGCTAGTGTGAATGTTTCTGAACAATTTGTACTCATTTAGGTAACTTTTGTAGCACTTTTTCAGCAGGCCAAGATTTTGAAATTTGTTCCAGAAGTGCCCGAGCTAGGGTTAGGGTTAGGGTTTGACAGCACCTAGACATATTCTGATGCATTTGTTGTGCATTAGGATGCATTTGAAATGCAGAACAGGTGTTGGTTGTTAGTTTCCTTGAAAGTTTAATTTTTCCCCATTTTGTCTTTTTTTGTGAGCCCCTCACCTGTCAGGCAAACACAGTCAACACTGAATGTTTTGAAAACAGCCTTTCTACATGTTGAATCCCCTTATTTTAGGTGGTTTAAAAGAAACTAAATGGAAAGTATGTTCAAACTTTAGTAGTAAATGTAATCCAAACTAATAAACGGCAAAAATCTTGTTCATTTAAAATACTATTTCAACAGCAAGTTGCAAAAACCTAGATAATGCAGAATCAAAATAGATTGAAAGGAAATACCTTTAAAGTACTGAAATACTGCTAGTGTGAATGTTTCTGAACAATTTGTACTCATTTAGGTAACTTTTGTAGCACTTTTTCAGCAGGCCAGGATTTTGAAATTTGTTCCAGAAGTGCCCGAGCTAGGGTTAGGGTTAGGGTTTGACAGCACCTAGACATATTCTGATGCATTTGTTGTGCATTAGGATGCATTTGAAATGCAGAACAGGTGTTGGTTGTTAATTTCCTTGAAAGTTTAATTTTTCCCCATTTTGTCTTTTTTTGTGAGCCCCACATCTGTCAGGCAAACACAGTCAACACTGAATGTTTTGAAAACAGCCTTTCTACATGTTGAATCCCCTTATTTTAGGTGGTTTAAAAGAAACTAAATGGAAAGTATGTCCAAACTTTAGTAGTAAATGTAATCCAAACTAATAAACGGCAAAAATCTTGTTCATTTAAAATACTATTTCAACAGCAAGTTGCAAAAACCTAGATAATGCAGAATCAAAATAGATTGAAAGGAAATACCTATAAAGTACCTAAATACTGCTAGTGTGAATGTTTCTGAACAATTTGTACTCATTTAGGTAACTTTTGTAGCACTTTTTCAGCAGGCCAGGATTTTGAAATTTGTTCCAGAAGTGCCCGAGCTAGGGTTAGGGTTAGGGTTTGACAGCACCTAGACATATTCTGATGCATTTGTTGTGCATTAGGATGCATTTGAAATGCAGAACAGGTGTTGGTTGTTAGTTTCCTTGAAAATTTAATTTTTCCCCATTTTGTCTTTTTTTGTGAGCCCCACACCTGTCAGGCAAACACAGTCAACACTGAATGTTTTGAAAACAGCCTTTCTACATGTTGAATCCCCTTATTTTAGGTGGTTTAAAAGAAACTAAATGGAAAGTATGTCTAAACTTTAGTAGTAAATGTAATCCAAACTAATAAACGGCAAAAATCTTGTTCATTTAAAATACTATTTCAACAGCAAGTTGCAAAAACCTAGATAATGCAGAATCAAAATAGATTGAAAGGAAATACCTATAAAGTACCTAAATACTGCTAGTGTGAATGTTTCTGAACAATTTGTACTCATTTAGGTAACTTTTGTAGCACTTTTTCAGCAGGCCAGGATTTTGAAATTTGTTCCAGAAGTGCCCGAGCTAGGGTTAGGGTTAGGGTTTGACAGCACCTAGACATATTCTGATGCATTTGTTGTGCATTAGGATGCATTTGAAATGCAGAACAGGTGTTGGTTGTTAGTTTCCTTGAAAATTTAATTTTTCCCCATTTTGTCTTTTTTTGTGAGCCCCACACCTGTCAGGCAAACACAGTCAACACTGAATGTTTTGAAAACAGCCTTTCTACATGTTGAATCCCCTTATTTTAGGTGGTTTAAAAGAAACTAAATGGAAAGTATGTCCAAACTTTAGTAGTAAATGTAATCCAAACTAATAAACGGCAAAAATCTTGTTCATTTAAAATACTATTTCAACAGCAAGTTGCAAAAACCTAGATAATGCAGAATCAAAATAGATTGAAAGGAAATACCTTTAAAGTACTGAAATACTGCTAGTGTGAATGTTTCTGAACAATTTGTACTCATTTAGGTAACTTTTGTAGCACTTTTTCAGCAGGCCAGGATTTTGAAATTTGTTCCAGAAGTGCCCGAGCTAGGGTTAGGGTTAGGGTTTGACAGCACCTAGACATATTCTGATGCATTTGTTGTGCATTAGGATGCATTTGAAATGCAGAACAGGTGTTGGTTGTTAGTTTCCTTGAAAGTTTAATTTTTCCCCATTTTGTCTTTTTTTGTGAGCCCCACACCTGTCAGGCAAACACAGTCAACACTGAATGTTTTGAAAACAGCCTTTCTACATGTTGAATCCCCTTATTTTAGGTGGTTTAAAAGAAACTTAATGGAAAGTATGTTCAAACTTTAGTAGTAAATGTAATCCAAACTAATAAACGGCAAAAATCTTGTTCATTTAAAATACTATTTCAACAGCAAGTTGCAAAAACCTAGATAATGCAGAATCAAAATAGATTGAAAGGAAATACCTTTAAAGTACTTAAATACTGCTAGTGTGAATGTTTCTGAACAATTTGTACTCATTTAGGTAACTTTTGTAGCACTTTTTCAGCAGGCCAGGATTTTGAAATTTGTTCCAGAAGTGCCCGAGCTAGGGTTAGGGTTAGGGTTTGACAGCACCTAGACATATTCTGATGCATTTGTTGTGCATTAGGATGCATTTGAAATGCAGAACAGGTGTTGGTTGTTAGTTTCCTTGAAAGTTTAATTTTTCCCCATTTTGTCTTTTTTTGTGAGCCCCACACCTGTCAGGCAAACACAGTCAACACTGAATGTTTTGAAAACAGCCTTTCTACATGTTGAATCCCCTTATTTTAGGTGGTTTAAAAGAAACTAAATGGAAAGTATGTCCAAACTTTAGTAGTAAATGTAATCCAAACTAATAAACGGCAAAAATCTTGTTCATTTAAAATACTATTTCAACAGCAAGTTGCAAAAACCTAGATAATGCAGAATAATCAAAATAGATTGAAAGGAAATACCTTTAAAGTACTGAAATACTGCTAGTGTGAATGTTTCTGAACAATTTGTACTCATTTAGGTAACTTTTGTAGCACTTTTTCAGCAGGCCAGGATTTTGAAATTTGTTCCAGAAGTGCCCGAGCTAGGGTTAGGGTTAGGGTTTGACAGCACCTAGACATATTCTGATGCATTTGTTGTGCATTAGGATGCATTTGAAATGCAGAACAGGTGTTGGTTGTTAGTTTCCTTGAAAATTTAATTTTTCCCCATTTTGTCTTTTTTTGTGAGCCCCACACCTGTCAGGCAAACACAGTCAACACTGAATGTTTTGAAAACAGCCTTTCTACATGTTGAATCCCCTTATTTTAGGTGGTTTAAAAGAAACTAAATGGAAAGTATGTCCAAACTTTAGTAGTAAATGTAATCCAAACTAATAAACGGCAAAAATCTTGTTCATTTAAAATACTATTTCAACAGCAAGTTGCAAAAACCTAGATAATGCAGAATCAAAATAGATTGAAAGGAAATACCTTTAAAGTACTGAAATACTGCTAGTGTGAATGTTTCTGAACAATTTGTACTCATTTAGGTAACTTTTGTAGCACTTTTTCAGCAGGCCAGGATTTTGAAATTTGTTCCAGAAGTGCCCGAGCTAGGGTTAGGGTTAGGGTTTGACAGCACCTAGACATATTCTGATGCATTTGTTGTGCATTAGGATGCATTTGAAATGCAGAACAGGTGTTGGTTGTTAGTTTCCTTGAAAATTTAATTTTTCCCCATTTTGTCTTTTTTTGTGAGCCCCACACCTGTCAGGCAAACACAGTCAACACTGAATGTTTTGAAAACAGCCTTTCTACATGTTGAATCCCCTTATTTTAGGTGGTTTAAAAGAAACTAAATGGAAAGTATGTCCAAACTTTAGTAGTAAATGTAATCCAAACTAATAAACGGCAAAAATCTTGTTCATTTAAAATACTATTTCAACAGCAAGTTGCAAAAACCTAGATAATGCAGAATAAAAATAGATTGAAAGGAAATACCTTTAAAGTACTGAAATACTGCTAGTGTGAATGTTTCTGAACAATTTGTACTCATTTAGGTAACTTTTGTAGCACTTTTTCAGCAGGCCAGGATTTTGAAATTTGTTCCAGAAGTGCCCGAGCTAGGGTTAGGGTTAGGGTTTGACAGCACCTAGACATATTCTGATGCATTTGTTGTGCATTAGGATGCATTTGAAATGCAGAACAGGTGTTGGTTGTTAGTTTCCTTGAAAATTGAATTTTTCCCCATTTTGTCTTTTTTTGTGAGCCCCACACCTGTCAGGCAAACACAGTCAACACTGAATGTTTTGAAAACAGCCTTTCTACATGTTGAATCCCCTTATTTTAGGTGGTTTAAAAGAAACTAAATGGAAAGTATGTCCAAACTTTAGTAGTAAATGTAATCCAAACTAATAAACGGCAAAAATCTTGTTCATTTAAAATACTATTTCAACAGCAAGTTGCAAAAACCTAGATAATGCAGAATCAAAATAGATTGAAAGGAAATACCTATAAAGTACCTAAATACTGCTAGTGTGAATGTTTCTGAACAATTTGTACTCATTTAGGTAACTTTTGTAGCACTTTTTCAGCAGGCCAGGATTTTGAAATTTGTTCCAGAAGTGCCCGAGCTAGGGTTAGGGTTAGGGTTTGACAGCACCTAGACATATTCTGATGCATTTGTTGTGCATTAGGATGCATTTGAAATGCAGAACAGGTGTTGGTTGTTAGTTTCCTTGAAAATTTAATTTTTCCCCATTTTGTCTTTTTTTGTGAGCCCCACACCTGTCAGGCAAACACAGTCAACACTGAATGTTTTGAAAACAGCCTTTCTACATGTTGAATCCCCTTATTTTAGGTGGTTTAAAAGAAACTAAATGGAAAGTATGTCCAAACTTTAGTAGTAAATGTAATCCAAACTAATAAACGGCAAAAATCTTGTTCATTTAAAATACTATTTCAACAGCAAGTTGCAAAAACCTAGATAATGCAGAATCAAAATAGATTGAAAGGAAATACCTTTAAAGTACTGAAATACTGCTAGTGTGAATGTTTCTGAACAATTTGTACTCATTTAGATAACTTTTGTAGCACTTTTTCAGCAGGCCAGGCTTTTGAAATTTGTTCCAGAAGTGCCCGAGCTAGGGTTAGGGTTAGGGTTTGACAGCACCTAGACATATTCTGATGCATTTGTTGTGCATTAGGATGCATTTGAAATGCAGAACAGGTGTTGGTTGTTAGTTTCTTTGAAAGTTTAATTTTTCCCCATTTTGTCTTTTTTTGTGAGCCCCACACCTGTCAGGCAAACACAGTCAACACTGAATGTTTTGAAAACAGCCTTTCTACATGTTGAATCCCCTTATTTTAGGTGGTTTAAAAGAAACTAAATGGAAAGTATGTCCAAACTTTAGTAGTAAATGTAATCCAAACTAATAAACGGCAAAAATCTTGTTCATTTAAAATACTATTTCAACAGCAAGTTGCAAAAACCTAGATAATGCAGAATCAAAATAGATTGAAAGGAAATACCACTAGCAGTTAAATACTGCTAGTGTGAATGTTTCTGAACAATTTGTACTCATTTAGGTAACTTTTGTAGCACTTTTTCAGCAGGCCAGGATTTTGAAATTTGTTCCAGAAGTGCCCGAGCTAGGGTTAGGGTTAGAGTTTGACAGCACCTAGACATATTCTGATGCATTTGTTGTGCATTAGGATGCATTTGAAATGCAGAACAGGTGTTGGTTGTTAGTTTCCTTGAAAGTTTAATTTTTCCCCATTTTGTCTTTTTTTGTGAGCCCCTCACCTGTCAGGCAAACACAGTCAACACTGAATGTTTTGAAAACAGCCTTTCTACATGTTGAATCCCCTTATTTTAGGTGGTTTAAAAGAAACTAAATGGAAAGTATGTTCAAACTTTAGTAGTAAATGTAATCCAAACTAATAAACGGCAAAAATCTTGTTCATTTAAAATACTATTTCAACAGCAAGTTGCAAAAACCTAGATAATGCAGAATCAAAATAGATTGAAAGGAAATACCTTTAAAGTACTGAAATACTGCTAGTGTGAATGTTTCTGAACAATTTGTACTCATTTAGGTAACTTTTGTAGCACTTTTTCAGCAGGCCAGGATTTTGAAATTTGTTCCAGAAGTGCCCGAGCTAGGGTTAGGGTTAGGGTTTGACAGCACCTAGACATATTCTGATGCATTTGTTGTGCATTAGGATGCATTTGAAATGCAGAACAGGTGTTGGTTGTTAATTTCCTTGAAAGTTTAATTTTTCCCCATTTTGTCTTTTTTTGTGAGCCCCACATCTGTCAGGCAAACACAGTCAACACTGAATGTTTTGAAAACAGCCTTTCTACATGTTGAATCCCCTTATTTTAGGTGGTTTAAAAGAAACTAAATGGAAAGTATGTCCAAACTTTAGTAGTAAATGTAATCCAAACTAATAAACGGCAAAAATCTTGTTCATTTAAAATACTATTTCAACAGCAAGTTGCAAAAACCTAGATAATGCAGAATCAAAATAGATTGAAAGGAAATACCTTTAAAGTACTTAAATACTGCTAGTGTGAATGTTTCTGAACAATTTGTACTCATTTAGATAACTTTTGTAGCACTTTTTCAGCAGGCCAGGATTTTGAAATTTGTTCCAGAAGTGCCCGAGCTAGGGTTAGGGTTAGGGTTTGACAGCACCTAGACATATTCTGATGCATTTGTTGTGCATTAGGATGCATTTGAAATGCAGAACAGGTGTTGGTTGTTAGTTTCCTTGAAAGTTTAATTTTTCCCCATTTTGTCTTTTTTTGTGAGCCCCACACCTGTCAGGCAAACACAGTCAACACTGAATGTTTTGAAAACAGCCTTTCTACATGTTGAATCCCCTTATTTTAGGTGGTTTAAAAGAAACTAAATGGAAAGTATGTCCAAACTTTAGTAGTAAATGTAATCCAAACTAATAAACGGCAATAATCTTGTTCATTTAAAATACTATTTCAACAGCAAGTTGCAAAAACCTAGATAATGCAGAATCAAAATAGATTGAAAGGAAATACCTTTAAAGTACTTAAATACTGCTAGTGTGAATGTTTCTGAACAATTTGTACTCATTTAGGTAACTTTTGTAGCACTTTTTCAGCAGGCCAGGATTTTGAAATTTGTTCCAGAAGTGCCCGAGCTAGGGTTAGGGTTAGGGTTTGACAGCACCTAGACATATTCTGATGCATTAGTTGTGCATTAGGATGCATTTGAAATGCAGAACAGGTGTTGGTTGTTAGTTTCCTTGACAATTTAATTTTTCCCCATTTTGTCTTTTTTTGTGAGCCCCACACCTGTCAGGCAAACACAGTCAACACTGAATGTTTTGAAAACAGCCTTTCTACATTTTGAATCCCCTTATTTTAGGTGGTTTAAAAGAAACTAAATGGAAAGTATGTCCAAATTTTAGTAGTAAATGTAATCCAAACTAATAAACGGCAAAAATCTTGTTCATTTAAAATACTATTTCAACAGCAAGTTGCAAAAACCTAGATAATTCAGAATCAAAATAGATTGAAAGGAAATACCTTTAAAGTACTTAAATTCTGCTAGTGTGAATGTTTCTGAACAATTTGTACTAATTTAGGTAACTTTTGTAGCACTTTTTCAGCAGGCCAGGATTTTGAAATTTGTTCCAGAAGTGCCCGAGCTAGGGTTAGGGTTAGGGTTTGACAGCACCTAGACATATTCTGATGCATTTGTTGTGCATTAGGATGCATTTGAAATGCAGAACAGGTGTTGGTTGTTAGTTTCCTTGAAAGTTTAATTTTTCCCCATTTTGTCTTTTTTTGTGAGCCCCACACCTGTCAGGCAAACACAGTCAACACTGAATGTTTTGAAAACAGCCTTTCTACATGTTGAATCCCCTTATTTTAGGTGGTTTAAAAGAAACTAAATGGAAAGTATGTCCAAACTTTAGTAGTAAATGTAATCCAAACTAATAAACGGCAAAAATCTTGTTCATTTAAAATACTATTTCAACAGCAAGTTGCAAAAACCTAGATAATGCAGAATCAAAATAGATTGAAAGGAAATACCTTTAAAGTACTTAAATACTGCTAGTGTGAATGTTTCTGAACAATTTGTACTCATTTAGGTAACTTTTGTAGCACTTTTTCAGCAGGCCAGGATTTTGAAATTTGTTCCAGAAGTGCCCGAGCTAGGGTTAGGGTTAGGGTTTGACAGCACCTAGACATATTCTGATGCATTTGTTGTGCATTAGGATGCATTTGAAATGCAGAACAGGTGTTGGTTGTTAGTTTCCTTGAAAGTTTAATTTTTCCCCATTTTGTCTTTTTTTGTGAGCCCCACACCTGTCAGGCAAACACAGTCAACACTGAATGTTTTGAAAACAGCCTTTCTACATGTTGAATCCCCTTATTTTAGGTGGTTTAAAAGAAACTAAATGGAAAGTATGTCCAAACTTTAGTAGTAAATGTAATCCAAACTAATAAACGGCAAAAATCTTGTTCATTTAAAATACTATTTCAACAGCAAGTTGCAAAAACCTAGATAATGCAGAATCAAAATAGATTGAAAGGAAATACCTTTAAAGTACTTAAATACTGCTAGTGTGAATGTTTCTGAACAATTTGTACTCATTTAGGTAACTTTTGTAGCACTTTTTCAGCAGGCCAGGATTTTGAAATTTGTTCCAGAAGTGCCCGAGCTAGGGTTAGGGTTAGGGTTTGACAGCACCTAGACATATTCTGATGCATTAGTTGTGCATTAGGATGCATTTGAAATGCAGAACAGGTGTTGGTTGTTAGTTTCCTTGACAATTTAATTTTTCCCCATTTTGTCTTTTTTTGTGAGCCCCACACCTGTCAGGCAAACACAGTCAACACTGAATGTTTTGAAAACAGCCTTTCTACATGTTGAATCCCCTTATTTTAGGTGGTTTAAAAGAAACTAAATGGAAAGTATGTCCAAACTTTAGTAGTAAATGTAATCCAAACTAATAAACGGCAAAAATCTTGTTCATTTAAAATACTATTTCAACAGCAAGTTGCAAAAACCTAGATAATGCAGAATCAAAATAGATTGAAAGGAAATACCTTTAAAGTACTTAAATACTGCTAGTGTGAATGTTTCTGAACAATTTGTACTCATTTAGGTAACTTTTGTAGCACTTTTTCAGCAGGCCAGGATTTTGAAATTTGTTCCAGAAGTGCCCGAGCTAGGGTTAGGGTTAGGGTTTGACAGCACCTAGACATATTCTGATGCATTAGTTGTGCATTAGGATGCATTTGAAATGCAGAACAGGTGTTGGTTGTTAGTTTCCTTGACAATTTAATTTTTCCCCATTTTGTCTTTTTTTGTGAGCCCCACACCTGTCAGGCAAACACAGTCAACACTGAATGTTTTGAAAACAGCCTTTCTACATTTTGAATCCCCTTATTTTAGGTGGTTTAAAAGAAACTAAATGGAAAGTATGTCCAAATTTTAGTAGTAAATGTAATCCAAACTAATAAACGGCAAAAATCTTGTTCATTTAAAATACTATTTCAACAGCAAGTTGCAAAAACCTAGATAATTCAGAATCAAAATAGATTGAAAGGAAATACCTTTAAAGTACTTAAATACTGCTAGTGTGAATGTTTCTGAACAATTTGTACTAATTTAGGTAACTTTTGTAGCACTTTTTCAGCAGGCCAGGATTTTGAAATTTGTTCCAGAAGTGCCCGAGCTAGGGTTAGGGTTAGGGTTTGACAGCACCTAGACATATTCTGATGCATTTGTTGTGCATTAGGATGCATTTGAAATGCAGAACAGGTGTTGGTTGTTAGTTTCCTTGAAAGTTTAATTTTTCCCCATTTTGTCTTTTTTTGTGAGCCCCACACCTGTCAGGCAAACACAGTCAACACTGAATGTTTTGAAAACAGCCTTTCTACATGTTGAATCCCCTTATTTTAGGTGGTTTAAAAGAAACTAAATGGAAAGTATGTCCAAACTTTAGTAGTAAATGTAATCCAAACTAATAAACGGCAAAAATCTTGTTCATTTAAAATACTATTTCAACAGCAAGTTGCAAAAACCTAGATAATGCAGAATCAAAATAGATTGAAAGGAAATACCTTTAAAGTACTTAAATACTGCTAGTGTGAATGTTTCTGAACAATTTGTACTCATTTAGGTAACTTTTGTAGCACTTTTTCAGCAGGCCAGGATTTTGAAATTTGTTCCAGAAGTGCCCGAGCTAGGGTTAGGGTTAGGGTTTGACAGCACCTAGACATATTCTGATGCATTAGTTGTGCATTAGGATGCATTTGAAATGCAGAACAGGTGTTGGTTGTTAGTTTCCTTGACAATTTAATTTTTCCCCATTTTGTCTTTTTTTGTGAGCCCCACACCTGTCAGGCAAACACAGTCAACACTGAATGTTTTGAAAACAGCCTTTCTACATTTTGAATCCCCTTATTTTAGGTGGTTTAAAAGAAACTAAATGGAAAGTATGTCCAAATTTTAGTAGTAAATGTAATCCAAACTAATAAACGGCAAAAATCTTGTTCATTTAAAATACTATTTCAACAGCAAGTTGCAAAAACCTAGATAATTCAGAATCAAAATAGATTGAAAGGAAATACCTTTAAAGTACTTAAATACTGCTAGTGTGAATGTTTCTGAACAATTTGTACTCATTTAGGTAACTTTTGTAGCACTTTTTCAGCAGGCCAGGATTTTGAAATTTGTTCCAGAAGTGCCCGAGCTAGGGTTAGGGTTAGGGTTTGACAGCACCTAGACATATTCTGATGCATTTGTTGTGCATTAGGATGCATTTGAAATGCAGAACAGGTGTTGGTTGTTAGTTTCCTTGAAAGTTTAATTTTTCCCCATTTTGTCTTTTTTTGTGAGCCCCACACCTGTCAGGCAAACACAGTCAACACTGAATGTTTTGAAAACAGCCTTTCTACATGTTGAATCCCCTTATTTTAGGTGGTTTAAAAGAAACTAAATGGAAAGTATGTCCAAACTTTAGTAGTAAATGTAATCCAAACTAATAAACGGCAAAAATCTTGTTCATTTAAAATACTATTTCAACAGCAAGTTGCAAAAACCTAGATAATGCAGAATCAAAATAGATTGAAAGGAAATACCTTTAAAGTACTTAAATACTGCTAGTGTGAATGTTTCTGAACAATTTGTACTCATTTAGGTAACTTTTGTAGCACTTTTTCAGCAGGCCAGGATTTTGAAATTTGTTCCAGAAGTGCCCGAGCTAGGGTTAGGGTTAGGGTTTGACAGCACCTAGACATATTCTGATGCATTTGTTGTGCATTAGGATGCATTTGAAATGCAGAACAGGTGTTGGTTGTTAGTTTCCTTGAAAGTTTAATTTTTCCCCATTTTGTCTTTTTTTGTGAGCCCCACACCTGTCAGGCAAACACAGTCAACACTGAATGTTTTGAAAACAGCCTTTCTACATGTTGAATCCCCTTATTTTAGGTGGTTTAAAAGAAACTAAATGGAAAGTATGTCCAAACTTTAGTAGTAAATGTAATCCAAACTAATAAACGGCAAAAATCTTGTTCATTTAAAATACTATTTCAACAGCAAGTTGCAAAAACCTAGATAATGCAGAATCAAAATAGATTGAAAGGAAATACCTTTAAAGTACTTAAATACTGCTAGTGTGAATGTTTCTGAACAATTTGTACTCATTTAGGTAACTTTTGTAGCACTTTTTCAGCAGGCCAGGATTTTGAAATTTGTTCCAGAAGTGCCCGAGCTAGGGTTAGGGTTAGGGTTTGACAGCACCTAGACATATTCTGATGCATTTGTTGTGCATTAGGATGCATTTGAAATGCAGAACAGGTGTTGGTTGTTAGTTTCCTTGAAAGTTTAATTTTTCCCCATTTTGTCTTTTTTTGTGAGCCCCACACCTGTCAGGCAAACACAGTCAACACTGAATGTTTTGAAAACAGCCTTTCTACATGTTGAATCCCCTTATTTTAGGTGGTTTAAAAGAAACTAAATGGAAAGTATGTCCAAACTTTAGTAGTAAATGTAATCCAAACTAATAAACGGCAAAAATCTTGTTCATTTAAAATACTATTTCAACAGCAAGTTGCAAAAACCTAGATAATGCAGAATCAAAATAGATTGAAAGGAAATACCTTTAAAGTACTTAAATACTGCTAGTGTGAATGTTTCTGAACAATTTGTACTCATTTAGGTAACTTTTGTAGCACTTTTTCAGCAGGCCAGGATTTTGAAATTTGTTCCAGAAGTGCCCGAGCTAGGGTTAGGGTTAGGGTTTGACAGCACCTAGACATATTCTGATGCATTAGTTGTGCATTAGGATGCATTTGAAATGCAGAACAGGTGTTGGTTGTTAGTTTCCTTGACAATTTAATTTTTCCCCATTTTGTCTTTTTTTGTGAGCCCCACACCTGTCAGGCAAACACAGTCAACACTGAATGTTTTGAAAACAGCCTTTCTACATGTTGAATCCCCTTATTTTAGGTGGTTTAAAAGAAACTAAATGGAAAGTATGTCCAAACTTTAGTAGTAAATGTAATCCAAACTAATAAACGGCAAAAATCTTGTTCATTTAAAATACTATTTCAACAGCAAGTTGCAAAAACCTAGATAATGCAGAATCAAAATAGATTGAAAGGAAATACCTTTAAAGTACTTAAATACTGCTAGTGTGAATGTTTCTGAACAATTTGTACTCATTTAGGTAACTTTTGTAGCACTTTTTCAGCAGGCCAGGATTTTGAAATTTGTTCCAGAAGTGCCCGAGCTAGGGTTAGGGTTAGGGTTTGACAGCACCTAGACATATTCTGATGCATTAGTTGTGCATTAGGATGCATTTGAAATGCAGAACAGGTGTTGGTTGTTAGTTTCCTTGACAATTTAATTTTTCCCCATTTTGTCTTTTTTTGTGAGCCCCACACCTGTCAGGCAAACACAGTCAACACTGAATGTTTTGAAAACAGCCTTTCTACATTTTGAATCCCCTTATTTTAGGTGGTTTAAAAGAAACTAAATGGAAAGTATGTCCAAATTTTAGTAGTAAATGTAATCCAAACTAATAAACGGCAAAAATCTTGTTCATTTAAAATACTATTTCAACAGCAAGTTGCAAAAACCTAGATAATTCAGAATCAAAATAGATTGAAAGGAAATACCTTTAAAGTACTTAAATACTGCTAGTGTGAATGTTTCTGAACAATTTGTACTAATTTAGGTAACTTTTGTAGCACTTTTTCAGCAGGCCAGGATTTTGAAATTTGTTCCAGAAGTGCCCGAGCTAGGGTTAGGGTTAGGGTTTGACAGCACCTAGACATATTCTGATGCATTTGTTGTGCATTAGGATGCATTTGAAATGCAGAACAGGTGTTGGTTGTTAGTTTCCTTGAAAGTTTAATTTTTCCCCATTTTGTCTTTTTTTGTGAGCCCCACACCTGTCAGGCAAACACAGTCAACACTGAATGTTTTGAAAACAGCCTTTCTACATGTTGAATCCCCTTATTTTAGGTGGTTTAAAAGAAACTAAATGGAAAGTATGTCCAAACTTTAGTAGTAAATGTAATCCAAACTAATAAACGGCAAAAATCTTGTTCATTTAAAATACTATTTCAACAGCAAGTTGCAAAAACCTAGATAATGCAGAATCAAAATAGATTGAAAGGAAATACCTTTAAAGTACTTAAATACTGCTAGTGTGAATGTTTCTGAACAATTTGTACTCATTTAGGTAACTTTTGTAGCACTTTTTCAGCAGGCCAGGATTTTGAAATTTGTTCCAGAAGTGCCCGAGCTAGGGTTAGGGTTAGGGTTTGACAGCACCTAGACATATTCTGATGCATTAGTTGTGCATTAGGATGCATTTGAAATGCAGAACAGGTGTTGGTTGTTAGTTTCCTTGACAATTTAATTTTTCCCCATTTTGTCTTTTTTTGTGAGCCCCACACCTGTCAGGCAAACACAGTCAACACTGAATGTTTTGAAAACAGCCTTTCTACATGTTGAATCCCCTTATTTTAGGTGGTTTAAAAGAAACTAAATGGAAAGTATGTCCAAACTTTAGTAGTAAATGTAATCCAAACTAATAAACGGCAAAAATCTTGTTCATTTAAAATACTATTTCAACAGCAAGTTGCAAAAACCTAGATAATGCAGAATCAAAATAGATTGAAAGGAAATACCTTTAAAGTACTTAAATACTGCTAGTGTGAATGTTTCTGAACAATTTGTACTCATTTAGGTAACTTTTGTAGCACTTTTTCAGCAGGCCAGGATTTTGAAATTTGTTCCAGAAGTGCCCGAGCTAGGGTTAGGGTTAGGGTTTGACAGCACCTAGACATATTCTGATGCATTAGTTGTGCATTAGGATGCATTTGAAATGCAGAACAGGTGTTGGTTGTTAGTTTCCTTGACAATTTAATTTTTCCCCATTTTGTCTTTTTTTGTGAGCCCCACACCTGTCAGGCAAACACAGTCAACACTGAATGTTTTGAAAACAGCCTTTCTACATTTTGAATCCCCTTATTTTAGGTGGTTTAAAAGAAACTAAATGGAAAGTATGTCCAAATTTTAGTAGTAAATGTAATCCAAACTAATAAACGGCAAAAATCTTGTTCATTTAAAATACTATTTCAACAGCAAGTTGCAAAAACCTAGATAATTCAGAATCAAAATAGATTGAAAGGAAATACCTTTAAAGTACTTAAATACTGCTAGTGTGAATGTTTCTGAACAATTTGTACTAATTTAGGTAACTTTTGTAGCACTTTTTCAGCAGGCCAGGATTTTGAAATTTGTTCCAGAAGTGCCCGAGCTAGGGTTAGGGTTAGGGTTTGACAGCACCTAGACATATTCTGATGCATTTGTTGTGCATTAGGATGCATTTGAAATGCAGAACAGGTGTTGGTTGTTAGTTTCCTTGAAAGTTTAATTTTTCCCCATTTTGTCTTTTTTTGTGAGCCCCACACCTGTCAGGCAAACACAGTCAACACTGAATGTTTTGAAAACAGCCTTTCTACATGTTGAATCCCCTTATTTTAGGTGGTTTAAAAGAAACTAAATGGAAAGTATGTCCAAACTTTAGTAGTAAATGTAATCCAAACTAATAAACGGCAAAAATCTTGTTCATTTAAAATACTATTTCAACAGCAAGTTGCAAAAACCTAGATAATGCAGAATCAAAATAGATTGAAAGGAAATACCTTTAAAGTACTTAAATACTGCTAGTGTGAATGTTTCTGAACAATTTGTACTCATTTAGGTAACTTTTGTAGCACTTTTTCAGCAGGCCAGGATTTTGAAATTTGTTCCAGAAGTGCCCGAGCTAGGGTTAGGGTTAGGGTTTGACAGCACCTAGACATATTCTGATGCATTAGTTGTGCATTAGGATGCATTTGAAATGCAGAACAGGTGTTGGTTGTTAGTTTCCTTGACAATTTAATTTTTCCCCATTTTGTCTTTTTTTGTGAGCCCCACACCTGTCAGGCAAACACAGTCAACACTGAATGTTTTGAAAACAGCCTTTCTACATTTTGAATCCCCTTATTTTAGGTGGTTTAAAAGAAACTAAATGGAAAGTATGTCCAAATTTTAGTAGTAAATGTAATCCAAACTAATAAACGGCAAAAATCTTGTTCATTTAAAATACTATTTCAACAGCAAGTTGCAAAAACCTAGATAATTCAGAATCAAAATAGATTGAAAGGAAATACCTTTAAAGTACTTAAATACTGCTAGTGTGAATGTTTCTGAACAATTTGTACTCATTTAGGTAACTTTTGTAGCACTTTTTCAGCAGGCCAGGATTTTGAAATTTGTTCCAGAAGTGCCCGAGCTAGGGTTAGGGTTAGGGTTTGACAGCACCTAGACATATTCTGATGCATTTGTTGTGCATTAGGATGCATTTGAAATGCAGAACAGGTGTTGGTTGTTAGTTTCCTTGAAAGTTTAATTTTTCCCCATTTTGTCTTTTTTTGTGAGCCCCACACCTGTCAGGCAAACACAGTCAACACTGAATGTTTTGAAAACAGCCTTTCTACATGTTGAATCCCCTTATTTTAGGTGGTTTAAAAGAAACTAAATGGAAAGTATGTCCAAACTTTAGTAGTAAATGTAATCCAAACTAATAAACGGCAAAAATCTTGTTCATTTAAAATACTATTTCAACAGCAAGTTGCAAAAACCTAGATAATGCAGAATCAAAATAGATTGAAAGGAAATACCTTTAAAGTACTTAAATACTGCTAGTGTGAATGTTTCTGAACAATTTGTACTCATTTAGGTAACTTTTGTAGCACTTTTTCAGCAGGCCAGGATTTTGAAATTTGTTCCAGAAGTGCCCGAGCTAGGGTTAGGGTTAGGGTTTGACAGCACCTAGACATATTCTGATGCATTTGTTGTGCATTAGGATGCATTTGAAATGCAGAACAGGTGTTGGTTGTTAGTTTCCTTGAAAGTTTAATTTTTCCCCATTTTGTCTTTTTTTGTGAGCCCCACACCTGTCAGGCAAACACAGTCAACACTGAATGTTTTGAAAACAGCCTTTCTACATGTTGAATCCCCTTATTTTAGGTGGTTTAAAAGAAACTAAATGGAAAGTATGTCCAAACTTTAGTAGTAAATGTAATCCAAACTAATAAACGGCAAAAATCTTGTTCATTTAAAATACTATTTCAACAGCAAGTTGCAAAAACCTAGATAATGCAGAATCAAAATAGATTGAAAGGAAATACCTTTAAAGTACTTAAATACTGCTAGTGTGAATGTTTCTGAACAATTTGTACTCATTTAGGTAACTTTTGTAGCACTTTTTCAGCAGGCCAGGATTTTGAAATTTGTTCCAGAAGTGCCCGAGCTAGGGTTAGGGTTAGGGTTTGACAGCACCTAGACATATTCTGATGCATTTGTTGTGCATTAGGATGCATTTGAAATGCAGAACAGGTGTTGGTTGTTAGTTTCCTTGAAAGTTTAATTTTTCCCCATTTTGTCTTTTTTTGTGAGCCCCACACCTGTCAGGCAAACACAGTCAACACTGAATGTTTTGAAAACAGCCTTTCTACATGTTGAATCCCCTTATTTTAGGTGGTTTAAAAGAAACTAAATGGAAAGTATGTCCAAACTTTAGTAGTAAATGTAATCCAAACTAATAAACGGCAAAAATCTTGTTCATTTAAAATACTATTTCAACAGCAAGTTGCAAAAACCTAGATAATGCAGAATCAAAATAGATTGAAAGGAAATACCTTTAAAGTACTTAAATACTGCTAGTGTGAATGTTTCTGAACAATTTGTACTCATTTAGGTAACTTTTGTAGCACTTTTTCAGCAGGCCAGGATTTTGAAATTTGTTCCAGAAGTGCCCGAGCTAGGGTTAGGGTTAGGGTTTGACAGCACCTAGACATATTCTGATGCATTAGTTGTGCATTAGGATGCATTTGAAATGCAGAACAGGTGTTGGTTGTTAGTTTCCTTGACAATTTAATTTTTCCCCATTTTGTCTTTTTTTGTGAGCCCCACACCTGTCAGGCAAACACAGTCAACACTGAATGTTTTGAAAACAGCCTTTCTACATGTTGAATCCCCTTATTTTAGGTGGTTTAAAAGAAACTAAATGGAAAGTATGTCCAAACTTTAGTAGTAAATGTAATCCAAACTAATAAACGGCAAAAATCTTGTTCATTTAAAATACTATTTCAACAGCAAGTTGCAAAAACCTAGATAATGCAGAATCAAAATAGATTGAAAGGAAATACCTTTAAAGTACTTAAATACTGCTAGTGTGAATGTTTCTGAACAATTTGTACTCATTTAGGTAACTTTTGTAGCACTTTTTCAGCAGGCCAGGATTTTGAAATTTGTTCCAGAAGTGCCCGAGCTAGGGTTAGGGTTAGGGTTTGACAGCACCTAGACATATTCTGATGCATTAGTTGTGCATTAGGATGCATTTGAAATGCAGAACAGGTGTTGGTTGTTAGTTTCCTTGACAATTTAATTTTTCCCCATTTTGTCTTTTTTTGTGAGCCCCACACCTGTCAGGCAAACACAGTCAACACTGAATGTTTTGAAAACAGCCTTTCTACATTTTGAATCCCCTTATTTTAGGTGGTTTAAAAGAAACTAAATGGAAAGTATGTCCAAATTTTAGTAGTAAATGTAATCCAAACTAATAAACGGCAAAAATCTTGTTCATTTAAAATACTATTTCAACAGCAAGTTGCAAAAACCTAGATAATTCAGAATCAAAATAGATTGAAAGGAAATACCTTTAAAGTACTTAAATACTGCTAGTGTGAATGTTTCTGAACAATTTGTACTAATTTAGGTAACTTTTGTAGCACTTTTTCAGCAGGCCAGGATTTTGAAATTTGTTCCAGAAGTGCCCGAGCTAGGGTTAGGGTTAGGGTTTGACAGCACCTAGACATATTCTGATGCATTTGTTGTGCATTAGGATGCATTTGAAATGCAGAACAGGTGTTGGTTGTTAGTTTCCTTGAAAGTTTAATTTTTCCCCATTTTGTCTTTTTTTGTGAGCCCCACACCTGTCAGGCAAACACAGTCAACACTGAATGTTTTGAAAACAGCCTTTCTACATGTTGAATCCCCTTATTTTAGGTGGTTTAAAAGAAACTAAATGGAAAGTATGTCCAAACTTTAGTAGTAAATGTAATCCAAACTAATAAACGGCAAAAATCTTGTTCATTTAAAATACTATTTCAACAGCAAGTTGCAAAAACCTAGATAATGCAGAATCAAAATAGATTGAAAGGAAATACCTTTAAAGTACTTAAATACTGCTAGTGTGAATGTTTCTGAACAATTTGTACTCATTTAGGTAACTTTTGTAGCACTTTTTCAGCAGGCCAGGATTTTGAAATTTGTTCCAGAAGTGCCCGAGCTAGGGTTATGGTTAGGGTTTGACAGCACCTAGACATATTCTGATGCATTTGTTGTGCATTAGGATGCATTTGAAATGCAGAACAGGTGTTGGTTGTTAGTTTCCTTGAAAGTTTAATTTTTCCCCATTTTGTCTTTTTTTGTGAGCCCCACACCTGTCAGGCAAACACAGTCAACACTGAATGTTTTGAAAACAGCCTTTCTACATGTTGAATCCCCTTATTTTAGGTGGTTTAAAAGAAACTAAATGGAAAGTATGTCCAAACTTTAGTAGTAAATGTAATCCAAACTAATAAACGGCAAAAATCTTGTTCATTTAAAATACTATTTCAACAGCAAGTTGCAAAAACCTAGATAATGCAGAATCAAAATAGATTGAAAGGAAATACCTTTAAAGTACTTAAATACTGCTAGTGTGAATGTTTCTGAACAATTTGTACTAATTTAGGTAACTTTTGTAGCACTTTTTCAGCAGGCCAGGATTTTGAAATTTGTTCCAGAAGTGCCCGAGCTAGGGTTAGGGTTAGGGTTTGACAGCACCTAGACATATTCTGATGCATTAGTTGTGCATTAGGATGCATTTGAAATGCAGAACAGGTGTTGGTTGTTAGTTTCCTTGACAATTTAATTTTTCCCCATTTTGTCTTTTTTTGTGAGCCCCACACCTGTCAGGCAAACACAGTCAACACTGAATGTTTTGAAAACAGCCTTTCTACATTTTGAATCCCCTTATTTTAGGTGGTTTAAAAGAAACTAAATGGAAAGTATGTCCAAATTTTAGTAGTAAATGTAATCCAAACTAATAAACGGCAAAAATCTTGTTCATTTAAAATACTATTTCAACAGCAAGTTGCAAAAACCTAGATAATGCAGAATCAAAATAGATTGAAAGGAAATACCTTTAAAGTACTTAAATACTGCTAGTGTGAATGTTTCTGAACAATTTGTACTCATTTAGGTAACTTTTGTAGCACTTTTTCAGCAGGCCAGGATTTTGAAATTTGTTCCAGAAGTGCCCGAGCTAGGGTTAGGGTTAGGGTTTGACAGCACCTAGACATATTCTGATGCATTTGTTGTGCATTAGGATGCATTTGAAATGCAGAACAGGTGTTGGTTGTTAGTTTCCTTGAAAATTGAATTTTTCCCCATTTTGTCTTTTTTTGTGAGCCCCACACCTGTCAGGCAAACACAGTCAACACTGAATGTTTTGAAAACAGCCTTTCTACATGTTGAATCCCCTTATTTTAGGTGGTTTAAAAGAAACTAAATGGAAAGTATGTCCAAACTTTAGTAGTAAATGTAATCCAAACTAATAAACGGCAAAAATCTTGTTCATTTAAAATACTATTTCAACAGCAAGTTGCAAAAACCTAGATAATGCAGAATAAAAATAGATTGAAAGGAAATACCTTTAAAGTACTTAAATACTGCTAGTGTGAATGTTTCTGAACAATTTGTACTCATTTAGGTAACTTTTGTAGCACTTTTTCAGCAGGCCAGGATTTTGAAATTTGTTCCAGAAGTGCCCGAGCTAGGGTTAGGGTTAGGGTTTGACAGCACCTAGACATATTCTGATGCATTTGTTGTGCATTAGGATGCATTTGAAATGCAGAACAGGTGTTGGTTGTTAGTTTCCTTGAAAGTTTAATTTTTCCCCATTTTGTCTTTTTTTGTGAGCCCCACACCTGTCAGGCAAACACAGTCAACACTGAATGTTTTGAAAACTGCCTTTCTACAATTTGAATCCCCTTATTTTAGGTGGTTTAAAAGAAACTAAATGGAAAGTATGTTCAAACTTTAGTAGTAAATGTAATCCAAACTAATAAACGGCAAAAATCTTGTTCATTTAAAATACTATTTCAACAGCAAGTTGCAAAAACCTAGATAATGCAGAATCAAAATAGATTGAAAGGAAATACCTTTAAAGTACTTAAATACTGCTAGTGTGAATGTTTCTGAACAATTTGTACTCATTTAGGTAACTTTTGTAGCACTTTTTCAGCAGGCCAGGATTTTGAAATTTGTTCCAGAAGTGCCCGAGCTAGGGTTAGGGTTAGGGTTTGACAGCACCTAGACATATTCTGATGCATTAGTTGTGCATTAGGATGCATTTGAAATGCAGAACAGGTGTTGGTTGTTAGTTTCCTTGACAATTTAATTTTTCCCCATTTTGTCTTTTTTTGTGAGCCCCACACCTGTCAGGCAAACACAGTCAACACTGAATGTTTTGAAAACAGCCTTTCTACATGTTGAATCCCCTTATTTTAGGTGGTTTAAAAGAAACTAAATGGAAAGTATGTCCAAACTTTAGTAGTAAATGTAATCCAAACTAATAAACGCCAAAAATCTTGTTCATTTAAAATACTATTTCAACAGCAAGTTGCAAAAACCTAGATAATGCAGAATCAAAATAGATTGAAAGGAAATACCTTTAAAGTACTTAAATACTGCTAGTGTGAATGTTTCTGAACAATTTGTACTCATTTAGGTAACTTTTGTAGCACTTTTTCAGCAGGCCAGGATTTTGAAATTTGTTCCAGAAGTGCCCGAGCTAGGGTTAGGGTTAGGGTTTGACAGCACCTAGACATATTCTGATGCATTTGTTGTGCATTAGGATGCATTTGAAATGCAGAACAGGTGTTGGTTGTTAGTTTCCTTGAAAGTTTAATTTTTCCCCATTTTGTCTTTTTTTGTGAGCCCCACACCTGTCAGGCAAACACAGTCAACACTGAATGTTTTGAAAACAGCCTTTCTACATGTTGAATCCCCTTATTTTAGGTGGTTTAAAAGAAACTAAATGGAAAGTATGTCCAAACTTTAGTAGTAAATGTAATCCAAACTAATAAACGGCAAAAATCTTGTTCATTTAAAATACTATTTCAACAGCAAGTTGCAAAAACCTAGATAATGCAGAATCAAAATAGATTGAAAGGAAATACCTTTAAAGTACTTAAATACTGCTAGTGTGAATGTTTCTGAACAATTTGTACTCATTTAGGTAACTTTTGTAGCACTTTTTCAGCAGGCCAGGATTTTGAAATTTGTTCCAGAAGTGCCCGAGCTAGGGTTAGGGTTAGGGTTTGACAGCACCTAGACATATTCTGATGCATTTGTTGTGCATTAGGATGCATTTGAAATGCAGAACAGGTGTTGGTTGTTAGTTTCCTTGAAAGTTTAATTTTTCCCCATTTTGTCTTTTTTTGTGAGCCCCACACCTGTCAGGCAAACACAGTCAACACTGAATGTTTTGAAAACAGCCTTTCTACATGTTGAATCCCCTTATTTTAGGTGGTTTAAAAGAAACTAAATGGAAAGTATGTCCAAACTTTAGTAGTAAATGTAATCCAAACTAATAAACGGCAAAAATCTTGTTCATTTAAAATACTATTTCAACAGCAAGTTGCAAAAACCTAGATAATGCAGAATCAAAATAGATTGAAAGGAAATACCTTTAAAGTACTTAAATACTGCTAGTGTGAATGTTTCTGAACAATTTGTACTCATTTAGGTAACTTTTGTAGCACTTTTTCAGCAGGCCAGGATTTTGAAATTTGTTCCAGAAGTGCCCGAGCTAGGGTTAGGGTTAGGGTTTGACAGCACCTAGACATATTCTGATGCATTAGTTGTGCATTAGGATGCATTTGAAATGCAGAACAGGTGTTGGTTGTTAGTTTCCTTGACAATTTAATTTTTCCCCATTTTGTCTTTTTTTGTGAGCCCCACACCTGTCAGGCAAACACAGTCAACACTGAATGTTTTGAAAACAGCCTTTCTACATGTTGAATCCCCTTATTTTAGGTGGTTTAAAAGAAACTAAATGGAAAGTATGTCCAAACTTTAGTAGTAAATGTAATCCAAACTAATAAACGGCAAAAATCTTGTTCATTTAAAATACTATTTCAACAGCAAGTTGCAAAAACCTAGATAATGCAGATTCAAAATAGATTGAAAGGAAATACCTTTAAAGTACTTAAATACTGCTAGTGTGAATGTTTCTGAACAATTTGTACTCATTTAGGTAACTTTTGTAGCACTTTTTCAGCAGGCCAGGATTTTGAAATTTGTTCCAGAAGTGCCCGAGCTAGGGTTAGGGTTAGGGTTTGACAGCACCTAGACATATTCTGATGCATTAGTTGTGCATTAGGATGCATTTGAAATGCAGAACAGGTGTTGGTTGTTAGTTTCCTTGACAATTTAATTTTTCCCCATTTTGTCTTTTTTTGTGAGCCCCACACCTGTCAGGCAAACACAGTCAACACTGAATGTTTTGAAAACAGCCTTTCTACATTTTGAATCCCCTTATTTTAGGTGGTTTAAAAGAAACTAAATGGAAAGTATGTCCAAATTTTAGTAGTAAATGTAATCCAAACTAATAAACGGCAAAAATCTTGTTCATTTAAAATACTATTTCAACAGCAAGTTGCAAAAACCTAGATAATTCAGAATCAAAATAGATTGAAAGGAAATACCTTTAAAGTACTTAAATACTGCTAGTGTGAATGTTTCTGAACAATTTGTACTCATTTAGGTAACTTTTGTAGCACTTTTTCAGCAGGCCAGGATTTTGAAATTTGTTCCAGAAGTGCCCGAGCTAGGGTTAGGGTTAGGGTTTGACAGCACCTAGACATATTCTGATGCATTTGTTGTGCATTAGGATGCATTTGAAATGCAGAACAGGTGTTGGTTGTTAGTTTCCTTGAAAGTTTAATTTTTCCCCATTTTGTCTTTTTTTGTGAGCCCCACACCTGTCAGGCAAACACAGTCAACACTGAATGTTTTGAAAACAGCCTTTCTACATGTTGAATCCCCTTATTTTAGGTGGTTTAAAAGAAACTAAATGGAAAGTATGTCCAAACTTTAGTAGTAAATGTAATCCAAACTAATAAACGGCAAAAATCTTGTTCATTTAAAATACTATTTCAACAGCAAGTTGCAAAAACCTAGATAATGCAGAATCAAAATAGATTGAAAGGAAATACCTTTAAAGTACTTAAATACTGCTAGTGTGAATGTTTCTGAACAATTTGTACTCATTTAGGTAACTTTTGTAGCACTTTTTCAGCAGGCCAGGATTTTGAAATTTGTTCCAGAAGTGCCCGAGCTAGGGTTAGGGTTAGGGTTTGACAGCACCTAGACATATTCTGATGCATTAGTTGTGCATTAGGATGCATTTGAAATGCAGAACAGGTGTTGGTTGTTAGTTTCCTTGACAATTTAATTTTTCCCCATTTTGTCTTTTTTTGTGAGCCCCACACCTGTCAGGCAAACACAGTCAACACTGAATGTTTTGAAAACAGCCTTTCTACATGTTGAATCCCCTTATTTTAGGTGGTTTAAAAGAAACTAAATGGAAAGTATGTCCAAACTTTAGTAGTAAATGTAATCCAAACTAATAAACGGCAAAAATCTTGTTCATTTAAAATACTATTTCAACAGCAAGTTGCAAAAACCTAGATAATGCAGAATCAAAATAGATTGAAAGGAAATACCTTTAAAGTACTTAAATACTGCTAGTGTGAATGTTTCTGAACAATTTGTACTCATTTAGGTAACTTTTGTAGCACTTTTTCAGCAGGCCAGGATTTTGAAATTTGTTCCAGAAGTGCCCGAGCTAGGGTTATGGTTAGGGTTTGACAGCACCTAGACATATTCTGATGCATTTGTTGTGCATTAGGATGCATTTGAAATGCAGAACAGGTGTTGGTTGTTAGTTTCCTTGAAAGTTTAATTTTTCCCCATTTTGTCTTTTTTTGTGAGCCCCACACCTGTCAGGCAAACACAGTCAACACTGAATGTTTTGAAAACAGCCTTTCTACATGTTGAATCCCCTTATTTTAGGTGGTTTAAAAGAAACTAAATGGAAAGTATGTCCAAACTTTAGTAGTAAATGTAATCCAAACTAATAAACGGCAAAAATCTTGTTCATTTAAAATACTATTTCAACAGCAAGTTGCAAAAACCTAGATAATGCAGAATCAAAATAGATTGAAAGGAAATACCTTTAAAGTACTTAAATGCTGCTAGTGTGAATGTTTCTGAACAATTTGTACTAATTTAGGTAACTTTTGTAGCACTTTTTCAGCAGGCCAGGATTTTGAAATTTGATCCAGAAGTGCCCGAGCTAGGGTTAGGGTTAGGGTTTGACAGCACCTAGACATATTCTGATGCATTAGTTGTGCATTAGGATGCATTTGAAATGCAGAACAGGTGTTGGTTGTTAGTTTCCTTGACAATTTAATTTTTCCCCATTTTGTCTTTTTTTGTGAGCCCCACACCTGCCAGGCAAACACAGTCAACACTGAATGTTTTGAAAACAGCCTTTCTACATTTTGAATCCCCTTATTTTAGGTGGTTTAAAAGAAACTAAATGGAAAGTATGTCCAAATTTTAGTAGTAAATGTAATCCAAACTAATAAACGGCAAAAATCTTGTTCATTTAAAATACTATTTCAACAGCAAGTTGCAAAAACCTAGATAATGCAGAATCAAAATAGATTGAAAGGAAATACCTTTAAAGTACTTAAATACTGCTAGTGTGAATGTTTCTGAACAATTTGTACTCATTTAGGTAACTTTTGTAGCACTTTTTCAGCAGGCCAGGATTTTGAAATTTGTTCCAGAAGTGCCCGAGCTAGGGTTAGGGTTAGGGTTTGACAGCACCTAGACATATTCTGATGCATTTGTTGTGCATTAGGATGCATTTGAAATGCAGAACAGGTGTTGGTTGTTAGTTTCCTTGAAAATTGAATTTTTCCCCATTTTGTCTTTTTTTGTGAGCCCCACACCTGTCAGGCAAACACAGTCAACACTGAATGTTTTGAAAACAGCCTTTCTACATGTTGAATCCCCTTATTTTAGGTGGTTTAAAAGAAACTAAATGGAAAGTATGTCCAAACTTTAGTAGTAAATGTAATCCAAACTAATAAACGGCAAAAATCTTGTTCATTTAAAATACTATTTCAACAGCAAGTTGCAAAAACCTAGATAATGCAGAATCAAAATAGATTGAAAGGAAATACCTTTAAAGTACTTAAATACTGCTAGTGTGAATGTTTCTGAACAATTTGTACTCATTTAGGTAACTTTTGTAGCACTTTTTCAGCAGGCCAGGATTTTGAAATTTGTTCCAGAAGTGCCCGAGCTAGGGTTAGGGTTAGGGTTTGACAGCACCTAGACATATTCTGATGCATTTGTTGTGCATTAGGATGCATTTGAAATGCAGAACAGGTGTTGGTTGTTAGTTTCCTTGAAAGTTTAATTTTTCCCCATTTTGTCTTTTTTTGTGAGCCCCACACCTGTCAGGCAAACACAGTCAACACTGAATGTTTTGAAAACAGCCTTTCTACATGTTGAATCCCCTTATTTTAGGTGGTTTAAAAGAAACTAAATGGAAAGTATGTCCAAACTTTAGTAGTAAATGTAATCCAAACTAATAAACGGCAAAAATCTTGTTCATTTAAAATACTATTTCAACAGCAAGTTGCAAAAACCTAGATAATGCAGAATCAAAATAGATTGAAAGGAAATACCTTTAAAGTACTTAAATACTGCTAGTGTGAATGTTTCTGAACAATTTGTACTCATTTAGGTAACTTTTGTAGCACTTTTTCAGCAGGCCAGGATTTTGAAATTTGTTCCAGAAGTGCCCGAGCTAGGGTTAGGGTTAGGGTTTGACAGCACCTAGACATATTCTGATGCATTAGTTGTGCATTAGGATGCATTTGAAATGCAGAACAGGTGTTGGTTGTTAGTTTCCTTGACAATTTAATTTTTCCCCATTTTGTCTTTTTTTGTGAGCCCCACACCTGTCAGGCAAACACAGTCAACACTGAATGTTTTGAAAACAGCCTTTCTACATGTTGAATCCCCTTATTTTAGGTGGTTTAAAAGAAACTAAATGGAAAGTATGTCCAAACTTTAGTAGTAAATGTAATCCAAACTAATAAACGGCAAAAATCTTGTTCATTTAAAATACTATTTCAACAGCAAGTTGCAAAAACCTAGATAATGCAGATTCAAAATAGATTGAAAGGAAATACCTTTAAAGTACTTAAATACTGCTAGTGTGAATGTTTCTGAACAATTTGTACTCATTTAGGTAACTTTTGTAGCACTTTTTCAGCAGGCCAGGATTTTGAAATTTGTTCCAGAAGTGCCCGAGCTAGGGTTAGGGTTAGGGTTTGACAGCACCTAGACATATTCTGATGCATTAGTTGTGCATTAGGATGCATTTGAAATGCAGAACAGGTGTTGGTTGTTAGTTTCCTTGACAATTTAATTTTTCCCCATTTTGTCTTTTTTTGTGAGCCCCACACCTGTCAGGCAAACACAGTCAACACTGAATGTTTTGAAAACAGCCTTTCTACATTTTGAATCCCCTTATTTTAGGTGGTTTAAAAGAAACTAAATGGAAAGTATGTCCAAATTTTAGTAGTAAATGTAATCCAAACTAATAAACGGCAAAAATCTTGTTCATTTAAAATACTATTTCAACAGCAAGTTGCAAAAACCTAGATAATTCAGAATCAAAATAGATTGAAAGGAAATACCTTTAAAGTACTTAAATACTGCTAGTGTGAATGTTTCTGAACAATTTGTACTCATTTAGGTAACTTTTGTAGCACTTTTTCAGCAGGCCAGGATTTTGAAATTTGTTCCAGAAGTGCCCGAGCTAGGGTTAGGGTTAGGGTTTGACAGCACCTAGACATATTCTGATGCATTTGTTGTGCATTAGGATGCATTTGAAATGCAGAACAGGTGTTGGTTGTTAGTTTCCTTGAAAGTTTAATTTTTCCCCATTTTGTCTTTTTTTGTGAGCCCCACACCTGTCAGGCAAACACAGTCAACACTGAATGTTTTGAAAACAGCCTTTCTACATGTTGAATCCCCTTATTTTAGGTGGTTTAAAAGAAACTAAATGGAAAGTATGTCCAAACTTTAGTAGTAAATGTAATCCAAACTAATAAACGGCAAAAATCTTGTTCATTTAAAATACTATTTCAACAGCAAGTTGCAAAAACCTAGATAATGCAGAATCAAAATAGATTGAAAGGAAATACCTTTAAAGTACTTAAATACTGCTAGTGTGAATGTTTCTGAACAATTTGTACTCATTTAGGTAACTTTTGTAGCACTTTTTCAGCAGGCCAGGATTTTGAAATTTGTTCCAGAAGTGCCCGAGCTAGGGTTAGGGTTAGGGTTTGACAGCACCTAGACATATTCTGATGCATTAGTTGTGCATTAGGATGCATTTGAAATGCAGAACAGGTGTTGGTTGTTAGTTTCCTTGACAATTTAATTTTTCCCCATTTTGTCTTTTTTTGTGAGCCCCACACCTGTCAGGCAAACACAGTCAACACTGAATGTTTTGAAAACAGCCTTTCTACATGTTGAATCCCCTTATTTTAGGTGGTTTAAAAGAAACTAAATGGAAAGTATGTCCAAACTTTAGTAGTAAATGTAATCCAAACTAATAAACGGCAAAAATCTTGTTCATTTAAAATACTATTTCAACAGCAAGTTGCAAAAACCTAGATAATGCAGAATCAAAATAGATTGAAAGGAAATACCTTTAAAGTACTTAAATACTGCTAGTGTGAATGTTTCTGAACAATTTGTACTCATTTAGGTAACTTTTGTAGCACTTTTTCAGCAGGCCAGGATTTTGAAATTTGTTCCAGAAGTGCCCGAGCTAGGGTTATGGTTAGGGTTTGACAGCACCTAGACATATTCTGATGCATTTGTTGTGCATTAGGATGCATTTGAAATGCAGAACAGGTGTTGGTTGTTAGTTTCCTTGAAAGTTTAATTTTTCCCCATTTTGTCTTTTTTTGTGAGCCCCACACCTGTCAGGCAAACACAGTCAACACTGAATGTTTTGAAAACAGCCTTTCTACATGTTGAATCCCCTTATTTTAGGTGGTTTAAAAGAAACTAAATGGAAAGTATGTCCAAACTTTAGTAGTAAATGTAATCCAAACTAATAAACGGCAAAAATCTTGTTCATTTAAAATACTATTTCAACAGCAAGTTGCAAAAACCTAGATAATGCAGAATCAAAATAGATTGAAAGGAAATACCTTTAAAGTACTTAAATACTGCTAGTGTGAATGTTTCTGAACAATTTGTACTAATTTAGGTAACTTTTGTAGCACTTTTTCAGCAGGCCAGGATTTTGAAATTTGTTCCAGAAGTGCCCGAGCTAGGGTTAGGGTTAGGGTTTGACAGCACCTAGACATATTCTGATGCATTAGTTGTGCATTAGGATGCATTTGAAATGCAGAACAGGTGTTGGTTGTTAGTTTCCTTGACAATTTAATTTTTCCCCATTTTGTCTTTTTTTGTGAGCCCCACACCTGCCAGGCAAACACAGTCAACACTGAATGTTTTGAAAACAGCCTTTCTACATTTTGAATCCCCTTATTTTAGGTGGTTTAAAAGAAACTAAATGGAAAGTATGTCCAAATTTTAGTAGTAAATGTAATCCAAACTAATAAACGGCAAAAATCTTGTTCATTTAAAATACTATTTCAACAGCAAGTTGCAAAAACCTAGATAATGCAGAATCAAAATAGATTGAAAGGAAATACCTTTAAAGTACTTAAATACTGCTAGTGTGAATGTTTCTGAACAATTTGTACTCATTTAGGTAACTTTTGTAGCACTTTTTCAGCAGGCCAGGATTTTGAAATTTGTTCCAGAAGTGCCCGAGCTAGGGTTAGGGTTAGGGTTTGACAGCACCTAGACATATTCTGATGCATTTGTTGTGCATTAGGATGCATTTGAAATGCAGAACAGGTGTTGGTTGTTAGTTTCCTTGAAAATTGAATTTTTCCCCATTTTGTCTTTTTTTGTGAGCCCCACACCTGTCAGGCAAACACAGTCAACACTGAATGTTTTGAAAACAGCCTTTCTACATGTTGAATCCCCTTATTTTAGGTGGTTTAAAAGAAACTAAATGGAAAGTATGTCCAAACTTTAGTAGTAAATGTAATCCAAACTAATAAACGGCAAAAATCTTGTTCATTTAAAATACTATTTCAACAGCAAGTTGCAAAAACCTAGATAATGCAGAATAAAAATAGATTGAAAGGAAATACCTTTAAAGTACTTAAATACTGCTAGTGTGAATGTTTCTGAACAATTTGTACTCATTTAGGTAACTTTTGTAGCACTTTTTCAGCAGGCCAGGATTTTGAAATTTGTTCCAGAAGTGCCCGAGCTAGGGTTAGGGTTAGGGTTTGACATTACCTAGACATATTCTGATGCATTTGTTGTGCATTAGGATGCATTTGAAATGCAGAACAGGTGTTGGTTGTTAGTTTCCTTGAAAGTTTAATTTTTCCCCATTTTGTCTTTTTTTGTGAGCCCCACACCTGTCAGGCAAACACAGTCAACACTGAATGTTTTGAAAACTGCCTTTCTACATGTTGAATCCCCTTATTTTAGGTGGTTTAAAAGAAACTAAATGGAAAGTATGTTCAAACTTTAGTAGTAAATGTAATCCAAACTAATAAACGGCAAAAATCTTGTTCATTTAAAATACTATTTCAACAGCAAGTTGCAAAAACCTAGATAATGCAGAATCAAAATAGATTGAAAGGAAATACCTTTAAAGTACTTAAATACTGCTAGTGTGAATGTTTCTGAACAATTTGTACTCATTTAGGTAACTTTTGTAGCACTTTTTCAGCAGGCCAGGATTTTGAAATTTGTTCCAGAAGTGCCCGAGCTAGGGTTAGGGTTAGGGTTTGACAGCACCTAGACATATTCTGATGCATTTGTTGTGCATTAGGATGCATTTGAAATGCAGAACAGGTGTTGGTTGTTAGTTTCCTTGAAAATTTAATTTTTCCCCATTTTGTCTTTTTTTGTGAGCCCCACACCTGTCAGGCAAACACAGTCAACACTGAATATTTTGAAAACAGCCTTTCTACATGTTGAATCCCCTTATTTTGGGTGGTTTAAAAGAAACTGAATGGGAAGTATGTCCAAACTTTAGTAGTAAATGTAATCCAAACCAATAAACGGCAAAAATCTTGTTCATTTAAAATACCATTTCTACAGCAAGTTGCAAAAAGCTAGATAATACAGAATCAAAATAGATTGAAAGGAAATACCTTTAAAGTACTTAAATACTGCTAGTGTGAATGTTTCTGAACAATTTGTACTCATTTAGGTAACTTTTGTAGCACTTTTTCAGCAGGCCAGGATTTTGAAATTTGTTCCAGAAGTGCCCGAGCTAGGGTTAGGGTTAGGGTTTGACAGCACCTAGACATATTCTGATGCATTTGTTGTGCATTAGGATGCATTTGAAATGCAGAACAGGTGTTGGTTGTTAGTTTCCTTGAAAGTTTAATTTTTCCCCATTTTGTCTTTTTTTGTGAGCCCCACACCTGTCAGGCAAACACAGTCAACACTGAATGTTTTGAAAACAGCCTTTCTACATGTTGAATCCCCTTATTTTAGGTGGTTTAAAAGAAACTAAATGGAAAGTATGTCCAAACTTTAGTAGTAAATGTAATCCAAACTAATAAACGGCAAAAATCTTGTTCATTTAAAATACTATTTCAACAGCAAGTTGCAAAAACCTAGATAATGCAGAATCAAAATAGATTGAAAGGAAATACCTTTAAAGTACTGAAATACTGCTAGTGTGAATGTTTCTGAACATTTTGTACTCATTTAGGTAACTTTTGTAGCACTTTTTCAGCAGGCCAGGATTTTGAAATTTGTTCCAGAAGTGCCCGAGCTAGGGTTAGGGTTAGGGTTTGACAGCACCTAGACATATTCTGATGCATTTGTTGTGCATTAGGATGCATTTGAAATGCAGAACAGGTGTTGGTTGTTAGTTTCATTGAAAATTTAATTTTTCCCCATTTTGTCTTTTTTTGTGAGCCCCACACCTGTCAGGCAAACACAGTCAACACTGAATGTTTTGAAAACAGCCTTTCTACATGTTGAATCCCCTTATTTTAGGTGGTTTAAAAGAAACTAAATGGAAAGTATGTCCAAACTTTAGTAGTAAATGTAATCCAAACTAATAAACGGCAAAAATCTTGTTCATTTAAAATACTATTTCAACAGCAAGTTGCAAAAACCTAGATAATGCAGAATCAAAATAGATTGAAAGGAAATACCTTTAAAGTACTGAAATACTGCTAGTGTGAATGTTTCTGAACAATTTGTACTCATTTAGGTAACTTTTGTAGCACTTTTTCAGCAGGCCAGGATTTTGAAATTTGTTCCAGAAGTGCCCGAGCTAGGGTTAGGGTTAGGGTTTGACAGCACCTAGACATATTCTGATGCATTTGTTGTGCATTAGGATGCATTTGAAATGCAGAACAGGTGTTGGTTGTTAGTTTCATTGAAAATTTAATTTTTCCCCATTTTGTCTTTTTTTGACAGGTGTGTGAGCCCCACACCTGTCAGGCAAACACAGTCAACACTGAATGTTTTGAAAACAGCCTTTCTACATGTTGAATCCCCTTATTTTAGGTGGTTTAAAAGAAACTAAATGGAAAGTATGTCCAAACTTTAGTAGTAAATGTAATCCAAACTAATAAACGGCAAAAATCTTGTTCATTTAAAATACTATTTCAACAGCAAGTTGCAAAAACCTAGATAATGCAGAATCAAAATAGATTGAAAGGAAATACCTTTAAAGTACTTAAATACTGCTAGTGTGAATATTTCTGAACAATTTGTACTCATTTAGGTAACTTTTGTAGCACTTTTTCAGCAGGCCAGGATTTTGAAATTTGTTCCAGAAGTGCCCGAGCTAGGGTTAGGGTTAGGGTTTCACAGCACCTAGACATATTCTGATGCATTTGTTGTGCATTAGGATGCATTTGAAATGCAGAACAGGTGTTGGTTGTTAGTTTCCTTGAAAGTTTAATTTTTCCCCATTTTGTCTTTTTTTGTGAGCCCCACACCTGTCAGGCAAACACAGTCAACACTGAATGTTTTGAAAACTGCCTTTCTACATGTTGAATCCCCTTATTTTAGGTGGTTTAAAAGAAACTAAATGGAAAGTATGTTCAAACTTTAGTAGTAAATGTAATCCAAACTAATAAACGGCAAAAATCTTGTTCATTTAAAATACTATTTCAACAGCAAGTTGCAAAAACCTAGATAATGCAGAATCAAAATAGATTGAAAGGAAATACCTTTAAAGTACTTAAATACTGCTAGTGTGAATGTTTCTGAACAATTTGTACTCATTTAGGTAACTTTTGTAGCACTTTTTCAGCAGGCCAGGATTTTGAAATTTGTTCCAGAAGTGCCCGAGCTAGGGTTAGGGTTAGGGTTTGACAGCACCTAGACATATTCTGATGCATTAGTTGTGCATTAGGATGCATTTGAAATGCAGAACAGGTGTTGGTTGTTAGTTTCCTTGACAATTTAATTTTTCCCCATTTTGTCTTTTTTTGTGAGCCCCACACCTGTCAGGCAAACACAGTCAACACTGAATGTTTTGAAAACAGCCTTTCTACATTTTGAATCCCCTTATTTTAGGTGGTTTAAAAGAAACTAAATGGAAAGTATGTCCAAATTTTAGTAGTAAATGTAATCCAAACTAATAAACGGCAAAAATCTTGTTCATTTAAAATACTATTTCAACAGCAAGTTGCAAAAACCTAGATAATGCAGAATCAAAATAGATTGAAAGGAAATACCTTTAAAGTACTGAAATACTGCTAGTGTGAATGTTTCTGAACAATTTGTACTTATTTAGGTAACTTTTGTAGCACTTTTTCAGCAGGCCAGGATTTTGAAATTTGTTCCAGAAGTGCCCGAGCTAGGGTTAGGGTTAGGGTTTGACAGCACCTAGACATATTCTGATGCATTTGTTGTGCATTAGGATGCATTTGAAATGCAGAACAGGTGTTGGTTGTTAGTTTCCTTGAAAATTTAATTTTTCCCCATTTTGTCTTTTTTTGTGAGCCCCACACCTGTCAGGCAAACACAGTCAACACTGAATATTTTGAAAACAGCCTTTCTACATGTTGAATCCCCTTATTTTGGGTGGTTTAAAAGAAACTGAATGGGAAGTATGTCCAAACTTTAGTAGTAAATGTAATCCAAACCAATAAACGGCAAAAATCTTGTTCATTTAAAATACCATTTCTACAGCAAGTTGCAAAAAGCTAGATAATACAGAATCAAAATAGATTGAAAGGAAATACCTTTAAAGTACTTAAATACTGCTAGTGTGAATGTTTCTGAACAATTTGTACTCATTTAGGTAACTTTTGTAGCACTTTTTCAGCAGGCCAGGATTTTGAAATTTGTTCCAGAAGTGCCCGAGCTAGGGTTAGGGTTAGGGTTTGACAGCACCTAGACATATTCTGATGCATTTGTTGTGCATTAGGATGCATTTGAAATGCAGAACAGGTGTTGGTTGTTAGTTTCCTTGAAAGTTTAATTTTTCCCCATTTTGTCTTTTTTTGTGAGCCCCACACCTGTCAGGCAAACACAGTCAACACTGAATGTTTTGAAAACTGCCTTTCTACATGTTGAATCCCCTTATTTTAGGTGGTTTAAAAGAAACTAAATGGAAAGTATGTCCAAACTTTAGTAGTAAATGTAATCCAAACTAATAAACGGCAAAAATCTTGTTCATTTAAAATACTATTTCAACAGCAAGTTGCAAAAACCTAGATAATGCAGAATCAAAATAGATTGAAAGGAAATACCTTTAAAGTACTTAAATACTGCTAGTGTGAATGTTTCTGAACAATTTGTACTCATTTAGGTAACTTTTGTAGCACTTTTTCAGCAGGCCAGGATTTTGAAATTTGTTCCAGAAGTGCCCGAGCTAGGGTTAGGGTTAGGGTTTGACAGCACCTAGACATATTCTGATGCATTAGTTGTGCATTAGGATGCATTTGAAATGCAGAACAGGTGTTGGTTGTTAGTTTCCTTGACAATTTAATTTTTCCCCATTTTGTCTTTTTTTGTGAGCCCCACACCTGTCAGGCAAACACAGTCAACACTGAATGTTTTGAAAACAGCCTTTCTACATTTTGAATCCCCTTATTTTAGGTGGTTTAAAAGAAACTAAATGGAAAGTATGTCCAAATTTTAGTAGTAAATGTAATCCAAACTAATAAACGGCAAAAATCTTGTTCATTTAAAATACTATTTCAACAGCAAGTTGCAAAAACCTAGATAATGCAGAATCAAAATAGATTGAAAGGAAATACCTTTAAAGTACTGAAATACTGCTAGTGTGAATGTTTCTGAACAATTTGTACTTATTTAGGTAACTTTTGTAGCACTTTTTCAGCAGGCCAGGATTTTGAAATTTGTTCCAGAAGTGCCCGAGCTAGGGTTAGGGTTAGGGTTTGACAGCACCTAGACATATTCTGATGCATTTGTTGTGCATTAGGATGCATTTGAAATGCAGAACAGGTGTTGGTTGTTAGTTTCCTTGAAAATTTAATTTTTCCCCATTTTGTCTTTTTTTGTGAGCCCCACACCTGTCAGGCAAACACAGTCAACACTGAATATTTTGAAAACAGCCTTTCTACATGTTGAATCCCCTTATTTTGGGTGGTTTAAAAGAAACTGAATGGGAAGTATGTCCAAACTTTAGTAGTAAATGTAATCCAAACCAATAAACGGCAAAAATCTTGTTCATTTAAAATACCATTTCTACAGCAAGTTGCAAAAAGCTAGATAATACAGAATCAAAATAGATTGAAAGGAAATACCTTTAAAGTACTTAAATACTGCTAGTGTGAATGTTTCTGAACAATTTGTACTCATTTAGGTAACTTTTGTAGCACTTTTTCAGCAGGCCAGGATTTTGAAATTTGTTCCAGAAGTGCCCGAGCTAGGGTTAGGGTTAGGGTTTGACAGCACCTAGACATATTCTGATGCATTTGTTGTGCATTAGGATGCATTTGAAATGCAGAACAGGTGTTGGTTGTTAGTTTCCTTGAAAGTTTAATTTTTCCCCATTTTGTCTTTTTTTGTGAGCCCCACACCTGTCAGGCAAACACAGTCAACACTGAATGTTTTGAAAACAGCCTTTCTACATGTTGAATCCCCTTATTTTAGGTGGTTTAAAAGAAACTAAATGGAAAGTATGTCCAAACTTTAGTAGTAAATGTAATCCAAACTAATAAACGGCAAAAATCTTGTTCATTTAAAATACTATTTCAACAGCAAGTTGCAAAAACCTAGATAATGCAGAATCAAAATAGATTGAAAGGAAATACCTTTAAAGTACTGAAATACTGCTAGTGTGAATGTTTCTGAACAATTTGTACTCATTTAGGTAACTTTTGTAGCACTTTTTCAGCAGGCCAGGATTTTGAAATTTGTTCCAGAAGTGCCCGAGCTAGGGTTAGGGTTAGGGTTTGACAGCACCTAGACATATTCTGATGCATTAGTTGTGCATTAGGATGCATTTGAAATGCAGAACAGGTGTTGGTTGTTAGTTTCCTTGAAAGTTTAATTTTTCCCCATTTTGTCTTTTTTTGTGAGCCCCACACCTGTCAGGCAAACACAGTCAACACTGAATGTTTTGAAAACAGCCTTTCTACATGTTGAATCCCCTTATTTTAGGTGGTTTAAAAGAAACTAAATGGAAAGTATGTCCAAACTTTAGTAGTAAATGTAATCCAAACTAATAAACGGCAAAAATCTTGTTCATTTAAAATACTATTTCAACAGCAAGTTGCAAAAACCTAGATAATGCAGAATCAAAATAGATTGAAAGGAAATACCTTTAAAGTACTGAAATACTGCTAGTGTGAATGTTTCTGAACATTTTGTACTCATTTAGGTAACTTTTGTAGCACTTTTTCAGCAGGCCAGGATTTTGAAATTTGTTCCAGAAGTGCCCGAGCTAGGGTTAGGGTTAGGGTTTGACAGCACCTAGACATATTCTGATGCATTTGTTGTGCATTAGGATGCATTTGAAATGCAGAACAGGTGTTGGTTGTTAGTTTCCTTGACAATTTAATTTTTCCCCATTTTGTCTTTTTTTGACAGGTGTGTGAGCCCCACACCTGTCAGGCAAACACAGTCAACACTGAATGTTTTGAAAACAGCCTTTCTACATGTTGAATCCCCTTATTTTAGGTGGTTTAAAAGAAACTAAATGGAAAGTATGTCCAAACTTTAGTAGTAAATGTAATCCAAACTAATAAACGGCAAAAATCTTGTTCATTTAAAATACTATTTCAACAGCAAGTTGCAAAAACCTAGATAATGCAGAATCAAAATAGATTGAAAGGAAATACCTTTAAAGTACTGAAATACTGCTAGTGTGAATGTTTCTGAACAATTTGTACTCATTTAGGTAACTTTTGTAGCACTTTTTCAGCAGGCCAGGATTTTGAAATTTGTTCCAGAAGTGCCCGAGCTAGGGTTAGGGTTAGGGTTTGACAGCACCTAGACATATTCTGATGCATTTGTTGTGCATTAGGATGCATTTGAAATGCAGAACAGGTGTTGGTTGTTAGTTTCATTGAAAATTTAATTTTTCCCCATTTTGTCTTTTTTTGTGAGCCCCACACCTGTCAGGCAAACACAGTTAACACTGAATATTTTGAAAACAGCCTTTCTACATGTTGAATCCCCTTATTTTGGGTGGTTTAAAAGAAACTGAATGGAAAGTATGTCCAAACTTTAGTAGTAAATGTAATCCAAACCAATAAATGGCAAAAATCTTGTTCATTTAAAATACCATTTCTACAGCAAGTTGCAAAAAGCTAGATAATGCAGAATCAAAATAGATTGAAAGGAAATACCTTTAAAGTTCTGAAATACTGCTAGTGTGAATGTTTCTGAACAATTTGTACTCTTTTAGGTAACTTTTGTAGCACTTTTTCAGCACGCCAGGATTTTGAAATTTGTTCCAGAAGTGCCCGAGCTAGGGTTAGGGTTAGGGTTTGACAGCACCTAGACATATTCTGATGCATTTGTTGTGCATTAGGATGCATTTGAAATGCAGAACAGGTGTTGGTTGTTAGTTTCCTTGAAAATTTAATTTTTCCCCATTTTGTCTTTTTTTGTGAGCCCCACACCTGTCAGGCAAACACAGTCAACACTGAATGTTTTGAAAACAGCCTTTCTACATGTTGAATCCCCTTATTTTAGGTGGTTTAAAAGAAACTAAATGGAAAGTATGTCCAAACTTTAGTAGTAAATGTAATCCAAACTAATAAACGGCAAAAATCTTGTTCATTTAAAATACTATTTCAACAGCAAGTTGCAAAAACCTAGATAATGCAGAATCAAAATAGATTGAAAGGAAATACCTTTAAAGTACTGAAATACTGCTAGTGTGAATGTTTCTGAACAATTTGTACTCATTTAGGTAACTTTTGTAGCACTTTTTCAGCAGGCCAGGATTTTGAAATTTGTTCCAGAAGTGCCCGAGCTAGGGTTAGGGTTAGGGTTTGACAGCACCTAGACATATTCTGATGCATTTGTTGTGCATTAGGATGCATTTGAAATGCAGAACAGGTGTTGGTTGTTAGTTTCATTGAAAATTTAATTTTTCCCCATTTTGTCTTTTTTTGTGAGCCCCACACCTGTCAGGCAAACACAGTCAACACTGAATGTTTTGAAAACAGCCTTTCTACATGTTGAATCCCCTTATTTTAGGTGGTTTAAAAGAAACTAAATGGAAAGTATGTCCAAACTTTAGTAGTAAATGTAATCCAAACTAATAAACGGCAAAAATCTTGTTCATTTAAAATACTATTTCAACAGCAAGTTGCAAAAACCTAGATAATGCAGAATCAAAATAGATTGAAAGGAAATACCTTTAAAGTACTGAAATACTGCTAGTGTGAATGTTTCTGAACAATTTGTACTCATTTAGGTAACTTTTGTAGCACTTTTTCAGCAGGCCAGGATTTTGAAATTTGTTCCAGAAGTGCCCGAGCTAGGGTTAGGGTTAGGGTTTGACAGCACCTAGACATATTCTGATGCATTTGTTGTGCATTAGGATGCATTTGAAATGCAGAACAGGTGTTGGTTGTTAGTTTCCTTGAAAGTTTAATTTTTCCCCATTTTGTCTTTTTTTGTGAGCCCCACACCTGTCAGGCAAACACAGTCAACACTGAATGTTTTGAAAACAGCCTTTCTACATGTTGAATCCCCTTATTTTAGGTGGTTTAAAAGAAACTAAATGGAAAGTATGTCCAAACTTTAGTAGTAAATGTAATCCAAACTAATAAACGGCAAAAATCTTGTTCATTTAAAATACTATTTCAACAGCAAGTTGCAAAAACCTAGATAATGCAGAATCAAAATAGATTGAAAGGAAATACCTTTAAAGTACTGAAATACTGCTAGTGTGAATGTTTCTGAACAATTTGTACTCATTTAGGTAACTTTTGTAGCACTTTTTCAGCAGGCCAGGATTTTGAAATTTGTTCCAGAAGTGCCCGAGCTAGGGTTAGGGTTAGGGTTTGACAGCACCTAGACATATTCTGATGCATTTGTTGTGCATTAGGATGCATTTGAAATGCAGAACAGGTGTTGGTTGTTAGTTTCATTGAAAATTTAATTTTTCCCAATTTTGTCTTTTTTTGTGAGCCCCACACCTGTCAGGCAAACACAGTCAACACTGAATGTTTTGAAAACAGCCTTTCTACATGTTGAATCCCCTTATTTTAGGTGGTTTAAAAGAAACTAAATGGAAAGTATGTCCAAACTTTAGTAGTAAATGTAATCCAAACTAATAAACGGCAAAAATCTTGTTCATTTAAAATACTATTTCAACAGCAAGTTGCAAAAACCTAGATAATGCAGAATCAAAATAGATTGAAAGGAAATACCTTTAAAGTACTGAAATACTGCTAGTGTGAATGTTTCTGAACAATTTGTACTCATTTAGGTAACTTTTGTAGCACTTTTTCAGCAGGCCAGGATTTTGAAATTTGTTCCAGAAGTGCCCGAGCTAGGGTTAGGGTTAGGGTTTGACAGCACCTAGACATATTCTGATGCATTTGTTGTGCATTAGGATGCATTTGAAATGCAGAACAGGTGTTGGTTGTTAGTTTCCTTGAAAGTTTAATTTTTCCCCATTTTGTCTTTTTTTGTGAGCCCCACACCTGTCAGGCAAACACAGTCAACACTGAATGTTTTGAAAACAGCCTTTCTACATGTTGAATCCCCTTATTTTAGGTGGTTTAAAAGAAACTAAATGGAAAGTATGTCCAAACTTTAGTAGTAAATGTAATCCAAACTAATAAACGGCAAAAATCTTGTTCATTTAAAATACTATTTCAACAGCAAGTTGCAAAAACCTAGATAATGCAGAATCAAAATAGATTGAAAGGAAATACCTTTAAAGTACTGAAATACTGCTAGTGTGAATGTTTCTGAACAATTTGTACTCATTTAGGTAACTTTTGTAGCACTTTTTCAGCAGGCCAGGATTTTGAAATTTGTTCCAGAAGTGCCCGAGCTAGGGTTAGGGTTAGGGTTTGACAGCACCTAGACATATTCTGATGCATTTGTTGTGCATTAGGATGCATTTGAAATGCAGAACAGGTGTTGGTTGTTAGTTTCATTGAAAATTTAATTTTTCCCCATTTTGTCTTTTTTTGTGAGCCCCACACCTGTCAGGCAAACACAGTCAACACTGAATATTTTGTAAAACAGCCTTTCTACATGTTGAATCCCCTTATTTTGGGTGGTTTAAAAGAAACTGAATGGAAAGTATGTCCAAACTTTAGTAGTAAATGTAATCCAAACCAATAAACGGCAAAAATCTTGTTCATTTAAAATACCATTTCTACAGCAAGTTGCAAAAAGTTAGATAATGCAGAATCAAAATAGATTGAAAGGAAATACCTTTAAAGTACTGAAATACTGCTAGTGTGAATGTTTCTGAACAATTTGTACTCTTTTAGGTAACTTTTGTAGCACTTTTTCAGCAGGCCAGGATTTTGAAATTTGTTCCAGAAGTGCCCGAGCTAGGGTTAGGGTTAGGGTTTGACAGCACCTAGACATATTCTGATGCATTTGTTGTGCATTAGGATGCATTTGAAATGCAGAACAGGTGTTGGTTGTTAGTTTCATTGAAAATTTAATTTTTCCCCATTTTGTCTTTTTTTGTGAGCCCCACACCTGTCAGGCAAACACAGTCAACACTGAATATTTTGTAAAACAGCCTTTCTACATGTTGAATCCCCTTATTTTGGGTGGTTTAAAAGAAACTGAATGGAAAGTATGTCCAAACTTTAGTAGTAAATGTAATCCAAACCAATAAACGGCAAAAATCTTGTTCATTTAAAATACCATTTCTACAGCAAGTTGCAAAAAGTTAGATAATGCAGAATCAAAATAGATTGAAAGGAAATACCTTTAAAGTACTGAAATACTGCTAGTGTGAATGTTTCTGAACAATTTGTACTCTTTTAGGTAACTTTTGTAGCACTTTTTCAGCAGGCCAGGATTTTGAAATTTGTTCCAGAAGTGCCCGAGCTAGGGTTAGGGTTAGGGTTTGACAGCACCTAGACATATTCTGATGCATTAGTTGTGCATTAGGATGCATTTGAAATGCAGATCAGGTGTTGGTTGTTAGTTTCCTTGAAAGTTTAATTTTTCCCCATTTTGTCTTTTTTTGTGAGCCCCACACCTGTCAGGCAAACACAGTCAACACTGAATGTTTTGAAAACAGCCTTTCTACATGTTGAATCCCCTTATTTTAGGTGGTTTAAAAGAAACTAAATGGAAAGTATGTCCAAGCTTTAGTAGTAAATGTAATCCAAACTAATAAACGGCAAAAATCTTGTTCATTTAAAATACTATTTCAACAGCAAGTTGCAAAAACCTAGATAATGCAGAATCAAAATAGATTGAAAGGAAATACCTTTAAAGTACTGAAATACTGCTAGTGTGAATGTTTCTGAACAATTTGTACTCATTTAGGTAACTTTTGTAGCACTTTTTCAGCATGCCAGGATTTTGAAATTTGTTCCAGAAGTGCCCGAGCTAGGGTTAGGGTTAGGGTTTGACAGCACCTAGACATATTCTGATGCATTTGTTGTGCATTAGGATGCATTTGAAATGCAGAACAGGTGTTGGTTGTTAGTTTCCTTGAAAGTTTAATTTTACCCCATTTTGTCTTTTTTTGAGAGCCCCACACCTGTCAGGCAAACACAGTCAACACTGAATGTTTTGAAAACAGCCTTTCTACATGTTGAATCCCCTTATTTTAGGTGGTTTAAAAGAAACTAAATGGAAAGTATGTCCAAACTTTAGTAGTAAATGTAATCCAAACTAATAAACGGCAAAAATCTTGTTCATTTAAAATACTATTTCAACAGCAAGTTGCAAAAACCTAGATAATGCAGAATCAAAATAGATTGAAAGGAAATACCTTTAAAGTACTTAAATACTGCTAGTGTGAATGTTTCTGAACAATTTGTACTCATTTAGGTAACTTTTGTAGCACTTTTTCAGCAGGCCAGGATTTTGAAATTTGTTCCAGAAGTGCCCGAGCTAGGGTTAGGGTTAGGGTTTGACAGCACCTAGACATATTCTGATGCATTAGTTGTGCATTAGGATGCATTTGAAATGCAGAACAGGTGTTGGTTGTTAGTTTCATTGAAAATTTAATTTTTCCCCATTTTGTCTTTTTTTGTGAGCCCCACACCTGTCAGGCAAACACAGTCAACACTGAATGTTTTGAAAACAGCCTTTCTACATGTTGAATCCCCTTATTTTAGGTGGTTTAAAAGAAACTAAATGGAAAGTATGTCCAAACTTTAGTAGTAAATGTAATCCAAACTAATAAACGGCAAAAATCTTGTTCATTTAAAATACTATTTCAACAGCAAGTTGCAAAAACCTAGATAATGCAGAATCAAAATAGATTGAAAGGAAATACCTTTAAAGTACTTAAATACTGCTAGTGTGAATGTTTCTGAACAATTTGTACTCATTTAGGTAACTTTTGTAGCACTTTTTCAGCAGGCCAGGATTTTGAAATTTGTTCCAGAAGTGCCCGAGCTAGGGTTAGGGTTAGGGTTTGACAGCACCTAGACATATTCTGATGCATTTGTTGTGCATTAGGATGCATTTGAAATGCAGAACAGGTGTTGGTTGTTAGTTTCCTTGAAAGTTTAATTTTTCCCCATTTTGTCTTTTTTTGTGAGCCCCACACCTGTCAGGCAAACACAGTCAACACTGAATGTTTTGAAAACAGCCTTTCTACATGTTGAATCCCCTTATTTTAGGTGGTTTAAAAGAAACTAAATGGAAAGTATGTCCAAACTTTAGTAGTAAATGTAATCCAAACTAATAAACGGCAAAAATCTTGTTCATTTAAAATACTATTTCAACAGCAAGTTGCAAAAACCTAGATAATGCAGAATCAAAATAGATTGAAAGGAAATACCTTTAAAGTACTTAAATACTGCTAGTGTGAATGTTTCTGAACAATTTGTACTCATTTAGGTAACTTTTGTAGCACTTTTTCAGCAGGCCAGGATTTTGAAATTTGTTCCAGAAGTGCCCGAGCTAGGGTTAGGGTTAGGGTTTGACAGCACCTAGACATATTCTGATGCATTAGTTGTGCATTAGGATGCATTTGAAATGCAGAACAGGTGTTGGTTGTTAGTTTCCTTGACAATTTAATTTTTCCCCATTTTGTCTTTTTTTGTGAGCCCCACACCTGTCAGGCAAACACAGTCAACACTGAATGTTTTGAAAACAGCCTTTCTACATTTTGAATCCCCTTATTTTAGGTGGTTTAAAAGAAACTAAATGGAAAGTATGTCCAAATTTTAGTAGTAAATGTAATCCAAACTAATAAACGGCAAAAATCTTGTTCATTTAAAATACTATTTCAACAGCAAGTTGCAAAAACCTAGATAATTCAGAATCAAAATAGATTGAAAGGAAATACCTTTAAAGTACTTAAATACTGCTAGTGTGAATGTTTCTGAACAATTTGTACTAATTTAGGTAACTTTTGTAGCACTTTTTCAGCAGGCCAGGATTTTGAAATTTGTTCCAGAAGTGCCCGAGCTAGGGTTAGGGTTAGGGTTTGACAGCACCTAGACATATTCTGATGCATTTGTTGTGCATTAGGATGCATTTGAAATGCAGAACAGGTGTTGGTTGTTAGTTTCCTTGAAAGTTTAATTTTTCCCCATTTTGTCTTTTTTTGTGAGCCCCACACCTGTCAGGCAAACACAGTCAACACTGAATGTTTTGAAAACAGCCTTTCTACATGTTGAATCCCCTTATTTTAGGTGGTTTAAAAGAAACTAAATGGAAAGTATGTCCAAACTTTAGTAGTAAATGTAATCCAAACTAATAAACGGCAAAAATCTTGTTCATTTAAAATACTATTTCAACAGCAAGTTGCAAAAACCTAGATAATGCAGAATCAAAATAGATTGAAAGGAAATACCTTTAAAGTACTTAAATACTGCTAGTGTGAATGTTTCTGAACAATTTGTACTCATTTAGGTAACTTTTGTAGCACTTTTTCAGCAGGCCAGGATTTTGAAATTTGTTCCAGAAGTGCCCGAGCTAGGGTTAGGGTTAGGGTTTGACAGCACCTAGACATATTCTGATGCATTAGTTGTGCATTAGGATGCATTTGAAATGCAGAACAGGTGTTGGTTGTTAGTTTCCTTGACAATTTAATTTTTCCCCATTTTGTCTTTTTTTGTGAGCCCCACACCTGTCAGGCAAACACAGTCAACACTGAATGTTTTGAAAACAGCCTTTCTACATGTTGAATCCCCTTATTTTAGGTGGTTTAAAAGAAACTAAATGGAAAGTATGTCCAAACTTTAGTAGTAAATGTAATCCAAACTAATAAACGGCAAAAATCTTGTTCATTTAAAATACTATTTCAACAGCAAGTTGCAAAAACCTAGATAATGCAGAATCAAAATAGATTGAAAGGAAATACCTTTAAAGTACTTAAATACTGCTAGTGTGAATGTTTCTGAACAATTTGTACTCATTTAGGTAACTTTTGTAGCACTTTTTCAGCAGGCCAGGATTTTGAAATTTGTTCCAGAAGTGCCCGAGCTAGGGTTATGGTTAGGGTTTGACAGCACCTAGACATATTCTGATGCATTTGTTGTGCATTAGGATGCATTTGAAATGCAGAACAGGTGTTGGTTGTTAGTTTCCTTGAAAGTTTAATTTTTCCCCATTTTGTCTTTTTTTGTGAGCCCCACACCTGTCAGGCAAACACAGTCAACACTGAATGTTTTGAAAACAGCCTTTCTACATGTTGAATCCCCTTATTTTAGGTGGTTTAAAAGAAACTAAATGGAAAGTATGTCCAAACTTTAGTAGTAAATGTAATCCAAACTAATAAACGGCAAAAATCTTGTTCATTTAAAATACTATTTCAACAGCAAGTTGCAAAAACCTAGATAATGCAGAATCAAAATAGATTGAAAGGAAATACCTTTAAAGTACTTAAATACTGCTAGTGTGAATGTTTCTGAACAATTTGTACTCATTTAGGTAACTTTTGTAGCACTTTTTCAGCAGGCCAGGATTTTGAAATTTGTTCCAGAAGTGCCCGAGCTAGGGTTAGGGTTAGGGTTTGACAGCACCTAGACATATTCTGATGCATTAGTTGTGCATTAGGATGCATTTGAAATGCAGAACAGGTGTTGGTTGTTAGTTTCCTTGACAATTTAATTTTTCCCCATTTTGTCTTTTTTTGTGAGCCCCACACCTGTCAGGCAAACACAGTCAACACTGAATGTTTTGAAAACAGCCTTTCTACATTTTGAATCCCCTTATTTTAGGTGGTTTAAAAGAAACTAAATGGAAAGTATGTCCAAATTTTAGTAGTAAATGTAATCCAAACTAATAAACGGCAAAAATCTTGTTCATTTAAAATACTATTTCAACAGCAAGTTGCAAAAACCTAGATAATGCAGAATCAAAATAGATTGAAAGGAAATACCTTTAAAGTACTTAAATACTGCTAGTGTGAATGTTTCTGAACAATTTGTACTCATTTAGGTAACTTTTGTAGCACTTTTTCAGCAGGCCAGGATTTTGAAATTTGTTCCAGAAGTGCCCGAGCTAGGGTTAGGGTTAGGGTTTGACAGCACCTAGACATATTCTGATGCATTTGTTGTGCATTAGGATGCATTTGAAATGCAGAACAGGTGTTGGTTGTTAGTTTCCTTGAAAATTGAATTTTTCCCCATTTTGTCTTTTTTTGTGAGCCCCACACCTGTCAGGCAAACACAGTCAACACTGAATGTTTTGAAAACAGCCTTTCTACATGTTGAATCCCCTTATTTTAGGTGGTTTAAAAGAAACTAAATGGAAAGTATGTCCAAACTTTAGTAGTAAATGTAATCCAAACTAATAAACGGCAAAAATCTTGTTCATTTAAAATACTATTTCAACAGCAAGTTGCAAAAACCTAGATAATGCAGAATAAAAATAGATTGAAAGGAAATACCTTTAAAGTACTTAAATACTGCTAGTGTGAATGTTTCTGAACAATTTGTACTCATTTAGGTAACTTTTGTAGCACTTTTTCAGCAGGCCAGGATTTTGAAATTTGTTCCAGAAGTGCCCGAGCTAGGGTTAGGGTTAGGGTTTGACAGCACCTAGACATATTCTGATGCATTTGTTGTGCATTAGGATGCATTTGAAATGCAGAACAGGTGTTGGTTGTTAGTTTCCTTGAAAGTTTAATTTTTCCCCATTTTGTCTTTTTTTGTGAGCCCCACACCTGTCAGGCAAACACAGTCAACACTGAATGTTTTGAAAACTGCCTTTCTACATGTTGAATCCCCTTATTTTAGGTGGTTTAAAAGAAACTAAATGGAAAGTATGTCCAAACTTTAGTAGTAAATGTAATCCAAACTAATAAACGGCAAAAATCTTGTTCATTTAAAATACTATTTCAACAGCAAGTTGCAAAAACCTAGAGAATGCAGAATCAAAATAGATTGAAAGGAAATACCTTTAAAGTACTGAAATACTGCTAGTGTGAATGTTTCTGAACAATTTGTACTCATTTAGGTAACTTTTGTAGCACTTTTTCAGCAGGCCAGGATTTTGAAATTTGTTCCAGAAGTGCCCGAGCTAGGGTTAGGGTTAGGGTTTGACAGCACCTAGACATATTCTGATGCATTAGTTGTGCATTAGGATGCATTTGAAATGCAGAACAGGTGTTGGTTGTTAGTTTCCTTGACAATTTAATTTTTCCCCATTTTGTCTTTTTTTGTGAGCCCCACACCTGTCAGGCAAACACAGTCAACACTGAATGTTTTGAAAACAGCCTTTCTACATTTTGAATCCCCTTATTTTAGGTGGTTTAAAAGAAACTAAATGGAAAGTATGTCCAAATTTTAGTAGTAAATGTAATCCAAACTAATAAACGGCAAAAATCTTGTTCATTTAAAATACTATTTCAACAGCAAGTTGCAAAAACCTAGATAATGCAGAATCAAAATAGATTGAAAGGAAATACCTTTAAAGTACTGAAATACTGCTAGTGTGAATGTTTCTGAACAATTTGTACTTATTTAGGTAACTTTTGTAGCACTTTTTCAGCAGGCCAGGATTTTGAAATTTGTTCCAGAAGTGCCCGAGCTAGGGTTAGGGTTAGGGTTTGACAGCACCTAGACATATTCTGATGCATTTGTTGTGCATTAGGATGCATTTGAAATGCAGAACAGGTGTTGGTTGTTAGTTTCCTTGAAAATTTAATTTTTCCCCATTTTGTCTTTTTTTGTGAGCCCCACACCTGTCAGGCAAACACAGTCAACACTGAATATTTTGAAAACAGCCTTTCTACATGTTGAATCCCCTTATTTTGGGTGGTTTAAAAGAAACTGAATGGGAAGTATGTCCAAACTTTAGTAGTAAATGTAATCCAAACCAATAAACGGCAAAAATCTTGTTCATTTAAAATACCATTTCTACAGCAAGTTGCAAAAAGCTAGATAATACAGAATCAAAATAGATTGAAAGGAAATACCTTTAAAGTACTTAAATACTGCTAGTGTGAATGTTTCTGAACAATTTGTACTCATTTAGGTAACTTTTGTAGCACTTTTTCAGCAGGCCAGGATTTTGAAATTTGTTCCAGAAGTGCCCGAGCTAGGGTTAGGGTTAGGGTTTGACAGCACCTAGACATATTCTGATGCATTTGTTGTGCATTAGGATGCATTTGAAATGCAGAACAGGTGTTGGTTGTTAGTTTCCTTGAAAGTTTAATTTTTCCCCATTTTGTCTTTTTTTGTGAGCCCCACACCTGTCAGGCAAACACAGTCAACACTGAATGTTTTGAAAACAGCCTTTCTACATGTTGAATCCCCTTATTTTAGGTGGTTTAAAAGAAACTAAATGGAAAGTATGTCCAAACTTTAGTAGTAAATGTAATCCAAACTAATAAACGGCAAAAATCTTGTTCATTTAAAATACTATTTCAACAGCAAGTTGCAAAAACCTAGATAATGCAGAATCAAAATAGATTTAAAGGAAATACCTTTAAAGTACTTAAATACTGCTAGTGTGAATGTTTCTGAACAATTTGTACTCATTTAGGTAACTTTTGTAGCACTTTTTCAGCAGGCCAGGATTTTGAAATTTGTTCCAGAAGTGCCCGAGCTAGGGTTAGGGTTAGGGTTTGACAGCACCTAGACATATTCTGATGCATTTGTTGTGCATTAGGATGCATTTGAAATGCAGAACAGGTGTTGGTTGTTAGTTTCCTTGAAAGTTTAATTTTTCCCCATTTTGTCTTTTTTTGTGAGCCCCACACCTGTCAGGCAAACACAGTCAACACTGAATGTTTTGAAAACAGCCTTTCTACATGTTGAATCCCCTTATTTTAGGTGGTTTAAAAGAAACTAAATGGAAAGTATGTCCAAACTTTAGTAGTAAATGTAATCCAAACTAATAAACGGCAAAAATCTTGTTCATTTAAAATACTATTTCAACAGCAAGTTGCAAAAACCTAGATAATGCAGAATCAAAATAGATTGAAAGGAAATACCTTTAAAGTACTGAAATACTGCTAGTGTGAATGTTTCTGAACAATTTGTACTCATTTAGGTAACTTTTGTAGCACTTTTTCAGCAGGCCAGGATTTTGAAATTTGTTCCAGAAGTGCCCGAGCTAGGGTTAGGGTTAGGGTTTGACAGCACCTAGACATATTCTGATGCATTAGTTGTGCATTAGGATGCATTTGAAATGCAGAACAGGTGTTGGTTGTTAGTTTCCTTGAAAGTTTAATTTTTCCCCATTTTGTCTTTTTTTGTGAGCCCCACACCTGTCAGGCAAACACAGTCAACACTGAATGTTTTGAAAACAGCCTTTCTACATGTTGAATCCCCTTATTTTAGGTGGTTTAAAAGAAACTAAATGGAAAGTATGTCCAAACTTTAGTAGTAAATGTAATCCAAACTAATAAACGGCAAAAATCTTGTTCATTTAAAATACTATTTCAACAGCAAGTTGCAAAAACCTAGATAATGCAGAATCAAAATAGATTGAAAGGAAATACCTTTAAAGTACTGAAATACTGCTAGTGTGAATGTTTCTGAACATTTTGTACTCATTTAGGTAACTTTTGTAGCACTTTTTCAGCAGGCCAGGATTTTGAAATTTGTTCCAGAAGTGCCCGAGCTAGGGTTAGGGTTAGGGTTTGACAGCACCTAGACATATTCTGATGCATTTGTTGTGCATTAGGATGCATTTGAAATGCAGAACAGGTGTTGGTTGTTAGTTTCATTGAAAATTTAATTTTTCCCCATTTTGTCTTTTTTTGTGAGCCCCACACCTGTCAGGCAAACACAGTCAACACTGAATGTTTTGAAAACAGCCTTTCTACATGTTGAATCCCCTTATTTTAGGTGGTTTAAAAGAAACTAAATGGAAAGTATGTCCAAACTTTAGTAGTAAATGTAATCCAAACTAATAAACGGCAAAAATCTTGTTCATTTAAAATACTATTTCAACAGCAAGTTGCAAAAACCTAGATAATGCAGAATCAAAATAGATTGAAAGGAAATACCTTTAAAGTACTTAAATACTGCTAGTGTGAATGTTTCTGAACAATTTGTACTCATTTAGGTAACTTTTGTAGCACTTTTTCAGCAGGCCAGGATTTTGAAATTTGTTCCAGAAGTGCCCGAGCTAGGGTTAGGGTTAGGGTTTGACAGCACCTAGACATATTCTGATGCATTTGTTGTGCATTAGGATGCATTTGAAATGCAGAACAGGTGTTGGTTGTTAGTTTCCTTGAAAATTTAATTTTTCCCCATTTTGTCTTTTTTTGTGAGCCCCACACCTGTCAGGCAAACACAGTCAACACTGAATGTTTTGAAAACAGCCTTTCTACATGTTGAATCCCCTTATTTTAGGTGGTTTAAAAGAAACTAAATGGAAAGTATGTCCAAACTTTAGTAGTAAATGTAATCCAAACTAATAAACGGCAAAAATCTTGTTCATTTAAAATACTATTTCAACAGCAAGTTGCAAAAACCTAGATAATGCAGAATCAAAATAGATTGAAAGGAAATACCTATAAAGTACTTAAATACTGCAAGTGTGAATGTTTCTGAACAATTTGTACTCATTTAGGTAACTTTTGTAGCACTTTTTCAGCAGGCCAGGATTTTGAAATTTGCTCCAGAAGTGCCCGAGCTAGGGTTAGGGTTAGGGTTTGACAGCACCTATACATATTCTGATGCATTTGTTGTGCATTAGGATGCATTTGAAATGCAGAACAGGTGTTGGTTGTTAGTTTCCTTGACAATTTAATTTTTCCCCATTTTGTCTTTTTTTGTGAGCCCCACACCTGTCAGGCAAACACAGTCAACACTGAATGTTTTGAAAACAGCCTTTCTACATGTTGAATCCCCTTATTTTAGGTGGTTTAAAAGAAACTAAATGGAAAGTATGTCCAAACTTTAGTAGTAAATGTAATCCAAACTAATAAACAGCAAAAATCTTGTTCATTTAAAATACTATTTCAACAGCAAGTTGCAAAAACCTAGATAATGCAGAATCAAAATAGATTGAAAGGAAATACCTTTAAAGTACTGAAATACTGCTAGTGTGAATGTTTCTGAACAATTTGTACTCATTTAGGTAACTTTTGTAGCACTTTTTCAGCAGGCCAGGATTTTGAAATTTGTTCCAGAAGTGCCCGAGCTAGGGTTAGGGTTAGGGTTTGACAGCACCTAGACATATTCTGATGCATTTGTTGTGCATTAGGATGCATTTGAAATGCAGAACAGGTGTTGGTTGTTAGTTTCATTGAAAATTTAATTTTTCTCCATTTTGTCTTTTTTTGTGAGCCCCACACCTGTCAGGCAAACACAGTTAACACTGAATATTTTGAAAACAGCCTTTCTACATGTTGAATCCCCTTATTTTGGGTGGTTTAAAAGAAACTGAATGGAAAGTATGTCCAAACTTTAGTAGTAAATGTAATCCAAACCAATAAATGGCAAAAATCTTGTTCATTTAAAATACCATTTCTACAGCAAGTTGCAAAAAGCTAGATAATGCAGAATCAAAATAGATTGAAAGGAAATACCTTTAAAGTTCTGAAATACTGCTAGTGTGAATGTTTCTGAACAATTTGTACTCTTTTAGGTAACTTTTGTAGCACTTTTTCAGCAGGCCAGGATTTTGAAATTTGTTCCAGAAGTGCCCGAGCTAGGGTTAGGGTTAGGGTTTGACAGCACCTAGACATATTCTGATGCATTTGTTGTGCATTAGGATGCATTTGAAATGCAGAACAGGTGTTGGTTGTTAGTTTCCTTGAAAGTTTAATTTTTCCCCATTTTGTCTTTTTTTGTGAGCCCCACACCTGTCAGGCAAACACAGTCAACACTGAATGTTTTGAAAACAGCCTTTCTACATGTTGAATCCCCTTATTTTAGGTGGTTTAAAAGAAACTAAATGGAAAGTATGTCCAAACTTTAGTAGTAAATGTAATCCAAACTAATAAACGGCAAAAATCTTGTTCATTTAAAATACTATTTCAACAGCAAGTTGCAAAAACCTAGATAATGCAGAATCAAAATAGATTGAAAGGAAATACCTTTAAAGTACTTAAATACTGCTAGTGTGAATGTTTCTGAACAATTTGTACTCATTTAGGTAACTTTTGTAGCACTTTTTCAGCAGGCCAGGATTTTGAAATTTGTTCCAGAAGTGCCCGAGCTAGGGTTAGGGTTAGGGTTTGACAGCACCTAGACATATTCTGATGCATTAGTTGTGCATTAGGATGCATTTGGAATGCAGAACAGGTGTTGGTTGTTAGTTTCCTTGACAATTTAATTTTTCCCCATTTTGTCTTTTTTTGTGAGCCCCACACCTGTCAGGCAAACACAGTCAACACTGAATGTTTTGAAAACAGCCTTTCTACATGTTGAATCCCCTTATTTTAGGTGGTTTAAAAGAAACTAAATGGAAAGTATGTCCAAACTTTAGTAGTAAATGTAATCCAAACTAATAAACGGCAAAAATCTTGTTCATTTAAAATACTATTTCAACAGCAAGTTGCAAAAACCTAGATAATGCAGAATCAAAATAGATTGAAAGGAAATACCTTTAAAGTACTGAAATACTGCTAGTGTGAATGTTTCTGAACAATTTGTACTCATTTAGGTAACTTTTGTAGCACTTTTTCAGCAGGCCAGGATTTTGAAATTTGTTCCAGAAGTGCCCGAGCTAGGGTAAGGGTTAGGGTTTGACAGCACCTAGACATATTCTGATGCATTTGTTGTGCATTAGGATGCATTTGAAATGCAGAACAGGTGTTGGTTGTTAGTTTCCTTGAAAATTGAATTTTTCCCCATTTTGTCTTTTCTTGACAGGTGTGTTAGCCCCACACCTGTCAGGCAAACACAGTCAACACTGAATGTTTTGAAAACAGCCTTTCTACATGTTGAATCCCCTTATTTTAGGTGGTTTAAAAGAAACTGAATGGAAAGTATGTCCAAACTTTAGTAGTAAATGTAATCCAAACCAATAAACGGCAAAAATCTTGTTCATTTAAAATACCATTTCTACAGCAAGTTGCAAAAACCTAGATAATGCAGAATCAAAATAGATTGAAAGGAAATACCTTTAAAGTACTGAAATACTGCTAGTGTGAATGTTTCTGAACAATTTGTACTCTTTTAGGTAACTTTTGTAGCACTTTTTCAGCAGGCCAGGATTTTGAAATTTGTTCCAGAAGTGCCCGAGCTAGGGTTAGGGTTAGGGTTTGACAGCACCTAGACATATTCTGATGCATTTGTTGTGCATTAGGATGCATTTGAAATGCAGAACAGGTGTTGGTTGTTAGTTTCCTTGAAAATTTAATTTTTCCCCATTTTGTCTTTTTTTGTGAGCCCCACACCTGTCAGGCAAACACAGTCAACACTGAATATTTTAAAAACAGCCTTTCTACATGTTGAATCCCCTTATTTTGGGTGGTTTAAAAGAAACTGAATGGAAAGTATGTCCAAACTTTAGTAGTAAATGTAATCCAAACCAATAAACGGCAAAAATCTTGTTCATTTAAAATACCATTTCTACAGCAAGTTGCAAAAACCGAGATAATGCAGAATCAAAATAGATTGAAAGGAAATACCTTTAAAGTACTGAAATACTGCTAGTGTGAATGTTTCTGAACAATTTGTACTCTTTTAGGTAACTTTTGTAGCACTTTTTCAGCAGGCCAGGATTTTGAAATTTGTTCCAGAAGTGCCCGAGCTAGGGTTAGGGTTAGGGTTTGACAGCACCTAGACATATTCTGATGCATTTGTTGTGCATTAGGATGCATTTGAAATGCAGAACAGGTGTTGGTTGTTAGTTTCCTTGAAAGTTTAATTTTTCCCCATTTTGTCTTTTTTTGTGAGCCCCACACCTGTCAGGTAAACACAGTCAACACTGAATGTTTTGAAAACAGCCTTTCTACATGTTGAATCCCCTTATTTTAGGTGGTTTAAAAGAAACTAAATGGAAAGTATGTCCAAACTTTAGTAGTAAATGTAATCCAAACTAATAAACGGCAAAAATCTTGTTCATTTAAAATACTATTTCAACAGCAAGTTGCAAAAACCTAGATAATGCAGAATCAAAATAGATTTAAAGGAAATACCTTTAAAGTACTTAAATACTGCTAGTGTGAATGTTTCTGAACAATTTGTACTCATTTAGGTAACTTTTGTAGCACTTTTTCAGCAGGCCAGGATTTTGAAATTTGTTCCAGAAGTGCCCGAGCTAGGGTTAGGGTTAGGGTTTGACAGCACCTAGACATATTCTGATGCATTTGTTGTGCATTAGGATGCATTTGAAATGCAGAACAGGTGTTGGTTGTTAGTTTCCTTGACAATTTAATTTTTCCCCATTTTGTCTTTTTTTGACAGGTGTGTGAGCCCCACACCTGTCAGGCAAACACAGTCAACACTGAATGTTTTGAAAACAGCCTTTCTACATGTTGAATCCCCTTATTTTAGGTGGTTTAAAAGAAACTAAATGGAAAGTATGTCCAAACTTTAGTAGTAAATGTAATCCAAACTAATAAACGGCAAAAATCTTGTTCATTTAAAATACTATTTCAACAGCAAGTTGCAAAAACCTAGATAATGCAGAATCAAAATAGATTGAAAGGAAATACCTTTAAAGTACTTAAATACTGCTAGTGTGAATGTTTCTGAACAATTTGTACTCATTTAGGTAACTTTTGTAGCACTTTTTCAGCAGGCCAGGATTTTGAAATTTGTTCCAGAAGTGCCCGAGCTAGGGTTAGGGTTAGGGTTTGACAGCACCTAGACATATTCTGATGCATTTGTTGTGCATTAGGATGCATTTGAAATGCAGAACAGGTGTTGGTTGTTAGTTTCCTTGAAAATTTAATTTTTCCCCATTTTGTCTTTTTTTGTGAGCCCCACACCTGTCAGGCAAACACAGTCAAAACTGAATATTTTGAAAACAGCCTTTCTACATGTTGAATCCCCTTATTTTAGGTGGTTTAAAAGAAACTAAATGGAAAGTATGTCCAAACTTTAGTAGTAAATGTAATCCAAACTAATAAACGGCAAAAATCTTGTTCATTTAAAATACTATTTCAACAGCAAGTTGCAAAAACCTAGATAATGCAGAATCAAAATAGATTTAAAGGAAATACCTTTAAAGTACTTAAATACTGCTAGTGTGAATGTTTCTGAACAATTTGTACTCATTTAGGTAACTTTTGTAGCACTTTTTCAGCAGGCCAGGATTTTGAAATTTGTTCCAGAAGTGCCCGAGCTAGGGTTAGGGTTAGGGTTTGACAGCACCTAGACATATTCTGATGCATTAGTTGTGCATTAGGATGCATTTGAAATGCAGAACAGGTGTTGGTTGTTAGTTTCCTTGACAATTTAATTTTTCCCCATTTTGTCTTTTTTTGACAGGTGTGTGAGCCCCACACCTGTCAGGCAAACACAGTCAACACTGAATGTTTTGAAAACAGCCTTTCTACATGTTGAATCCCCTTATTTTAGGTGGTTTAAAAGAAACTAAATGGAAAGTATGTCCAAACTTTAGTAGTAAATGTAATCCAAACTAATTAACGGCAAAAATCTTGTTCATTTAAAATACTATTTCAACAGCAAGTTGCAAAAACCTAGATAATGCAGAATCAAAATAGATTGAAAGGAAATACCTTTAAAGTACTTAAATACTGCTAGTGTGAATGTTTCTGAACAATTTGTACTCATTTAGGTAACTTTTGTAGCACTTTTTCAGCAGGGCAGGATTTTGAAATTTGTTCCATAAGTGCCCGAGCTAGGGTTAGGGTTAGAGTTTGACAGCACCTAGACATATTCTGATGCATTTGTTGTGCATTAGGATGCATTTGAAATGCAGAACAGGTGTTGGTTGTTAGTTTCCTTGAAAATTGAATTTTTCCCCATTTTGTCTTTTTTTGTGAGCCCCACACCTGTCAGGCAAACACAGTCAACACTGAATGTTTTGAAAACAGCCTTTCTACATGTTGAATCCCCTTATTTTAGGTGGTTTAAAAGAAACTAAATGGAAAGTATGTCCAAACTTTAGTAGTAAATGTAATCCAAACTAATAAACGGCAAAAATCTTGTTCATTTAAAATACTATTTCAACAGCAAGTTGCAAAAACCTAGATAATGCAGAATCAAAATAGATTGAAAGGAAATACCTTTAAAGTACTTAAATACTGCTAGTGTGAATGTTTCTGAACAATTTGTACTCATTTAGGTAACTTTTGTAGCACTTTTTCAGCAGGCCAGGATTCTGAAATTTGTTCCAGAAGTGCCCGAGCTAGGGTTAGGGTTAGGGTTTGACAGCACCTAGACATATTCTGATGCATTTGTTGTGCATTAGGATGCATTTGAAATGCAGAACAGGTGTTGGTTGTTAGTTTCCTTGAAAATTTAATTTTTCCCCATTTTGTCTTTTTTTGTGAGCCCCACACCTGTCAGGCAAACACAGTCAACACTGAATGTTTTGAAAACAGCCTTTCTACATGTTGAATCCCCTTATTTTAGGTGGTTTAAAAGAAACTAAATGGAAAGTATGTCCAAACTTTAGTAGTAAATGTAATCCAAACTAATAAACGGCAAAAATCTTGTTCATTTAAAATACTATTTCAACAGCAAGTTGCAAAAACCTAGATAATGCAGAATCAAAATAGATTGAAAGGAAATACCTTTAAAGTACTTAAATACTGCTAGTGTGAATGTTTCTGAACAATTTGTACTCATTTAGGTAACTTTTGTAGCACTTTTTCAGCAGGCCAGGATTTTGAAATTTGTTCCAGAAGTGCCCGAGCTAGGGTTAGGGTTAGGGTTTGACAGCACCTAGACATATTCTGATGCATTTGTTGTGCATTAGGATGCATTTGAAATGCAGAACAGGTGTTGGTTGTTAGTTTCCTTGAAAATTTAATTTTTCCCCATTTTGTCTTTTTTTGTGAGCCCCACACCTGTCAGGCAAACACAGTCAAAACTGAATATTTTGAAAACAGCCTTTCTACATGTTGAATCCCCTTATTTTAGGTGGTTTAAAAGAAACTAAATGGAAAGTATGTCCAAACTTTAGTAGTAAATGTAATCCAAACTAATAAACGGCAAAAATCTTGTTCATTTAAAATACTATTTCAACAGCAAGTTGCAAAAACCTAGATAATGCAGAATCAAAATAGATTTAAAGGAAATACCTTTAAAGTACTTAAATACTGCTAGTGTGAATGTTTCTGAACAATTTGTACTCATTTAGGTAACTTTTGTAGCACTTTTTCAGCAGGCCAGGATTTTGAAATTTGTTCCAGAAGTGCCCGAGCTAGGGTTAGGGTTAGGGTTTGACAGCACCTAGACATATTCTGATGCATTAGTTGTGCATTAGGATGCATTTGAAATGCAGAACAGGTGTTGGTTGTTAGTTTCCTTGACAATTTAATTTTTCCCCATTTTGTCTTTTTTTGACAGGTGTGTGAGCCCCACACCTGTCAGGCAAACACAGTCAACACTGAATGTTTTGAAAACAGCCTTTCTACATGTTGAATCCCCTTATTTTAGGTGGTTTAAAAGAAACTAAATGGAAAGTATGTCCAAACTTTAGTAGTAAATGTAATCCAAACTAATTAACGGCAAAAATCTTGTTCATTTAAAATACTATTTCAACAGCAAGTTGCAAAAACCTAGATAATGCAGAATCAAAATAGATTGAAAGGAAATACCTTTAAAGTACTTAAATACTGCTAGTGTGAATGTTTCTGAACAATTTGTACTCATTTAGGTAACTTTTGTAGCACTTTTTCAGCAGGGCAGGATTTTGAAATTTGTTCCATAAGTGCCCGAGCTAGGGTTAGGGTTAGAGTTTGACAGCACCTAGACATATTCTGATGCATTTGTTGTGCATTAGGATGCATTTGAAATGCAGAACAGGTGTTGGTTGTTAGTTTCCTTGAAAATTGAATTTTTCCCCATTTTGTCTTTTTTTGTGAGCCCCACACCTGTCAGGCAAACACAGTCAACACTGAATGTTTTGAAAACAGCCTTTCTACATGTTGAATCCCCTTATTTTAGGTGGTTTAAAAGAAACTAAATGGAAAGTATGTCCAAACTTTAGTAGTAAATGTAATCCAAACTAATAAACGGCAAAAATCTTGTTCATTTAAAATACTATTTCAACAGCAAGTTGCAAAAACCTAGATAATGCAGAATCAAAATAGATTGAAAGGAAATACCTTTAAAGTACTTAAATACTGCTAGTGTGAATGTTTCTGAACAATTTGTACTCATTTAGGTAACTTTTGTAGCACTTTTTCAGCAGGCCAGGATTCTGAAATTTGTTCCAGAAGTGCCCGAGCTAGGGTTAGGGTTAGGGTTTGACAGCACCTAGACATATTCTGATGCATTTGTTGTGCATTAGGATGCATTTGAAATGCAGAACAGGTGTTGGTTGTTAGTTTCCTTGAAAATTGAATTTTTCCCCATTTTGTCTTTTTTTGTGAGCCCCACACCTGTCAGGCAAACACAGTCAACACTGAATGTTTTGAAAACAGCCTTTCTACATGTTGAATCCCCTTATTTTAGGTGGTTTAAAAGAAACTAAATGGAAAGTATGTCCAAACTTTAGTAGTAAATGTAATCCAAACTAATAAACGGCAAAAATCTTGTTCATTTAAAATACTATTTCAACAGCAAGTTGCAAAAACCTAGATAATGCAGAATCAAAATAGATTGAAAGGAAATACCTTTGAAGTACTGAAATACTGCTAGTGTGAATGTTTCTGAACAATTTGTACTCATTTAGGTAACTTTTGTAGCACTTTTTCAGCAGGCCAGGATTTTGAAATTTGTTCCAGAAGTGCCCGAGCTAGGGTTAGGGTTTGACAGCACCTAGACATATTCTGATGCATTTGTTGTGCATTAGGATGCATTTGAAATGCAGAACAGGTGTTGGTTGTTAGTTTCCTTGAAAATTTAATTTTTTCCCATTTTGTCTTTTTTTGTGAGCCCCACACCTGTCAGGCAAACACAGTCAACACTGAATATTTTGAAAACAGCCTTTCTACATGTTCAATCCCCTTATTTTGGTTGGTTTAAAAGAAACTGAATGGAAAGTATGTCCAAACTTTAGTAGTAAATGTAATCCAAACCAATAAACGGCAAAAATCTTGTTCATTTAAAATACCATTTCTACAGCAAGTTGCAAAAACCTAGATAATGCAGAATCAAAATAGATTGAAAGGAAATACCTTTAAAGTACTGAAATACTGCTAGTGTGAATGTTTCTGAACAATTTGTACTCATTTAGGTAACTTTTGTAGCACTTTTTCAGCAGGCCAGGATTTTGAAATTTGTTCCAGAAGTGCCCGAGCTAGGGTTAGGGTTAGGGTTTGACAGCACCTAGACATATTCTGATGCATTTGTTGTGCATTAGGATGCATTTGAAATGCAGAACAGGTGTTGGTTGTTAGTTTCCTTGAAAATTGAATTTTTCCCCATTTTGTCTTTTTTTGTGAGCCCCACACCTGTCAGGCAAACACAGTCAACACTGAATGTTTTGAAAACAGCCTTTCTACATGTTGAATCCCCTTATTTTAGGTGGTTTAAAAGAAACTAAATGGAAAGTATGTCCAAACTTTAGTAGTAAATGTAATCCAAACTAATAAACGGCAAAAATCTTGTTCATTTAAAATACTATTTCAACAGCAAGTTGCAAAAACCTAGATAATGCAGAATCAAAATAGATTTAAAGGAAATACCTTTAAAGTACTTAAATACTGCTAGTGTGAATGTTTCTGAACAATTTGTACTCATTTAGGTAACTTTTGTAGCACTTTTTCAGCAGGCCAGGATTTTGAAATTTGTTCCAGAAGTGCCCGAGCTAGGGTTAGGGTTAGGGTTTGACAGCACCTAGACATATTCTGATGCATTAGTTGTGCATTAGGATGCATTTGAAATGCAGAACAGGTGTTGGTTGTTAGTTTCCTTGACAATTTAATTTTTCCCCATTTTGTCTTTTTTTGACAGGTGTGTGAGCCCCACACCTGTCAGGCAAACACAGTCAACACTGAATGTTTTGAAAACAGCCTTTCTACATGTTGACTCCCCTTATTTTAGGTGGTTTAAAAGAAACTAAATGGAAAGTATGTCCAAACTTTAGAAGTAAATGTAATCCAAACTAATAAACGGCAAAAATCTTGTTCATTTAAAATACTATTTCAACAGCAAGTTGCAAAAACCTAGATAATGCAGAATCAAAATAGATTGAAAGGAAATACCTTTAAAGTACTGAAATACTGCTAGTGTGAATGTTTCTGAACAATTTGTACTCATTTAGGTAGCTTTTGTAGCACTTTTTCAGCAGGCCAGGATTTTGAAATTTGTTCCAGAAGTGCCCGAGCTAGGGTTAGGGTTAGGGTTTGACAGCACCTAGACATATTCTGATGCATTTGTTGTGCATTAGGATGCATTTGAAATGCAGAACAGGTGTTGGTTGTTAGTTTCATGGAAAATTTAATTTTTCCCCATTTTGTCTTTTTTTGACAGGTGTGTTAGCCCCACACCTGTCAGGCAAACACAGTCAACACTGAATGTTTTGAAAACAGCCTTTCTACATGTTGAATCCCCTTATTTTAGGTGGTTTAAAAGAAACTAAATGGAAAGTATGTCCAAACTTTAGTAGTAAATGTAATCCAAACTAATAAACGGCAAAAATCTTGTTCATTTAAAATACTATTTCAACAGCAAGTTGCAAAAACCTAGATAATGCAGAATCAAAATAGATTGAAAGGAAATACCTTTAAAGTACTTAAATACTGCTAGTGTGAATGTTTCTGAACAATTTGTACTCATTTAGGTAACTTTTGTAGCACTTTTTCAGCAGGCCAGGATTTTGAAATTTGTTCCAGAAGTGCCCGAGCTAGGGTTAGGGTTAGGGTTTGACAGCACCTAGACATATTCTGATGCATTTGTTGTGCATTAGGATGCATTTGAAATGCAGAACAGGTGTTGGTTGTTAGTTTCCTTGAAAATTTAATTTTTCCCCATTTTGTCTTTTTTTGTGAGCCCCACACCTGTCAGGCAAACACAGTCAACACTGAATATTTTGAAAACAGCCTTTCTACATGTTGAATCCCCTTATTTTGGGTGGTTTAAAAGAAACTGAATGGAAAGTATGTCCAAACTTTAGTAGTAAATGTAATCCAAACCAATAAACGGCAAAAATCTTGTTCATTTAAAATACCATTTCTACAGCAAGTTAAAAAAATCTAGATAATGCAGAATCAAAATAGATTGAAAGGAAATACCTTTAAAGTACTGAAATACTGCTAGTGTGAATGTTTCTGAACAATTTGTACTCTTTTAGGTAACTTTTGTAGCACTTTTTCAGCAGGCCAGGATTTTGAAATTTGTTCCAGAAGTGCCCGAGCTAGGGTTAGGGTTAGGGTTTGACAGCACCTAGACATATTCTGATGCATTTGTTGTGCATTAGGATGCATTTGAAATGCAGAACAGGTGTTGGTTGTTAGTTTCCTTGAAAGTTTAATTTTTCCCCATTTTGTCTTTTTTTGTGAGCCCCACACCTGTCAGGCAAACACAGTCAACACTGAATGTTTTGAAAACAGCCTTTCTACATGTTGAATCCCCTTATTTTAGGTGGTTTAAAAGAAACTAAATGGAAAGTATGTCCAAACTTTAGTAGTAAATGTAATCCAAACTAATAAACGGCAAAAATCTTGTTCATTTAAAATACTATTTCAACAGCAAGTTGCAAAAACCTAGATAATGCAGAATCAAAATAGATTGAAAGGAAATACCTTTAAAGTACTTAAATACTGCTAGTGTGAATGTTTCTGAACAATTTGTACTCATTTAGGTAACTTTTGTAGCACTTTTTCAGCAGGCCAGGATTTTGAAATTTGTTCCAGAAGTGCCCGAGCTAGGGTTAGGGTTAGGGTTTGACAGCACCTAGACATATTCTGATGCATTTGTTGTGCATTAGGATGCATTTGAAATGCAGAACAGGTGTTGGTTGTTAGTTTCCTTGAAAATTTAATTTTTCCCCATTTTGTCTTTTTTTGTGAGCCCCACACCTGTCAGGCAAACACAGTCAAAACTGAATATTTTGAAAACAGCCTTTCTACATGTTCAATCCCCTTATTTTGGGTGGTTTAAAAGAAACTGAATGGAAAGTATGTCCAAACTTTAGTAGTAAATGTAATCCAAACCAATAAACGGCAAAAATCTTGTTCATTTAAAATACCATTTCTACAGCAAGTTGCAAAAACCTAGATAATGCAGAATCAAAATAGATTGAAAGGAAATACCTTTAAAGTACTGAAATACTGCTAGTGTGAATGTTTCTGAACAATTTGTACTCTTTTAGGTAACTTTTGTAGCACTTTTTCAGCAGGCCAGGATTTTGAAATTTGTTCCAGAAGTGCCCGAGCTAGGGTTAGGGTTAGGGTTTGACAGCACCTAGACATATTCTGATGCATTTGTTGTGCATTAGGATGCATTTGAAATGCAGAACAGGTGTTGGTTGTTAGTTTCCTTGAAAGTTTAATTTTTCCCCATTTTGTCTTTTTTTGTGAGCCCCACACCTGTCAGGCAAACACAGTCAACACTGAATGTTTTGAAAACAGCCTTTCTACATGTTGAATCCCCTTATTTTAGGTGGTTTAAAAGAAACTAAATGGAAAGTATGTCCAAACTTTAGTAGTAAATGTAATCCAAACTAATAAACGGCAAAAATCTTGTTCATTTAAAATACTATTTCAACAGCAAGTTGCAAAAACCTAGATAATGCAGAATCAAAATAGATTGAAAGGAAATACCTTTAAAGTACTTAAATACTGCTAGTGTGAATGTTTCTGAACAATTTGTACTCATTTAGGTAACTTTTGTAGCACTTTTTCAGCAGGCCAGGATTTTGAAATTTGTTCCAGAAGTGCCCGAGCTAGGGTTAGGGTTAGGGTTTGACAGCACCTATACATATTCTGATGCATTTGTTGTGCATTAGGATGCATTTGAAATGCAGAACAGGTGTTGGTTGTTAGTTTCCTTGACAATTTAATTTTTCCCCATTTTGTCTTTTTTTGTGAGCCCCACACCTGTCAGGCAAACACAGTCAACACTGAATGTTTTGAAAACAGCCTTTCTACATGTTGAATCCCCTTATTTTAGGTGGTTTAAAAGAAACTAAATGGAAAGTATGTCCAAACTTTAGTAGTAAATGTAATCCAAACTAATAAATGGCAAAAATCTTGTTCATTTAAAATACTATTTCAACAGCAAGTTGCAAAAACCTAGATAATGCAGAATCAAAATAGATTGAAAGGAAATACCTTTAAAGTACTTAAATACTGCTAGTGTGAATGTTTCTGAACAATTTGTACTCATTTAGGTAACTTTTGTAGCACTTTTTCAGCAGGCCAGGATTTTGAAATTTGTTCCAGAAGTGCCCGAGCTAGGGTTAGGGTTAGGGTTTGACAGCACCTAGACATATTCTGATGCATTTGTTGTGCATTAGGATGCATTTGAAATGCAGAACAGGTGTTGGTTGTTAGTTTCCTTGAAAATTTAATTTTTCCCCATTTTGTCTTTTTTTGTGAGCCCCACACCTGTCAGGCAAACACAGTCAACACTGAATATTTTGAAAACAGCCTTTCTACATGTTGAATCCCCTTATTTTGGGGGTTTAAAAGAAACTGAATGGAAAGTATGTCCAAACTTTAGTAGTAAATGTAATCCAAACCAATTAACGGCAAAAATCTTGTTCATTTAAAATACCATTTCTACAGTGGGTTGCAAAAACCTAGATAATGCAGAATCAAAATAGATTGAAAGGAAATACCTTTAAAGTACTGAAATACTGCTAGTGTGAATGTTTCTGAACAATTTGTACTCTTTTAGGTAACTTTTGTAGCACTTTTTCAGCAGGCCAGGATTTTGAAATTTGTTCCAGAAGTGCCCGAGCTAGGGTTAGGGTTAGGGTTTGACAGCACCTAGACATATTCTGATGCATTTGTTGTGCATTAGGATGCATTTGAAATGCAGAACAGGTGTTGGTTGTTAGTTTCCTTGAAAGTTTAATTTTTCCCCATTTTGTCTTTTTTTGTGAGCCCCACACCTGTCAGGCAAACACAGTCAACACTGAATGTTTTGAAAACAGCCTTTCTACATGTTGAATCCCCTTATTTTAGGTGGTTTAAAAGAAACTAAATGGAAAGTATGTCCAAACTTTAGTAGTAAATGTAATCCAAACTAATAAACGGCAAAAATCTTGTTCATTTAAAATACTATTTCAACAGCAAGTTGCAAAAACCTAGATAATGCAGAATCAAAATAGATTGAAAGGAAATACCTTTAAAGTACTTAAATACTGCTAGTGTGAATGTTTCTGAACAATTTGTACTCATTTAGGTAACTTTTGTAGCACTTTTTCAGCAGGCCAGGATTTTGAAATTTGTTCCAGAAGTGCCCGAGCTAGGGTTAGGGTTAGGGTTTGACAGCACCTATACATATTCTGATGCATTTGTTGTGCATTAGGATGCATTTGAAATGCAGAACAGGTGTTGGTTGTTAGTTTCCTTGACAATTTAATTTTTCCCCATTTTGTCTTTTTTTGTGAGCCCCACACCTGTCAGGCAAACACAGTCAACACTGAATGTTTTGAAAACAGCCTTTCTACATGTTGAATCCCCTTATTTTAGGTGGTTTAAAAGAAACTAAATGGAAAGTATGTCCAAACTTTAGTAGTAAATGTAATCCAAACTAATAAATGGCAAAAATCTTGTTCATTTAAAATACTATTTCAACAGCAAGTTGCAAAAACCTAGATAATGCAGAATCAAAATAGATTGAAAGGAAATACCTTTAAAGTACTTAAATACTGCTAGTGTGAATGTTTCTGAACAATTTGTACTCATTTAGGTAACTTTTGTAGCACTTTTTCAGCAGGCCAGGATTTTGAAATTTGTTCCAGAAGTGCCCGAGCTAGGGTTAGGGTTAGGGTTTGACAGCACCTAGACATATTCTGATGCATTTGTTGTGCATTAGGATGCATTTGAAATGCAGAACAGGTGTTGGTTGTTAGTTTCCTTGAAAATTTAATTTTTCCCCATTTTGTCTTTTTTTGTGAGCCCCACACCTGTCAGGCAAACACAGTCAACACTGAATATTTTGAAAACAGCCTTTCTACATGTTGAATCCCCTTATTTTGGGGGTTTAAAAGAAACTGAATGGAAAGTATGTCCAAACTTTAGTAGTAAATGTAATCCAAACCAATTAACGGCAAAAATCTTGTTCATTTAAAATACCATTTCTACAGTGGGTTGCAAAAACCTAGATAATGCAGAATCAAAATAGATTGAAAGGAAATACCTTTAAAGTACTGAAATACTGCTAGTGTGAATGTTTCTGAACAATTTGTACTCTTTTAGGTAACTTTTGTAGCACTTTTTCAGCAGGCCAGGATTTTGAAATTTGTTCCAGAAGTGCCCGAGCTAGGGTTAGGGTTAGGGTTTGACAGCACCTAGACATATTCTGATGCATTTGTTGTGCATTAGGATGCATTTGAAATGCAGAACAGGTGTTGGTTGTTAGTTTCCTTGAAAGTTTAATTTTTCCCCATTTTGTCTTTTTTTGTGAGCCCCACACCTGTCAGGCAAACACAGTCAACACTGAATGTTTTGAAAACAGCCTTTCTACATGTTGAATCCCCTTATTTTAGGTGGTTTAAAAGAAACTAAATGGAAAGTATGTCCAAACTTTAGTAGTAAATGTAATCCAAACTAATAAATGGCAAAAATCTTGTTCATTTAAAATACTATTTCAACAGCAAGTTGCAAAAACCTAGATAATGCAGAATCAAAATAGATTGAAAGGAAATACCTTTAAAGTACTTAAATACTGCTAGTGTGAATGTTTCTGAACAATTTGTACTCATTTAGGTAACTTTTGTAGCACTTTTTCAGCAGGCCAGGATTTTGAAATTTGTTCCAGAAGTGCCCGAGCTAGGGTTAGGGTTAGGGTTTGACAGCACCTAGACATATTCTGATGCATTTGTTGTGCATTAGGATGCATTTGAAATGCAGAACAGGTGTTGGTTGTTAGTTTCCTTGAAAATTTAATTTTTCCCCATTTTGTCTTTTTTTGTGAGCCCCACACCTGTCAGGCAAACACAGTCAACACTGAATATTTTGAAAACAGCCTTTCTACATGTTGAATCCCCTTATTTTGGGGGTTTAAAAGAAACTGAATGGAAAGTATGTCCAAACTTTAGTAGTAAATGTAATCCAAACCAATTAACGGCAAAAATCTTGTTCATTTAAAATACCATTTCTACAGTGGGTTGCAAAAACCTAGATAATGCAGAATCAAAATAGATTGAAAGGAAATACCTTTAAAGTACTGAAATACTGCTAGTGTGAATGTTTCTGAACAATTTGTACTCTTTTAGGTAACTTTTGTAGCACTTTTTCAGCAGGCCAGGATTTTGAAATTTGTTCCAGAAGTGCCCGAGCTAGGGTTAGGGTTAGGGTTTGACAGCACCTAGACATATTCTGATGCATTTGTTGTGCATTAGGATGCATTTGAAATGCAGAACAGGTGTTGGTTGTTAGTTTCCTTGAAAGTTTAATTTTTCCCCATTTTGTCTTTTTTTGTGAGCCCCACACCTGTCAGGCAAACACAGTCAAAACTGAATATTTTGAAAACAGCCTTTCTACATGTTCAATCCCCTTATTTTGGGTGGTTTAAAAGAAACTGAATGGAAAGTATGTCCAAACTTTAGTAGTAAATGTAATCCAAACCAATAAACGGCAAAAATCTTGTTCATTTAAAATACCATTTCAACAGCAAGTTGCAAAAACCTAGATAATGCAGAATCAAAATAGATTGAAAGGAAATACCTTTAAAGTACTGAAATACTGCTAGTGTGAATGTTTCTGAACAATTTGTACTCTTTTAGGTAACTTTTGTAGCACTTTTTCAGCAGGCCAGGATTTTGAAATTTGTTCCAGAAGTGCCCGAGCTAGGGTTAGGGTTAGGGTTTGACAGCACCTAGACATATTCTGATGCATTTGTTGTGCATTAGGATGCATTTGAAATGCAGAACAGGTGTTGGTTGTTAGTTTCCTTGAAAGTTTAATTTTTCCCCATTTTGTCTTTTTTTGTGAGCCCCACACCTGTCAGGCAAACACAGTCAACACTGAATGTTTTGAAAACAGCCTTTCTACATGTTGAATCCCCTTATTTTAGGTGGTTTAAAAGAAACTAAATGGAAAGTATGTCCAAACTTTAGTAGTAAATGTAATCCAAACTAATAAACGGCAAAAATCTTGTTCATTTAAAATACTATTTCAACAGCAAGTTGCAAAAACCTAGATAATGCAGAATCAAAATAGATTGAAAGGAAATACCTTTAAAGTACTTAAATACTGCTAGTGTGAATGTTTCTGAACAATTTGTACTCATTTAGGTAACTTTTGTAGCACTTTTTCAGCAGGCCAGGATTTTGAAATTTGTTCCAGAAGTGCCCGAGCTAGGGTTAGGGTTAGGGTTTGACAGCACCTAGACATATTCTGATGCATTTGTTGTGCATTAGGATGCATTTGAAATGCAGAACAGGTGTTGGTTGTTAGTTTCCTTGAAAATTTAATTTTTCCCCATTTTGTCTTTTTTTGTGAGCCCCACACCTGTCAGGCAAACACAGTCAAAACTGAATATTTTGAAAACAGCCTTTCTACATGTTCAATCCCCTTATTTTGGGTGGTTTAAAAGAAACTGAATGGAAAGTATGTCCAAACTTTAGTAGTAAATGTAATCCAAACCAATAAACGGCAAAAATCTTGTTCATTTAAAATACCATTTCTACAGCAAGTTGCAAAAACCTAGATAATGCAGAATCAAAATAGATTGAAAGGAAATACCTTTAAAGTACTGAAATACTGCTAGTGTGAATGTTTCTGAACAATTTGTACTCTTTTAGGTAACTTTTGTAGCACTTTTTCAGCAGGCCAGGATTTTGAAATTTGTTCCAGAAGTGCCCGAGCTAGGGTTAGGGTTAGGGTTTGACAGCACCTAGACATATTCTGATGCATTTGTTGTGCATTAGGATGCATTTGAAATGCAGAACAGGTGTTGGTTGTTAGTTTCCTTGAAAGTTTAATTTTTCCCCATTTTGTCTTTTTTTGTGAGCCCCACACCTGTCAGGCAAACACAGTCAACACTGAATGTTTTGAAAACAGCCTTTCTACATGTTGAATCCCCTTATTTTAGGTGGTTTAAAAGAAACTAAATGGAAAGTATGTCCAAACTTTAGTAGTAAATGTAATCCAAACTAATAAACGGCAAAAATCTTGTTCATTTAAAATACTATTTCAACAGCAAGTTGCAAAAACCTAGATAATGCAGAATCAAAATAGATTGAAAGGAAATACCTTTAAAGTACTTAAATACTGCTAGTGTGAATGTTTCTGAACAATTTGTACTCATTTAGGTAACTTTTGTAGCACTTTTTCAGCAGGCCAGGATTTTGAAATTTGTTCCAGAAGTGCCCGAGCTAGGGTTAGGGTTAGGGTTTGACAGCACCTAGACATATTCTGATGCATTAGTTGTGCATTAGGATGCATTTGAAATGCAGAACAGGTGTTGGTTGTTAGTTTCCTTGACAATTTAATTTTTCCCCATTTTGTCTTTTTTTGTGAGCCCCACACCTGTCAGGCAAACACAGTCAACACTGAATATTTTGAAAACAGCCTTTCTACATGTTGAATCCCCTTATTTTGGGTGGTTTAAAAGAAACTGAATGGAAAGTATGTCCAAACTTTAGTAGTAAATGTAATCCAAACTAATAAACGGCAAAAATCTTGTTCATTTAAAATACTATTTCAACAGCAAGTTGCAAAAACCTAGATAATGCAGAATCAAAATAGATTGAAAGGAAATACCTTTAAAGTACTTAAATACTGCTAGTGTGAATGTTTCTGAACAATTTGTACTCATTTAGGTAACTTTTGTAGCACTTTTTCAGCAGGCCAGGATTTTGAAATTTGTTCCAGAAGTGCCCGAGCTAGGGTTAGGGTTAGGGTTTGACAGCACCTATACATATTCTGATGCATTTGTTGTGCATTAGGATGCATTTGAAATGCAGAACAGGTGTTGGTTGTTAGTTTCATGGAAAATTTAATTTTTCCCCATTTTGTCTTTTTTTGTGAGCCCCACACCTGTCAGGCAAACACAGTCAACACTGAATGTTTTGAAAACAGCCTTTCTACATGTTGAATCCCCTTATTTTAGGTGGTTTAAAAGAAACTAAATGGAAAGTATGTCCAAACTTTAGTAGTAAATGTAATCCAAACTAATAAACGGCAAAAATCTTGTTCATTTAAAATACTATTTCAACAGCAAGTTGCAAAAACCTAGAGAATGCAGAATCAAAATAGATTGAAAGGAAATACCTTTAAAGTACTTAAATACTGCTAGTGTGAATGTTTCTGAACAATTTGTACTTATTTAGGTAACTTTTGTAGCACTTTTTCAGCAGGCCAGGATTTTGAAATTTGTTCCATAAGTGCCCGAGCTAGGGTTAGGGTTAGGGTTTGACAGCACCTAGACATATTCTGATGCATTTGTTGTGCATTAGGATGCATTTGAAATGCAGAACAGGTGTTGGTTGTTAGTTTCCTTGACAATTTAATTTTTCCCCATTTTGTCTTTTTTTGTGAGCCCCACACCTGTCAGGCAAACACAGTCAACACTGAATGTTTTGAAAACAGCCTTTCTACATGTTGAATCCCCTTATTTTAGGTGGTTTAAAAGAAACTAAATGGAAAGTATGTCCAAACTTTAGTAGTAAATGTAATCCAAACTAATAAATGGCAAAAATCTTGTTCATTTAAAATACTATTTCAACAGCAAGTTGCAAAAACCTAGATAATGCAGAATCAAAATAGATTGAAAGGAAATACCTTTAAAGTACTTAAATACTGCTAGTGTGAATGTTTCTGAACAATTTGTACTCATTTAGGTAACTTTTGTAGCACTTTTTCAGCAGGCCAGGATTTTGAAATTTGTTCCAGAAGTGCCCGAGCTAGGGTTAGGGTTAGGGTTTGACAGCACCTAGACATATTCTGATGCATTTGTTGTGCATTAGGATGCATTTGAAATGCAGAACAGGTGTTGGTTGTTAGTTTCCTTGAAAATTTAATTTTTCCCCATTTTGTCTTTTTTTGTGAGCCCCACACCTGTCAGGCAAACACAGTCAACACTGAATATTTTGAAAACAGCCTTTCTACATGTTGAATCCCCTTATTTTGGGTGGTTTAAAAGAAACTGAATGGAAAGTATGTCCAAACTTTAGTAGTAAATGTAATCCAAACCAATAAACGGCAAAAATCTTGTTCATTTAAAATACCATTTCTACAGCAAGTTAAAAAAATCTAGATAATGCAGAATCAAAATAGATTGAAAGGAAATACCTTTAAAGTACTGAAATACTGCTAGTGTGAATGTTTCTGAACAATTTGTACTCTTTTAGGTAACTTTTGTAGCACTTTTTCAGCAGGCCAGGATTTTGAAATTTGTTCCAGAAGTGCCCGAGCTAGGGTTAGGGTTAGGGTTTGACAGCACCTAGACATATTCTGATGCATTTGTTGTGCATTAGGATGCATTTGAAATGCAGAACAGGTGTTGGTTGTTAGTTTCCTTGACAATTTAATTTTTCCCCATTTTGTCTTTTTTTGTGAGCCCCACACCTGTCAGGCAAACACAGTCAACACTGAATGTTTTGAAAACAGCCTTTCTACATGTTGAATCCCCTTATTTTAGGTGGTTTAAAAGAAACTAAATGGAAAGTATGTCCAAACTTTAGTAGTAAATGTAATCCAAACTAATAAATGGCAAAAATCTTGTTCATTTAAAATACTATTTCAACAGCAAGTTGCAAAAACCTAGATAATGCAGAATCAAAATAGATTGAAAGGAAATACCTTTAAAGTACTTAAATACTGCTAGTGTGAATGTTTCTGAACAATTTGTACTCATTTAGGTAACTTTTGTAGCACTTTTTCAGCAGGCCAGGATTTTGAAATTTGTTCCAGAAGTGCCCGAGCTAGGGTTAGGGTTAGGGTTTGACAGCACCTAGACATATTCTGATGCATTTGTTGTGCATTAGGATGCATTTGAAATGCAGAACAGGTGTTGGTTGTTAGTTTCCTTGAAAATTTAATTTTTCCCCATTTTGTCTTTTTTTGTGAGCCCCACACCTGTCAGGCAAACACAGTCAACACTGAATATTTTGAAAACAGCCTTTCTACATGTTGAATCCCCTTATTTTGGGTGGTTTAAAAGAAACTGAATGGAAAGTATGTCCAAACTTTAGTAGTAAATGTAATCCAAACCAATAAACGGCAAAAATCTTGTTCATTTAAAATACCATTTCTACAGCAAGTTAAAAAAATCTAGATAATGCAGAATCAAAATAGATTGAAAGGAAATACCTTTAAAGTACTGAAATACTGCTAGTGTGAATGTTTCTGAACAATTTGTACTCTTTTAGGTAACTTTTGTAGCACTTTTTCAGCAGGCCAGGATTTTGAAATTTGTTCCAGAAGTGCCCGAGCTAGGGTTAGGGTTAGGGTTTGACAGCACCTAGACATATTCTGATGCATTTGTTGTGCATTAGGATGCATTTGAAATGCAGAACAGGTGTTGGTTGTTAGTTTCCTTGAAAGTTTAATTTTTCCCCATTTTGTCTTTTTTTGTGAGCCCCACACCTGTCAGGCAAACACAGTCAACACTGAATGTTTTGAAAACAGCCTTTCTACATGTTGAATCCCCTTATTTTAGGTGGTTTAAAAGAAACTAAATGGAAAGTATGTCCAAACTTTAGTAGTAAATGTAATCCAAACTAATAAACGGCAAAAATCTTGTTCATTTAAAATACTATTTCAACAGCAAGTTGCAAAAACCTAGATAATGCAGAATCAAAATAGATTGAAAGGAAATACCTTTAAAGTACTTAAATACTGCTAGTGTGAATGTTTCTGAACAATTTGTACTCATTTAGGTAACTTTTGTAGCACTTTTTCAGCAGGCCAGGATTTTGAAATTTGTTCCAGAAGTGCCCGAGCTAGGGTTAGGGTTAGGGTTTGACAGCACCTAGACATATTCTGATGCATTTGTTGTGCATTAGGATGCATTTGAAATGCAGAACAGGTGTTGGTTGTTAGTTTCCTTGAAAATTTAATTTTTCCCCATTTTGTCTTTTTTTGTGAGCCCCACACCTGTCAGGCAAACACAGTCAACACTGAATGTTTTGAAAACAGCCTTTCTACATGTTGAATCCCCTTATTTTAGGTGGTTTAAAAGAAACTAAATGGAAAGTATGTCCAAACTTTAGTAGTAAATGTAATCCAAACTAATAAATGGCAAAAATCTTGTTCATTTAAAATACTATTTCAACAGCAAGTTGCAAAAACCTAGATAATGCAGAATCAAAATAGATTGAAAGGAAATACCTTTAAAGTACTTAAATACTGCTAGTGTGAATGTTTCTGAACAATTTGTACTCATTTAGGTAACTTTTGTAGCACTTTTTCAGCAGGCCAGGATTTTGAAATTTGTTCCAGAAGTGCCCGAGCTAGGGTTAGGGTTAGGGTTTGACAGCACCTAGACATATTCTGATGCATTTGTTGTGCATTAGGATGCATTTGAAATGCAGAACAGGTGTTGGTTGTTAGTTTCCTTGAAAATTTAATTTTTCCCCATTTTGTCTTTTTTTGTGAGCCCCACACCTGTCAGGCAAACACAGTCAACACTGAATATTTTGAAAACAGCCTTTCTACATGTTGAATCCCCTTATTTTGGGGGTTTAAAAGAAACTGAATGGAAAGTATGTCCAAACTTTAGTAGTAAATGTAATCCAAACCAATTAACGGCAAAAATCTTGTTCATTTAAAATACCATTTCTACAGTGGGTTGCAAAAACCTAGATAATGCAGAATCAAAATAGATTGAAAGGAAATACCTTTAAAGTACTGAAATACTGCTAGTGTGAATGTTTCTGAACAATTTGTACTCTTTTAGGTAACTTTTGTAGCACTTTTTCAGCAGGCCAGGATTTTGAAATTTGTTCCAGAAGTGCCCGAGCTAGGGTTAGGGTTAGGGTTTGACAGCACCTAGACATATTCTGATGCATTTGTTGTGCATTAGGATGCATTTGAAATGCAGAACAGGTGTTGGTTGTTAGTTTCCTTGAAAGTTTAATTTTTCCCCATTTTGTCTTTTTTTGTGAGCCCCACACCTGTCAGGCAAACACAGTCAACACTGAATGTTTTGAAAACAGCCTTTCTACATGTTGAATCCCCTTATTTTAGGTGGTTTAAAAGAAACTAAATGGAAAGTATGTCCAAACTTTAGTAGTAAATGTAATCCAAACTAATAAACGGCAAAAATCTTGTTCATTTAAAATACTATTTCAACAGCAAGTTGCAAAAACCTAGATAATGCAGAATCAAAATAGATTGAAAGGAAATACCTTTAAAGTACTTAAATACTGCTAGTGTGAATGTTTCTGAACAATTTGTACTCTTTTAGGTAACTTTTGTAGCACTTTTTCAGCAGGCCAGGATTTTGAAATTTGTTCCAGAAGTGCCCGAGCTAGGGTTAGGGTTAGGGTTTGACAGCACCTAGACATATTCTGATGCATTTGTTGTGCATTAGGATGCATTTGAAATGCAGAACAGGTGTTGGTTGTTAGTTTCCTTGAAAGTTTAATTTTTCCCCATTTTGTCTTTTTTTGTGAGCCCCACACCTGTCAGGCAAACACAGTCAAAACTGAATATTTTGAAAACAGCCTTTCTACATGTTCAATCCCCTTATTTTGGGTGGTTTAAAAGAAACTGAATGGAAAGTATGTCCAAACTTTAGTAGTAAATGTAATCCAAACCAATAAACGGCAAAAATCTTGTTCATTTAAAATACCATTTCAACAGCAAGTTGCAAAAACCTAGATAATGCAGAATCAAAATAGATTGAAAGGAAATACCTTTAAAGTACTGAAATACTGCTAGTGTGAATGTTTCTGAACAATTTGTACTCTTTTAGGTAACTTTTGTAGCACTTTTTCAGCAGGCCAGGATTTTGAAATTTGTTCCAGAAGTGCCCGAGCTAGGGTTAGGGTTAGGGTTTGACAGCACCTAGACATATTCTGATGCATTTGTTGTGCATTAGGATGCATTTGAAATGCAGAACAGGTGTTGGTTGTTAGTTTCCTTGAAAGTTTAATTTTTCCCCATTTTGTCTTTTTTTGTGAGCCCCACACCTGTCAGGCAAACACAGTCAACACTGAATGTTTTGAAAACAGCCTTTCTACATGTTGAATCCCCTTATTTTAGGTGGTTTAAAAGAAACTAAATGGAAAGTATGTCCAAACTTTAGTAGTAAATGTAATCCAAACTAATAAACGGCAAAAATCTTGTTCATTTAAAATACTATTTCAACAGCAAGTTGCAAAAACCTAGATAATGCAGAATCAAAATAGATTGAAAGGAAATACCTTTAAAGTACTTAAATACTGCTAGTGTGAATGTTTCTGAACAATTTGTACTCATTTAGGTAACTTTTGTAGCACTTTTTCAGCAGGCCAGGATTTTGAAATTTGTTCCAGAAGTGCCCGAGCTAGGGTTAGGGTTAGGGTTTGACAGCACCTAGACATATTCTGATGCATTTGTTGTGCATTAGGATGCATTTGAAATGCAGAACAGGTGTTGGTTGTTAGTTTCCTTGAAAATTTAATTTTTCCCCATTTTGTCTTTTTTTGTGAGCCCCACACCTGTCAGGCAAACACAGTCAAAACTGAATATTTTGAAAACAGCCTTTCTACATGTTCAATCCCCTTATTTTGGGTGGTTTAAAAGAAACTGAATGGAAAGTATGTCCAAACTTTAGTAGTAAATGTAATCCAAACCAATAAACGGCAAAAATCTTGTTCATTTAAAATACCATTTCTACAGCAAGTTGCAAAAACCTAGATAATGCAGAATCAAAATAGATTGAAAGGAAATACCTTTAAAGTACTGAAATACTGCTAGTGTGAATGTTTCTGAACAATTTGTACTCTTTTAGGTAACTTTTGTAGCACTTTTTCAGCAGGCCAGGATTTTGAAATTTGTTCCAGAAGTGCCCGAGCTAGGGTTAGGGTTAGGGTTTGACAGCACCTAGACATATTCTGATGCATTTGTTGTGCATTAGGATGCATTTGAAATGCAGAACAGGTGTTGGTTGTTAGTTTCCTTGAAAGTTTAATTTTTCCCCATTTTGTCTTTTTTTGTGAGCCCCACACCTGTCAGGCAAACACAGTCAACACTGAATGTTTTGAAAACAGCCTTTCTACATGTTGAATCCCCTTATTTTAGGTGGTTTAAAAGAAACTAAATGGAAAGTATGTCCAAACTTTAGTAGTAAATGTAATCCAAACTAATAAACGGCAAAAATCTTGTTCATTTAAAATACTATTTCAACAGCAAGTTGCAAAAACCTAGATAATGCAGAATCAAAATAGATTGAAAGGAAATACCTTTAAAGTACTTAAATACTGCTAGTGTGAATGTTTCTGAACAATTTGTACTCATTTAGGTAACTTTTGTAGCACTTTTTCAGCAGGCCAGGATTTTGAAATTTGTTCCAGAAGTGCCCGAGCTAGGGTTAGGGTTAGGGTTTGACAGCACCTAGACATATTCTGATGCATTAGTTGTGCATTAGGATGCATTTGAAATGCAGAACAGGTGTTGGTTGTTAGTTTCCTTGACAATTTAATTTTTCCCCATTTTGTCTTTTTTTGTGAGCCCCACACCTGTCAGGCAAACACAGTCAACACTGAATATTTTGAAAACAGCCTTTCTACATGTTGAATCCCCTTATTTTGGGTGGTTTAAAAGAAACTGAATGGAAAGTATGTCCAAACTTTAGTAGTAAATGTAATCCAAACTAATAAACGGCAAAAATCTTGTTCATTTAAAATACTATTTCAACAGCAAGTTGCAAAAACCTAGATAATGCAGAATCAAAATAGATTGAAAGGAAATACCTTTAAAGTACTTAAATACTGCTAGTGTGAATGTTTCTGAACAATTTGTACTCATTTAGGTAACTTTTGTAGCACTTTTTCAGCAGGCCAGGATTTTGAAATTTGTTCCAGAAGTGCCCGAGCTAGGGTTAGGGTTAGGGTTTGACAGCACCTATACATATTCTGATGCATTTGTTGTGCATTAGGATGCATTTGAAATGCAGAACAGGTGTTGGTTGTTAGTTTCATGGAAAATTTAATTTTTCCCCATTTTGTCTTTTTTTGTGAGCCCCACACCTGTCAGGCAAACACAGTCAACACTGAATGTTTTGAAAACAGCCTTTCTACATGTTGAATCCCCTTATTTTAGGTGGTTTAAAAGAAACTAAATGGAAAGTATGTCCAAACTTTAGTAGTAAATGTAATCCAAACTAATAAACGGCAAAAATCTTGTTCATTTAAAATACTATTTCAACAGCAAGTTGCAAAAACCTAGAGAATGCAGAATCAAAATAGATTGAAAGGAAATACCTTTAAAGTACTTAAATACTGCTAGTGTGAATGTTTCTGAACAATTTGTACTTATTTAGGTAACTTTTGTAGCACTTTTTCAGCAGGCCAGGATTTTGAAATTTGTTCCATAAGTGCCCGAGCTAGGGTTAGGGTTAGGGTTTGACAGCACCTAGACATATTCTGATGCATTTGTTGTGCATTAGGATGCATTTGAAATGCAGAACAGGTGTTGGTTGTTAGTTTCCTTGACAATTTAATTTTTCCCCATTTTGTCTTTTTTTGTGAGCCCCACACCTGTCAGGCAAACACAGTCAACACTGAATGTTTTGAAAACAGCCTTTCTACATGTTGAATCCCCTTATTTTAGGTGGTTTAAAAGAAACTAAATGGAAAGTATGTCCAAACTTTAGTAGTAAATGTAATCCAAACTAATAAATGGCAAAAATCTTGTTCATTTAAAATACTATTTCAACAGCAAGTTGCAAAAACCTAGATAATGCAGAATCAAAATAGATTGAAAGGAAATACCTTTAAAGTACTTAAATACTGCTAGTGTGAATGTTTCTGAACAATTTGTACTCATTTAGGTAACTTTTGTAGCACTTTTTCAGCAGGCCAGGATTTTGAAATTTGTTCCAGAAGTGCCCGAGCTAGGGTTAGGGTTAGGGTTTGACAGCACCTAGACATATTCTGATGCATTTGTTGTGCATTAGGATGCATTTGAAATGCAGAACAGGTGTTGGTTGTTAGTTTCCTTGAAAATTTAATTTTTCCCCATTTTGTCTTTTTTTGTGAGCCCCACACCTGTCAGGCAAACACAGTCAACACTGAATATTTTGAAAACAGCCTTTCTACATGTTGAATCCCCTTATTTTGGGTGGTTTAAAAGAAACTGAATGGAAAGTATGTCCAAACTTTAGTAGTAAATGTAATCCAAACCAATAAACGGCAAAAATCTTGTTCATTTAAAATACCATTTCTACAGCAAGTTAAAAAAATCTAGATAATGCAGAATCAAAATAGATTGAAAGGAAATACCTTTAAAGTACTGAAATACTGCTAGTGTGAATGTTTCTGAACAATTTGTACTCTTTTAGGTAACTTTTGTAGCACTTTTTCAGCAGGCCAGGATTTTGAAATTTGTTCCAGAAGTGCCCGAGCTAGGGTTAGGGTTAGGGTTTGACAGCACCTAGACATATTCTGATGCATTTGTTGTGCATTAGGATGCATTTGAAATGCAGAACAGGTGTTGGTTGTTAGTTTCCTTGAAAGTTTAATTTTTCCCCATTTTGTCTTTTTTTGTGAGCCCCACACCTGTCAGGCAAACACAGTCAACACTGAATGTTTTGAAAACAGCCTTTCTACATGTTGAATCCCCTTATTTTAGGTGGTTTAAAAGAAACTAAATGGAAAGTATGTCCAAACTTTAGTAGTAAATGTAATCCAAACTAATAAACGGCAAAAATCTTGTTCATTTAAAATACTATTTCAACAGCAAGTTGCAAAAACCTAGATAATGCAGAATCAAAATAGATTGAAAGGAAATACCTTTAAAGTACTTAAATACTGCTAGTGTGAATGTTTCTGAACAATTTGTACTCATTTAGGTAACTTTTGTAGCACTTTTTCAGCAGGCCAGGATTTTGAAATTTGTTCCAGAAGTGCCCGAGCTAGGGTTAGGGTTAGGGTTTGACAGCACCTAGACATATTCTGATGCATTTGTTGTGCATTAGGATGCATTTGAAATGCAGAACAGGTGTTGGTTGTTAGTTTCCTTGAAAATTTAATTTTTCCCCATTTTGTCTTTTTTTGTGAGCCCCACACCTGTCAGGCAAACACAGTCAAAACTGAATATTTTGAAAACAGCCTTTCTACATGTTCAATCCCCTTATTTTGGGTGGTTTAAAAGAAACTGAATGGAAAGTATGTCCAAACTTTAGTAGTAAATGTAATCCAAACCAATAAACGGCAAAAATCTTGTTCATTTAAAATACCATTTCTACAGCAAGTTGCAAAAACCTAGATAATGCAGAATCAAAATAGATTGAAAGGAAATACCTTTAAAGTACTGAAATACTGCTAGTGTGAATGTTTCTGAACAATTTGTACTCTTTTAGGTAACTTTTGTAGCACTTTTTCAGCAGGCCAGGATTTTGAAATTTGTTCCAGAAGTGCCCGAGCTAGGGTTAGGGTTAGGGTTTGACAGCACCTAGACATATTCTGATGCATTTGTTGTGCATTAGGATGCATTTGAAATGCAGAACAGGTGTTGGTTGTTAGTTTCCTTGAAAGTTTAATTTTTCCCCATTTTGTCTTTTTTTGTGAGCCCCACACCTGTCAGGCAAACACAGTCAACACTGAATGTTTTGAAAACAGCCTTTCTACATGTTGAATCCCCTTATTTTAGGTGGTTTAAAAGAAACTAAATGGAAAGTATGTCCAAACTTTAGTAGTAAATGTAATCCAAACTAATAAACGGCAAAAATCTTGTTCATTTAAAATACTATTTCAACAGCAAGTTGCAAAAACCTAGATAATGCAGAATCAAAATAGATTGAAAGGAAATACCTTTAAAGTACTTAAATACTGCTAGTGTGAATGTTTCTGAACAATTTGTACTCATTTAGGTAACTTTTGTAGCACTTTTTCAGCAGGCCAGGATTTTGAAATTTGTTCCAGAAGTGCCCGAGCTAGGGTTAGGGTTAGGGTTTGACAGCACCTATACATATTCTGATGCATTTGTTGTGCATTAGGATGCATTTGAAATGCAGAACAGGTGTTGGTTGTTAGTTTCCTTGACAATTTAATTTTTCCCCATTTTGTCTTTTTTTGTGAGCCCCACACCTGTCAGGCAAACACAGTCAACACTGAATGTTTTGAAAACAGCCTTTCTACATGTTGAATCCCCTTATTTTAGGTGGTTTAAAAGAAACTAAATGGAAAGTATGTCCAAACTTTAGTAGTAAATGTAATCCAAACTAATAAATGGCAAAAATCTTGTTCATTTAAAATACTATTTCAACAGCAAGTTGCAAAAACCTAGATAATGCAGAATCAAAATAGATTGAAAGGAAATACCTTTAAAGTACTTAAATACTGCTAGTGTGAATGTTTCTGAACAATTTGTACTCATTTAGGTAACTTTTGTAGCACTTTTTCAGCAGGCCAGGATTTTGAAATTTGTTCCAGAAGTGCCCGAGCTAGGGTTAGGGTTAGGGTTTGACAGCACCTAGACATATTCTGATGCATTTGTTGTGCATTAGGATGCATTTGAAATGCAGAACAGGTGTTGGTTGTTAGTTTCCTTGAAAATTTAATTTTTCCCCATTTTGTCTTTTTTTGTGAGCCCCACACCTGTCAGGCAAACACAGTCAACACTGAATATTTTGAAAACAGCCTTTCTACATGTTGAATCCCCTTATTTTGGGGGTTTAAAAGAAACTGAATGGAAAGTATGTCCAAACTTTAGTAGTAAATGTAATCCAAACCAATTAACGGCAAAAATCTTGTTCATTTAAAATACCATTTCTACAGTGGGTTGCAAAAACCTAGATAATGCAGAATCAAAATAGATTGAAAGGAAATACCTTTAAAGTACTGAAATACTGCTAGTGTGAATGTTTCTGAACAATTTGTACTCTTTTAGGTAACTTTTGTAGCACTTTTTCAGCAGGCCAGGATTTTGAAATTTGTTCCAGAAGTGCCCGAGCTAGGGTTAGGGTTAGGGTTTGACAGCACCTAGACATATTCTGATGCATTTGTTGTGCATTAGGATGCATTTGAAATGCAGAACAGGTGTTGGTTGTTAGTTTCCTTGAAAGTTTAATTTTTCCCCATTTTGTCTTTTTTTGTGAGCCCCACACCTGTCAGGCAAACACAGTCAACACTGAATGTTTTGAAAACAGCCTTTCTACATGTTGAATCCCCTTATTTTAGGTGGTTTAAAAGAAACTAAATGGAAAGTATGTCCAAACTTTAGTAGTAAATGTAATCCAAACTAATAAACGGCAAAAATCTTGTTCATTTAAAATACTATTTCAACAGCAAGTTGCAAAAACCTAGATAATGCAGAATCAAAATAGATTGAAAGGAAATACCTTTAAAGTACTTAAATACTGCTAGTGTGAATGTTTCTGAACAATTTGTACTCTTTTAGGTAACTTTTGTAGCACTTTTTCAGCAGGCCAGGATTTTGAAATTTGTTCCAGAAGTGCCCGAGCTAGGGTTAGGGTTAGGGTTTGACAGCACCTAGACATATTCTGATGCATTTGTTGTGCATTAGGATGCATTTGAAATGCAGAACAGGTGTTGGTTGTTAGTTTCCTTGAAAGTTTAATTTTTCCCCATTTTGTCTTTTTTTGTGAGCCCCACAACCTGTCAGGCAAACACAGTCAAAACTGAATATTTTGAAAACAGCCTTTCTACATGTTCAATCCCCTTATTTTGGGTGGTTTAAAAGAAACTGAATGGAAAGTATGTCCAAACTTTAGTAGTAAATGTAATCCAAACCAATAAACGGCAAAAATCTTGTTCATTTAAAATACCATTTCAACAGCAAGTTGCAAAAACCTAGATAATGCAGAATCAAAATAGATTGAAAGGAAATACCTTTAAAGTACTGAAATACTGCTAGTGTGAATGTTTCTGAACAATTTGTACTCTTTTAGGTAACTTTTGTAGCACTTTTTCAGCAGGCCAGGATTTTGAAATTTGTTCCAGAAGTGCCCGAGCTAGGGTTAGGGTTAGGGTTTGACAGCACCTAGACATATTCTGATGCATTTGTTGTGCATTAGGATGCATTTGAAATGCAGAACAGGTGTTGGTTGTTAGTTTCCTTGAAAGTTTAATTTTTCCCCATTTTGTCTTTTTTTGTGAGCCCACACCTGTCAGGCAAACACAGTCAACACTGAATGTTTTGAAAACAGCCTTTCTACATGTTGAATCCCCTTATTTTAGGTGGTTTAAAAGAAACTAAATGGAAAGTATGTCCAAACTTTAGTAGTAAATGTAATCCAAACTAATAAACGGCAAAAATCTTGTTCATTTAAAATACTATTTCAACAGCAAGTTGCAAAAACCTAGATAATGCAGAATCAAAATAGATTGAAAGGAAATACCTTTAAAGTACTTAAATACTGCTAGTGTGAATGTTTCTGAACAATTTGTACTCATTTAGGTAACTTTTGTAGCACTTTTTCAGCAGGCCAGGATTTTGAAATTTGTTCCAGAAGTGCCCGAGCTAGGGTTAGGGTTAGGGTTTGACAGCACCTAGACATATTCTGATGCATTTGTTGTGCATTAGGATGCATTTGAAATGCAGAACAGGTGTTGGTTGTTAGTTTCCTTGAAAATTTAATTTTTCCCCATTTTGTCTTTTTTTGTGAGCCCCACACCTGTCAGGCAAACACAGTCAAAACTGAATATTTTGAAAACAGCCTTTCTACATGTTCAATCCCCTTATTTTGGGTGGTTTAAAAGAAACTGAATGGAAAGTATGTCCAAACTTTAGTAGTAAATGTAATCCAAACCAATAAACGGCAAAAATCTTGTTCATTTAAAATACCATTTCTACAGCAAGTTGCAAAAACCTAGATAATGCAGAATCAAAATAGATTGAAAGGAAATACCTTTAAAGTACTGAAATACTGCTAGTGTGAATGTTTCTGAACAATTTGTACTCTTTTAGGTAACTTTTGTAGCACTTTTTCAGCAGGCCAGGATTTTGAAATTTGTTCCAGAAGTGCCCGAGCTAGGGTTAGGGTTAGGGTTTGACAGCACCTAGACATATTCTGATGCATTTGTTGTGCATTAGGATGCATTTGAAATGCAGAACAGGTGTTGGTTGTTAGTTTCCTTGAAAGTTTAATTTTTCCCCATTTTGTCTTTTTTTGTGAGCCCCACACCTGTCAGGCAAACACAGTCAACACTGAATGTTTTGAAAACAGCCTTTCTACATGTTGAATCCCCTTATTTTAGGTGGTTTAAAAGAAACTAAATGGAAAGTATGTCCAAACTTTAGTAGTAAATGTAATCCAAACTAATAAACGGCAAAAATCTTGTTCATTTAAAATACTATTTCAACAGCAAGTTGCAAAAACCTAGATAATGCAGAATCAAAATAGATTGAAAGGAAATACCTTTAAAGTACTTAAATACTGCTAGTGTGAATGTTTCTGAACAATTTGTACTCATTTAGGTAACTTTTGTAGCACTTTTTCAGCAGGCCAGGATTTTGAAATTTGTTCCAGAAGTGCCCGAGCTAGGGTTAGGGTTAGGGTTTGACAGCACCTAGACATATTCTGATGCATTAGTTGTGCATTAGGATGCATTTGAAATGCAGAACAGGTGTTGGTTGTTAGTTTCCTTGACAATTTAATTTTTCCCCATTTTGTCTTTTTTTGTGAGCCCCACACCTGTCAGGCAAACACAGTCAACACTGAATATTTTGAAAACAGCCTTTCTACATGTTGAATCCCCTTATTTTGGGTGGTTTAAAAGAAACTGAATGGAAAGTATGTCCAAACTTTAGTAGTAAATGTAATCCAAACTAATAAACGGCAAAAATCTTGTTCATTTAAAATACTATTTCAACAGCAAGTTGCAAAAACCTAGATAATGCAGAATCAAAATAGATTGAAAGGAAATACCTTTAAAGTACTTAAATACTGCTAGTGTGAATGTTTCTGAACAATTTGTACTCATTTAGGTAACTTTTGTAGCACTTTTTCAGCAGGCCAGGATTTTGAAATTTGTTCCAGAAGTGCCCGAGCTAGGGTTAGGGTTAGGGTTTGACAGCACCTATACATATTCTGATGCATTTGTTGTGCATTAGGATGCATTTGAAATGCAGAACAGGTGTTGGTTGTTAGTTTCATGGAAAATTTAATTTTTCCCCATTTTGTCTTTTTTTGTGAGCCCCACACCTGTCAGGCAAACACAGTCAACACTGAATGTTTTGAAAACAGCCTTTCTACATGTTGAATCCCCTTATTTTAGGTGGTTTAAAAGAAACTAAATGGAAAGTATGTCCAAACTTTAGTAGTAAATGTAATCCAAACTAATAAACGGCAAAAATCTTGTTCATTTAAAATACTATTTCAACAGCAAGTTGCAAAAACCTAGAGAATGCAGAATCAAAATAGATTGAAAGGAAATACCTTTAAAGTACTTAAATACTGCTAGTGTGAATGTTTCTGAACAATTTGTACTTATTTAGGTAACTTTTGTAGCACTTTTTCAGCAGGCCAGGATTTTGAAATTTGTTCCATAAGTAACCCGAGCTAGGGTTAGGGTTAGGGTTTGACAGCACCTAGACATATTCTGATGCATTTGTTGTGCATTAGGATGCATTTGAAATGCAGAACAGGTGTTGGTTGTTAGTTTCCTTGACAATTTAATTTTTCCCCATTTTGTCTTTTTTTGTGAGCCCCACACCTGTCAGGCAAACACAGTCAACACTGAATGTTTTGAAAACAGCCTTTCTACATGTTGAATCCCCTTATTTTAGGTGGTTTAAAAGAAACTAAATGGAAAGTATGTCCAAACTTTAGTAGTAAATGTAATCCAAACTAATAAATGGCAAAAATCTTGTTCATTTAAAATACTATTTCAACAGCAAGTTGAAAAAACCTAGATAATGCAGAATCAAAATAGATTGAAAGGAAATACCTTTAAAGTACTTAAATACTGCTAGTGTGAATGTTTCTGAACAATTTGTACTCATTTAGGTAACTTTTGTAGCACTTTTTCAGCAGGCCAGGATTTTGAAATTTGTTCCAGAAGTGCCCGAGCTAGGGTTAGAGTTAGGGTTTGACAGCACCTAGACATATTCTGATGCATTTGTTGTGCATTAGGATGCATTTGAAATGCAGAACAGGTGTTGGTTGTTAGTTTCCTTGAAAATTTAATTTTTCCCCATTTTGTCTTTTTTTGTGAGCCCCACACCTGTCAGGCAAACACAGTCAACACTGAATATTTTGAAAACAGCCTTTCTACATGTTGAATCCCCTTATTTTGGGGGTTTAAAAGAAACTGAATGGAAAGTATGTCCAAACTTTAGTAGTAAATGTAATCCAAACCAATTAACGGCAAAAATCTTGTTCATTTAAAATACCATTTCTACAGTGGGTTGCAAAAACCTAGATAATGCAGAATCAAAATAGATTGAAAGGAAATACCTTTAAAGTACTGAAATACTGCTAGTGTGAATGTTTCTGAACAATTTGTACTCTTTTAGGTAACTTTTGTAGCACTTTTTCAGCAGGCCAGGATTTTGAAATTTGTTCCAGAAGTGCCCGAGCTAGGGTTAGGGTTAGGGTTTGACAGCACCTAGACATATTCTGATGCATTTGTTGTGCATTAGGATGCATTTGAAATGCAGAACAGGTGTTGGTTGTTAGTTTCCTTGAAAGTTTAATTTTTCCCCATTTTGTCTTTTTTTGTGAGCCCCACACCTGTCAGGCAAACACAGTCAACACTGAATGTTTTGAAAACAGCCTTTCTACATGTTGAATCCCCTTATTTTAGGTGGTTTAAAAGAAACTAAATGGAAAGTATGTCCAAACTTTAGTAGTAAATGTAATCCAAACTAATAAACGGCAAAAATCTTGTTCATTTAAAATACTATTTCAACAGCAAGTTGCAAAAACCTAGATAATGCAGAATCAAAATAGATTGAAAGGAAATACCTTTAAAGTACTTAAATACTGCTAGTGTGAATGTTTCTGAACAATTTGTACTCATTTAGGTAACTTTTGTAGCACTTTTTCAGCAGGCCAGGATTTTGAAATTTGTTCCAGAAGTGCCCGAGCTAGGGTTAGGGTTAGGGTTTGACAGCACCTAGACATATTCTGATGCATTTGTTGTGCATTAGGATGCATTTGAAATGCAGAACAGGTGTTGGTTGTTAGTTTCCTTGAAAATTTAATTTTTCCCCATTTTGTCTTTTTTTGTGAGCCCCACACCTGTCAGGCAAACACAGTCAAAACTGAATATTTTGAAAACAGCCTTTCTACATGTTCAATCCCCTTATTTTGGGTGGTTTAAAAGAAACTGAATGGAAAGTATGTCCAAACTTTAGTAGTAAATGTAATCCAAACCAATAAACGGCAAAAATCTTGTTCATTTAAAATACCATTTCTACAGCAAGTTGCAAAAACCTAGATAATGCAGAATCAAAATAGATTGAAAGGAAATACCTTTAAAGTACTGAAATACTGCTAGTGTGAATGTTTCTGAACAATTTGTACTCTTTTAGGTAACTTTTGTAGCACTTTTTCAGCAGGCCAGGATTTTGAAATTTGTTCCAGAAGTGCCCGAGCTAGGGTTAGGGTTAGGGTTTGACAGCACCTAGACATATTCTGATGCATTTGTTGTGCATTAGGATGCATTTGAAATGCAGAACAGGTGTTGGTTGTTAGTTTCCTTGAAAGTTTAATTTTTCCCCATTTTGTCTTTTTTTGTGAGCCCCACACCTGTCAGGCAAACACAGTCAACACTGAATGTTTTGAAAACAGCCTTTCTACATGTTGAATCCCCTTATTTTAGGTGGTTTAAAAGAAACTAAATGGAAAGTATGTCCAAACTTTAGTAGTAAATGTAATCCAAACTAATAAACGGCAAAAATCTTGTTCATTTAAAATACTATTTCAACAGCAAGTTGCAAAAACCTAGATAATGCAGAATCAAAATAGATTGAAAGGAAATACCTTTAAAGTACTTAAATACTGCTAGTGTGAATGTTTCTGAACAATTTGTACTCTTTTAGGTAACTTTTGTAGCACTTTTTCAGCAGGCCAGGATTTTGAAATTTGTTCCAGAAGTGCCCGAGCTAGGGTTAGGGTTAGGGTTTGACAGCACCTAGACATATTCTGATGCATTTGTTGTGCATTAGGATGCATTTGAAATGCAGAACAGGTGTTGGTTGTTAGTTTCCTTGACAATTTAATTTTTCCCCATTTTGTCTTTTTTTGTGAGCCCCACACCTGTCAGGCAAACACAGTCAACACTGAATATTTTGAAAACAGCCTTTCTACATGTTGAATCCCCTTATTTTGGGTGGTTTAAAAGAAACTGAATGGAAAGTATGTCCAAACTTTAGTAGTAAATGTAATCCAAACCAATAAACGGCAAAAATCTTGTTCATTTAAAATACCATTTCTACAGCAAGTTGCAAAAACCTAGATAATGCAGAATCAAAATAGATTGAAAGGAAATACCTTTAAAGTACTGAAATACTGCTAGTGTGAATGTTTCTGAACAATTTGTACTCTTTTAGGTAACTTTTGTAGCACTTTTTCAGCAGGCCAGGATTTTGAAATTTGTTCCAGAAGTGCCCGAGCTAGGGTTAGGGTTAGGGTTTGACAGCACCTAGACATATTCTGATGCATTTGTTGTGCATTAGGATGCATTTGAAATGCAGAACAGGTGTTGGTTGTTAGTTTCCTTGAAAGTTTAATTTTTCCCCATTTTGTCTTTTTTTGTGAGCCCCACACCTGTCAGGCAAACACAGTCAACACTGAATGTTTTGAAAACAGCCTTTCTACATGTTGAATCCCCTTATTTTAGGTGGTTTAAAAGAAACTAAATGGAAAGTATGTCCAAACTTTAGTAGTAAATGTAATCCAAACTAATAAACGGCAAAAATCTTGTTCATTTAAAATACTATTTCAACAGCAAGTTGCAAAAACCTAGATAATGCAGAATCAAAATAGATTTAAAGGAAATACCTTTAAAGTACTTAAATACTGCTAGTGTGAATGTTTCTGAACAATTTGTACTCATTTAGGTAACTTTTGTAGCAGTTTTTCAGCAGGCCAGGATTTTGAAATTTGTTCCAGAAGTGCCCGAGCTAGGGTTAGGGTTAGGGTTTGACAGCACCTAGACATATTCTGATGCATTAGTTGTGCATTAGGATGCATTTGAAATGCAGAACAGGTGTTGGTTGTTAGTTTCCTTGACAATTTAATTTTTCCCCATTTTGTCTTTTTTTGACAGGTGTGTGAGCCCCACACCTGTCAGGCAAACACAGTCAACACTGAATGTTTTGAAAACAGCCTTTCTACATGTTGAATCCCCTTATTTTAGGTGGTTTAAAAGAAACTAAATGGAAAGTATGTCCAAACTTTAGTAGTAAATGTAATCCAAACTAATAAACGGCAAAAATCTTGTTCATTTAAAATACTATTTCAACAGCAAGTTGCAAAAACCTAGATAATGCAGAATCAAAATAGATTGAAAGGAAATACCTTTAAAGTACTTAAATACTGCTAGTGTGAATGTTTCTGAACAATTTGTACTCATTTAGGTAACTTTTGTAGCACTTTTTCAGCAGGCCAGGATTTTGAAATTTGTTCCAGAAGTGCCCGAGCTAGGGTTAGGGTTAGGGTTTGACAGCACCTAGACATATTCTGATGCATTTGTTGTGCATTAGGATGCATTTGAAATGCAGAACAGGTGTTGGTTGTTAGTTTCCTTGAAAATTGAATTTTTCCCCATTTTGTCTTTTTTTGTGAGCCCCACACCTGTCAGGCAAACACAGTCAACACTGAATGTTTTGAAAACAGCCTTTCTACATGTTGAATCCCCTTATTTTAGGTGGTTTAAAAGAAACTAAATGGAAAGTATGTCCAAACTTTAGTAGTAAATGTAATCCAAACTAATAAACGGCAAAAATCTTGTTCATTTAAAATACTATTTCAACAGCAAGTTGCAAAAACCTAGATAATGCAGAATCAAAATAGATTGAAAGGAAATACCTTTAAAGTACTTAAATACTGCTAGTGTGAATGTTTCTGAACAATTTGTACTCATTTAGGTAACTTTTGTAGCACTTTTTCAGCAGGCCAGGATTTTGAAATTTGTTCCAGAAGTGCCCGAGCTAGGGTTAGGGTTAGGGTTTGACAGCACCTAGACATATTCTGATGCATTTGTTGTGCATTAGGATGCATTTGAAATGCAGAACAGGTGTTGGTTGTTAGTTTCCTTGACAATTGAATTTTTCCCCATTTTGTCTTTTTTTGTGAGCCCCACACCTGTCAGGCAAACACAGTCAACACTGAATGTTTTGAAAACAGCCTTTCTACATGTTGAATCCCCTTATTTTAGGTGGTTTAAAAGAAACTAAATGGAAAGTATGTCCAAACTTTAGTAGTAAATGTAATCCAAACTAATAAACGGCAAAAATCTTGTTCATTTAAAATACTATTTCAACAGCAAGTTGCAAAAACCTAGATAATGCAGAATCAAAATAGATTGAAAGGAAATACCTTTAAAGTACTGAAATACTGCTAGTGTGAATGTTTCTGAACAATTTGTACTCATTTAGGTAACTTTTGTAGCACTTTTTCAGCAGGCCAGGATTTTGAAATTTGTTCCAGAAGTGCCCGAGCTAGGGTTAGGGTTAGGGTTTGACAGCACCTAGACATATTCTGATGCATTTGTTGTGCATTAGGATGCATTTGAAATGCAGAACAGGTGTTGGTTGTTAGTTTCCTTGAAAGTTTAATTTTTCCCCATTTTGTCTTTTTTTGTGAGCCCCACACCTGTCAGGCAAACACAGTCAACACTGAATGTTTTGAAAACAGCCTTTCTACATGTTGAATCCCCTTATTTTAGGTGGTTTAAAAGAAACTAAATGGAAAGTATGTCCAAACTTTAGTAGTAAATGTAATCCAAACTAATAAACGGCAAAAATCTTGTTCATTTAAAATACTATTTCAACAGCAAGTTGCAAAAACCTAGATAATGCAGAATCAAAATAGATTGAAAGGAAATACCTTTAAAGTACTTAAATACTGCTAGTGTGAATGTTTCTGAACAATTTGTACTCATTTAGGTAACTTTTGTAGCACTTTTTCAGCAGGCCAGGATTTTGAAATTTGTTCCAGAAGTGCCCGAGCTAGGGTTAGGGTTAGGGTTTGACAGCACCTAGACATATTCTGATGCATTAGTTGTGCATTAGGATGCATTTGAAATGCAGAACAGGTATTGGTTGTTAGTTTCCTTGACAATTGAATTTTTCCCCATTTTTTCTTTTTTTGTGAGCCCCACACCTGTCAGGCAAACACAGTCAACACTGAATGTTTTGAAAACAGGCTTTCTACATGTTGAATCCCCTTATTTTAGGTGGTTTAAAAGAAACTAAATGGAAAGTATGTCCAAACTTTAGTAGTAAATGTAATCCAAACTAATAAACGGCAAAAATCTTGTTCATTTAAAATACTATTTCAACAGCAAGTTGCAAAAACCTAGATAATGCAGAATCAAAATAGATTGAAAGGAAATACCTTTAAAGTACTGAAATACTGCTAGTGTGAATGTTTCTGAACAATTTGTACTCATTTAGGTAACTTTTGTAGCACTTTTTCAGCAGGCCAGGATTTTGAAATTTGTTCCAGAAGTGCCCGAGCTAGGGTTAGGGTTAGGGTTTGACAGCACCTAGACATATTCTGATGCATTAGTTGTGCATTAGGATGCATTTGAAATGCAGAACAGGTGTTGGTTGTTAGTTTCCTTGAAAATTGAATTTTTCCCCATTTTGTCTTTTTTTGTGAGCCCCACACCTGTCAGGCAAACACAGTCAACACTGAATGTTTTGAAAACAGCCTTTCTACATGTTGAATCCCCTTATTTTAGGTGGTTTAAAAGAAACTAAATGGAAAGTATGTCCAAACTTTAGTAGTAAATGTAATCCAAACTAATAAACGGCAAAAATCTTGTTCATTTAAAATACTATTTCAACAGCAAGTTGCAAAAACCTAGATAATGCAGAATCAAAATAGATTGAAAGGAAATACCTTTAAAGTACTGAAATACTGCTAGTGTGAATGTTTCTGAACAATTTGTACTCATTTAGGTAACTTTTGTAGCACTTTTTCAGCAGGCCAGGATTTTGAAATTTGTTCCAGAAGTGCCCGAGCTAGGGTTAGGGTTAGGGTTTGACAGCACCTAGACATATTCTGATGCATTAGTTGTGCATTAGGATGCATTTGAAATGCAGAACAGGTGTTGGTTGTTAGTTTCCTTGAAAATTGAATTTTTCCCCATTTTGTCTTTTTTTGTGAGCCCCACACCTGTCAGGCAAACACAGTCAACACTGAATGTTTTGAAAACAGCCTTTCTACATGTTGAATCCCCTTATTTTAGGTGGTTTAAAAGAAACTAAATGGAAAGTATGTCCAAACTTTAGTAGTAAATGTAATCCAAACGAATAAACGGCAAAAATCTTGTTCATTTAAAATACTATTTCAACAGCAAGTTGCAAAAACCTAGAGAATGCAGAATCAAAATAGATTGAAAGGAAATACCTTTAAAGTACTGAAATACTGCTAGTGTGAATGTTTCTGAACAATTTGTACTCATTTAGGTAACTTTTGTAGCACTTTTTCAGCAGGCCAGGATTTTGAAATTTGTTCCAGAAGTGCCCGAGCTAGGGTTAGGGTTAGGGTTTGACAGCACCTAGACATATTCTGATGCATTAGTTGTGCATTAGGATGCATTTGAAATGCAGAACAGGTGTTGGTTGTTAGTTTCCTTGACAATTTAATTTTTCCCCATTTTGTCTTTTTTTGTGAGCCCCACACCTGTCAGGCAAACACAGTCAACACTGAATGTTTTGAAATCAGGCTTTCTACATGTTGAATCCCCTTATTTTAGGTGGTTTAAAAGAAACTAAATGGAAAGTATGTCCAAACTTTAGTAGTAAATGTAATCCAAACTAATAAACGGCAAAAATCTTGTTCATTTAAAATACTATTTCAACAGCAAGTTGCAAAAACCTAGAGAATGCAGAATCAAAATAGATTGAAAGGAAATACCTTTAAAGTACTGAAATACTGCTAGTGTGAATGTTTCTGAACAATTTGTACTCATTTAGGTAACTTTTGTAGCACTTTTTCAGCAGGCCAGGATTTTGAAATTTGTTCCAGAAGTGCCCGAGCTAGGGTTAGGGTTAGGGTTTGACAGCACCTAGACATATTCTGATGCATTAGTTGTGCATTAGGATGCATTTGAAATGCAGAACAGGTGTTGGTTGTTAGTTTCCTTGAAAATTGAATTTTTCCCCATTTTGTCTTTTTTTGTGAGCCCCACACCTGTCAGGCAAACACAGTCAACACTGAATGTTTTGAAAACAGCCTTTCTACATGTTGAATCCCCTTATTTTAGGTGGTTTAAAAGAAACTAAATGGAAAGTATGTCCAAACTTTAGTAGTAAATGTAATCCAAACTAATAAACGGCAAAAATCTTGTTCATTTAAAATACTATTTCAACAGCAAGTTGCAAAAACCTAGAGAATGCAGAATCAAAATAGATTGAAAGGAAATACCTTTAAAGTACTTAAATACTGCTAGTGTGAATGTTTCTGAACAATTTGTACTCATTTAGGTAACTTTTGTAGCACTTTTTCAGCAGGCCAGGATTTTGAAATTTGTTCCAGAAGTGCCCGAGCTAGGGTTAGGGTTAGGGTTTGACAGCACCTAGACATATTCTGATGCATTAGTTGTGCATTAGGATGCATTTGAAATGCAGAACAGGTGTTGGTTGTTAGTTTCCTTGACAATTTAATTTTTCCCCATTTTGTCTTTTTTTGTGAGCCCCACACCTGTCAGGCAAACACAGTCAACACTGAATGTTTTGAAAACAGCCTTTCTACATGTTGAATCCCCTTATTTTAGGTGGTTTAAAAGAAACTAAATGGAAAGTATGTCCAAACTTTAGTAGTAAATGTAATCCAAACTAATAAACGGCAAAAATCTTGTTCATTTAAAATACTATTTCAACAGCAAGTTGCAAAAACCTAGATAATGCAGAATCAAAATAGATTGAAAGGAAATACCTTTAAAGTACTGAAATACTGCTAGTGTGAATGTTTCTGAACAATTTGTACTCATTTAGGTAACTTTTGTAGCACTTTTTCAGCAGGCCAGGATTTTGAAATTTGTTCCAGAAGTGCCCGAGCTAGGGTTAGGGTTAGGGTTTGACAGCACCTAGACATATTCTGATGCATTAGTTGTGCATTAGGATGCATTTGAAATGCAGAACAGGTGTTGGTTGTTAGTTTCCTTGACAATTTAATTTTTCCCCATTTTGTCTTTTTTTGTGAGCCCCACACCTGTCAGGCAAACACAGTCAACACTGAATGTTTTGAAAACAGCCTTTCTACATGTTGAATCCCCTTATTTTAGGTGGTTTAAAAGAAACTAAATGGAAAGTATGTCCAAACTTTAGTAGTAAATGTAATCCAAACGAATAAACGGCAAAAATCTTGTTCATTTAAAATACTATTTCAACAGCAAGTTGCAAAAACCTAGATAATGCAGAATCAAAATAGATTGAAAGGAAATACCTTTAAAGTACTGAAATACTGCTAGTGTGAATGTTTCTGAACAATTTGTACTCATTTAGGTAACTTTTGTAGCACTTTTTCAGCAGGCCAGGATTTTGAAATTTGTTCCAGAAGTGCCCGAGCTAGGGTTAGGGTTAGGGTTTGACAGCACCTAGACATATTCTGATGCATTAGTTGTGCATTAGGATGCATTTGAAATGCAGAACAGGTGTTGGTTGTTAGTTTCCTTGAAAGTTTAATTTTTCCCCATTTTGTCTTTTTTTGTGAGCCCCACACCTGTCAGGCAAACACAGTCAACACTGAATGTTTTGAAAACAGCCTTTCTACATGTTGAATCCCCTTATTTTAGGTGGTTTAAAAGAAACTAAATGGAAAGTATGTCCAAACTTTAGTAGTAAATGTAATCCAAACTAATAAACGGCAAAAATCTTGTTCATTTAAAATACTATTTCAACAGCAAGTTGCAAAAACCTAGATAATGCAGAATCAAAATAGATTGAAAGGAAATACCTTTAAAGTACTTAAATACTGCTAGTGTGAATGTTTCTGAACAATTTGTACTCATTTAGGTAACTTTTGTAGCACTTTTTCAGCAGGCCAGGATTTTGAAATTTGTTCCAGAAGTGCCCGAGCTAGGGTTAGGGTTAGGGTTTGACAGCACCTAGACATATTCTGATGCATTAGTTGTGCATTAGGATGCATTTGAAATGCAGAACAGGTGTTGGTTGTTAGTTTCCTTGAAAATTTAATTTTTCCCCATTTTGTCTTTTTTTGACAGGTGTGTGAGCCCCACACCTGTCAGGCAAACACAGTCAACACTGAATGTTTTGAAAACAGCCTTTCTACATGTTGAATCCCCTTATTTTAGGTGGTTTAAAAGAAACTAAATGGAAAGTATGTCCAAACTTTAGTAGTAAATGTAATCCAAACTAATAAATGGCAAAAATCTTGTTCATTTAAAATACTATTTCAACAGCAAGTTGCAAAAACCTAGATAATGCAGAATCAAAATAGATTGAAAGGAAATACCTTTAAAGTACTGAAATACTGCTAGTGTGAATGTTTCTGAACAATTTGTACTCATTTAGGTAACTTTTGTAGCACTTTTTCAGCAGGCCAGGATTTTGAAATTTGTTCCAGAAGTGCCCGAGCTAGGGTTAGGGTTAGGGTTTGACAGCACCTAGACATATTCTGATGCATTAGTTGTGCATTAGGATGCATTTGAAATGCAGAACAGGTGTTGGTTGTTAGTTTCCTTGAAAATTGAATTTTTCCCCATTTTGTCTTTTTTTGTGAGCCCCACACCTGTCAGGCAAACACAGTCAACACTGAATGTTTTGAAAACAGCCTTTCTACATGTTGAATCCCCTTATTTTAGGTGGTTTAAAAGAAACTAAATGGAAAGTATGTCCAAACTTTAGTAGTAAATGTAATCCAAACTAATAAACGGCAAAAATCTTGTTCATTTAAAATACTATTTCAACAGCAAGTTGCAAAAACCTAGATAATGCAGAATCAAAATAGATTGAAAGGAAATACCTTTAAAGTACTTAAATACTGCTAGTGTGAATGTTTCTGAACAATTTGTACTCATTTAGGTAACTTTTGTAGCACTTTTTCAGCAGGCCAGGATTTTGAAATTTGTTCCAGAAGTGCCCGAGCTAGGGTTAGGGTTAGGGTTTGACAGCACCTAGACATATTCTGATGCATTAGTTGTGCATTAGGATGCATTTGAAATGCAGAACAGGTGTTGGTTGTTAGTTTCCTTGAAAATTGAATTTTTCCCCATTTTGTCTTTTTTTGACAGGTGTGTGAGCCCCACACCTGTCAGGCAAACACAGTCAACACTGAATGTTTTGAAAACAGGCTTTCTACATGTTGAATCCCCTTATTTTAGGTGGTTTAAAAGAAACTAAATGGAAAGTATGTCCAAACTTTAGTAGTAAATGTAATCCAAACTAATAAACGGCAAAAATCTTGTTCATTTAAAATACTATTTCAACAGCAAGTTGCAAAAACCTAGATAATGCAGAATCAAAATAGATTGAAAGGAAATACCTTTAAAGTACTGAAATGCTGCTAGTGTGAATGTTTCTGAACAATTTGTACTCATTTAGGTAACTTTTGTAGCACTTTTTCAGCAGGCCAGGATTTTGAAATTTGTTCCAGAAGTGCCCGAGCTAGGGTTAGGGTTAGGGTTTGACAGCACCTAGACATATTCTGATGCATTTGTTGTGCATTAGGATGCATTTGAAATGCAGAACAGGTGTTGGTTGTTAGTTTCCTTGAAAATTTATTTTTTTCCCATTTTGTCTTTTTTTGTGAGCCCCACACCTGTCAGGCAAACACAGTCAACACTGAATGTTTTGAAAACAGCCTTTCTACATGTTGAATCCCCTTATTTTAGGTGGTTTAAAAGAAACTAAATGGAAAGTATGTCCAAACTTTAGTAGTAAATGTAATCCAAACTAATAAACGGCAAAAATCTTGTTCATTTAAAATACTATTTCAACAGCAAGTTGCAAAAACCTAGATAATGCAGAATCAAAATAGATTGAAAGGAAATACCTTTAAAGTACTTAAATACTGCTAGTGTGAATGTTTCTGAACAATTTGTACTCATTTAGGTAACTTTTGTAGCACTTTTTCAGCAGGCCAGGATTTTGAAATTTGTTCCAGAAGTGCCCGAGCTAGGGTTAGGGTTAGGGTTTGACAGCACCTAGACATATTCTGATGCATTAGTTGTGCATTAGGATGCATTTGAAATGCAGAACAGGTATTGGTTGTTAGTTTCCTTGACAATTGAATTTTTCCCCATTTTGTCTTTTTTTGTGAGCCCCACACCTGTCAGGCAAACACAGTCAACACTGAATGTTTTGAAAACAGGCTTTCTACATGTTGAATCCCCTTATTTTAGGTGGTTTAAAAGAAACTAAATGGAAAGTATGTCCAAACTTTAGTAGTAAATGTAATCCAAACTAATAAACGGCAAAAATCTTGTTCATTTAAAATACTATTTCAACAGCAAGTTGCAAAAACCTAGATAATGCAGAATCAAAATAGATTGAAAGGAAATACCTTTAAAGTACTGAAATACTGCTAGTGTGAATGTTTCTGAACAATTTGTACTCATTTAGGTAACTTTTGTAGCACTTTTTCAGCAGGCCAGGATTTTGAAATTTGTTCCAGAAGTGCCCGAGCTAGGGTTAGGGTTAGGGTTTGACAGCACCTAGACATATTCTGATGCATTAGTTGTGCATTAGGATGCATTTGAAATGCAGAACAGGTGTTGGTTGTTAGTTTCCTTGAAAATTGAATTTTTCCCCATTTTGTCTTTTTTTGTGAGCCCCACACCTGTCAGGCAAACACAGTCAACACTGAATGTTTTGAAAACAGCCTTTCTACATGTTGAATCCCCTTATTTTAGGTGGTTTAAAAGAAACTAAATGGAAAGTATGTCCAAACTTTAGTAGTAAATGTAATCCAAACTAATAAACGGCAAAAATCTTGTTCATTTAAAATACTATTTCAACAGCAAGTTGCAAAAACCTAGATAATGCAGAATCAAAATAGATTGAAAGGAAATACCTTTAAAGTACTGAAATACTGCTAGTGTGAATGTTTCTGAACAATTTGTACTCATTTAGGTAACTTTTGTAGCACTTTTTCAGCAGGCCAGGATTTTGAAATTTGTTCCAGAAGTGCCCGAGCTAGGGTTAGGGTTAGGGTTTGACAGCACCTAGACATATTCTGATGCATTTGTTGTGCATTAGGATGCATTTGAAATGCAGAACAGGTGTTGGTTGTTAGTTTCCTTGAAAATTGAATTTTTCCCCATTTTGTCTTTTTTTGTGAGCCCCACACCTGTCAGGCAAACACAGTCAACACTGAATGTTTTGAAAACAGCCTTTCTACATGTTGAATCCCCTTATTTTAGGTGGTTTAAAAGAAACTAAATGGAAAGTATGTCCAAACTTTAGTAGTAAATGTAATCCAAACGAATAAACGGCAAAAATCTTGTTCATTTAAAATACTATTTCAACAGCAAGTTGCAAAAACCTAGAGAATGCAGAATCAAAATAGATTGAAAGGAAATACCTTTAAAGTACTTAAATACTGCTAGTGTGAATGTTTCTGAACAATTTGTACTCATTTAGGTAACTTTTGTAGCACTTTTTCAGCAGGCCAGGATTTTGAAATTTGTTCCAGAAGTGCCCGAGCTAGGGTTAGGGTTAGGGTTTGACAGCACCTAGACATATTCTGATGCATTAGTTGTGCATTAGGATGCATTTGAAATGCAGAACAGGTGTTGGTTGTTAGTTTCCTTGACAATTTAATTTTTCCCCATTTTGTCTTTTTTTGTGAGCCCCACACCTGTCAGGCAAACACAGTCAACACTGAATGTTTTGAAAACAGCCTTTCTACATGTTGAATCCCCTTATTTTAGGTGGTTTAAAAGAAACTAAATGGAAAGTATGTCCAAACTTTAGTAGTAAATGTAATCCAAACTAATAAACGGCAAAAATCTTGTTCATTTAAAATACTATTTCAACAGCAAGTTGCAAAAACCTAGATAATGCAGAATCAAAATAGATTGAAAGGAAATACCTTTAAAGTACTGAAATACTGCTAGTGTGAATGTTTCTGAACAATTTGTACTCATTTTGGTAACTTTTGTAGCACTTTTTCAGCAGGCCAGGATTTTGAAATTTGTTCCAGAAGTGCCCGAGCTAGGGTTAGGGTTAGGGTTTGACAGCACCTAGACATATTCTGATGCATTTGTTGTGCATTAGGATGCATTTGAAATGCAGAACAGGTGTTGTTTGTTAGTTTCCTTGAAAATTTATTTTTTTCCCATTTTGTCTTTTTTTGTGAGCCCCACACCTGTCAGGCAAACACAGTCAACACTGAATGTTTTGAAAACAGCCTTTCTACATGTTGAATCCCCTTATTTTAGGTGGTTTAAAAGAAACTAAATGGAAAGTATGTCCAAACTTTAGTAGTAAATGTAATCCAAACTAATAAACGGCAAAAATCTTGTTCATTTAAAATACTATTTCAACAGCAAGTTGCAAAAACCTAGATAATGCAGAATCAAAATAGATTGAAAGGAAATACCTTTAAAGTACTGAAATACTGCTAGTGTGAATGTTTCTGAACAATTTGTACTCATTTAGGTAACTTTTGTAGCACTTTTTCAGCAGGCCAGGATTTTGAAATTTGTTCCAGAAGTGCCCGAGCTAGGGTTAGGGTTAGGGTTTGACAGCACCTAGACATATTCTGATGCATTAGTTGTGCATTAGGATGCATTTGAAATGCAGAACAGGTATTGGTTGTTAGTTTCCTTGACAATTGAATTTTTCCCCATTTTGTCTTTTTTTGTGAGCCCCACACCTGTCAGGCAAACACAGTCAACACTGAATGTTTTGAAAACAGCCTTTCTACATGTTGAATCCCCTTATTTTAGGTGGTTTAAAAGAAACTAAATGGAAAGTATGTCCAAACTTTAGTAGTAAATGTAATCCAAACTAATAAACGGCAAAAATCTTGTTCATTTAAAATACTATTTCAACAGCAAGTTGCAAAAACCTAGATAATGCAGAATCAAAATAGATTGAAAGGAAATACCTTTAAAGTACTGAAATACTGCTAGTGTGAATGTTTCTGAACAATTTGTACTCATTTAGGTAACTTTTGTAGCACTTTTTCAGCAGGCCAGGATTTTGAAATTTGTTCCAGAAGTGCCCGAGCTAGGGTTAGGGTTAGGGTTTGTCAGCACCTAGACATATTCTGATGCATTAGTTGTGCATTAGGATGCATTTGAAATGCAGAACAGGTGTTGGTTGTTAGTTTCCTTGACAATTTAATTTTTCCCCATTTTGTCTTTTTTTGTGAGCCCCACACCTGTCAGGCAAACACAGTCAACACTGAATGTTTTGAAAACAGCCTTTCTACATGTTGAATCCCCTTATTTTAGGTGGTTTAAAAGAAACTAAATGGAAAGTATGTCCAAACTTTAGTAGTAAATGTAATCCAAACTAATAAACGGCAAAAATCTTGTTCATTTAAAGTACTATTTCAACAGCAAGTTGCAAAAACCTAGAGAATGCAGAATCAAAATAGATTGAAAGGAAATACCTTTAAAGTACTTAAATACTGCTAGTGTGAATGTTTCTGAACAATTTGTACTCATTTAGGTAACTTTTGTAGCACTTTTTCAGCAGGCCAGGATTTTGAAATTTGTTCCAGAAGTGCCCGAGCTAGGGTTAGGGTTAGGGTTTGACAGCACCTAGACATATTCTGATGCATTAGTTGTGCATTAGGATGCATTTGAAATGCAGAACAGGTGTTGGTTGTTAGTTTCCTTGAAAGTTTAATTTTTCCCCATTTTGTCTTTTTTTGTGAGCCCCACACCTGTCAGGCAAACACAGTCAACACTGAATGTTTTGAAAACAGCCTTTCTACATGTTGAATCCCCTTATTTTAGGTGGTTTAAAAGAAACTAAATGGAAAGTATGTCCAAACTTTAGTAGTAAATGTAATCCAAACTAATAAACGGCAAAAATCTTGTTCATTTAAAATACTATTTCAACAGCAAGTTGCAAAAACCTAGATAATGCAGAATCAAAATAGATTGAAAGGAAATACCTTTAAAGTACTGAAATACTGCTAGTGTGAATGTTTCTGAACAATTTGTACTCATTTAGGTAACTTTTGTAGCACTTTTTCAGCAGGCCAGGATTTTGAAATTTGTTCCAGAAGTGCCCGAGCTAGAGTTAGGGTTAGGGTTTGACAGCACCTAGACATATTCTGATGCATTTGTTGTGCATTAGGATGCATTTGAAATGCAGAACAGGTGTTGGTTGTTAGTTTCCTTGAAAGTTTAATTTTTCCCCATTTTGTCTTTTTTTGTGAGCCCCACACCTGTCAGGCAAACACAGTCAACACTGAATGTTTTGAAAACAGCCTTTCTACATGTTGAATCCCCTTATTTTAGGTGGTTTAAAAGAAACTAAATGGAAAGTATGTCCAAACTTTAGTAGTAAATGTAATCCAAACTAATAAACGGCAAAAATCTTGTTCATTTAAAATACTATTTCAACAGCAAGTTGCAAAAACCTAGATAATGCAGAATCAAAATAGATTGAAAGGAAATACCTTTAAAGTACTTAAATACTGCTAGTGTGAATGTTTCTGAACAATTTGTACTCATTTAGGTAACTTTTGTAGCACTTTTTCAGCAGGCCAGGATTTTGAAATTTGTTCCAGAAGTGCCCAAGCTAGGGTTAGGGTTAGGGTTTGACAGCACCTAGACATATTCTGATGCATTAGTTGTGCATTAGGATGCATTTGGAATGCAGAACAGGTATTGGTTGTTAGTTTCCTTGAAAATTGAATTTTTCCCCATTTTGTCTTTTTTGTGAGCCCCACACCTGTCAGGCAAACACAGTCAACACTGAATGTTTTGAAAACAGCCTTTCTACATGTTGAATCTTCTTATTTTAGGTGGTTTAAAAGAAACTAAATGGAAAGTATGTCCAAACTTTAGTAGTAAATGTAATCCAAACTAATAAACGGCAAAAATCTTGTTCATTTAAAATACTATTTCAACAGCAAGTTGCAAAAACCTAGATAATGCAGAATCAAAATAGATTGAAAGGAAATACCTTTAAAGTACTGAAATACTGCTAGTGTGAATGTTTCTGAACAATTTGTACTCATTTAGGTAACTTTTGTAGCACTTTTTCAGCAGGCCAGGATTTTGAAATTTGTTCCAGAAGTGCCCGAGCTAGGGTTAGGGTTAGGGTTTGACAGCACCTAGACATATTCTGATGCATTTGTTGTGCATTAGGATGCATTTGAAATGCAGAACAGGTGTTGGTTGTTAGTTTCCTTGAAAATTGAATTTTTCCCCATTTTGTCTTTTTTTGTGAGCCCCACACCTGTCAGGCAAACACAGTCAACACTGAATGTTTTGAAAACAGCCTTTCTACATGTTGAATCCCCTTATTTTAGGTGGTTTAAAAGAAACTAAATGGAAAGTATGTCCAAACTTTAGTAGTAAATGTAATCCAAACTAATAAACGGCAAAAATCTTGTTCATTTAAAATACTATTTCAACAGCAAGTTGCAAAAACCTAGATAATGCAGAATCAAAATAGATTGAAAGGAAATACCTTTAAAGTACTTAAATACTGCTAGTGTGAATGTTTCTGAACAATTTGTACTCATTTAGGTAACTTTTGTAGCACTTTTTCAGCAGGCCAGGATTTTGAAATTTGTTCCAGAAGTGCCCGAGCTAGGGTTAGGGTTAGGGTTTGACAGCACCTAGACATATTCTGATGCATTTGTTGTGCATTAGGATGCATTTGAAATGCAGAACAGGTGTTGGTTGTTAGTTTCCTTGAAAATTGAATTTTTCCCCATTTTGTCTTTTTTTGTGAGCCCCACACCTGTCAGGCAAACACAGTCAACACTGAATGTTTTGAAAACAGCCTTTCTACATGTTGAATCCCCTTATTTTAGGTGATTTAAAAGAAACTAAATGGAAAGTATGTCCAAACTTTAGTAGTAAATGTAATCCAAACTAATAAACGGCAAAAATCTTGTTCATTTAAAATACTATTTCAACAGCAAGTTGCAAAAACCTAGATAATGCAGAATCAAAATAGATTGAAAGGAAATACCTTTAAAGTACTGAAATACTGCTAGTGTGAATGTTTCTGAACAATTTGTACTCATTTAGGTAACTTTTGTAGCACTTTTTCAGCAGGCCAGGATTTTGAAATTTGTTCCAGAAGTGCCCGAGCTAGGGTTAGGGTTAGGGTTTGACAGCACCTAGACATATTCTGATGCATTTGTTGTGCATTAGGATGCATTTGAAATGCAGAACAGGTGTTGGTTGTTAGTTTCCTTGAAAATTGAATTTTTCCCCATTTTGTCTTTTTTTGTGAGCCCCACACCTGTCAGGCAAACACAGTCAACACTGAATGTTTTGAAAACAGCCTTTCTACATGTTGAATCCCCTTATTTTAGGTGGTTTAAAAGAAACTAAATGGAAAGTATGTCCAAACTTTAGTAGTAAATGTAATCCAAACTAATAAACGGCAAAAATCTTGTTCATTTAAAATACTATTTCAACAGCAAGTTGCAAAAACCTAGATAATGCAGAATCAAAATAGATTGAAAGGAAATACCTTTAAAGTACTGAAATACTGCTAGTGTGAATGTTTCTGAACAATTTGTACTCATTTAGGTAACTTTTGTAGCACTTTTTCAGCAGGCCAGGATTTTGAAATTTGTTCCAGAAGTGCCCGAGCTAGGGTTAGGGTTAGGGTTTGACAGCACCTAGACATATTCTGATGCATTAGTTGTGCATTAGGATGCATTTGAAATGCAGAACAGGTGTTGGTTGTTAGTTTCCTTGAAAATTGAATTTTTCCCCATTTTGTCTTTTTTTGTGAGCCCCACACCTGTCAGGCAAACACAGTCAACACTGAATGTTTTGAAAACAGCCTTTCTACATGTTGAATCCCCTTATTTTAGGTGGTTTAAAAGAAACTAAATGGAAAGTATGTCCAAACTTTAGTAGTAAATGTAATCCAAACTAATAAACGGCAAAAATCTTGTTCATTTAAAATACTATTTCAACAGCAAGTTGCAAAAACCTAGATAATGAAGAATCAAAATAGATTGAAAGGAAATACCTTTAAAGTACTGAAATACTGCTAGTGTGAATGTTTCTGAACAATTTGTACTCATTTAGGTAACTTTTGTAGCACTTTTTCAGCAGGCCAGGATTTTGAAATTTGTTCCAGAAGTGCCCGAGCTAGGGTTAGGGTTAGGGTTTGTCAGCACCTAGACATATTCTGATGCATTAGTTGTGCATTAGGATGCATTTGAAATGCAGAACAGGTGTTGGTTGTTAGTTTCCTTGACAATTTAATTTTTCCCCATTTTGTCTTTTTTTGTGAGCCCCACACCTGTCAGGCAAACACAGTCAACACTGAATGTTTTGAAATCAGGCTTTCTACATGTTGAATCCCCTTATTTTAGGTGGTTTAAAAGAAACTAAATGGAAAGTATGTCCAAACTTTAGTAGTAAATGTAATCCAAACTAATAAACGGCAAAAATCTTGTTCATTTAAAATACTATTTCAACAGCAAGTTGCAAAAACCTAGAGAATGCAGAATCAAAATAGATTGAAAGGAAATACCTTTAAAGTACTGAAATACTGCTAGTGTGAATGTTTCTGAACAATTTGTACTCATTTAGGTAACTTTTGTAGCACTTTTTCAGCAGGCCAGGATTTTGAAATTTGTTCCAGAAGTGCCCGAGCTAGGGTTAGGGTTAGGGTTTGACAGCACCTAGACATATTCTGATGCATTAGTTGTGCATTAGGATGCATTTGAAATGCAGAACAGGTGTTGGTTGTTAGTTTCCTTGAAAATTGAATTTTTCCCCATTTTGTCTTTTTTTGTGAGCCCCACACCTGTCAGGCAAACACAGTCAACACTGAATGTTTTGAAAACAGCCTTTCTACATGTTGAATCCCCTTATTTTAGGTGGTTTAAAAGAAACTAAATGGAAAGTATGTCCAAACTTTAGTAGTAAATGTAATCCAAACTAATAAACGGCAAAAATCTTGTTCATTTAAAGTACTATTTCAACAGCAAGTTGCAAAAACCTAGAGAATGCAGAATCAAAATAGATTGAAAGGAAATACCTTTAAAGTACTTAAATACTGCTAGTGTGAATGTTTCTGAACAATTTGTACTCATTTAGGTAACTTTTGTAGCACTTTTTCAGCAGGCCAGGATTTTGAAATTTGTTCCAGAAGTGCCCGAGCTAGGGTTAGGGTTAGGGTTTGACAGCACCTAGACATATTCTGATGCATTAGTTGTGCATTAGGATGCATTTGAAATGCAGAACAGGTGTTGGTTGTTAGTTTCCTTGACAATTGAATTTTTCCCCATTTTGTCTTTTTTTGTGAGCCCCACACCTGTCAGGCAAACACAGTCAACACTGAATGTTTTGAAAACAGCCTTTCTACATGTTGAATCCCCTTATTTTAGGTGGTTTAAAAGAAACTAAATGGAAAGTATGTCCAAACTTTAGTAGTAAATGTAATCCAAACTAATAAACGGCAAAAATCTTGTTCATTTAAAATACTATTTCAACAGCAATTTGCAAAAACCTAGATAATGCAGAATCAAAATAGATTGAAAGGAAATACCTTTAAAGTACTTAAATACTGCTAGTGTGAATGTTTCTGAACAATTTGTACTCATTTAGGTAACTTTTGTAGCACTTTTTCAGCAGGCCAGGATTTTGAAATTTGTTCCAGAAGTGCCCGAGCTAGGGTTAGGGTTAGGGTTTGACAGCACCTAGACATATTCTGATGCATTTGTTGTGCATTAGGATGCATTTGAAATGCAGAACAGGTGTTGGTTGTTAGTTTCCTTGAAAATTGAATTTTTCCCCATTTTGTCTTTTTTTGTGAGCCCCACACCTGTCAGGCAAACACAGTCAACACTGAATGTTTTGAAAACAGCCTTTCTACATGTTGAATCCCCTTATTTTAGGTGGTTTAAAAGAAACTAAATGGAAAGTATGTCCAAACTTTAGTAGTAAATGTAATCCAAACTAATAAACGGCAAAAATCTTGTTCATTTAAAATACTATTTCAACAGCAAGTTGCAAAAACCTAGATAATGCAGAATCAAAATAGATTGAAAGGAAATACCTTTAAAGTACTGAAATACTGCTAGTGTGAATGTTTCTGAACAATTTGTACTCATTTAGGTAACTTTTGTAGCACTTTTTCAGCAGGCCAGGATTTTGAAATTTGTTCCAGAAGTGCCCGAGCTAGGGTTAGGGTTAGGGTTTGACAGCACCTAGACATATTCTGATGCATTTGTTGTGCATTAGGATGCATTTGAAATGCAGAACAGGTGTTGGTTGTTAGTTTCCTTGAAAATTGAATTTTTCCCCATTTTGTCTTTTTTTGTGAGCCCCACACCTGTCAGGCAAACACAGTCAACACTGAATGTTTTGAAAACAGCCTTTCTACATGTTGAATCCCCTTATTTTAGGTGGTTTAAAAGAAACTAAATGGAAAGTATGTCCAAACTTTAGTAGTAAATGTAATCCAAACTAATAAACGGCAAAAATCTTGTTCATTTAAAATACTATTTCAACAGCAAGTTGCAAAAACCTAGATAATGCAGAATCAAAATAGATTGAAAGGAAATACCTTTAAAGTACTGAAATACTGCTAGTGTGAATGTTTCTGAACAATTTGTACTCATTTAGGTAACTTTTGTAGCACTTTTTCAGCAGACCAGGATTTTGAAATTTGTTCCAGAAGTGCCCGAGCTAGGGTTAGGGTTAGGGTTTGACAGCACCTAGACATATTCTGATGCATTTGTTGTGCATTAGGATGCATTTGAAATGCAGAACAGGTGTTGGTTGTTAGTTTCCTTGAAAGTTTAATTTTTCCCCATTTTGTCTTTTTTTGTGAGCCCCACACCTGTCAGGCAAACACAGTCAACACTGAATGTTTTGAAAACAGCCTTTCTACATGTTGAATCCCCTTATTTTAGGTGGTTTAAAAGAAACTAAATGGAAAGTATGTCCAAACTTTAGTAGTAAATGTAATCCAAACTAATAAACGGCAAAAATCTTGTTCATTTAAAATACTATTTCAACAGCAAGTTGCAAAAACCTAGATAATGCAGAATCAAAATAGATTGAAAGGAAATACCTTTAAAGTACTGAAATACTGCTAGTGTGAATGTTTCTGAACAATTTGTACTCATTTAGGTAACTTTTGTAGCACTTTTTCAGCAGGCCAGGATTTTGAAATTTGTTCCAGAAGTGCCCGAGCTAGAGTTAGGGTTAGGGTTTGACAGCACCTAGACATATTCTGATGCATTTGTTGTGCATTAGGATGCATTTGAAATGCAGAACAGGTGTTGGTTGTTAGTTTCCTTGAAAGTTTAATTTTTCCCCATTTTGTCTTTTTTTGTGAGCCCCACACCTGTCAGGCAAACACAGTCAACACTGAATGTTTTGAAAACAGCCTTTCTACATGTTGAATCCCCTTATTTTAGGTGGTTTAAAAGAAACTAAATGGAAAGTATGTCCAAACTTTAGTAGTAAATGTAATCCAAACTAATAAACGGCAAAAATCTTGTTCATTTAAAATACTATTTCAACAGCAAGTTGCAAAAACCTAGATAATGCAGAATCAAAATAGATTGAAAGGAAATACCTTTAAAGTACTTAAATACTGCTAGTGTGAATGTTTCTGAACAATTTGTACTCATTTAGGTAACTTTTGTAGCACTTTTTCAGCAGGCCAGGATTTTGAAATTTGTTCCAGAAGTGCCCAAGCTAGGGTTAGGGTTAGGGTTTGACAGCACCTAGACATATTCTGATGCATTAGTTGTGCATTAGGATGCATTTGGAATGCAGAACAGGTATTGGTTGTTAGTTTCCTTGAAAATTGAATTTTTCCCCATTTTGTCTTTTTTTGTGAGCCCCACACCTGTCAGGCAAACACATTCAACACTGAATGTTTTGAAAACAGCCTTTCTACATGTTGAATCCCCTTATTTTAGGTGGTTTAAAAGAAACTAAATGGAAAGTATGTCCAAACTTTAGTAGTAAATGTAATCCAAACTAATAAACGGCAAAAATCTTGTTCATTTAAAATACTATTTCAACAGCAAGTTGCAAAAACCTAGATAATGCAGAATCAAAATAGATTGAAAGGAAATACCTTTAAAGTACTTAAATACTGCTAGTGTGAATGTTTCTGAACAATTTGTACTCATTTAGGTAACTTTTGTAGCACTTTTTCAGCAGGCCAGGATTTTGAAATTTGTTCCAGAAGTGCCCGAGCTAGGGTTAGGGTTAGGGTTTGACAGCACCTAGACATATTCTGATGCATTTGTTGTGCATTAGGATGCATTTGAAATGCAGAACAGGTGTTGGTTGTTAGTTTCCTTGAAAATTGAATTTTTCCCCATTTTGTCTTTTTTTGTGAGCCCCACACCTGTCAGGCAAACACAGTCAACACTGAATGTTTTGAAAACAGCCTTTCTACATGTTGAATCCCCTTATTTTAGGTGGTTTAAAAGAAACTAAATGGAAAGTATGTCCAAACTTTAGTAGTAAATGTAATCCAAACTAATAAACGGCAAAAATCTTGTTCATTTAAAATACTATTTCAACAGCAAGTTGCAAAAACCTAGATAATGCAGAATCAAAATAGATTGAAAGGAAATACCTTTAAAGTACTGAAATACTGCTAGTGTGAATGTTTCTGAACAATTTGTACTCATTTAGGTAACTTTTGTAGCACTTTTTCAGCAGGCCAGGATTTTGAAATTTGTTCCAGAAGTGCCCGAGCTAGGGTTAGGGTTAGGGTTTGACAGCACCTAGACATATTCTGATGCATTTGTTGTGCATTAGGATGCATTTGAAATGCAGAACAGGTGTTGGTTGTTAGTTTCCTTGAAAATTGAATTTTTCCCCATTTTGTCTTTTTTTGTGAGCCCCACACCTGTCAGGCAAACACAGTCAACACTGAATGTTTTGAAAACAGCCTTTCTACATGTTGAATCCCCTTATTTTAGGTGGTTTAAAAGAAACTAAATGGAAAGTATGTCCAAACTTTAGTAGTAAATGTAATCCAAACTAATAAACGGCAAAAATCTTGTTCATTTAAAATACTATTTCAACAGCAAGTTGCAAAAACCTAGATAATGCAGAATCAAAATAGATTGAAAGGAAATACCTTTAAAGTACTGAAATACTGCTAGTGTGAATGTTTCTGAACAATTTGTACTCATTTAGGTAACTTTTGTAGCACTTTTTCAGCAGGCCAGGATTTTGAAATTTGTTCCAGAAGTGCCCGAGCTAGGGTTAGGGTTAGGGTTTGACAGCACCTAGACATATTCTGATGCATTTGTTGTGCATTAGGATGCATTTGAAATGCAGAACAGGTGTTGGTTGTTAGTTTCCTTGAAAGTTTAATTTTTCCCCATTTTGTCTTTTTTTGTGAGCCCCACACCTGTCAGGCAAACACAGTCAACACTGAATGTTTTGAAAACAGCCTTTCTACATGTTGAATCCCCTTATTTTAGGTGGTTTAAAAGAAACTAAATGGAAAGTATGTCCAAACTTTAGTAGTAAATGTAATCCAAACTAATAAACGGCAAAAATCTTGTTCATTTAAAATACTATTTCAACAGCAAGTTGCAAAAACCTAGATAATGCAGAATCAAAATAGATTGAAAGGAAATACCTTTAAAGTACTGAAATACTGCTAGTGTGAATGTTTCTGAACAATTTGTACTCATTTAGGTAACTTTTGTAGCACTTTTTCAGCAGGCCAGGATTTTGAAATTTGTTCCAGAAGTGCCCGAGCTAGAGTTAGGGTTAGGGTTTGACAGCACCTAGACATATTCTGATGCATTTGTTGTGCATTAGGATGCATTTGAAATGCAGAACAGGTGTTGGTTGTTAGTTTCCTTGAAAGTTTAATTTTTCCCCATTTTGTCTTTTTTTGTGAGCCCCACACCTGTCAGGCAAACACAGTCAACACTGAATGTTTTGAAAACAGCCTTTCTACATGTTGAATCCCCTTATTTTAGGTGGTTTAAAAGAAACTAAATGGAAAGTATGTCCAAACTTTAGTAGTAAATGTAATCCAAACTAATAAACGGCAAAAATCTTGTTCATTTAAAATACTATTTCAACAGCAAGTTGCAAAAACCTAGATAATGCAGAATCAAAATAGATTGAAAGGAAATACCTTTAAAGTACTTAAATACTGCTAGTGTGAATGTTTCTGAACAATTTGTACTCATTTAGGTAACTTTTGTAGCACTTTTTCAGCAGGCCAGGATTTTGAAATTTGTTCCAGAAGTGCCCAAGTTAGGGTTAGGGTTAGGGTTTGACAGCACCTAGACATATTCTGATGCATTAGTTGTGCATTAGGATGCATTTGGAATGCAGAACAGGTATTGGTTGTTAGTTTCCTTGAAAATTGAATTTTTCCCCATTTTGTCTTTTTTTGTGAGCCCCACACCTGTCAGGCAAACACAGTCAACACTGAATGTTTTGAAAACAGCCTTTCTACATGTTGAATCCCCTTATTTTAGGTGGTTTAAAAGAAACTAAATGGAAAGTATGTCCAAACTTTAGTAGTAAATGTAATCCAAACTAATAAACGGCAAAAATCTTGTTCATTTAAAATACTATTTCAACAGCAAGTTGCAAAAACCTAGATAATGCAGAATCAAAATAGATTGAAAGGAAATACCTTTAAAGTACTTAAATACTGCTAGTGTGAATGTTTCTGAACAATTTGTACTCATTTAGGTAACTTTTGTAGCACTTTTTCAGCAGGCCAGGATTTTGAAATTTGTTCCAGAAGTGCCCGAGCTAGGGTTAGGGTTAGGGTTTGACAGCACCTAGACATATTCTGATGCATTTGTTGTGCATTAGGATGCATTTGAAATGCAGAACAGGTGTTGGTTGTTAGTTTCCTTGAAAATTGAATTTTTCCCCATTTTGTCTTTTTTTGTGAGCCCCACACCTGTCAGGCAAACACAGTCAACACTGAATGTTTTGAAAACAGCCTTTCTACATGTTGAATCCCCTTATTTTAGGTGGTTTAAAAGAAACTAAATGGAAAGTATGTCCAAACTTTAGTAGTAAATGTAATCCAAACTAATAAACGGCAAAAATCTTGTTCATTTAAAATACTATTTCAACAGCAAGTTGCAAAAACCTAGATAATGCAGAATCAAAATAGATTGAAAGGAAATACCTTTAAAGTACTGAAATACTGCTAGTGTGAATGTTTCTGAACAATTTGTACTCATTTAGGTAACTTTTGTAGCACTTTTTCAGCAGGCCAGGATTTTGAAATTTGTTCCAGAAGTGCCCGAGCTAGGGTTAGGGTTAGGGTTTGACAGCACCTAGACATATTCTGATGCATTTGTTGTGCATTAGGATGCATTTGAAATGCAGAACAGGTGTTGGTTGTTAGTTTCCTTGAAAGTTTAATTTTTCCCCATTTTGTCTTTTTTTGTGAGCCCCACACCTGTCAGGCAAACACAGTCAACACTGAATGTTTTGAAAACAGCCTTTCTACATGTTGAATCCCCTTATTTTAGGTGGTTTAAAAGAAACTAAATGGAAAGTATGTCCAAACTTTAGTAGTAAATGTAATCCAAACTAATAAACGGCAAAAATCTTGTTCATTTAAAATACTATTTCAACAGCAAGTTGCAAAAACCTAGATAATGCAGAATCAAAATAGATTGAAAGGAAATACCTTTAAAGTACTGAAATACTGCTAGTGTGAATGTTTCTGAACAATTTGTACTCATTTAGGTAACTTTTGTAGCACTTTTTCAGCAGGCCAGGATTTTGAAATTTGTTCCAGAAGTGCCCGAGCTAGGGTTAGGGTTAGGGTTTGACAGCACCTAGACATATTCTGATGCATTTGTTGTGCATTAGGATGCATTTGAAATGCAGAACAGGTGTTGGTTGTTAGTTTCCTTGAAAATTGAATTTTTCCCCATTTTGTCTTTTTTTGTGAGCCCCACACCTGTCAGGCAAACACAGTCAACACTGAATGTTTTGAAAACAGCCTTTCTACATGTTGAATCCCCTTATTTTAGGTGGTTTAAAAGAAACTAAATGGAAAGTATGTCCAAACTTTAGTAGTAAATGTAATCCAAACTAATAAACGGCAAAAATCTTGTTCATTTAAAATACTATTTCAACAGCAAGTTGCAAAAACCTAGATAATGCAGAATCAAAATAGATTGAAAGGAAATACCTTTAAAGTACTGAAATACTGCTAGTGTGAATGTTTCTGAACAATTTGTACTCATTTAGGTAACTTTTGTAGCACTTTTTCAGCAGGCCAGGATTTTGAAATTTGTTCCAGAAGTGCCCGAGCTAGGGTTAGGGTTAGGGTTTGACAGCACCTAGACATATTCTGATGCATTTGTTGTGCATTAGGATGCATTTGAAATGCAGAACAGGTGTTGGTTGTTAGTTTCCTTGAAAGTTTAATTTTTCCCCATTTTGTCTTTTTTTGTGAGCCCCACACCTGTCAGGCAAACACAGTCAACACTGAATGTTTTGAAAACAGCCTTCCTACATGTTGAATCCCCTTATTTTAGGTGGTTTAAAAGAAACTAAATGGAAAGTATGTCCAAACTTTAGTAGTAAATGTAATCCAAACTAATAAACGGCAAAAATCTTGTTCATTTAAAATACTATTTCAACAGCAAGTTGCAAAAACCTAGATAATGCAGAATCAAAATAGATTGAAAGGAAATACCTTTAAAGTACTTAAATACTGCTAGTGTGAATGTTTCTGAACAATTTGTACTCATTTAGGTAACTTTTGTAGCACTTTTTCAGCAGGCCAGGATTTTGAAATTTGTTCCAGAAGTGCCCGAGCTAGGGTTAGGGTTAGGGTTTGACAGCACCTAGACATATTCTGATGCATTTGTTGTGCATTAGGATGCATTTGAAATGCAGAACAGGTGTTGGTTGTTAGTTTCCTTGAAAGTTTAATTTTTCCCAATTTTGTCTTTTTTTGTGAGCCCCACACCTGTCAGGCAAACACAGTCAACACTGAATGTTTTGAAAACAGCCTTTCTACATGTTGAATCCCCTTATTTTAGGTGGTTTAAAAGAAACTAAATGGAAAGTATGTCCAAACTTTAGTAGTAAATGTAATCCAAACTAATAAACGGCAAAAATCTTGTTCATTTAAAATACTATTTCAACAGCAAGTTGCAAAAACCTAGATAATGCAGAATCAAAATAGATTGAAAGGAAATACCTTTAAAGTACTGAAATACTGCTAGTGTGAATGTTTCTGAACAATTTGTACTCATTTAGGTAACTTTTGTAGCACTTTTTCAGCAGGCCAGGATTTTGAAATTTGTTCCAGAAGTGCCCGAGCTAGGGTTAGGGTTAGGGTTTGACAGCACCTAGACATATTCTGATGCATTTGTTGTGCATTAGGATGCATTTGAAATGCAGAACAGGTGTTGGTTGTTAGTTTCCTTGAAAGTTTAATTTTTCCCCATTTTGTCTTTTTTTGTGAGCCCCACACCTGTCAGGCAAACACAGTCAACACTGAATGTTTTGAAAACAGCCTTTCTACATGTTGAATCCCCTTATTTTAGGTGGTTTAAAAGAAACTAAATGGAAAGTATGTCCAAACTTTAGTAGTAAATGTAATCCAAACTAATAAACGGCAAAAATCTTGTTCATTTAAAATACTATTTCAACAGCAAGTTGCAAAAACCTAGATAATGCAGAATCAAAATAGATTGAAAGGAAATACCTTTAAAGTACTGAAATACTGCTAGTGTGAATGTTTCTGAACAATTTGTACTCATTTAGGTAACTTTTGTAGCACTTTTTCAGCAGGCCAGGATTTTGAAATTTGTTCCAGAAGTGCCCGAGCTAGGGTTAGGGTTAGGGTTTGACAGCACCTAGACATATTCTGATGCATTTGTTGTGCATTAGGATGCATTTGAAATGCAGAACAGGTGTTGGTTGTTAGTTTCCTTGAAAGTTTAATTTTTCCCCATTTTGTCTTTTTTTGTGAGCCCCACACCTGTCAGGCAAACACAGTCAACACTGAATGTTTTGAAAACAGCCTTCCTACATGTTGAATCCCCTTATTTTAGGTGGTTTAAAAGAAACTAAATGGAAAGTATGTCCAAACTTTAGTAGTAAATGTAATCCAAACTAATAAACGGCAAAAATCTTGTTCATTTAAAATACTATTTCAACAGCAAGTTGCAAAAACCTAGATAATGCAGAATCAAAATAGATTGAAAGGAAATACCTTTAAAGTACTGAAATACTGCTAGTGTGAATGTTTCTGAACAATTTGTACTCATTTAGGTAACTTTTGTAGCACTTTTTCAGCAGGCCAGGATTTTGAAATTTGTTCCAGAAGTGCCCGAGCTAGGGTTAGGGTTAGGGTTTGACAGCACCTAGACATATTCTGATGCATTTGTTGTGCATTAGGATGCATTTGAAATGCAGAACAGGTGTTGGTTGTTAGTTTCCTTGAAAGTTTAATTTTTCCCCATTTTGTCTTTTTTTGTGAGCCCCACACCTGTCAGGCAAACACAGTCAACACTGAATGTTTTGAAAACAGCCTTTCTACATGTTGAATCCCCTTATTTTAGGTGGTTTAAAAGAAACTAAATGGAAAGTATGTCCAAACTTTAGTAGTAAATGTAATCCAAACTAATAAACGGCAAAAATCTTGTTCATTTAAAATACTATTTCAACAGCAAGTTGCAAAAACCTAGATAATGCAGAATCAAAATAGATTGAAAGGAAATACCTTTAAAGTACTGAAATACTGCTAGTGTGAATGTTTCTGAACAATTTGTACTCATTTAGGTAACTTTTGTAGCACTTTTTCAGCAGGCCAGGATTTTGAAATTTGTTCCAGAAGTGCCCGAGCTAGGGTTAGGGTTAGGGTTTGACAGCACCTAGACATATTCTGATGCATTTGTTGTGCATTAGGATGCATTTGAAATGCAGAACAGGTGTTGGTTGTTAGTTTCCTTGAAAGTTTAATTTTTCCCCATTTTGTCTTTTTTTGTGAGCCCCACACCTGTCAGGCAAACACAGTCAACACTGAATGTTTTGAAAACAGCCTTCCTACATGTTGAATCCCCTTATTTTAGGTGGTTTAAAAGAAACTAAATGGAAAGTATGTCCAAACTTTAGTAGTAAATGTAATCCAAACTAATAAACGGCAAAAATCTTGTTCATTTAAAATACTATTTCAACAGCAAGTTGCAAAAACCTAGATAATGCAGAATCAAAATAGATTGAAAGGAAATACCTTTAAAGTACTGAAATACTGCTAGTGTGAATGTTTCTGAACAATTTGTACTCATTTAGGTAACTTTTGTAGCACTTTTTCAGCAGGCCAGGATTTTGAAATTTGTTCCAGAAGTGCCCGAGCTAGGGTTAGGGTTAGGGTTTGACAGCACCTAGACATATTCTGATGCATTTGTTGTGCATTAGGATGCATTTGAAATGCAGAACAGGTGTTGGTTGTTAGTTTCCTTGAAAGTTTAATTTTTCCCCATTTTGTCTTTTTTTGTGAGCCCCACACCTGTCAGGCAAACACAGTCAACACTGAATGTTTGTAAAACAGCCTTTCTACATGTTGAATCCCCTTATTTTAGGTGGTTTAAAAGAAACTAAATGGAAAGTATGTCCAAACTTTAGTAGTAAATGTAATCCAAACTAATAAACGGCAAAAATCTTGTTAATTTAAATTACTATTTCAACAGCAAGTTGCAAAAACCTAGATAATGCAGAATCAAAATAGATTGAAAGGAAATACCTTTAAAGTACTGAAATACTGCTAGTGTGAATGTTTCTGAACAATTTGTACTCATTTAGGTAACTTTTGTAGCACTTTTTCAGCAGGCCAGGATTTTGAAATTTGTTCCAGAAGTGCCCGAGCTAGGGTTAGGGTTAGGGGTTTGACAGCACCTAGACATATTCTGATGCATTTGTTGTGCATTAGGATGCATTTGAAATGCAGAACAGGTGTTGGTTGTTAGTTTCCTTGAAAGTTTAATTTTTCCCCATTTTGTCTTTTTTTGTGAGCCCCACACCTGTCAGGCAAACACAGTCAACACTGAATGTTTTGAAAACAGCCTTCCTACATGTTGAATCCCCTTATTTTAGGTGGTTTAAAAGAAACTAAATGGAAAGTATGTCCAAACTTTAGTAGTAAATGTAATCCAAACTAATAAACGGCAAAAATCTTGTTAATTTAAAATACTATTTCAACAGCAAGTTGCAAAAACCTAGATAATGCAGAATCAAAATAGATTGAAAGGAAATACCTTTAAAGTACTGAAATACTGCTAGTGTGACTGTTTCTGAACAATTTGTACTCATTTAGGTAACTTTTGTAGCACTTTTGCAGCAGGCCAGGATTTTGAAATTTGTTCCAGAAGTGCCCGAGCTAGGGTTAGGGTTAGGGTTTGACAGCACCTAGACATATTCTGATGCATTTGTTGTGCATTAGGATGCATTTGAAATGCAGAACAGGTGTTGGTTGTTAGTTTCCTTGAAAGTTTAATTTTTCCCCATTTTGTCTTTTTTTGTGAGCCCCACACCTGTCAGGCAAACACAGTCAACACTGAATGTTTTGAAAACAGCCTTTCTACATGTTGAATCCCCTTATTTTAGGTGGTTTAAAAGAAACTAAATGGAAAGTATGTCCAAACTTTAGTAGTAAATGTAATCCAAACGAATAAACGGCAAAAATCTTGTTAATTTAAAATACTATTTCAACAGCAAGTTGCAAAAACCTAGATACTGCAGAATCAAAATAGATTGAAAGGAAATACCTTTAAAGTACTGAAATACTGCTAGTGTGAATGTTTCTGAACAATTTGTACTCATTTAGGTAACTTTTGTAGCACTTTTTCAGCAGGCCAGGATTTTGAAATTTGTTCCAGAAGTGCCCGAGCTAGGGTTAGGGTTAGGGTTTGACAGCACCTAGACATATTCTGATGCATTTGTTGTGCATTAGGATGCATTTGAAATGCAGAACAGGTGTTGGTTGTTAGTTTCCTTGAAAATTGAATTTTTCCCCATTTTGTCTTTTTTTGTGAGCCCCACACCTGTCAGGCAAACACAGTCAACACTGAATGTTTTGAAAACAGCCTTTCTACATGTTGAATCCCCTTATTTTAGGTGGTTTAAAAGAAACTAAATGGAAAGTATGTCCAAACTTTAGTAGTAAATGTAATCCAAACTAATAAACGGCAAAAATCTTGTTAATTTAAAATACTATTTCAACAGCAAGTTGCAAAAACCTAGATAATGCAGAATCAAAATAGATTGAAAGGAAATACCTTTAAAGTACTGAAATACTGCTAGTGTGAATGTTTCTGAACAATTTTTACTCATTTAGGTAACTTTTGTAGCACTTTTTCAGCAGGCCAGGATTTTGAAATTTGTTCCAGAAGTGCCCGAGCTAGGGTTAGGGTTAGGGTTTGACAGCACCTAGACATATTCTGATGCATTTGTTGTGCATTAGGATGCATTTGAAATGCAGAACAGGTGTTGGTTGTTAGTTTCCTTGAAAGTTTAATTTTTCCCCATTTTGTCTTTTTTTGTGAGCCCCACACCTGTCAGGCAAACACAGTCAACACTGAATGTTTTGAAAACAGCCTTCCTACATGTTGAATCCCCTTATTTTAGGTGGTTTAAAAGAAACTAAATGGAAAGTATGTCCAAACTTTAGTAGTAAATGTAATCCAAACTAATAAACGGCAAAAATCTTGTTCATTTAAAATACTATTTCAACAGCAAGTTGCAAAAACCTAGATAATGCAGAATCAAAATAGATTGAAAGGAAATACCTTTAAAGTACTGAAATACTGCTAGTGTGAATGTTTCTGAACAATTTGTACTCATTTAGGTAACTTTTGTAGCACTTTTTCAGCAGGCCAGGATTTTGAAATTTGTTCCAGAAGTGCCCGAGCTAGGGTTAGGGTTAGGGTTTGACAGCACCTAGACATATTCTGATGCATTTGTTGTGCATTAGGATGCATTTGAAATGCAGAACAGGTGTTGGTTGTTAGTTTCCTTGAAAGTTTAATTTTTCCCCATTTTGTCTTTTTTTGTGAGCCCCACACCTGTCAGGCAAACACAGTCAACACTGAATGTTTTGAAAACAGCCTTTCTACATGTTGAATCCCCTTATTTTAGGTGGTTTAAAAGAAACTAAATGGAAAGTATGTCCAAACTTTAGTAGTAAATGTAATCCAAACTAATAAACGGCAAAAATCTTGTTAATTTAAATTACTATTTCAACAGCAAGTTGCAAAAACCTAGATAATGCAGAATCAAAATAGATTGAAAGGAAATACCTTTAAAGTACTGAAATAGTGCTAGTGTGAATGTTTCTGAACAATTTGTACTCATTTAGGTAACTTTTGTAGCACTTTTTCAGCAGGCCAGGATTTTGAAATTTGTTCCAGAAGTGCCCGAGCTAGGGTTAGGGTTAGGGGTTTGACAGCACCTAGACATATTCTGATGCATTTGTTGTGCATTAGGATGCATTTGAAATGCAGAACAGGTGTTGGTTGTTAGTTTCCTTGAAAGTTTAATTTTTCCCCATTTTGTCTTTTTTTGTGAGCCCCACACCTGTCAGGCAAACACAGTCAACACTGAATGTTTTGAAAACAGCCTTCCTACATGTTGAATCCCCTTATTTTAGGTGGTTTAAAAGAAACTAAATGGAAAGTATGTCCAAACTTTAGTAGTAAATGTAATCCAAACTAATAAACGGCAAAAATCTTGTTAATTTAAAATACTATTTCAACAGCAAGTTGCAAAAACCTAGATAATGCAGAATCAAAATAGATTGAAAGGAAATACCTTTAAAGTACTGAAATACTGCTAGTGTGACTGTTTCTGAACAATTTGTACTCATTTAGGTAACTTTTGTAGCACTTTTGCAGCAGGCCAGGATTTTGAAATTTGTTCCAGAAGTGCCCGAGCTAGGGTTAGGGTTAGGGTTTGACAGCACCTAGACATATTCTGATGCATTTGTTGTGCATTAGGATGCATTTGAAATGCAGAACAGGTGTTGGTTGTTAGTTTCCTTGAAAGTTTAATTTTTCCCCATTTTGTCTTTTTTTGTGAGCCCCACACCTGTCAGGCAAACACAGTCAACACTGAATGTTTTGAAAACAGCCTTTCTACATGTTGAATCCCCTTATTTTAGGTGGTTTAAAAGAAACTAAATGGAAAGTATGTCCAAACTTTAGTAGTAAATGTAATCCAAACTAATAAACGGCAAAAATCTTGTTCATTTAAAATACTATTTCAACAGCAAGTTGCAAAAACCTAGATAATGCAGAATCAAAATAGATTGAAAGGAAATACCTTTAAAGTACTGAAATACTGCTAGAGTGAATGTTTCTGAACAATTTGTACTCATTTAGGTAACTTTTGTAGCACTTTTTCAGCAGGCCAGGATTTTGAAATTTGTTCCAGAAGTGCCCGAGCTAGGGTTAGGGTTAGGGTTTGACAGCACCTAGACATATTCTGATGCATTTGTTGTGCATTAGGATGCATTTGAAATGCAGAACAGGTGTTGGTTGTTAGTTTCCTTGAAAGTTTAATTTTTCCCCATTTTGTCTTTTTTTGTGAGCCCCACACCTGTCAGGCAAACACAGTCAACACTGAATGTTTTGAAAACAGCCTTTCTACATGTTGAATCCCCTTATTTTAGGTGGTTTAAAAGAAACTAAATGGAAAGTATGTCCAAACTTTAGTAGTAAATGTAATCCAAACTAATAAACGGCAAAAATCTTGTTCATTTAAAATACTATTTCAACAGCAAGTTGCAAAAACCTAGATAATGCAGAATCAAAATAGATTGAAAGGAAATACCTTTAAAGTACTGAAATACTGCTAGTGTGAATGTTTCTGAACAATTTGTACTCATTTAGGTAACTTTTGTAGCACTTTTTCAGCAGGCCAGGATTTTGAAATTTGTTCCAGAAGTGCCCGAGCTAGGGTTAGGGTTAGGGTTTGACAGCACCTAGACATATTCTGATGCATTTGTTGTGCATTAGGATGCATTTGAAATGCAGAACAGGTGTTGGTTGTTAGTTTCCTTGAAAGTTTAATTTTTCCCCATTTTGTCTTTTTTTGTGAGCCCCACACCTGTCAGGCAAACACAGTCAACACTGAATGTTTTGAAAACAGCCTTCCTACATGTTGAATCCCCTTATTTTAGGTGGTTTAAAAGAAACTAAATGGAAAGTATGTCCAAACTTTAGTAGTAAATGTAATCCAAACTAATAAACGGCAAAAATCTTGTTCATTTAAAATACTATTTCAACAGCAAGTTGCAAAAACCTAGATAATGCAGAATCAAAATAGATTGAAAGGATATACCTTTAAAGTACTGAAATACTGCTAGTGTGAATGTTTCTGAACAATTTGTACTCATTTAGGTAACTTTTGTAGCACTTTTTCAGCAGGCCAGGATTTTGAAATTTGTTCCAGAAGTGCCCGAGCTAGGGTTAGGGTTAGGGTTTGACAGCACCTAGACATATTCTGATGCATTTGTTGTGCATTAGGATGCATTTGAAATGCAGAACAGGTGTTGGTTGTTAGTTTCCTTGAAAGTTTAATTTTTCCCCATTTTGTCTTTTTTTGTGAGCCCCACACCTGTCAGGCAAACACAGTCAACACTGAATGTTTTGAAAACAGCCTTCCTACATGTTGAATCCCCTTATTTTAGGTGGTTTAAAAGAAACTAAATGGAAAGTATGTCCAAACTTTAGTAGTAAATGTAATCCAAACTAATAAACGGCAAAAATCTTGTTCATTTAAAATACTATTTCAACAGCAAGTTGCAAAAACCTAGATAATGCAGAATCAAAATAGATTGAAAGGAAATACCTTTAAAGTACTGAAATACTGCTAGTGTGAATGTTTCTGAACAATTTGTACTCATTTAGGTAACTTTTGTAGCACTTTTTCAGCAGGCCAGGATTTTGAAATTTGTTCCAGAAGTGCCCGAGCTAGGGTTAGGGTTAGGGTTTGACAGCACCTAGACATATTCTGATGCATTTGTTGTGCATTAGGATGCATTTGAAATGCAGAACAGGTGTTGGTTGTTAGTTTCCTTGAAAGTTTAATTTTTCCCCATTTTGTCTTTTTTTGTGAGCCCCACACCTGTCAGGCAAACACAGTCAACACTGAATGTTTTGAAAACAGCCTTCCTACATGTTGAATCCCCTTATTTTAGGTGGTTTAAAAGAAACTAAATGGAAAGTATGTCCAAACTTTAGTAGTAAATGTAATCCAAACTAATAAACGGCAAAAATCTTGTTCATTTAAAATACTATTTCAACAGCAAGTTGCAAAAACCTAGATAATGCAGAATCAAAATAGATTGAAAGGATATACCTTTAAAGTACTGAAATACTGCTAGTGTGAATGTTTCTGAACAATTTGTACTCATTTAGGTAACTTTTGTAGCACTTTTTCAGCAGGCCAGGATTTTGAAATTTGTTCCAGAAGTGCCCGAGCTAGGGTTAGGGTTAGGGTTTGACAGCACCTAGACATATTCTGATGCATTTGTTGTGCATTAGGATGCATTTTAAATGCAGAACAGGTTTGGTTGTTAGTTTCCTTGAAAGTTTAATTTTTCCCCATTTTGTCTTTTTTTGTGAGCCCCACACCTGTCAGGCAAACACAGTCAACACTGAATGTTTTGAAAACAGCCTTTCTACATGTTGAATCCCCTTATTTTAGGTGGTTTAAAAGAAACTAAATGGAAAGTATGTCCAAACTTTAGTAGTAAATGTAATCCAAACTAATAAACGGCAAAAATCTTGTTCATTTAAAATACTATTTCAACAGCAAGTTAAAAAAACCTAGAGAATGCAGAATCAAAATAGATTGAAAGGAAATACCTTTAAAGTACTTAAATACTGCTAGTGTGAATGTTTCTGAACAATTTGTACTCATTTAGGTAACTTTTGTAGCACTTTTTCAGCAGGCCAGGATTTTGAAATTTGTTCCAGAAGTGCCCGAGCTAGGGTTAGGGTTAGGGTTTGACAGCACCTAGACATATTCTGATGCATTTGTTGTGCATTAGGATGCATTTGAAATGCAGAACAGGTTTGGTTGTTAGTTTCCTTGAAAGTTTAATTTTTCCCCATTTTGTCTTTTTTTGTGAGCCCCACACCTGTCAGGCAAACACAGTCAACACTGAATGTTTTGAAAACAGCCTTTCTACATGTTGAATCCCATTATTTTAGGTGGTTTAAAAGAAACTAAATGGAAAGTATGTCCAAACTTTAGTAGTAAATGTAATCCAAACTAATAAACGGCAAAAATCTTGTTCATTTAAAATACTATTTCAACAGCAAGTTGCAAAAACCTAGATAATGCAGAATCAAAATAGATTGAAAGGAAATACCTTTAAAGTACTTAAATACTGCTAGTGTGAATGTTTCTGAACAATTTGTACTAATTTAGGTAACTTTTGTAGCACTTTTTCAGCAGGCCAGGATTTTGAAATTTGTTCCAGAAGTGCCCGAGCTAGGGTTAGGGTTAGGGTTTGACAGCACCTAGACATATTCTGATGCATTTGTTGTGCATTAGGATGCATTTGAAATGCAGAACAGGTGTTGGTTGTTAGTTTCCTTGAAAGTTTAATTTTTCCCCATTTTGTCTTTTTTTGTGAGCCCCACACCTGTCAGGCAAACACAGTCAACACTGAATGTTTTGAAAACAGCCTTTCTACATGTTGAATCCCCTTATTTTAGGTGGTTTAAAAGAAACTAAATGGAAAGTATGTCCAAACTTTAGTAGTAAATGTAATCCAAACTAATAAACGGCAAAAATCTTGTTCATTTAAAATACTATTTCAACAGCAAGTTGCAAAAACCTAGATAATGCAGAATCAAAATAGATTGAAAGGAAATACCTTTAAAGTACTGAAATACTGCTAGTGTGAATGTTTCTGAACAATTTGTACTCATTTAGGTAACTTTTGTAGCACTTTTTCAGCAGGCCAGGATTTTGAAATTTGTTCCAGAAGTGCCCGAGCTAGGGTTAGGGTTAGGGTTTCTCAGCACCTAGACATATTCTGATGCATTTGTTGTGCATTAGGATGCATTTGAAATGCAGAACAGGTGTTGGTTGTTAGTTTCCTTGAAAGTTTAATTTTTCCCCATTTTGTCTTTTTTTGTGAGCCCCACACCTGTCAGGCAAACACAGTCAACACTGAATGTTTTGAAAACAGCCTTTCTACATGTTGAATCCCCTTATTTTAGGTGGTTTAAAAGAAACTAAATGGAAAGTATGTCCAAACTTTAGTAGTAAATGTAATCCAAACTAATAAACGGCAAAAATCTTGTTCATTTAAAATACTATTTCAACAGCAAGTTGCAAAAACCTAGATAATGCAGAATCAAAATAGATTGAAAGGAAATACCTTTAAAGTACTTAAATACTGCTAGTGTGAATGTTTCTGAACAATTTGTACTAATTTAGGTAACTTTTGTAGCACTTTTTCAGCAGGCCAGGATTTTGAAATTTGTTCCAGAAGTGCCCGAGCTAGGGTTAGGGTTAGGGTTTGACAGCACCTAGACATATTCTGATGCATTTGTTGTGCATTAGGATGCATTTGAAATGCAGAACAGGTGTTGGTTGTTAGTTTCCTTGAAAGTTTAATTTTTCCCCATTTTGTCTTTTTTTTTGAGCCCCACACCTGTCAGGCAAACACAGTCAACACTGAATGTTTTGAAAACAGCCTTCCTACATGTTGAATCCCCTTATTTTAGGTGGTTTAAAAGAAACTAAATGGAAAGTATGTCCAAACTTTAGTAGTAAATGTAATCCAAACTAATAAACGGCAAAAATCTTGTTCATTTAAAATACTATTTCAACAGCAAGTTGCAAAAACCTAGATAATGCAGAATCAAAATAGATTGAAAGGATATACCTTTAAAGTACTGAAATACTGCTAGTGTGAATGTTTCTGAACAATTTGTACTCATTTAGGTAACTTTTGTAGCACTTTTTCAGCAGGCCAGGATTTTGAAATTTGTTCCAGAAGTGCCCGAGCTAGGGTTAGGGTTAGGGTTTGACAGCACCTAGACATATTCTGATGCATTTGTTGTGCATTAGGATGCATTTGAAATGCAGAACAGGTGTTGGTTGTTAGTTTCCTTGAAAGTTTAATTTTTCCCCATTTTGTCTTTTTTTGTGAGCCCCACACCTGTCAGGCAAACACAGTCAACACTGAATGTTTTGAAAACAGCCTTTCTACATGTTGAATCCCCTTATTTTAGGTGGTTTAAAAGAAACTAAATGGAAAGTATGTCCAAACTTTAGTAGTAAATGTAATCCAAACTAATAAACGGCAAAAATCTTGTTCATTTAAAATACTATTTCAACAGCAAGTTGCAAAAACCTAGATAATGCAGAATCAAAATAGATTGAAAGGAAATACCTTTAAAGTACTTAAATACTGCTAGTGTGAATGTTTCTGAACAATTTGTACTAATTTAGGTAACTTTTGTAGCACTTTTTCAGCAGGCCAGGATTTTGAAATTTGTTCCAGAAGTGCCCGAGCTAGGGTTAGGGTTAGGGTTTGACAGCACCTAGACATATTCTGATGCATTTGTTGTGCATTAGGATGCATTTGAAATGCAGAACAGGTGTTGGTTGTTAGTTTCCTTGAAAGTTTAATTTTTCCCCATTTTGTCTTTTTTTGTGAGCCCCACACCTGTCAGGCAAACACAGTCAACACTGAATGTTTTGAAAACAGCCTTCCTACATGTTGAATCCCCTTATTTTAGGTGGTTTAAAAGAAACTAAATGGAAAGTATGTCCAAACTTTAGTAGTAAATGTAATTCAAACTAATAAACGGCAAAAATCTTGTTCATTTAAAATACTATTTCAACAGCAAGTTGCAAAAACCTAGATAATGCAGAATCAAAATAGATTGAAAGGATATACCTTTAAAGTACTGAAATACTGCTAGTGTGAATGTTTCTGAACAATTTGTACTCATTTAGGTAACTTTTGTAGCACTTTTTCAGCAGGCCAGGATTTTGAAATTTGTTCCAGAAGTGCCCGAGCTAGGGTTAGGGTTAGGGTTTGACAGCACCTAGACATATTCTGATGCATTTGTTGTGCATTAGGATGCATTTGAAATGCAGAACAGGTGTTGGTTGTTAGTTTCCTTGAAAGTTTAATTTTTCCCCATTTTGTCTTTTTTTGTGAGCCCCACACCTGTCAGGCAAACACAGTCAACACTGAATGTTTTGAAAACAGCCTTCCTACATGTTGAATCCCCTTATTTTAGGTGGTTTAAAAGAAACTAAATGGAAAGTATGTCCAAACTTTAGTAGTAAATGTAATCCAAACTAATAAACTGCAAAAATCTTGTTCATTTAAAATACTATTTCAACAGCAAGTTGCAAAAACCTAGATAATGCAGAATCAAAATAGATTGAAAGGAAATACCTTTAAAGTACTGAAATACTGCTAGTGTGAATGTTTCTGAACAATTTGTACTCATTTAGGTAACTTTTGTAGCACTTTTTCAGCAGGCCAGGATTTTGAAATTTGTTCCAGAAGTGCCCGAGCTAGGGTTAGGGTTAGGGTTTGACAGCACCTAGACATATTCTGATGCATTTGTTGTGGATTAGGATGCATTTGAAATGCAGAACAGGTGTTGGTTGTTAGTTTCCTTGAAAGTTTAATTTTTCCCCATTTTGTCTTTTTTTGTGAGCCCCACACCTGTCAGGCAAACACAGTCAACACTGAATGTTTTGAAAACAGCCTTCCTACATGTTGAATCCCCTTATTTTAGGTGGTTTAAAAGAAACTAAATGGAAAGTATGTCCAAACTTTAGTAGTAAATGTAATCCAAACTAATAAACGGCAAAAATCTTGTTCATTTAAAATACTATTTCAACAGCAAGTTGCAAAAACCTAGATAATGCAGAATCAAAATAGATTAAAAAGGATATACCTTTAAAGTACTGAAATACTGCTAGTGTGAATGTTTCTGAACAATTTGTACTCATTTAGGTAACTTTTGTAGCACTTTTTCAGCAGGCCAGGATTTTGAAATTTGTTCCAGAAGTGCCCGAGCTAGGGTTAGGGTTAGGGTTTGACAGCACCTAGACATATTCTGATGCATTTGTTGTGCATTAGGATGCATTTGAAATGCAGAACAGGTGTTGGTTGTTAGTTTCCTTGAAAGTTTAATTTTTCCCCATTTTGTCTTTTTTTGTGAGCCCCACACCTGTCAGGCAAACACAGTCAACACTGAATGTTTTGAAAACAGCCTTTCTACATGTTGAATCCCCTTATTTTAGGTGGTTTAAAAGAAACTAAATGGAAAGTATGTCCAAACTTTAGTAGTAAATGTAATCCAAACTAATAAACGGCAAAAATCTTGTTCATTTAAAATACTATTTCAACAGCAAGTTGCAAAAACCTAGATAATGCAGAATCAAAATAGATTGAAAGGAAATACCTTTAAAGTACTGAAATACTGCTAGTGTGAATGTTTCTGAACAATTTGTACTCATTTAGGTAACTTTTGTAGCACTTTTTCAGCAGGCCAGGATTTTGAAATTTGTTCCAGAAGTGCCCGAGCTAGGGTTAGGGTTAGGGTTTGACAGCACCTAGACATATTCTGATGCATTTGTTGTGCATTAGGATGCATTTGAAATGCAGAACAGGTGTTGGTTGTTAGTTTCCTTGAAAGTTTAATTTTTCCCCATTTTGTCTTTTTTTGTGAGCCCCACACCTGTCAGGCAAACACAGTCAACACTGAATGTTTTGAAAACAGCCTTCCTACATGTTGAATCCCCTTATTTTAGGTGGTTTAAAAGAAACTAAATGGAAAGTATGTCCAAACTTTAGTAGTAAATGTAATCCAAACTAATAAACGGCAAAAATCTTGTTCATTTAAAATACTATTTCAACAGCAAGTTGCAAAAACCTAGATAATGCAGAATCAAAATAGATTGAAAGGATATACCTTTAAAGTACTGAAATACTGCTAGTGTGAATGTTTCTGAACAATTTGTACTCCTTTAGGTAACTTTTGTAGCACTTTTTCAGCAGGCCAGGATTTTGAAATTTGTTCCAGAAGTGCCCGAGCTAGGGTTAGGGTTAGGGTTTGACAGCACCTAGACATATTCTGATGCATTTGTTGTGCATTAGGATGCATTTGAAATGCAGAACAGGTGTTGGTTGTTAGTTTCCTTGAAAGTTTAATTTTTCCCCATTTTGTCTTTTTTTGTGAGCCCCACACCTGTCAGGCAAACACAGTCAACACTGAATGTTTTGAAAACAGCCTTCCTACATGTTGAATCCCCTTATTTTAGGTGGTTTAAAAGAAACTAAATGGAAAGTATGTCCAAACTTTAGTAGTAAATGTAATCCAAACTAATAAACGGCAAAAATCTTGTTCATTTAAAATACTATTTCAACAGCAAGTTGCAAAAACCTAGATAATGCAGAATCAAAATAGATTGAAAGGAAATACCTTTAAAGTACTGAAATACTGCTAGTGTGAATGTTTCTGAACAATTTGTACTCATTTAGGTAACTTTTGTAGCACTTTTTCAGCAGGCCAGGATTTTGAAATTTGTTCCAGAAGTGCCCGAGCTAGGGTTAGGGTTAGGGTTTGACAGCACCTAGACATATTCTGATGCATTTGTTGTGGATTAGGATGCATTTGAAATGCAGAACAGGTGTTGGTTGTTAGTTTCCTTGAAAGTTTAATTTTTCCCCATTTTGTCTTTTTTTGTGAGCCCCACACCTGTCAGGCAAACACAGTCAACACTGAATGTTTTGAAAACAGCCTTCCTACATGTTGAATCCCCTTATTTTAGGTGGTTTAAAAGAAACTAAATGGAAAGTATGTCCAAACTTTAGTAGTAAATGTAATCCAAACTAATAAACGGCAAAAATCTTGTTCATTTAAAATACTATTTCAACAGCAAGTTGCAAAAACCTAGATAATGCAGAATCAAAATAGATTAAAAAGGATATACCTTTAAAGTACTGAAATACTGCTAGTGTGAATGTTTCTGAACAATTTGTACTCATTTAGGTAACTTTTGTAGCACTTTTTCAGCAGGCCAGGATTTTGAAATTTGTTCCAGAAGTGCCCGAGCTAGGGTTAGGGTTAGGGTTTGACAGCACCTAGACATATTCTGATGCATTTGTTGTGCATTAGGATGCATTTGAAATGCAGAACAGGTGTTGGTTGTTAGTTTCCTTGAAAGTTTAATTTTTCCCCATTTTGTCTTTTTTTGTGAGCCCCACACCTGTCAGGCAAACACAGTCAACACTGAATGTTTTGAAAACAGCCTTCCTACATGTTGAATCCCCTTATTTTAGGTGGTTTAAAAGAAACTAAATGGAAAGTATGTCCAAACTTTAGTAGTAAATGTAATCCAAACTAATAAACGGCAAAAATCTTGTTCATTTAAAATACTATTTCAACAGCAAGTTGCAAAAACCTAGATAATGCAGAATCAAAATAGATTAAAAAGGATATACCTTTAAAGTACTGAAATACTGCTAGTGTGAATGTTTCTGAACAATTTGTACTCATTTAGGTAACTTTTGTAGCACTTTTTCAGCAGGCCAGGATTTTGAAATTTGTTCCAGAAGTGCCCGAGCTAGGGTTAGGGTTAGGGTTTGACAGCACCTAGACATATTCTGATGCATTTGTTGTGCATTAGGATGCATTTGAAATGCAGAACAGGTGTTGGTTGTTAGTTTCCTTGAAAGTTTAATTTTTCCCCATTTTGTCTTTTTTTGTGAGCCCCACACCTGTCAGGCAAACACAGTCAACACTGAATGTTTTGAAAACAGCCTTCCTACATGTTGAATCCCCTTATTTTAGGTGGTTTAAAAGAAACTAAATGGAAAGTATGTCCAAACTTTAGTAGTAAATGTAATCCAAACTAATAAACGGCAAAAATCTTGTTCATTTAAAATACTATTTCAACAGCAAGTTGCAAAAACCTAGATAATGCAGAATCAAAATAGATTGAAAGGAAATACCTTTAAAGTACTGAAATACTGCTAGTGTGAATGTTTCTGAACAATTTGTACTCATTTAGGTAACTTTTGTAGCACTTTTTCAGCAGGCCAGGATTTTGAAATTTGTTCCAGAAGTGCCCCAGCTAGGGTTAGGGTTAGGGTTTGACAGCACCTAGACATATTCTGATGCATTTGTTGTGGATTAGGATGCATTTGAAATGCAGAACAGGTGTTGGTTGTTAGTTTCCTTGAAAGTTTAATTTTTCCCCATTTTGTCTTTTTTTGTGAGCCCCACACCTGTCAGGCAAACACAGTCAACACTGAATGTTTTGAAAACAGCCTTCCTACATGTTGAATCCCCTTATTTTAGGTGGTTTAAAAGAAACTAAATGGAAAGTATGTCCAAACTTTAGTAGTAAATGTAATCCAAACTAATAAACGGCAAAAATCTTGTTCATTTAAAATACTATTTCAACAGCAAGTTGCAAAAACCTAGATAATGCAGAATCAAAATAGATTAAAAAGGATATACCTTTAAAGTACTGAAATACTGCTAGTGTGAATGTTTCTGAACAATTTGTACTCATTTAGGTAACTTTTGTAGCACTTTTTCAGCAGGCCAGGATTTTGAAATTTGTTCCAGAAGTGCCCGAGCTAGGGTTAGGGTTAGGGTTTGACAGCACCTAGACATATTCTGATGCATTTGTTGTGCATTAGGATGCATTTGAAATGCAGAACAGGTGTTGGTTGTTAGTTTCCTTGAAAGTTTAATTTTTCCCCATTTTGTCTTTTTTTGTGAGCCCCACACCTGTCAGGCAAACACAGTCAACACTGAATGTTTTGAAAACAGCCTTTCTACATGTTGAATCCCCTTATTTTAGGTGGTTTAAAAGAAACTAAATGGAAAGTATGTCCAAACTTTAGTAGTAAATGTAATCCAAACTAATAAACGGCAAAAATCTTGTTCATTTAAAATACTATTTCAACAGCAAGTTGCAAAAACCTAGATAATGCAGAATCAAAATAGATTGAAAGGAAATACCTTTAAAGTACTGAAATACTGCTAGTGTGAATGTTTCTGAACAATTTGTACTCATTTAGGTAACTTTTGTAGCACTTTTTCAGCAGGCCAGGATTTTGAAATTTGTTCCAGAAGTGCCCGAGCTAGGGTTAGGGTTAGGGTTTGACAGCACCTAGACATATTCTGATGCATTTGTTGTGCATTAGGATGCATTTGAAATGCAGAACAGGTGTTGGTTGTTAGTTTCCTTGAAAGTTTAATTTTTCCCCATTTTGTCTTTTTTTGTGAGCCCCACACCTGTCAGGCAAACACAGTCAACACTGAATGTTTTGAAAACAGCCTTCCTACATGTTGAATCCCCTTATTTTAGGTGGTTTAAAAGAAACTAAATGGAAAGTATGTCCAAACTTTAGTAGTAAATGTAATCCAAACTAATAAACGGCAAAAATCTTGTTCATTTAAAATACTATTTCAACAGCAAGTTGCAAAAACCTAGATAATGCAGAATCAAAATAGATTGAAAGGATATACCTTTAAAGTACTGAAATACTGCTAGTGTGAATGTTTCTGAACAATTTGTACTCATTTAGGTAACTTTTGTAGCACTTTTTCAGCAGGCCAGGATTTTGAAATTTGTTCCAGAAGTGCCCGAGCTAGGGTTAGGGTTAGGGTTTGACAGCACCTAGACATATTCTGATGCATTTGTTGTGCATTAGGATGCATTTGAAATGCAGAACAGGTGTTGGTTGTTAGTTTCCTTGAAAGTTTAATTTTTCCCCATTTTGTCTTTTTTTGTGAGCCCCACACCTGTCAGGCAAACACAGTCAACACTGAATGTTTTGAAAACAGCCTTCCTACATGTTGAATCCCCTTATTTTAGGTGGTTTAAAAGAAACTAAATGGAAAGTATGTCCAAACTTTAGTAGTAAATGTAATCCAAACTAATAAACGGCAAAAATCTTGTTCATTTAAAATACTATTTCAACAGCAAGTTGCAAAAACCTAGATAATGCAGAATCAAAATAGATTGAAAGGAAACACCTTTAAAGTACTGAAATACTGCTAGTGTGAATGTTTCTGAACAATTTGTACTCATTTAGGTAACTTTTGTAGCACTTTTTCAGCAGGCCAGGATTTTGAAATTTGTTCCAGAAGTGCCCGAGCTAGGGTTAGGGTTAGGGTTTGACAGCACCTAGACATATTCTGATGCATTTGTTGTGCATTAGGATGCATTTGAAATGCAGAACAGGTGTTGGTTGTTAGTTTCCTTGAAAGTTTAATTTTTCCCCATTTTGTCTTTTTTTGTGAGCCCCACACCTGTCAGGCAAACACAGTCAACACTGAATGTTTTGAAAACAGCCTTCCTACATGTTGAATCCCCTTATTTTAGGTGGTTTAAAAGAAACTAAATGGAAAGTATGTCCAAACTTTAGTAGTAAATGTAATCCAAACTAATAAACGGCAAAAATCTTGTTCATTTAAAATACTATTTCAACAGCAAGTTGCAAAAACCTAGATAATGCAGAATCAAAATAGATTGAAAGGAAATACCTTTAAAGTACTGAAATACTGCTAGTGTGAATGTTTCTGAACAATTTGTACTCATTTAGGTAACTTTTGTAGCACTTTTTCAGCAGGCCAGGATTTTGAAATTTGTTCCAGAAGTGCCCGAGCTAGGGTTAGGGTTAGGGTTTGACAGCACCTAGACATATTCTGATGCATTTGTTGTGCATTAGGATGCATTTGAAATGCAGAACAGGTGTTGGTTGTTAGTTTCCTTGAAAGTTTAATTTTTCCCCATTTTGTCTTTTTTTGTGAGCCCCACACCTGTCAGGCAAACACAGTCAACACTGAATGTTTTGAAAACAGCCTTCCTACATGTTGAATCCCCTTATTTTAGGTGGTTTAAAAGAAACTAAATGGAAAGTATGTCCAAACTTTAGTAGTAAATGTAATCCAAACTAATAAACGGCAAAAATCTTGTTCATTTAAAATACTATTTCAACAGCAAGTTGCAAAAACCTAGATAATGCAGAATCAAAATAGATTGAAAGGATATACCTTTAAAGTACTGAAATACTGCTAGTGTGAATGTTTCTGAACAATTTGTACTCATTTAGGTAACTTTTGTAGCACTTTTTCAGCAGGCCAGGATTTTGAAATTTGTTCCAGAAGTGCCCGAGCTAGGGTTAGGGTTAGGGTTTGACAGCACCTAGACATATTCTGATGCATTTGTTGTGCATTAGGATGCATTTGAAATGCAGAACAGGTGTTGGTTGTTAGTTTCCTTGAAAGTTTAATTTTTCCCCATTTTGTCTTTTTTTGTGAGCCCCACACCTGTCAGGCAAACACACTCAACACTGAATGTTTTGAAAACAGCCTTTCTACATGTTGAATCCCCTTATTTTAGGTGGTTTAAAAGAAACTAAATGGAAAGTATGTCCAAACTTTAGTAGTAAATGTAATCCAAACTAATAAACGGCAAAAATCTTGTTCATTTAAAATACTATTTCAACAGCAAGTTGCAAAAACCTAGATAATGCAGAATCAAAATAGATTGAAAGGAAATACCTTTAAAGTACTGAAATACTGCTAGTGTGAATGTTTCTGAACAATTTGTACTCATTTAGGTAACTTTTGTAGCACTTTTTCAGCAGGCCAGGATTTTGAAATTTGTTCCAGAAGTGCCCGAGCTAGGGTTAGGGTTAGGGTTTGACAGCACCTAGACATATTCTGATGCATTTGTTGTGCATTAGGATGCATTTGAAATGCAGAACAGGTGTTGGTTGTTAGTTTCCTTGAAAGTTTAATTTTTCCCCATTTTGTCTTTTTTTGTGAGCCCCACACCTGTCAGGCAAACACAGTCAACACTGAATGTTTTGAAAACAGCCTTCCTACATGTTGAATCCCCTTATTTTAGGTGGTTTAAAAGAAACTAAATGGAAAGTATGTCCAAACTTTAGTAGTAAATGTAATCCAAACTAATAAACGGCAAAAATCTTGTTCATTTAAAATACTATTTCAACAGCAAGTTGCAAAAACCTAGATAATGCAGAATCAAAATAGATTGAAAGGATATACCTTTAAAGTACTGAAATACTGCTAGTGTGAAAGTTTCTGAACAATTTGTACTCATTTAGGTAACTTTTGTAGCACTTTTTCAGCAGGCCAGGATTTTGAAATTTGTTCCAGAAGTGCCCGAGCTAGGGTTAGGGTTAGGGTTTGACAGCACCTAGACATATTCTGATGCATTTGTTGTGCATTAGGATGCATTTGAAATGCAGAACAGGTGTTGGTTGTTAGTTTCCTTGAAAGTTTAATTTTTCCCCATTTTGTCTTTTTTTGTGAGCCCCACACCTGTCAGGCAAACACACTCAACACTGAATGTTTTGAAAACAGCCTTCCTACATGTTGAATCCCCTTATTTTAGGTGGTTTAAAAGAAACTAAATTGAAAGTATGTCCAAACTTTAGTAGTAAATGTAATCCAAACTAATAAACGGCAAAAATCTTGTTCATTTAAAATACTATTTCAACAGCAAGTTGCAAAAACCTAGAGAATGCAGAATCAAAATAGATTGAAAGGAAATACCTTTAAAGTACTTAAATACTGCTAGTGTGAATGTTTCTGAACAATTTGTACTCATTTAGGTAACTTTTGTAGCACTTTTTCAGCAGGCCAGGATTTTGAAATTTGTTCCAGAAGTGCCCGAGCTAGGGTTAGGGTTAGGGTTTGACAGCACCTAGACATATTCTGATGCATTTGTTGTGCATTAGGATGCATTTGAAATGCAGAACAGGTGTTGGTTGTTAGTTTCCTTGAAAGTTTAATTTTTCCCCATTTTGTCTTTTTTTGTGAGCCCCACACCTGTCAGGCAAACACAGTCAACACTGAATGTTTTGAAAACAGCCTTTCTACATGTTGAATCCCCTTATTTTAGGTGGTTTAAAAGAAACTAAATGGAAAGTATGTCCAAACTTTAGTAGTAAATGTAATCCAAACTAATAAACGGCAAAAATCTTGTTCATTTAAAATACTATTTCAACAGCAAGTTGCAAAAACCTAGATAATGCAGAATCAAAATAGATTGAAAGGAAATACCTTTAAAGTACTGAAATACTGCTAGTGTGAATGTTTCTGAACAATTTGTACTCATTTAGGTAACTTTTGTAGCACTTTTTCAGCAGGCCAGGATTTTGAAATTTGTTCCAGAAGTGCCCCAGCTAGGGTTAGGGTTAGGGTTTGACAGCACCTAGACATATTCTGATGCATTTGTTGTGGATTAGGATGCATTTGAAATGCAGAACAGGTGTTGGTTGTTAGTTTCCTTGAAAGTTTAATTTTTCCCCATTTTGTCTTTTTTTGTGAGCCCCACACCTGTCAGGCAAACACAGTCAACACTGAATGTTTTGAAAACAGCCTTCCTACATGTTGAATCCCCTTATTTTAGGTGGTTTAAAAGAAACTAAATGGAAAGTATGTCCAAACTTTAGTAGTAAATGTAATCCAAACTAATAAACGGCAAAAATCTTGTTCATTTAAAATACTATTTCAACAGCAAGTTGCAAAAACCTAGATAATGCAGAATCAAAATAGATTAAAAAGGATATACCTTTAAAGTACTGAAATACTGCTAGTGTGAATGTTTCTGAACAATTTGTACTCATTTAGGTAACTTTTGTAGCACTTTTTCAGCAGGCCAGGATTTTGAAATTTGTTCCAGAAGTGCCCGAGCTAGGGTTAGGGTTAGGGTTTGACAGCACCTAGACATATTCTGATGCATTTGTTGTGCATTAGGATGCATTTGAAATGCAGAACAGGTGTTGGTTGTTAGTTTCCTTGAAAGTTTAATTTTTCCCCATTTTGTCTTTTTTTGTGAGCCCCACACCTGTCAGGCAAACACAGTCAACACTGAATGTTTTGAAAACAGCCTTTCTACATGTTGAATCCCCTTATTTTAGGTGGTTTAAAAGAAACTAAATGGAAAGTATGTCCAAACTTTAGTAGTAAATGTAATCCAAACTAATAAACGGCAAAAATCTTGTTCATTTAAAATACTATTTCAACAGCAAGTTGCAAAAACCTAGATAATGCAGAATCAAAATAGATTGAAAGGAAATACCTTTAAAGTACTGAAATACTGCTAGTGTGAATGTTTCTGAACAATTTGTACTCATTTAGGTAACTTTTGTAGCACTTTTTCAGCAGGCCAGGATTTTGAAATTTGTTCCAGAAGTGCCCGAGCTAGGGTTAGGGTTAGGGTTTGACAGCACCTAGACATATTCTGATGCATTTGTTGTGCATTAGGATGCATTTGAAATGCAGAACAGGTGTTGGTTGTTAGTTTCCTTGAAAGTTTAATTTTTCCCCATTTTGTCTTTTTTTGTGAGCCCCACACCTGTCAGGCAAACACAGTCAACACTGAATGTTTTGAAAACAGCCTTCCTACATGTTGAATCCCCTTATTTTAGGTGGTTTAAAAGAAACTAAATGGAAAGTATGTCCAAACTTTAGTAGTAAATGTAATCCAAACTAATAAACGGCAAAAATCTTGTTCATTTAAAATACTATTTCAACAGCAAGTTGCAAAAACCTAGATAATGCAGAATCAAAATAGATTGAAAGGATATACCTTTAAAGTACTGAAATACTGCTAGTGTGAATGTTTCTGAACAATTTGTACTCATTTAGGTAACTTTTGTAGCACTTTTTCAGCAGGCCAGGATTTTGAAATTTGTTCCAGAAGTGCCCGAGCTAGGGTTAGGGTTAGGGTTTGACAGCACCTAGACATATTCTGATGCATTTGTTGTGCATTAGGATGCATTTGAAATGCAGAACAGGTGTTGGTTGTTAGTTTCCTTGAAAGTTTAATTTTTCCCCATTTTGTCTTTTTTTGTGAGCCCCACACCTGTCAGGCAAACACAGTCAACACTGAATGTTTTGAAAACAGCCTTCCTACATGTTGAATCCCCTTATTTTAGGTGGTTTAAAAGAAACTAAATGGAAAGTATGTCCAAACTTTAGTAGTAAATGTAATCCAAACTAATAAACGGCAAAAATCTTGTTCATTTAAAATACTATTTCAACAGCAAGTTGCAAAAACCTAGATAATGCAGAATCAAAATAGATTGAAAGGAAATACCTTTAAAGTACTGAAATACTGCTAGTGTGAATGTTTCTGAACAATTTGTACTCATTTAGGTAACTTTTGTAGCACTTTTTCAGCAGGCCAGGATTTTGAAATTTGTTCCAGAAGTGCCCGAGCTAGGGTTAGGGTTAGGGTTTGACAGCACCTAGACATATTCTGATGCATTTGTTGTGCATTAGGATGCATTTGAAATGCAGAACAGGTGTTGGTTGTTAGTTTCCTTGAAAGTTTAATTTTTCCCCATTTTGTCTTTTTTTGTGAGCCCCACACCTGTCAGGCAAACACAGTCAACACTGAATGTTTTGAAAACAGCCTTCCTACATGTTGAATCCCCTTATTTTAGGTGGTTTAAAAGAAACTAAATGGAAAGTATGTCCAAACTTTAGTAGTAAATGTAATCCAAACTAATAAACGGCAAAAATCTTGTTCATTTAAAATACTATTTCAACAGCAAGTTGCAAAAACCTAGATAATGCAGAATCAAAATAGATTGAAAGGAAATACCTTTAAAGTACTGAAATACTGCTAGTGTGAATGTTTCTGAACAATTTGTACTCATTTAGGTAACTTTTGTAGCACTTTTTCAGCAGGCCAGGATTTTGAAATTTGTTCCAGAAGTGCCCGAGCTAGGGTTAGGGTTAGGGTTTGACAGCACCTAGACATATTCTGATGCATTTGTTGTGCATTAGGATGCATTTGAAATGCAGAACAGGTGTTGGTTGTTAGTTTCCTTGAAAGTTTAATTTTTCCCCATTTTGTCTTTTTTTGTGAGCCCCACACCTGTCAGGCAAACACAGTCAACACTGAATGTTTTGAAAACAGCCTTCCTACATGTTGAATCCCCTTATTTTAGGTGGTTTAAAAGAAACTAAATGGAAAGTATGTCCAAACTTTAGTAGTAAATGTAATCCAAACTAATAAACGGCAAAAATCTTGTTCATTTAAAATACTATTTCAACAGCAAGTTGCAAAAACCTAGATAATGCAGAATCAAAATAGATTGAAAGGATATACCTTTAAAGTACTGAAATACTGCTAGTGTGAATGTTTCTGAACAATTTGTACTCATTTAGGTAACTTTTGTAGCACTTTTTCAGCAGGCCAGGATTTTGAAATTTGTTCCAGAAGTGCCCGAGCTAGGGTTAGGGTTAGGGTTTGACAGCACCTAGACATATTCTGATGCATTTGTTGTGCATTAGGATGCATTTGAAATGCAGAACAGGTGTTGGTTGTTAGTTTCCTTGAAAGTTTAATTTTTCCCCATTTTGTCTTTTTTTGTGAGCCCCACACCTGTCAGGCAAACACACTCAACACTGAATGTTTTGAAAACAGCCTTTCTACATGTTGAATCCCCTTATTTTAGGTGGTTTAAAAGAAACTAAATGGAAAGTATGTCCAAACTTTAGTAGTAAATGTAATCCAAACTAATAAACGGCAAAAATCTTGTTCATTTAAAATACTATTTCAACAGCAAGTTGCAAAAACCTAGATAATGCAGAATCAAAATAGATTGAAAGGAAATACCTTTAAAGTACTGAAATACTGCTAGTGTGAATGTTTCTGAACAATTTGTACTCATTTAGGTAACTTTTGTAGCACTTTTTCAGCAGGCCAGGATTTTGAAATTTGTTCCAGAAGTGCCCGAGCTAGGGTTAGGGTTAGGGTTTGACAGCACCTAGACATATTCTGATGCATTTGTTGTGCATTAGGATGCATTTGAAATGCAGAACAGGTGTTGGTTGTTAGTTTCCTTGAAAGTTTAATTTTTCCCCATTTTGTCTTTTTTTGTGAGCCCCACACCTGTCAGGCAAACACAGTCAACACTGAATGTTTTGAAAACAGCCTTCCTACATGTTGAATCCCCTTATTTTAGGTGGTTTAAAAGAAACTAAATGGAAAGTATGTCCAAACTTTAGTAGTAAATGTAATCCAAACTAATAAACGGCAAAAATCTTGTTCATTTAAAATACTATTTCAACAGCAAGTTGCAAAAACCTAGATAATGCAGAATCAAAATAGATTGAAAGGATATACCTTTAAAGTACTGAAATACTGCTAGTGTGAAAGTTTCTGAACAATTTGTACTCATTTAGGTAACTTTTGTAGCACTTTTTCAGCAGGCCAGGATTTTGAAATTTGTTCCAGAAGTGCCCGAGCTAGGGTTAGGGTTAGGGTTTGACAGCACCTAGACATATTCTGATGCATTTGTTGTGCATTAGGATGCATTTGAAATGCAGAACAGGTGTTGGTTGTTAGTTTCCTTGAAAGTTTAATTTTTCCCCATTTTGTCTTTTTTTGTGAGCCCCACACCTGTCAGGCAAACACAGTCAACACTGAATGTTTTGAAAACAGCCTTCCTACATGTTGAATCCCCTTATTTTAGGTGGTTTAAAAGAAACTAAATTGAAAGTATGTCCAAACTTTAGTAGTAAATGTAATCCAAACTAATAAACGGCAAAAATCTTGTTCATTTAAAATACTATTTCAACAGCAAGTTGCAAAAACCTAGAGAATGCAGAATCAAAATAGATTGAAAGGAAATACCTTTAAAGTACTTAAATACTGCTAGTGTGAATGTTTCTGAACAATTTGTACTCATTTAGGTAACTTTTGTAGCACTTTTTCAGCAGGCCAGGATTTTGAAATTTGTTCCAGAAGTGCCCGAGCTAGGGTTAGGGTTAGGGTTTGACAGCACCTAGACATATTCTGATGCATTTGTTGTGCATTAGGATGCATTTGAAATGCAGAACAGGTGTTGGTTGTTAGTTTCCTTGAAAGTTTAATTTTTCCCCATTTTGTCTTTTTTTGTGAGCCCCACACCTGTCAGGCAAACACAGTCAACACTGAATGTTTTGAAAACAGCCTTTCTACATGTTGAATCCCCTTATTTTAGGTGGTTTAAAAGAAACTAAATGGAAAGTATGTCCAAACTTTAGTAGTAAATGTAATCCAAACTAATAAACGGCAAAAATCTTGTTCATTTAAAATACTATTTCAACAGCAAGTTGCAAAAACCTAGAGAATGCAGAATCAAAATAGATTGAAAGGAAATACCTTTAAAGTACTGAAATACTGCTAGTGTGAATGTTTCTGAACAATTTGTACTCATTTAGGTAACTTTTGTAGCACTTTTTCAGCAGGCCAGGATTTTGAAATTTGTTCCAGAAGTGCCCGAGCTAGGGTTAGGGTTAGGGTTTGACAGCACCTAGACATATTCTGATGCATTTGTTGTGCATTAGGATGCATTTGAAATGCAGAACAGGTGTTGGTTGTTAGTTTCCTTGAAAGTTTAATTTTTCCCCATTTTGTCTTTTTTTGTGAGCCCCACACCTGTCAGGCAAACACAGTCAACACTGAATGTTTTGAAAACAGCCTTCCTACATGTTGAATCCCCTTATTTTAGGTGGTTTAAAAGAAACTAAATGGAAAGTATGTCCAAACTTTAGTAGTAAATGTAATCCAAACTAATAAACGGCAAAAATCTTGTTCATTTAAAATACTATTTCAACAGCAAGTTGCAATAACCTAGATAATGCAGAATCAAAATAGATTGAAAGGATATACCTTTAAAGTACTGAATTACTGCTAGTGTGAATGTTTCTGAACAATTTGTACTCATTTAGGTAACTTTTGTAGCACTTTTTCAGCAGGCCAGGATTTTGAAATTTGTTCCAGAAGTGCCCGAGCTAGGGTTAGGGTTAGGGTTTGACAGCACCTAGACATATTCTGATGCATTTGTTGTGCATTAGGATGCATTTGAAATGCAGAACAGGTGTTGGTTGTTAGTTTCCTTGAAAGTTTAATTTTTCCCCATTTTGTCTTTTTTTGTGAGCCCCACACCTGTCAGGCAAACACAGTCAACACTGAATGTTTTGAAAACAGCCTTTCTACATGTTGAATCCCCTTATTTTAGGTGGTTTAAAAGAAACTAAATGGAAAGTATGTCCAAACTTTAGTAGTAAATGTAATCCAAACTAATAAACGGCAAAAATCTTGTTCATTTAAAATACTATTTCAACAGCAAGTTGCAAAAACCTAGAGAATGCAGAATCAAAATAGATTGAAAGGAAATACCTTTAAAGTACTGAAATACTGCTAGTGTGAATGTTTCTGAACAATTTGTACTCATTTAGGTAACTTTTGTAGCACTTTTTCAGCAGGCCAGGATTTTGAAATTTGTTCCAGAAGTGCCCGAGCTAGGGTTAGGGTTAGGGTTTGACAGCACCTAGACATATTCTGATGCATTTGTTGTGCATTAGGATGCATTTGAAATGCAGAACAGGTGTTGGTTGTTAGTTTCCTTGAAAGTTTAATTTTTCCCCATTTTGTCTTTTTTTGTGAGCCCCACACCTGTCAGGCAAACACAGTCAACACTGAATGTTTTGAAAACAGCCTTCCTACATGTTGAATCCCCTTATTTTAGGTGGTTTAAAAGAAACTAAATGGAAAGTATGTCCAAACTTTAGTAGTAGATGTAATCCAAACTAATAAACGGCAAAAATCTTGTTCATTTAAAATACTATTTCAACAGCAAGTTGCAAAAACCTAGATAATGCAGAATCAAAATAGATTGAAAGGAAATACCTTTAAAGTACTGAAATACTGCTAGTGTGAATGTTTCTGAACAATTTGTACTCATTTAGGTAACTTTTGTAGCACTTTTTCAGCAGGCCAGGATTTTGAAATTTGTTCCAGAAGTGCCCGAGCTAGGGTTAGGGTTAGGGTTTGACAGCACCTAGACATATTCTGATGCATTTGTTGTGCATTAGGATGCATTTGAAATGCAGAACAGGTGTTGGTTGTTAGTTTCCTTGAAAGTTTAATTTTTCCCCATTTTGTCTTTTTTTGTGAGCCCCACACCTGTCAGGCAAACACAGTCAACACTGAATGTTTTGAAAACAGCCTTCCTACATGTTGAATCCCCTTATTTTAGGTGGTTTAAAAGAAACTAAATGGAAAGTATGTCAAAACTTTAGTAGTAAATGTAATCCAAACTAATAAACGGCAAAAATCTTGTTCATTTAAAATACTATTTCAACAGCAAGTTGCAAAAACCTAGATAATGCAGAATCAAAATAGATTGAAAGGATATACCTTTAAAGTACTGAAATACTGCTAGTGTGAATGTTTCTGAACAATTTGTACTCATTTAGGTAACTTTTGTAGCACTTTTTCAGCAGGCCAGGATTTTGAAATTTGTTCCAGAAGTGCCCGAGCTAGGGTTAGGGTTAGGGTTTGACAGCACCTAGACATATTCTGATGCATTTGTTGTGCATTAGGATGCATTTGAAATGCAGAACAGGTGTTGGTTGTTAGTTTCCTTGAAAGTTTAATTTTTCCCCATTTTGTCTTTTTTTGTGAGCCCCACACCTGTCAGGCAAACACACTCAACACTGAATGTTTTGAAAACAGCCTTCCTACATGTTGAATCCCCTTATTTTAGGTGGTTTAAAAGAAACTAAATGGAAAGTATGTCCAAACTTTAGTAGTAAATGTAATCCAAACTAATAAACGGCAAAAATCTTGTTCATTTAAAATACTATTTCAACAGCAAGTTGCAAAAACCTAGATAATGCAGAATCAAAATAGATTGAAAGGAAATACCTTTAAAGTACTGAAATACTGCTAGTGTGAATGTTTCTGAACAATTTGTACTCATTTAGGTAACTTTTGTAGCACTTTTTCAGCAGGCCAGGATTTTGAAATTTGTTCCAGAAGTGCCCGAGCTAGGGTTAGGGTTAGGGTTTGACAGCACCTAGACATATTCTGATGCATTTGTTGTGCATTAGGATGCATTTGAAATGCAGAACAGGTGTTGGTTGTTAGTTTCCTTGAAAGTTTAATTTTTCCCCATTTTGTCTTTTTTTGTGAGCCCCACACCTGTCAGGCAAACACAGTCAACACTGAATGTTTTGAAAACAGCCTTCCTACATGTTGAATCCCCTTATTTTAGGTGGTTTAAAAGAAACTAAATGGAAAGTATGTCCAAACTTTAGTAGTAAATGTAATCCAAACTAATAAACGGCAAAAATCTTGTTCATTTAAAATACTATTTCAACAGCAAGTTGCAAAAACCTAGATAATGCAGAATCAAAATAGATTGAAAGGATATACCTTTAAAGTACTGAAATACTGCTAGTGTGAAAGTTTCTGAACAATTTGTACTCATTTAGGTAACTTTTGTAGCACTTTTTCAGCAGGCCAGGATTTTGAAATTTGTTCCAGAAGTGCCCGAGCTAGGGTTAGGGTTAGGGTTTGACAGCACCTAGACATATTCTGATGCATTTGTTGTGCATTAGGATGCATTTGAAATGCAGAACAGGTGTTGGTTGTTAGTTTCCTTGAAAGTTTAATTTTTCCCCATTTTGTCTTTTTTTGTGAGCCCCACACCTGTCAGGCAAACACAGTCAACACTGAATGTTTTGAAAACAGCCTTCCTACATGTTGAATCCCCTTATTTTAGGTGGTTTAAAAGAAACTAAATTGAAAGTATGTCCAAACTTTAGTAGTAAATGTAATCCAAACTAATAAACGGCAAAAATCTTGTTCATTTAAAATACTATTTCAACAGCAAGTTGCAAAAACCTAGAGAATGCAGAATCAAAATAGATTGAAAGGAAATACCTTTAAAGTACTTAAATACTGCTAGTGTGAATGTTTCTGAACAATTTGTACTCATTTAGGTAACTTTTGTAGCACTTTTTCAGCAGGCCAGGATTTTGAAATTTGTTCCAGAAGTGCCCGAGCTAGGGTTAGGGTTAGGGTTTGACAGCACCTAGACATATTCTGATGCATTTGTTGTGCATTAGGATGCATTTGAAATGCAGAACAGGTGTTGGTTGTTAGTTTCCTTGAAAGTTTAATTTTTCCCCATTTTGTCTTTTTTTGTGAGCCCCACACCTGTCAGGCAAACACAGTCAACACTGAATGTTTTGAAAACAGCCTTTCTACATGTTGAATCCCCTTATTTTAGGTGGTTTAAAAGAAACTAAATGGAAAGTATGTCCAAACTTTAGTAGTAAATGTAATCCAAACTAATAAACGGCAAAAATCTTGTTCATTTAAAATACTATTTCAACAGCAAGTTGCAAAAACCTAGAGAATGCAGAATCAAAATAGATTGAAAGGAAATACCTTTAAAGTACTGAAATACTGCTAGTGTGAATGTTTCTGAACAATTTGTACTCATTTAGGTAACTTTTGTAGCACTTTTTCAGCAGGCCAGGATTTTGAAATTTGTTCCAGAAGTGCCCGAGCTAGGGTTAGGGTTAGGGTTTGACAGCACCTAGACATATTCTGATGCATTTGTTGTGCATTAGGATGCATTTGAAATGCAGAACAGGTGTTGGTTGTTAGTTTCCTTGAAAGTTTAATTTTTCCCCATTTTGTCTTTTTTTGTGAGCCCCACACCTGTCAGGCAAACACAGTCAACACTGAATGTTTTGAAAACAGCCTTCCTACATGTTGAATCCCCTTATTTTAGGTGGTTTAAAAGAAACTAAATGGAAAGTATGTCCAAACTTTAGTAGTAAATGTAATCCAAACTAATAAACGGCAAAAATCTTGTTCATTTAAAATACTATTTCAACAGCAAGTTGCAATAACCTAGATAATGCAGAATCAAAATAGATTGAAAGGATATACCTTTAAAGTACTGAATTACTGCTAGTGTGAATGTTTCTGAACAATTTGTACTCATTTAGGTAACTTTTGTAGCACTTTTTCAGCAGGCCAGGATTTTGAAATTTGTTCCAGAAGTGCCCGAGCTAGGGTTAGGGTTAGGGTTTGACAGCACCTAGACATATTCTGATGCATTTGTTGTGCATTAGGATGCATTTGAAATGCAGAACAGGTGTTGGTTGTTAGTTTCCTTGAAAGTTTAATTTTTCCCCATTTTGTCTTTTTTTGTGAGCCCCACACCTGTCAGGCAAACACAGTCAACACTGAATGTTTTGAAAACAGCCTTTCTACATGTTGAATCCCCTTATTTTAGGTGGTTTAAAAGAAACTAAATGGAAAGTATGTCCAAACTTTAGTAGTAAATGTAATCCAAACTAATAAACGGCAAAAATCTTGTTCATTTAAAATACTATTTCAACAGCAAGTTGCAAAAACCTAGAGAATGCAGAATCAAAATAGATTGAAAGGAAATACCTTTAAAGTACTGAAATACTGCTAGTGTGAATGTTTCTGAACAATTTGTACTCATTTAGGTAACTTTTGTAGCACTTTTTCAGCAGGCCAGGATTTTGAAATTTGTTCCAGAAGTGCCCGAGCTAGGGTTAGGGTTAGGGTTTGACAGCACCTAGACATATTCTGATGCATTTGTTGTGCATTAGGATGCATTTGAAATGCAGAACAGGTGTTGGTTGTTAGTTTCCTTGAAAGTTTAATTTTTCCCCATTTTGTCTTTTTTTGTGAGCCCCACACCTGTCAGGCAAACACAGTCAACACTGAATGTTTTGAAAACAGCCTTCCTACATGTTGAATCCCCTTATTTTAGGTGGTTTAAAAGAAACTAAATGGAAAGTATGTCCAAACTTTAGTAGTAAATGTAATTCAAACTAATAAACGGCAAAAATCTTGTTCATTTAAAATACTATTTCAACAGCAAGTTGCAAAAACCTAGAGAATGCAGAATCAAAATAGATTGAAAGGAAATACCTTTAAAGTACTTAAATACTGCTAGTGTGAATGTTTCTGAACAATTTGTACTCATTTAGGTAACTTTTGTAGCACTTTTTCAGCAGGCCAGGATTTTGAAATTTGTTCCAGAAGTGCCCGAGCTAGGGTTAGGGTTAGGGTTTGACAGCACCTAGACATATTCTGATGCATTTGTTGTGCATTAGGATGCATTTGAAATGCAGAACAGGTGTTGGTTGTTAGTTTCCTTGAAAATTTAATTTTTCCCCATTTTGTCTTTTTTTGTGAGCCCCACACCTGTCAGGCAAACACAGTCAACACTGAATGTTTTGAAAACAGCCTTTCTACATGTTGAATCCCCTTATTTTAGGTGGTTTAAAAGAAACTAAATGGAAAGTATGTCCAAACTTTAGTAGTAAATGTAATCCAAACTAATAAACGGCAAAAATCTTGTTCATTTAAAATACTATTTCAACAGCAAGTTGCAAAAACCTAGATAATGCAGAATCAAAATAGATTGAAAGGAAATACCTTTAAAGTACTTAAATACTGCTAGTGTGAATGTTTCTGAACAATTTGTACTCATTTAGATAACTTTTGTAGCACTTTTTCAGCAGGCCAGGATTTTGAAATTTGTTCCAGAAGTGCCCGAGCTAGGGTTAGGGTGAGGGTTTGACAGCACCTAGACATATTCTGATGCATTTGTTGTCCATTAGGATGCATTTGAAATGCAGAACAGGTGTTGGTTGTTAGTTTCCTTGAAAGTTTAATTTTTCCCCATTTTGTCTTTTTTTGTGAGCCCCACACCTGTCAGGCAAACACAGTCAACACTGAATGTTTTGAAAACAGCCTTTCTACATGTTGAATCCCCTTATTTTAGGTGGTTTAAAAGAAACTAAATGGAAAGTATGTCCAAACTTTAGTAGTAAATGTAATCCAAACTAATAAACGGCAAAAATCTTGTTCATTTAAAATACTATTTCAACAGCAAGTTGCAAAAACCTAGAGAATGCAGAATCAAAATAGATTGAAAGGAAATACCTTTAAAGTACTGAAATACTGCTAGTGTGAATGTTTCTGAACAATTTGTACTCATTTAGGTAACTTTTGTAGCACTTTTTCAGCAGGCCAGGATTTTGAAATTTGTTCCAGAAGTGCCCGAGCTAGGGTTAGGGTTAGGGTTTGACAGCACCTAGACATATTCTGATGCATTTGTTGTGCATTAGGATGCATTTGAAATGCAGAACAGGTGTTGGTTGTTAGTTTCCTTGAAAGTTTAATTTTTCCCCATTTTGTCTTTTTTTGTGAGCCCCACACCTGTCAGGCAAACACAGTCAACACTGAATGTTTTGAAAACAGCCTTCCTACATGTTGAATCCCCTTATTTTAGGTGGTTTAAAAGAAACTAAATGGAAAGTATGTCCAAACTTTAGTAGTAAATGTAATCCAAACTAATAAACGGCAAAAATCTTGTTCATTTAAAATACTATTTCAACAGCAAGTTGCAAAAACCTAGATAATGCAGAATCAAAATAGATTGAAAGGATATACCTTTAAAGTACTGAAATACTGCTAGTGTGAATGTTTCTGAACAATTTGTACTCATTTAGGTAACTTTTGTAGCACTTTTTCAGCAGGCCAGGATTTTGAAATTTGTTCCAGAAGTGCCCGAGCTAGGGTTAGGGTTAGGGTTTGACAGCACCTAGACATATTCTGATGCATTTGTTGTGCATTAGGATGCATTTGAAATGCAGAACAGGTGTTGGTTGTTAGTTTCCTTGAAAGTTTAATTTTTCCCCATTTTGTCTTTTTTTGTGAGCTCCACCCCTGTCAGGCAAACACAGTCAACACTGAATGTTTTGAAAACAGCCTTCCTACATGTTGAATCCCCTTATTTTAGGTGGTTTAAAAGAAACTAAATGGAAAGTATGTCCAAACTTTAGTAGTAAATGTAATCCAAACTAATAAACGGCAAAAATCTTGTTCATTTAAAATACTATTTCAACAGCAAGTTGCAAAAACCTAGATAATGCAGAATCAAAATAGATTGAAAGGAAATACCTTTAAAGTACTGAAATACTGCTAGTGTGAATGTTTCTGAACAATTTGTACTCATTTAGGTAACTTTTGTAGCACTTTTTCAGCAGGCCAGGATTTTGAAATTTGTTCCAGAAGTGCCCGAGCTAGGGTTAGGGTTAGGGTTTGACAGCACCTAGACATATTCTGATGCATTTGTTGTGCATTAGGATGCATTTGAAATGCAGAACAGGTGTTGGTTGTTAGTTTCCTTGAAAGTTTAATTTTTCCCCATTTTGTCTTTTTTTGTGAGCCCCACACCTGTCAGGCAAACACAGTCAACACTGAATGTTTTGAAAACAGCCTTCCTACATGTTGAATCCCCTTATTTTAGGTGGTTTAAAAGAAACTAAATGGAAAGTATGTCCAAACTTTAGTAGTAAATGTAATCCAAACTAATAAACGGCAAAAATCTTGTTCATTTAAAATACTATTTCAACAGCAAGTTGCAAAAACCTAGATAATGCAGAATCAAAATAGATTGAAAGGATATACCTTTAAAGTACTGAAATACTGCTAGTGTGAATGTTTCTGAACAATTTGTACTCCTTTAGGTAACTTTTGTAGCACTTTTTCAGCAGGCCAGGATTTTGAAATTTGTTCCAGAAGTGCCCGAGCTAGGGTTAGGGTTAGGGTTTGACAGCACCTAGACATATTCTGATGCATTTGTTGTGCATTAGGATGCATTTGAAATGCAGAACAGGTGTTGGTTGTTAGTTTCCTTGAAAGTTTAATTTTTCCCCATTTTGTCTTTTTTTGTGAGCCCCACACCTGTCAGGCAAACACAGTCAACACTGAATGTTTTGAAAACAGCCTTTCTACATGTTGAATCCCCTTATTTTAGGTGGTTTAAAAGAAACTAAATGGAAAGTATGTCCAAACTTTAGTAGTAATTGTAATCCAAACTAATAAACGGCAAAAATCTTGTTCATTTAAAATACTATTTCAACAGCAAGTTGCAAAAACCTAGAGAATGCAGAATCAAAATAGATTGAAAGGAAATACCTTTAAAGTACTTAAATACTGCTAGTGTGAATGTTTCTGAACAATTTGTACTCATTTAGGTAACTTTTGTAGCACTTTTTCAGCAGGCCAGGATTTTGAAATTTGTTCCAGAAGTGCCCGAGCTAGGGTTAGGGTTAGGGTTTGACAGCACCTAGACATATTCTGATGCATTTGTTGTGCATTAGGATGCATTTGAAATGCAGAACAGGTGTTGGTTGTTAGTTTCCTTGAAAGTTTAATTTTTCCCCATTTTGTCTTTTTTTGTGAGCCCCACACCTGTCAGGCAAACACAGTCAACACTGAATGTTTTGAAAACAGCCTTTCTACATGTTGAATCCCCTTATTTTAGGTGGTTTAAAAGAAACTAAATGGAAAGTATGTCCAAACTTTAGTAGTAAATGTAATCCAAACTAATAAACGGCAAAAATCTTGTTCATTTAAAATACTATTTCAACAGCAAGTTGCAAAAACCTAGAGAATGCAGAATCAAAATAGATTGAAAGGAAATACCTTTAAAGTACTTAAATACTGCTAGTGTGAATGTTTCTGAACAATTTGTACTCATTTAGGTAACTTTTGTAGCACTTTTTCAGCAGGCCAGGATTTTGAAATTTGTTCCAGAAGTGCCCGAGCTAGGGTTAGGGTTAGGGTTTGACAGCACCTAGACATATTCTGATGCATTTGTTGTGCATTAGGATGCATTTGAAATGCAGAACAGGTGTTGGTTGTTAGTTTCCTTGAAAGTTTAATTTTTCCCCATTTTGTCTTTTTTTGTGAGCCCCACACCTGTCAGGCAAACACAGTCAACACTGAATGTTTTGAAAACAGCCTTCCTACATGTTGAATCCCCTTATTTTAGGTGGTTTAAAAGAAACTAAATGGAAAGTATGTCCAAACTTTAGTAGTAAATGTAATCCAAACTAATAAACGGCAAAAATCTTGTTAATTTAAAATACTATTTCAACAGCAAGTTGCAAAAACCTAGATAATGCAGAATCAAAATAGATTGAAAGGAAATACCTTTAAAGTACTGAAATACTGCTAGTGTGAATGTTTCTGAACAATTTGTACTCATTTAGGTCACTTTTGTAGCACTTTTTCAGCAGGCCAGGATTTTGAAATTTGTTCCAGAAGTGCCCGAGCTAGGGTTAGGGTTAGGGTTTGACAGCACCTAGACATATTCTGATGCATTTGTTGTGCATTAGGATGCATTTGAAATGCAGAACAGGTGTTGGTTGTTAGTTTCCTTGAAAGTTTAATTTTTCCCCATTTTGTCTTTTTTTGTGAGCCCCACACCTGTCAGGCAAACACAGTCAACACTGAATGTTTTGAAAACAGCCTTCCTACATGTTGAATCCCCTTATTTTAGGTGGTTTAAAAGAAACTAAATGGAAAGTATGTCCAAACTTTAGTAGTAAATGTAATCCAAACTAATAAACGGCAAAAATCTTGTTCATTTAAAATACTATTTCAACAGCAAGTTGCAAAAACCTAGATAATGCAGAATCAAAATAGATTGAAAGGATATACCTTTAAAGTACTGAAATACTGCTAGTGTGAATGTTTCTGAACAATTTGTACTCATTTAGGTAACTTTTGTAGCACTTTTTCAGCAGGCCAGGATTTTGAAATTTGTTCCAGAAGTGCCCGAGCTAGGGTTAGGGTTAGGGTTTGACAGCACCTAGACATATTCTGATGCATTTGTTGTGCATTAGGATGCATTTGAAATGCAGAACAGGTGTTGGTTGTTAGTTTCCTTGAAAGTTTAATTTTTCCCCATTTTGTCTTTTTTTGTGAGCCCCACACCTGTCAGGCAAACACAGTCAACACTGAATGTTTTGAAAACAGCCTTTCTACATGTTGAATCCCCTTATTTTAGGTGGTTTAAAAGAAACTAAATGGAAAGTATGTCCAAACTTTAGTAGTAATTGTAATCCAAACTAATAAACGGCAAAAATCTTGTTCATTTAAAATACTATTTCAACAGCAAGTTGCAAAAACCTAGAGAATGCAGAATCAAAATAGATTGAAAGGAAATACCTTTAAAGTACTTAAATACTGCTAGTGTGAATGTTTCTGAACAATTTGTACTCATTTAGGTAACTTTTGTAGCACTTTTTCAGCAGGCCAGGATTTTGAAATTTGTTCCAGAAGTGCCCGAGCTAGGGTTAGGGTTAGGGTTTGACAGCACCTAGACATATTCTGATGCATTTGTTGTGCATTAGGATGCATTTGAAATGCAGAACAGGTGTTGGTTGTTAGTTTCCTTGAAAGTTTAATTTTTCCCCATTTTGTCTTTTTTTGTGAGCCCCACACCTGTCAGGCAAACACAGTCAACACTGAATGTTTTGAAAACAGCCTTTCTACATGTTGAATCCCCTTATTTTAGGTGGTTTAAAAGAAACTAAATGGAAAGTATGTCCAAACTTTAGTAGTAAATGTAATCCAAACTAATAAACGGCAAAAATCTTGTTCATTTAAAATACTATTTCAACAGCAAGTTGCAAAAACCTAGAGAATGCAGAATCAAAATAGATTGAAAGGAAATACCTTTAAAGTACTTAAATACTGCTAGTGTGAATGTTTCTGAACAATTTGTACTCATTTAGGTAACTTTTGTAGCACTTTTTCAGCAGGCCAGGATTTTGAAATTTGTTCCAGAAGTGCCCGAGCTAGGGTTAGGGTTAGGGTTTGACAGCACCTAGACATATTCTGATGCATTTGTTGTGCATTAGGATGCATTTGAAATGCAGAACAGGTGTTGGTTGTTAGTTTCCTTGAAAGTTTAATTTTTCCCCATTTTGTCTTTTTTTGTGAGCCCCACACCTGTCAGGCAAACACAGTCAACACTGAATGTTTTGAAAACAGCCTTTCTACATGTTGAATCCCCTTATTTTAGGTGGTTTAAAAGAAACTAAATGGAAAGTATGTCCAAACTTTAGTAGTAAATGTAATCCAAACTAATAAACGGCAAAAATCTTGTTCATTTAAAATACTATTTCAACAGCAAGTTGCAAAAACCTAGAGAATGCAGAATCAAAATAGATTGAAAGGAAATACCTTTAAAGTACTTAAATACTGCTAGTGTGAATGTTTCTGAACAATTTGTACTCATTTAGGTAACTTTTGTAGCACTTTTTCAGCAGGCCAGGATTTTGAAATTTGTTCCAGAAGTGCCCGAGCTAGGGTTAGGGTTAGGGTTTGACAGCACCTAGACATATTCTGATTCATTTGTTGTGCATTAGGATGCATTTGAAATGCAGAACAGGTGTTGGTTGTTAGTTTCCTTGAAAATTGAATTTTTCCCCATTTTGTCTTTTTTTGTGAGCCCCACACCTGTCAGGCAAACACAGTCAACACTGAATGTTTTGAAAACAGCCTTTCTACATTTTGAATCCCCTTATTTTAGGTGGTTTAAAAGAAACTAAATGGAAAGTATGTCCAAACTTTAGTAGTAAATGTAATCCAAACTAATAAACGGCAAAAATCTTGTTCATTTAAAATACTATTTCAACAGCAAGTTGCAAAAACCTAGATAATGCAGAATCAAAATAGATTGAAAGGACATACCTTTAAAGTACTGAAATACTGCTAGTGTGAATGTTTCTGAACAATTTGTACTCATTTAGGTAACTTTTGTAGCACTTTTTCAGCAGGCCAGGATTTTGTAATTTGTTCCAGAAGTGCCCGAGCTAGGGTTAGGGTTAGGGTTTGACAGCACCTAGACATATTCTGATGCATTTGTTGTGCATTAGGATGCATTTGAAATGCAGAACAGGTGTTGGTTGTTAGTTTCCTTGAAAGTTTAATTTTTCCCCATTTTGTCTTTTTTTGTGAGCCCCACACCTGTCAGGCAAACACAGTCAACACTGAATGTTTTGAAAACAGGCTTTCTACATGTTGAATCCCCTTATTTTAGGTGGTTTAAAAGAAACTAAATGGAAAGTATGTCCAAACTTTAGTAGTAAATGTAATCCAAACTAATAAACGGCAAAAATCTTGTTCATTTAAAATACTATTTCAACAGCAAGTTGCAAAAACCTAGAGAATGCAGAATCAAAATAGATTGAAAGGAAATACCTTTAAAGTACTGAAATACTGCTAGTGTGAATGTTTCTGAACAATTTGTACTCATTTAGGTAACTTTTGTAGCACTTTTTCAGCAGGCCAGGATTTTGAAATTTGTTCCAGAAGTGCCCGAGCTAGGGTTAGGGTTAGGGTTTGACAGCACCTAGACATATTCTGATGCATTTGTTGTGCATTACGATGCATTTGAAATGCAGAACAGGTGTTGGTTGTTGGTTTCCTTGAAAATTGAATTTTTCCCCATTTTGTCTTTTTTTGTGAGCCCCACACCTGTCAGGCAAACACAGTCAACACTGAATGTTTTGAAAACAGCCTTCCTACATGTTGAATCCCCTTATTTTAGGTGGTTTAAAAGAAACTAAATGGAAAGTATGTCCAAACTTTAGTAGTAAATGTAATCCAAACTAATAAACGGCAAAAATCTTGCTCATTTAAAATACTATTTCAACAGCAAGTTGCAAAAACCTAGATAATGCAGAATCAAAATAGATTGAAAGGAAATACCTTTAAAGTACTTAAATACTGCTAGTGTGAATGTTTCTGAACAATTTGTACTCATTTAGGTAACTTTTGTAGCACTTTTTCAGCAGGCCAGGATTTTGAAATTTGTTCCAGAAGTGCCCGAGCTAGGGTTAGGGTTAGGGTTTGACAGCACCTAGACATATTCTGATGCATTTGTTGTGCATTAGGATGCATTTGAAATGCAGAACAGGTGTTGGTTGTTAGTTTCCTTGAAAATTGAATTTTTCCCCATTTTGTCTTTTTTTGTGAGCCCCACACCTGTCAGGCAAACACAGTCAACACTGAATGTTTTGAAAACAGCCTTTCTACATGTTGAATCCCCTTATTTTAGGTGGTTTAAAAGAAACTAAATGGAAAGTATGTCCAAACTTTAGTAGTAAATGTAATCCAAACTAATAAACGGCAAAAATCTTGTTCATTTAAAATACTATTTCACCAGCAAGTTGCAAAAACCTAGAGAATGCAGAATCAAAATAGATTGAAAGGAAATACCTTTAAAGTACTGAAATACGGCTAGTGTGAATGTTTCTGAACAATTTGTACTCATTTAGGTAACTTTTGTAGCACTTTTTCAGCAGGCCAGGATTTTAAAATTTGTTCCAGAAGTGCCCGAGCTAGGGTTAGGGTTAGGGTTTGACAGCACCTAGACATATTCTGATGCATTTGTCGTGCATTAGGATGCATTTGAAATGCAGAACAGGTGTTGGTTGTTAGTTTCCTTGAAAGTTTAATTTTTCCCCATTTTGTCTTTTTTTGTGAGCCCCACACCTGTCAGGCAAACACAGTCAACACTGAATGTTTTGAAAACAGCCTTTCTACATGTTGAATCCCCTTATTTTAGGTGGTTTAAAAGAAACTAAATGGAAAGTATGTCCAAACTTTAGTAGTAAATGTAATCCAAACTAATAAACGGCAAAAATCTTGTTCATTTAAAATACTATTTCAACAGCAAGTTGCAAAAACCTAGATAATGCAGAATCAAAATAGATTGAAAGGAAATACCTTTAAAGTACTTAAATACTGCTAGTGTGAATGTTTCTGAACAATTTGTACTCATTTAGGTAACTTTTGTAGCACTTTTTCAGCAGGCCAGGATTTTGAAATTTGTTCCAGAAGTGCCCGAGCTAGGGTTAGGGTTAGGGTTTGACAGCACCTAGACATATTCTGATGCATTTGTTGTGCATTAGGATGCATTTGAAATGCAGAACAGGTGTTGGTTGTTAGTTTCCTTGAAAATTGAATTTTTCCCCATTTTGTCTTTTTTTGTGAGCCCCACACCTGTCAGGCAAACACAGTCAACACTGAATGTTTTGAAAACAGCCTTTCTACATGTTGAATCCCCTTATTTTAGGTGGTTTAAAAGAAACTAAATGGAAAGTATGTCCAAACTTTAGTAGTAAATGTCATCCAAACTAATAAACGGCAAAAATCTTGTTCATTTAAAATACTATTTCAACAGCAAGTTGCAAAAACCTAGATAATGCAGAATCAAAGTAGATTGAAAGGAAATACCTTTAAAGTACTTAAATACTGCTAGTGTGAATGTTTCTGAACAATTTGTACTCATTTAGGTAACTTTTGTAGCACTTTTTCAGCAGGCCAGGATTTTGAAATTTGTTCCAGAAGTGCCCGAGCTAGGGTTAGGGTTAGGGTTTGACAGCACCTAGACATATTCTGATGCATTTGTTGTGCATTAGGATGCATTTGAAATGCAGAACAGGTGTTGGTTGTTAGTTTCCTTGAAAGTTTAATTTTTCCCCATTTTGTTTTTTTTTTTTGAGCCCCACACCTGTCAGGCAAACACAGTCAACACTGAATGTTTTGAAAACAGCCTTACTACATGTTGAATCCCCTTATTTTAGGTGGTTTAAAAGAAACTAAATGGAAAGTATGTCCAAACTTTAGTAGTAAATGTAATCCAAACTAATAAACGGCAAAAATCTTGTTCATTTAAAATACTATTTCAACAGCAAGTTGCAAAAACCTAGAGAATGCAGAATCAAAACAGATTGAAAGGAAATACCTTTAAAGTACTTAAATACTGCTAGTGTGAATGTTTCTGAACAATTTGTACTCATTTAGGTAACTTTTGTAGCACTTTTTCAGCAGGCCAGGATTTTGAAATTTGTTCCAGAAGTGCCCGAGCTAGGGTTAGGGTTAGGGTTTGACAGCACCTAGACATATTCTGATGCATTTGTTGTGCATTAGGATGCATTTGAAATGCAGAACAGGTGTTGGTTGTTAGTTTCCTTGAAAGTTTAATTTTTCCCCATTTTGTCTTTTTTTGTGAGCCCCACACCTGTCAGGCAAACACAGTCAACACTGAATGTTTTGAAAACAGCCTTTCTACATGTTGAATCCCCTTATTTTAGGTGGTTTAAAAGAAACTAAATGGAAAGTATGTCCAAACTTTAGTAGTAAATGTAATCCAAACTAATAAACGGCAAAAATCTTGTTCATTTAAAATACTATTTCAACAGCAAGTTGCAAAAACCTAGAGAATGCAGAATCAAAATAGATTGAAAGGAAATACCTTTAAAGTACTTAAATACTGCTAGTGTGAATGTTTCTGAACAATTTGTACTCATTTAGGTAACTTTTGTAGCACTTTTTCAGCAGGCCAGGATTTTGAAATTTGTTCCAGAAGTGCCCGAGCTAGGGTTAGGGTTAGGGTTTGACAGCACCTAGACATATTCTGATGCATTTGTTGTGCATTAGGATGCATTTGAAATGCAGAACAGGTGTTGGTTGTTAGTTTCCTTGAAAGTTTAATTTTTCCCCATTTTGTCTTTTTTTGTGAGCCCCACACCTGTCAGGCAAACACAGTCAACACTGAATGTTTTGAAAACAGCCTTTCTACATGTTGAATCCCCTTATTTTAGGTGGTTTAAAAGAAACTAAATGGAAAGTATGTCCAAACTTTAGTAGTAAATGTAATCCAAACTAATAAACGGCAAAAATCTTGTTCATTTAAAATACTATTTCAACAGCAAGTTGCAAAAACCTAGAGAATGCAGAATCAAAATAGATTGAAAGGAAATACCTTTAAAGTACTTAAATACTGCTAGTGTGAATGTTTCTGAACAATTTGTACTCATTTAGGTAACTTTTGTAGCACTTTTTCAGCAGGCCAGGATTTTGAAATTTGTTCCAGAAGTGCCCGAGCTAGGGTTAGGGTTAGGGTTTGACAGCACCTAGACATATTCTGATTCATTTGTTGTGCATTAGGATGCATTTGAAATGCAGAACAGGTGTTGGTTGTTAGTTTCCTTGAAAATTGAATTTTTCCCCATTTTGTCTTTTTTTGTGAGCCCCACACCTGTCAGGCAAACACAGTCAACACTGAATGTTTTGAAAACAGCCTTTCTACATGTTGAATCCCCTTATTTTAGGTGGTTTAAAAGAAACTAAATGGAAAGTATGTCCAAACTTTAGTAGTAAATGTAATCCAAACTAATAAACGGCAAAAATCTTGTTCATTTAAAATACTATTTCAACAGCAAGTTGCAAAAACCTAGATAATGCAGAATCAAAATAGATTGAAAGGACATACCTTTAAAGTACTGAAATACTGCTAGTGTGAATGTTTCTGAACAATTTGTACTCATTTAGGTAACTTTTGTAGCACTTTTTCAGCAGGCCAGGATTTTGTAATTTGTTCCAGAAGTGCCCGAGCTAGGGTTAGGGTTAGGGTTTGACAGCACCTAGACATATTCTGATGCATTTGTTGTGCATTAGGATGCATTTGAAATGCAGAACAGGTGTTGGTTGTTAGTTTCCTTGAAAGTTTAATTTTTCCCCATTTTGTCTTTTTTTGTGAGCCCCACACCTGTCAGGCAAACACAGTCAACACTGAATGTTTTGAAAACAGGCTTTCTACATGTTGAATCCCCTTATTTTAGGTGGTTTAAAAGAAACTAAATGGAAAGTATGTCCAAACTTTAGTAGTAAATGTAATCCAAACTAATAAACGGCAAAAATCTTGTTCATTTAAAATACTATTTCAACAGCAAGTTGCAAAAACCTAGAGAATGCAGAATCAAAATAGATTGAAAGGAAATACCTTTAAAGTACTGAAATACTGCTAGTGTGAATGTTTCTGAACAATTTGTACTCATTTAGGTAACTTTTGTAGCACTTTTTCAGCAGGCCAGGATTTTGAAATTTGTTCCAGAAGTGCCCGAGCTAGGGTTAGGGTTAGGGTTTGACAGCACCTAGACATATTCTGATGCATTTGTTGTGCATTACGATGCATTTGAAATGCAGAACAGGTGTTGGTTGTTGGTTTCCTTGAAAATTGAATTTTTCCCCATTTTGTCTTTTTTTGTGAGCCCCACACCTGTCAGGCAAACACAGTCAACACTGAATGTTTTGAAAACAGCCTTCCTACATGTTGAATCCCCTTATTTTAGGTGGTTTAAAAGAAACTAAATGGAAAGTATGTCCAAACTTTAGTAGTAAATGTAATCCAAACTAATAAACGGCAAAAATCTTGCTCATTTAAAATACTATTTCAACAGCAAGTTGCAAAAACCTAGATAATGCAGAATCAAAATAGATTGAAAGGAAATACCTTTAAAGTACTTAAATACTGCTAGTGTGAATGTTTCTGAACAATTTGTACTCATTTAGGTAACTTTTGTAGCACTTTTTCAGCAGGCCAGGATTTTGAAATTTGTTCCAGAAGTGCCCGAGCTAGGGTTAGGGTTAGGGTTTGACAGCACCTAGACATATTCTGATGCATTTGTTGTGCATTAGGATGCATTTGAAATGCAGAACAGGTGTTGGTTGTTAGTTTCCTTGAAAATTGAATTTTTCCCCATTTTGTCTTTTTTTGTGAGCCCCACACCTGTCAGGCAAACACAGTCAACACTGAATGTTTTGAAAACAGCCTTTCTACATGTTGAATCCCCTTATTTTAGGTGGTTTAAAAGAAACTAAATGGAAAGTATGTCCAAACTTTAGTAGTAAATGTAATCCAAACTAATAAACGGCAAAAATCTTGTTCATTTAAAATACTATTTCACCAGCAAGTTGCAAAAACCTAGAGAATGCAGAATCAAAATAGATTGAAAGGAAATACCTTTAAAGTACTGAAATACGGCTAGTGTGAATGTTTCTGAACAATTTGTACTCATTTAGGTAACTTTTGTAGCACTTTTTCAGCAGGCCAGGATTTTAAAATTTGTTCCAGAAGTGCCCGAGCTAGGGTTAGGGTTAGGGTTTGACAGCACCTAGACATATTCTGATGCATTTGTCGTGCATTAGGATGCATTTGAAATGCAGAACAGGTGTTGGTTGTTAGTTTCCTTGAAAGTTTAATTTTTCCCCATTTTGTCTTTTTTTGTGAGCCCCACACCTGTCAGGCAAACACAGTCAACACTGAATGTTTTGAAAACAGCCTTTCTACATGTTGAATCCCCTTATTTTAGGTGGTTTAAAAGAAACTAAATGGAAAGTATGTCCAAACTTTAGTAGTAAATGTAATCCAAACTAATAAACGGCAAAAATCTTGTTCATTTAAAATACTATTTCAACAGCAAGTTGCAAAAACCTAGATAATGCAGAATCAAAATAGATTGAAAGGAAATACCTTTAAAGTACTTAAATACTGCTAGTGTGAATGTTTCTGAACAATTTGTACTCATTTAGGTAACTTTTGTAGCACTTTTTCAGCAGGCCAGGATTTTGAAATTTGTTCCAGAAGTGCCCGAGCTAGGGTTAGGGTTAGGGTTTGACAGCACCTAGACATATTCTGATGCATTTGTTGTGCATTAGGATGCATTTGAAATGCAGAACAGGTGTTGGTTGTTAGTTTCCTTGAAAATTGAATTTTTCCCCATTTTGTCTTTTTTTGTGAGCCCCACACCTGTCAGGCAAACACAGTCAACACTGAATGTTTTGAAAACAGCCTTTCTACATGTTGAATCCCCTTATTTTAGGTGGTTTAAAAGAAACTAAATGGAAAGTATGTCCAAACTTTAGTAGTAAATGTCATCCAAACTAATAAACGGCAAAAATCTTGTTCATTTAAAATACTATTTCAACAGCAAGTTGCAAAAACCTAGATAATGCAGAATCAAAGTAGATTGAAAGGAAATACCTTTAAAGTACTTAAATACTGCTAGTGTGAATGTTTCTGAACAATTTGTACTCATTTAGGTAACTTTTGTAGCACTTTTTCAGCAGGCCAGGATTTTGAAATTTGTTCCAGAAGTGCCCGAGCTAGGGTTAGGGTTAGGGTTTGACAGCACCTAGACATATTCTGATGCATTTGTTGTGCATTAGGATGCATTTGAAATGCAGAACAGGTGTTGGTTGTTAGTTTCCTTGAAAGTTTAATTTTTCCCCATTTTGTTTTTTTTTGTGAGCCCCACACCTGTCAGGCAAACACAGTCAACACTGAATGTTTTGAAAACAGCCTTACTACATGTTGAATCCCCTTATTTTAGGTGGTTTAAAAGAAACTAAATGGAAAGTATGTCCAAACTTTAGTAGTAAATGTAATCCAAACTAATAAACGGCAAAAATCTTGTTCATTTAAAATACTATTTCAACAGCAAGTTGCAAAAACCTAGAGAATGCAGAATCAAAACAGATTGAAAGGAAATACCTTTAAAGTACTTAAATACTGCTAGTGTGAATGTTTCTGAACAATTTGTACTCATTTAGGTAACTTTTGTAGCACTTTTTCAGCAGGCCAGGATTTTGAAATTTGTTCCAGAAGTGCCCGAGCTAGGGTTAGGGTTAGGGTTTGACAGCACCTAGACATATTCTGATGCATTTGTTGTGCATTAGGATGCATTTGAAATGCAGAACAGGTGTTGGTTGTTAGTTTCCTTGAAAATTGAATTTTTCCCCATTTTGTCTTTTTTTGTGAGCCCCACACCTGTCAGGCAAACACAGTCAACACTGAATGTTTTGAAAACAGCCTTTCTACATGTTGAATCCCCTTATTTTAGGTGGTTTAAAAGAAACTAAATGGAAAGTATGTCCAAACTTTAGTAGTAAATGTAATCCAAACTAATAAACGGCAAAAATCTTGTTCATTTAAAATACTATTTCAACAGCAAGTTGCAAAAACCTAGATAATGCAGAATCAAAGTAGATTGAAAGGAAATACCTTTAAAGTACTTAAATACTGCTAGTGTGAATGTTTCTGAACAATTTGTACTCATTTAGGTAACTTTTGTAGCACTTTTTCAGCAGGCCAGGATTTTGAAATTTGTTCCAGAAGTGCCCGAGCTAGGGTTAGGGTTAGGGTTTGACAGCACCTAGACATATTCTGATGCATTTGTTGTCCATTAGGATGCATTTGAAATGCAGAACAGGTGTTGGTTGTTAGTTTCCTTGAAAGTTTAATTTTTCCCCATTTTGTCTTTTTTTGTGAGCCCCACACCTGTCAGGCAAACACAGTCAACACTGAATGTTTTGAAAACAGCCTTTCTACATGTTGAATCCCCTTATTTTAGGTGGTTTAAAAGAAACTAAATGGAAAGTATGTCCAAACTTTAGTAGTAAATGTAATCCAAACTAATAAACGGCAAAAATCTTGTTCATTTAAAATACTATTTCAACAGCAAGTTGCAAAAACCTAGATAATGCAGAATCAAAATAGATTGAAAGGAAATACCTTTAAAGTACTGAAATACTGCTAGTGTGAATGTTTCTGAACAATTTGTACTCATTTAGGTAACTTTTGTAGCACTTTTTTAGCAGGCCAGGATTTTGAAATTTGTTCCAGAAGTGCCCGAGCTAGGGTTAGGGTTAGGGTTTGACAGCACCTAGACATATTTTGATTCATTTGTTGTGCATTAGGATGCATTTGAAATGCAGAACAGGTGTTGGTTGTTAGTTTCCTTGAAAATTGAATTTTTCCCCATTTTGTCTTTTTTTGTGAGCCCCACACCTGTCAGGCAAACACAGTCAACACTGAATGTTTTGAAAACAGCCTTTCTACATGTTGAATCCCCTTATTTTAGGTGGTTTAAAAGAAACTAAATGGAAAGTATGTCCAAACTTTAGTAGTAAATGTAATCCAAACTAATAAACGGCAAAAATCTTGTTCATTTAAAATACTATTTCAACAGCAAGTTGCAAAAACCTAGATAATGCAGAATCAAAATAGATTGAAAGGACATACCTTTAAAGTACTGAAATACTGCTAGTGTGAATGTTTCTGAACAATTTGTACTCATTTAGGTAACTTTTGTAGCACTTTTTCAGCAGGCCAGGATTTTGAAATTTGTTCCAGAAGTGCCCGAGCTAGGGTTAGGGTTAGGGTTTCACAGCACCTAGACATATTCTGATGCATTTGTTGTGCATTAGGATGCATTTGAAATGCAGAACAGGTGTTGTTTGTTAGTTTCCTTGAAAGTTTAATTTTTCCCCATTTTGTCTTTTTTTGTGAGCCCCACACCTGTCAGGCAAACACAGTCAACACTGAATGTTTTGAAAACAGCCTTTCTACATGTTGAATCCCCTTATTTTAGGTGGTTTAAAATAAACTAAATGGAAAGTAAGTTCAAACTTTAGTAGTAAATGTAATCCAAACTAATAAACGGCAAAAATCTTGTTCATTTAAAATACTATTTCAACAGCAAGTTGCAAAAACCTAGATAATGCAGAATCAAAATAGATTGAAAGGAAATACCTTTAAAGTACTTAAATACTGCTAGTGTGAATGTTTCTGAACAATTTGTACTCATTTAGGTAACTTTTGTAGCACTTTTTCAGCAGGCCAGGATTTTGAAATTTGTTCCAGAAGTGCCCGAGCTAGGGTTAGGGTTAGGGTTTGACAGCACCTAGACATATTCTGATGCATTTGTTGTGCATTAGGATGCATTTGAAATGCAGAACAGGTGTTGGTTGTTAGTTTCCTTGAAAATTGAATTTTTCCCCATTTTGTCTTTTTTTGTGAGCCCCACACCTGTCAGGCAAACACAGTCAACACTGAATGTTTTGAAAACAGCCTTTCTACATGTTGAATCCCCTTATTTTAGGTGGTTTAAAAGAAACTAAATGGAAAGTATGTCCAAACTTTAGTAGTAAATGTAATACAAACTAATAAACGGCAAAAATCTTGTTCATTTAAAATACTATTTCAACAGCAAGTTGCAAAAACCTAGATAATGCAGAATCAAAATAGATTGAAAGGAAATACCTTTAAAGTACTTAAATACTGCTAGTGTGAATGTTTCTGAACAATTTGTACTCATTTAGGTAACTTTTGTAGCACTTTTTCAGCAGGCCAGGATTTTGAAATTTGTTCCAGAAGTGCCCGAGCTAGGGTTAGGGTTAGGGTTTGACAGCACCTAGACATATTCTGATGCATTTGTTGTCCATTAGGATGCATTTGAAATGCAGAACAGGTGTTGGTTGTTAGTTTCCTTGAAAGTTTAATTTTTCCCCATTTTGTCTTTTTTTGTGAGCCCCACACCTGTCAGGCAAACACAGTCAACACTGAATGTTTTGAAAACAGCCTTTCTACATGTTGAATCCCCTTATTTTAGGTGGTTTAAAAGAAACTAAATGGAAAGTATGTCCAAACTTTAGTAGTAAATGTAATCCAAACTAATAAACGGCAAAAATCTTGTTCATTTAAAATACTATTTCAACAGCAAGTTGCAAAAACCTAGATAATGCAGAATCAAAATAGATTGAAAGGAAATACCTTTAAAGTACTGAAATACTGCTAGTGTGAATGTTTCTGAACAATTTGTACTCATTTAGGTAACTTTTGTAGCACTTTTTTAGCAGGCCAGGATTTTGAAATTTGTTCCAGAAGTGCCCGAGCTAGGGTTAGGGTTAGGGTTTGACAGCACCTAGACATATTCTGATTCATTTGTTGTGCATTAGGATGCATTTGAAATGCAGAACAGGTGTTGGTTGTTAGTTTCCTTGAAAATTGAATTTTTCCCCATTTTGTCTTTTTTTGTGAGCCCCACACCTGTCAGGCAAACACAGTCAACACTGAATGTTTTGAAAACAGCCTTTCTACATGTTGAATCCCCTTATTTTAGGTGGTTTAAAAGAAACTAAATGGAAAGTATGTCCAAACTTTAGTAGTAAATGTAATCCAAACTAATAAACGGCAAAAATCTTGTTCATTTAAAATACTATTTCAACAGCAAGTTGCAAAAACCTAGATAATGCAGAATCAAAATAGATTGAAAGGACATACCTTTAAAGTACTGAAATACTGCTAGTGTGAATGTTTCTGAACAATTTGTACTCATTTAGGTAACTTTTGTAGCACTTTTTCAGCAGGCCAGGATTTTGAAATTTGTTCCAGAAGTGCCCGAGCTAGGGTTAGGGTTAGGGTTTGACAGCACCTAGACATATTCTGATGCATTTGTTGTGCATTACGATGCATTTGAAATGCAGAACAGGTGTTGGTTGTTAGTTTCCTTGAAAATTGAATTTTTCCCCATTTTGTCTTTTTTTGTGAGCCCCACACCTGTCAGGCAAACACAGTCAACACTGAATGTTTTGAAAACAGCCTTCCTACATGTTGAATCCCCTTATTTTAGGTGGTTTAAAAGAAACTAAATGGAAAGTATGTCCAAACTTTAGTAGTAAATGTAATCCAAACTAATAAACGGCAAAAATCTTGCTCATTTAAAATACTATTTCAACAGCAAGTTGCAAAAACCTAGATAATGCAGAATCAAAATAGATTGAAAGGAAATACCTTTAAAGTACTTAAATACTGCTAGTGTGAATGTTTCTGAACAATTTGTACTCATTTAGGTAACTTTTGTAGCACTTTTTCAGCAGGCCAGGATTTTGAAATTTGTTCCAGAAGTGCCCGAGCTAGGGTTAGGGTTAGGGTTTGACAGCACCTAGACATATTCTGATGCATTTGTTGTGCATTAGGATGCATTTGAAATGCAGAACAGGTGTTGGTTGTTAGTTTCCTTGAAAGTTAAATTTTTCCCCATTTTGTCTTTTTTTGTGAGCCCCACACCTGTCAGGCAAACACAGTCAACACTGAATGTTTTGAAAACAGCCTTTCTACATGTTGAATCCCCTTATTTTAGGTGGTTTAAAAGAAACTAAATGGAAAGTATGTCCAAACTTTAGTAGTAAATGTAATCCAAACTAATTAACGGCAAAAATCTTGTTCATTTAAAATACTATTTCAACAGCAAGTTGCAAAAACCTAGAGAATGCAGAATCAAAATAGATTGAAAGGAAATACCTTTAAAGTACTTAAATACTGCTAGTGTGAATGTTTCTGAACAATTTGTACTCATTTAGGTAACTTTTGTAGCACTTTTTCAGCAGGCCAGGATTTTGAAATTTGTTCCAGAAGTGCCCGAGCTAGGGTTAGGGTTAGGGTTTGACAACACCTAGACATATTCTGATGCATTTGTTGTGCATTAGGATGCATTTGAAATGCAGAACAGGTGTTGGTTGTTAGTTTCCTTGAAAATTGAATTTTTCCCCATTTTGTCTTTTTTTGTGAGCCCCACACCTGACAGGCAAACACAGTCAACACTGAATGTTTTGAAAACAGCCTTCCTACATGTTGAATCCCCTTATTTTAGGTGGTTTAAAAGAAACTAAATGGAAAGTATGTCCAAACTTTAGTAGTAAATGTAATCCAAACTAATAAACGGCAAAAATCTTGTTCATTTAAAATACTATTTCAACAGCAAGTTGCAAAAACCTAGATAATGCAGAATCAAAATAGATTGAAAGGAAATACCTTTAAAGTACTTAAATACTGCTAGTGTGAATGTTTCTGAACAATTTGTACTCATTTAGGTAACTTTTGTAGCACTTTTTCAGCAGGCCAGGATTTTGAAATTTGTTCCAGAAGTGCCCGAGCTAGGGTTAGGGTTAGGGTTTGACAACACCTAGACATATTCTGATGCATTTGTTGTGCATTAGGATGCATTTGAAATGCAGAACAGGTGTTGGTTGTTAGTTTCCTTGAAAATTGAATTTTTCCCCATTTTGTCTTTTTTTGTGAGCCCCACACCTGTCAGGCAAACACAGTCAACACTGAATGTTTTGAAAACAGCCTTTCTACATGTTGAATCCCCTTATTTTAGGTGGTTTAAAAGAAACTAAATGGAAAGTATGTCCAAACTTTAGTAGTAAATGTAATCCAAACTAATAAACGGCAAAAATCTTGTTCATTTAAAATACTATTTCAACAGCAAGTTGCAAAAACCTAGATAATGCAGAATCAAAATAGATTGAAAGGAAATACCTTTAAAGTACTTAAATACTGCTAGTGTGAATGTTTCTGAACAATTTGTACTCATTTAGGTAACTTTTGTAGCACTTTTTCAGCAGGCCAGGATTTTGAAATTTGTTCCAGAAGTGCCCGAGCTAGGGTTAGGGTTAGGGTTTGACAGCACCTAGACATATTCTGATGCATTTGTTGTGCATTAGGATGCATTTGAAATGCAGAACAGGTGTTGGTTGTTAGTTTCCTTGAAAATTGAATTTTTCCCCATTTTGTCTTTTTTTGTGAGCCCCACACCTGTCAGGCAAACACAGTCAACACTGAATGTTTTGAAAACAGCCTTCCTACATGTTGAATCCCCTTATTTTAGGTGGTTTAAAAGAAACTAAATGGAAAGTATGTCCAAACTTTAGTAGTAAATGTAATCCAAACTAATAAACGGCAAAAATCTTGTTCATTTAAAATACTATTTCAACAGCAAGTTGCAAAAACCTAGATAATGCAGAATCAAAATAGATTGAAAGGAAATACCTTTAAAGTACTTAAATACTGCTAGTGTGAATGTTTCTGAACAATTTGTACTCATTTAGGTAACTTTTGTAGCACTTTCTCAGCAGGCCAGGATTTTGAAATTTGTTCCAGAAGTGCCCGAGCTAGGGTTAGGGTTAGGGTTAGGGTTTGACAGCACCTAGACATATTCTGATGCATTTGTTGTGCATTAGGATGCATTTGAAATGCAGAACAGGTGTTGGTTGTTAGTTTCCTTGAAAGTTTAATTTTTCCCCATTTTGTCTTTTTTTGTGAGCCCCACACCTGTCAGGCAAACACAGTCAACACTGAATGTTTTGAAAACAGCCTTTCTACATGTTGAATCCCCTTATTTTAGTTGGTTTAAAATAAACTAAATGGAAAGTAAGTTCAAACTTTAGTAGTAAATGTAATCCAAACTAATAAACGGCAAAAATCTTGTTCATTTAAAATACTATTTCAACAGCAAGTTGCAAAAACCTAGAGAATGCAGAATCAAAATAGATTGAAAGGAAATACCTTTAAAGTACTGAAATACGGCTAGTGTGAATGTTTCTGAACAATTTGTACTCATTTAGATAACTTTTGTAGCACTTTTTCAGCAGGCCAGGATTTTGAAATTTGTTCCAGAAGTGCCCGAGCTAGGGTTAGGGTTAGGGTTTGACAGCACCTAGACATATTCTGATGCATTTGTTGTGCATTAGGATGCATTTGAAATGCAGAACAGGTGTTGGTTGTTAGTTTCCTTGAAAATGTAATTTTTCCCCATTTTGTCTTTTTTTGTGAGCCCCACACCTGTCAGGCAAACACAGTCAACACTGAATGTTTTGAAAACAGCCTTTCTACATGTTGAATCCCCTTATTTTAGGTGGTTTAAAAGAAACTAAATGGAAAGTAGGTTCAAACTTTAGTAGTAAATGTAATCCAAACTAATTAACGGCAAAAATCTTGTTCATTTAAAATACTATTTCAACAGCAAGTTGCAAAAACCTAGAGAATGCAGAATCAAAATAGATTGAAAGGAAATACCTTTAAAGTACTTAAATACTGCTAGTGTGAATGTTTCTGAACAATTTGTACTCATTTAGGTAACTTTTGTAGCACTTTTTCAGCAGGCCAGGATTTTGAAATTTGTTCCAGAAGTGCCCGAGCTAGGGTTAGGGTTAGGGTTTGACAGCACCTAGACATATTCTGATGCATTTGTTGTGCATTAGGATGCATTTGAAATGCAGAACAGGTGTTGGTTGTTAGTTTCCTTGAAAATTTAATTTTTCCCCATTTTGTCTTTTTTTGTGAGCCCCACACCTGACAGGCAAACACAGTCAACACTGAATGTTTTGAAAACAGCCTTTCTACATGTTGAATCCCCTTATTTTAGGTGGTTTAAAAGAAACTAAATGGAAAGTATGTCCAAACTTTAGTAGTAAATGTAATCCAAACTAATAAACGGCAAAAAACTTGTTCATTTAAAATACTATTTCAACAGCAAGTTGCAAAAACCTAGATAATGCAGAATCAAAATAGATTGAAAGGAAATACCTATAAAGTACTTAAATACTGCTAGTGTGAATGTTTCTGATCAATTTGTACTCATTTAGGTAACTTTTGTAGCACTTTTTCAGCAGGCCAGGATTTTGAAATTTGTTCCAGAAGTGCCCGAGCTAGGGTTAGGGTTAGGGTTTGACAGCACCTAGACATATTCTGATGCATTTGTTGTGCATTAGGATGAATTTGAAATGCAGAACAGGTGTTGGTTGTTAGTTTCCTTGAAAATTGAATTTTTCCCAATTTTCTTATTATTTGTGAGCCCCACACCTGTCAGGCAAACACAGTCAACACTGAATGTTTTGAAAACAGCCTTTCTACTGTACATGTTGAATCCCCTTATTTTAGGTGGTTTAAAAGAAACTAAATGGAAAGTATATCCAAACTTTAGTGGTAAATGTAATACTAACCAGTAAACGGCTTAAATCATGCTCATTTAAAATACCATTTCAGCAGCAAGTTGCAAGAACCTAGATAATGCAGAATTAAAATAGATTGAAAGCACATACCTTTAAAGAACTGAAATACTGCTAGTGTGAATGTTTCTGATCAATTTGTACTCATTTAGGTAACTTTTGTAGCACTTTTGCAGCAGGCCCAGATTTTGAAATTTGTTCCAGAAGTGCCCGAGTTAGGGTTAGGGTTAGGGTTTGACAGCACCTAGACATATTCTGATGCATTTGTTGTGCATTAGGATGCATTTGAAATGCAGAACAGGTGTTGGTTGTTAGTTTCCTTGAAAGTTTAATTTTTCCCCATTTTGTCTTTTTTTGTGAGCCCCACACCTGTCAGGCAAACACAGTCAACACTGAATGTTTTGAAAACAGCCTTCCTACATGTTGAATCCCCTTATTTTAGGTGGTTTAAAAGAAACTAAATGGAAAGTATGTCCAAACTTTAGTAGTAAATGTAATCCAAACTAATAAACGGCAAAAATCTTGTTCATTTAAAATACTATTTCAACAGCAAGTTGCAAAAACCTAGATAATGCAGAATCAAAATAGTTTGAAAGGAAATACCTTTAAAGTACTTAAATACTGCTAGTGTGAATGTTTCTGAACAATTTGTACTCATTTAGGTAACTTTTGTAGCACTTTCTCAGCAGGCCAGGATTTTGAAATTTGTTCCAGAAGTGCCCGAGCTAGGGTTAGGGTTAGGGTTAGGGTTTGACAGCACCTAGACATATTCTGATGCATTTGTTGTGCATTAGGATGCATTTGAAATGCAGAACAGGTGTTTGTTGTTAGTTTCCTTGAAATTTAATTTTTCCCCTTTTTGTCTTTTTTTGTGAGCCCAACACCTGTCAGGCAAACACAGTCAACACTGAATGTTTTGAAAACAGCCTTTCTACATGTTGAATCCCCTTATTTTAGTTGGTTTAAAATAAACTAAATGGAAAGTAAGTTCAAACTTTAGTAGTAAATGTAATCCAAACTAATAAACGGCAAAAATCTTGTTAATTTAAAATACTATTTCCACAGCAAGTTGCAAAAACCTAGATAATGCAGAATCAAAATAGATTGAAAGGAAATACCTTTAAAGTACTAAAATACTGCTAGTGTGAATGTTTCTGAACAATTTGTACTCATTTAGGTAACTTTTGTAGCACTTTTTCAGCAGGCCAGGATTTTGAAATTTGCTCCAGAAGTGCCCGAGCTAGGGTTAGGGTTAGGGTTTGACAGCACCTAGACATATTCTGATGCATTTGTTGTGCATTAGGATGCATTTGAAATGCAGAACAGGTGTTGGTTGTTAGTTTCCTTGAAAATTTAATTTTTCCCCATTTTGTCTTTTTTTGTGAGCCCCACACCTGTCAGGCAAACACAGTCAACACTGAATGTTTTGAAAACAGCCTTTCTACATGTTGAATCCCCTTATTTTAGGTGGTTTAAAAGAAACTAAATGGAAAGTATGTCCAAACTTTAGTAGTAAATGTAATCCAAACTAATAAACGGCAAAAATCTTGTTCATTTAAAATACTATTTCAACAGCAAGTTGCAAAAACCTAGATAATGCAGAATCAAAATAGATTGAAAGGAAATACCTATAAAGTACTTAAATACTGCTAGTGTGAATGTTTCTGAACAATTTGTACTCATTTAGGTAACTTTTGTAGCACTTTTTCAGCAGGCCAGGATTTTGAAATTTGCTCCAGAAGTGCCCGAGCTAGGGTTAGGGTTAGGGTTTGACAGCACCTAGACATATTCTGATGCATTTGTTGTGCATTAGGATGCATTTGAAATGCAGAACAGGTGTTGGTTGTTAGTTTCCTTGAAAATTGAATTTTTCCCCATTTTGTCTTTTTTTGTGAGCCCCACACCTGTCAGGCAAACACAGTCAACACTGAATGTTTTGAAAACAGCCTTTCTACATGTTGAATCCCCTTATTTTAGGTGGTTTAAAAGAAACTAAATGGAAAGTATGTCCAAACTTTAGTAGTAAATGTAATCCAAACTAATAAACGGCAAAAATCTTGTTCATTTAAAATACTATTTCAACAGCAAGTTGCAAAAACCTAGATAATGCAGAATCAAAATAGATTGAAAGGAAATACCTATAAAGTACTTAAATACTGCTAGTGTGAATGTTTATGAACAATTTGTACTCATTTAGGTAACTTTTGTAGCACTTTTTCAGCAGGCCAGGATTTTGAAATTTGCTCCAGAAGTGCCCGAGCTAGGGTTAGGGTTAGGGTTTGACAGCACCTAGACATATTCTGATGCATTTGTTGTGCATTAGGATGCATTTGAAATGCAGAACAGGTGTTGGTTGTTAGTTTCCTTGAAAGTTTAATTTTTCCCCATTTTGTCTTTTTTTGTGAGCCCCACACCTGTCAGGCAAACACAGTCAACACTAAATGTTTTGAAAACAGCCTTTCTACATGTTGAATCCCCTTATTTTAGGTGGTTTAAAAGAAACTAAATGGAAAGTATGTCCAAACTTTAGTAGTAAATGTAATCCAAACTAATAAACGGCAAAAATCTTGTTCATTTAAAATACTATTTCAACAGCAAGTTGCAAAAACCTAGATAATGCAGAATCAAAATAGATTGAAAGGAAATACCTATAAAGTACTTAAATACTGCTAGTGTGAATGTTTCTGAACAATTTGTACTCATTTAGGTAACTTTTGTAGCACTTTTTCAGCAGGCCAGGATTTTGAAATTTGTTCCAGAAGTGCCCGAGCTAGGGTTAGGGTTAGGGTTTGACAGCACCTAGACATATTCTGATGCATTTGTTGTGCATTAGGATGCATTTGAAATGCAGAACAGGTGTTGGTTGTTAGTTTCCTTGAAAGTTTAATTTTTCCCCATTTTGTCTTTTTTTGTGAGCCCCACACCTGTCAGGCAAACACAGTCAACACTGAATGTTTTGAAAACAGCCTTTCTACATACTGAATCCCCTTATTTTATGCGTTCTAAACCAAACTAAATGGAAGGCATATCCAAACTTTAGTGGTAAATGTAATCCTGAGCTGTAAACAGCAAAAATCATGCTCATTTAATATACTATTTCAGCAGCAAGTTGCAAAAACCTACATAATGCAGAATTAAAATAGATTGAAAGCAGATACCTTTAAAGTACTGAAATACTGCTAGTGTGAATGTTTCTGATCAATTTGTACTCATTTAGCTAACTTTTGTAGCATTTTTTCAGCAGGCCAGGATTTTGAAATTTTTCTAGAAGTGCCCGAGCTAGGGTTAGGGTTAGGGTTTGACAGCACCTAGACATATTCTGATGCATTTGTTGTGCATTAGGATGCATTTGAAATGCAGAACAGGTGTTGGTTGTTAGTTTCCTTGAAAATGTAATTTTTCCCCATTTTGTCTTTTTTTGTGAGCCCCACACCTGTCAGGCAAACACAGTCAACACTGAATGTTTTGAAAACAGCCTTCCTACATGTTGAATCCCCTTATTTTAGGTGGTTTAAAAGAAACTAAATGGAAAGTATGTCCAAACTTTAGTAGTAAATGTAATCCAAACTAATAAACGGCAAAAATCTTGTTCATTTAAAATACTATTTCAACAGCAAGTTGCAAAAACCTAGATAATGCAGAATCAAAATAGATTGAAAGGAAATACCTTTAAAGTACTTAAATACTGCTAGTGTGAATGTTTCTGAACAATTTGTACTCATTTAGGTAACTTTTGTAGCACTTTCTCAGCAGGCCAGGATTTTGAAATTTGTTCCAGAAGTGCCCGAGCTAGGGTTAGGGTTAGGGTTAGGGTTTGACAGCACCTAGACATATTCTGATGCATTTGTTGTGCATTAGGATGCATTTGAAATGCAGAACAGGTGTTGGTTGTTAGTTTCCTTGAAATTTAATTTTTCCCCTTTTTGTCTTTTTTTGTGAGCCCCACACCTGTCAGGCAAACACAGTCAACACTGAATGTTTTGAAAACAGCCTTTCTACATGTTGAATCCCCTTATTTTAGTTGGTTTAAAATAAACTAAATGGAAAGTATGTTCAAACTTTAGTAGTAAATGTAATCCAAACTAATAAACGGCAAAAATCTTGTTAATTTAAAATACTATTTCCACAGCAAGTTGCAAAAACCTAGATAATGCAGAATCAAAATAGATTGAAAGGAAATACCTTTAAAGTACTAAAATACTGCTAGTGTGAATGTTTCTGAACAATTTGTACTCATTTAGGTAACTTTTGTAGCACTTTTTCAGCAGGCCAGGATTTTGAAATTTGCTCCAGAAGTGCCCGAGCTAGGGTTAGGGTTAGGGTTTGACAGCACCTAGACATATTCTGATGCATTTGTTGTGCATTAGGATGCATTTGAAATGCAGAACAGGTGTTGGTTGTTAGTTTCCTTGAAAATTTAATTTTTCCCCATTTTGTCTTTTTTTGTGAGCCCCACACCTGTCAGGCAAACACAGTCAACACTGAATGTTTTGAAAACAGCCTTTCTACATGTTGAATCCCCTTATTTTAGGTGGTTTAAAAGAAACTAAATGGAAAGTATGTCCAAACTTTAGTAGTAAATGTAATCCAAACTAATAAACGGCAAAAATCTTGTTCATTTAAAATACTATTTCAACAGCAAGTTGCAAAAACCTAGATAATGCAGAATCAAAATAGATTGAAAGGAAATACCTATAAAGTACTTAAATACTGCTAGTGTGAATGTTTATGAACAATTTGTACTCATTTATGTAACTTTTGTAGCACTTTTTCAGCAGGCCAGGATTTTGAAATTTGCTCCAGAAGTGCCCGAGCTAGGGTTAGGGTTAGGGTTTGACAGCACCTAGACATATTCTGATGCATTTGTTGTGCATTAGGATGCATTTGAAATGCAGAACAGGTGTTGGTTGTTAGTTTCCTTGAAAATTTAATTTTTCCCCATTTTGTCTTTTTTTGTGAGCCCCACACCTGTCAGGCAAACACAGTCAACACTGAATGTTTTGAAAACAGCCTTTCTACATGTTGAATCCCCTTATTTTAGGTGGTTTAAAAGAAACTAAATGGAAAGTATGTCCAAACTTTAGTAGTAAATGTAATCCAAACTAATAAACGACAAAAATCTTGTTCATTTAAAATACTATTTCAACAGCAAGTTGCAAAAACCTAGATAATGCAGAATCAAAATAGATTGAAAGGAAATACCTATAAAGTACTTAAATACTGCTAGTGTGAATGTTTATGAACAATTTGTACTCATTTAGGTAACTTTTGTAGCACTTTTTCAGCAGGCCAGGATTTTGAAATTTGCTCCAGAAGTGCCCGAGCTAGGGTTAGGGTTAGGGTTTGACAGCACCTAGACATATTCTGATGCATTTGTTGTGCATTAGGATGCATTTGAAATGCAGAACAGGTGTTGGTTGTTAGTTTCCTTGAAAGTTTAATTTTTCCCCATTTTGTCTTTTTTTGTGAGCCCCACACCTGTCAGGCAAACACAGTCAACACTAAATGTTTTGAAAACAGCCTTTCTACATGTTGAATCCCCTTATTTTAGGTGGTTTAAAAGAAACTAAATGGAAAGTATGTCCAAACTTTAGTAGTAAATGTAATCCAAACTAATAAACGGCAAAAATCTTGTTCATTTAAAATACTATTTCAACAGCAAGTTGCAAAAACCTAGATAATGCAGAATCAAAATAGATTGAAAGGAAATACCTATAAAGTACTTAAATACTGCTAGTGTGAATGTTTCTGAACAATTTGTACTCATTTAGGTAACTTTTGTAGCACTTTTTCAGCAGGCCAGGATTTTGAAATTTGTTCCAGAAGTGCCCGAGCTAGGGTTAGGGTTAGGGTTTGACAGCACCTAGACATATTCTGATGCATTTGTTGTGCATTAGGATGCATTTGAAATGCAGAACAGGTGTTGGTTGTTAGTTTCCTTGAAAGTTTAATTTTTCCCCATTTTGTCTTTTTTTGTGAGCCCCACACCTGTCAGGCAAACACAGTCAACACTGAATGTTTTGAAAACAGCCTTTCTACATACTGAATCCCCTTATTTTATGCGTTCTAAACCAAACTAAATGGAAGGCATATCCAAACTTTAGTGGTAAATGTAATCCTGAGCTGTAAACAGCAAAAATCATGCTCATTTAATATACTATTTCAGCAGCAAGTTGCAAAAACCTACAATATGCAGAATTAAAATAGATTGAAAGCAGATACCTTTAAAGTACTGAAATACTGCTAGTGTGAATGTTTCTGATCAATTTGTACTCATTTAGCTAACTTTTGTAGCATTTTTTCAGCAGGCCAGGATTTTGAAATTTTTCTAGAAGTGCCCGAGCTAGGGTTAGGGTTAGGGTTTGACAGCACCTAGACATATTCTGATGCATTTGTTGTGCATTAGGATGCATTTGAAATGCAGAACAGGTGTTGGTTGTTAGTTTCCTTGAAAATTGAATTTTTCCCCATTTTGTCTTTTTTTGTGAGCCCCACACCTGTCAGGCAAACACAGTCAACACTGAATGTTTTGAAAACAGCCTTTCTACATGTTGAATCCCCTTATTTTAGGTGGTTTAAAAGAAACTAAATGGAAAGTATGTTCAAACTTTAGTAGTAAATGTAATCCAAACTAATTAACGGCAAAAATCTTGTTCATTTAAAATACTATTTCAACAGCAAGTTGCAAAAACCTAGAGAATGCAGAATCAAAATAGATTGAAAGGAAATACCTTTAAAGTACTTAAATACTGCTAGTGTGAATGTTTCTGAACAATTTGTACTCATTTAGGTAACTTTTGTAGCACTTTTTCAGCAGGCCAGGATTTTGAAATTTGTTCCAGAAGTGCCCGAGCTAGGGTTAGGGTTAGGGTTTGACAGCACCTAGACATATTCTGATGCATTTGTTGTGCATTAGGATGCATTTGAAATGCAGAACAGGTGTTGGTTGTTAGTTTCCTTGAAAGTTTAATTTTTCCCCATTTTGTCTTTTTTTGTGAGCCCCACACCTGTCAGGCAAACACAGTCAACACTGAATGTTTTGAAAACAGCCTTTCTACATACTGAATCCCCTTATTTTATGCGTTCTAAACCAAACTAAATGGAAGGCATATCCAAACTTTAGTGGTAAATGTAATCCTGAGCTGTAAACAGCAAAAATCATGCTCATTTAATATACTATTTCAGCAGCAAGTTGCAAAAACCTACAATATGCAGAATTAAAATAGATTGAAAGCAGATACCTTTAAAGTACTGAAATACTGCTAGTGTGAATGTTTCTGATCAATTTGTACTCATTTAGCTAACTTTTGTAGCATTTTTTCAGCAGGCCAGGATTTTGAAATTTTTCTAGAAGTGCCCGAGCTAGGGTTAGGGTTAGGGTTTGACAGCACCTAGACATATTCTGATGCATTTGTTGTGCATTAGGATGCATTTGAAATGCAGAACAGGTGTTGGTTGTTAGTTTCCTTGAAAATTGAATTTTTCCCCATTTTGTCTTTTTTTGTGAGCCCCACACCTGTCAGGCAAACACAGTCAACACTGAATGTTTTGAAAACAGCCTTCCTACATGTTGAATCCCCTTATTTTAGGTGGTTTAAAAGAAACTAAATGGAAAGTATGTCCAAACTTTAGTAGTAAATGTAATCCAAACTAATAAACGGCAATAATCTTGTTCATTTAAAATACTATTTCAACAGCAAGTTGCAAAAACCTAGATAATGCAGAATCAAAATAGATTGAAAGGAAATACCTTTAAAGTACTTAAATACTGCTAGTGTGAATGTTTCTGAACAATTTGTACTCATTTAGGTAACTTTTGTAGCACTTTTTCAGCAGGCCAGGATTTTGAAATTTGTTCCAGAAGTGCCCGAGCTAGGGTTAGGGTTAGGGTTTGACAGCACCTAGACATATTCTGATGCATTTGTTGTGCATTAGGATGCATTTGAAATGCAGAACAGGTGTTGGTTGTTAGTTTCCTTGAAAATTGAATTTTTCCCCATTTTGTCTTTTTTTGTGAGCCCCACACCTGTCAGGCAAACACAGTCAACACTGAATGTTTTGAAAACAGCCTTTCTACATGTTGAATCCCCTTATTTTAGGTGGTTTAAAAGAAACTAAATGGAAAGTATGTCCAAACTTTAGTAGTAAATGTAATCCAAACTAATAAACGGCAAAAATCTTGTTCATTTAAAATACTATTTCAACAGCAAGTTGCAAAAACCTAGATAATGCAGAATCAAAATAGATTGAAAGGACATACCTTTAAAGTACTGAAATACTGCTAGTGTGAATGTTTCTGAACAATTTGTACTCATTTAGGTAACTTTTGTAGCACTTTTTCAGCAGGCCAGGATTTTGAAATTTGTTCCAGAAGTGCCCGAGCTAGGGTTAGGGTTAGGGTTTGACAGCACCTAGACATATTCTGATGCATTTGTTGTGCATTAGGATGCATTTGAAATGCAGAACAGGTGTTGGTTGTTAGTTTCCTTGAAAGTTTAATTTTTCCCCATTTTGTCTTTTTTTGTGAGCCCCACACCTGTCAGGCAAACTCAGTCAACACTGAATGTTTTGAAAACAGGCTTTCTACATGTTGAATCCCCTTATTTTAGGTGGTTTAAAAGAAACTAAATGGAAAGTATGTCCAAACTTTAGTAGTAAATGTAATCCAAACTAATAAACGGCAAAAATCTTGTTCATTTAAAATACTATTTCAACAGCAAGTTGCAAAAACCTAGAGAATGCAGAATCAAAATAGATTGAAAGGAAATACCTTTAAAGTACTGAAATACTGCTAGTGTGAATGTTTCTGAACAATTTGTACTCATTTAGGTAACTTTTGTAGCACTTTTTCAGCAGGCCAGGATTTTGAAATTTGTTCCAGAAGTGCCCGAGCTAGGGTTAGGGTTAGGGTTTGACAGCACCTAGACATATTCTGATGCATTTGTTGTGCATTACGATGCATTTGAAATGCAGAACAGGTGTTGGTTGTTGGTTTTCTTGAAAATTGAATTTTTCCCCATTTTGTCTTTTTTTGTGAGCCCCACACCTGTCAGGCAAACACAGTCAACACTGAATGTTTTGAAAACAGCCTTCCTACATGTTGAATCCCCTTATTTTAGGTGGTTTAAAAGAAACTAAATGGAAAGTATGTCCAAACTTTAGTAGTAAATGTAATCCAAACTAATAAACGGCAAAAATCTTGTTCATTTAAAATACTATTTCAACAGCAAGTTGCAAAAACCTAGATAATGCAGAATCAAAATAGATTGAAAGGAAATACCTTTAAAGTACTTAAATACTGCTAGTGTGAATGTTTCTGAACAATTTGTACTCATTTAGGTAACTTTTGTAGCACTTTTTCAGCAGGCCACGATTTTGAAATTTGTTCCAGAAGTGCCCGAGCTAGGGTTAGGGTTAGGGTTTGACAACACCTAGACATATTCTGATGCATTTGTTGTGCATTAGGATGCATTTGAAATGCAGAACAGGTGTTGGTTGTTAGTTTCCTTGAAAATTGAATTTTTCCCCATTTTGTCTTTTTTTGTGAGCCCCACACCTGTCAGGCAAACACAGTCAACACTGAATGTTTTGAAAACAGCCTTTCTACATGTTGAATCCCCTTATTTTAGGTGGTTTAAAAGAAACTAAATGGAAAGTATGTCCAAACTTTAGTAGTAAATGTAATCCAAACTAATAAACGGCAAAAATCTTGTTCATTTAAAATACTATTTCAACAGCAAGTTGCAAAAACCTAGATAATGCAGAATCAAAATAGATTGAAAGGAAATACCTTTAAAGTACTTAAATACTGCTAGTGTGAATGTTTCTGAACAATTTGTACTCATTTAGGTAACTTTTGTAGCACTTTTTCAGCAGGCCAGGATTTTGAAATTTGTTCCAGAAGTGCCCGAGCTAGGGTTAGGGTTAGGGTTTGACAGCACCTAGACATATTCTGATGCATTTGTTGTGCATTAGGATGCATTTGAAATGCAGAACAGGTGTTGGTTGTTAGTTTCCTTGAAAATTGAATTTTTCCCCATTTTGTCTTTTTTTGTGAGCCCCACACCTGTCAGGCAAACACAGTCAACACTGAATGTTTTGAAAACAGCCTTTCTACATGTTGAATCCCCTTATTTTAGGTGGTTTAAAAGAAACTAAATGGAAAGTATGTCCAAACTTTAGTAGTAAATGTAATCCAAACTAATAAACGGCAAAAATCTTGTTCATTTAAAATACTATTTCAACAGCAAGTTGCAAAAACCTAGATAATGCAGAATCAAAGTAGATTGAAAGGAAATACCTTTAAAGTACTGAAATACTGCTAGTGTGAATGTTTCTGAACAATTTGTACTCATTTAGGTAACTTTTGTAGCACTTTTTCAGCAGGCCAGGATTTTGAAATTTGTTCCAGAAGTGCCCGAGCTAGGGTTAGGGTTAGGGTTTGACAGCACCTAGACATATTCTGATGCATTTGTTGTGCATTAGGATGCATTTGAAATGCAGAACAGGTGTTGGTTGTTAGTTTCCTTGAAAGTTTAATTTTTCCCCATTTTGTCTTTTTTTGTGAGCCCCACACCTGTCAGGCAAACTCAGTCAACACTGAATGTTTTGAAAACAGGCTTTCTACATGTTGAATCCCCTTATTTTAGGTGGTTTAAAAGAAACTAAATGGAAAGTATGTCCAAACTTTAGTAGTAAATGTAATCCAAACTAATAAACGGCAAAAATCTTGTTCATTTAAAATACTATTTCAACAGCAAGTTGCAAAAACCTAGAGAATGCAGAATCAAAATAGATTGAAAGGAAATACCTTTAAAGTACTGAAATACTGCTATTGTGAATGTTTCTGAACAATTTGTACTCATTTAGGTAACTTTTGTAGCACTTTTTCAGCAGGCCAGGATTTTGAAATTTGTTCCAGAAGTGCCCGAGCTAGGGTTAGGGTTAGGGTTTGACAGCACCTAGACATATTCTGATGCATTTGTTGTGCATTACGATGCATTTGAAATGCAGAACAGGTGTTGGTTGTTGGTTTCCTTGAAAATTGAATTTTTCCCCATTTTGTCTTTTTTTGTGAGCCCCACACCTGTCAGGCAAACACAGTCAACACTGAATGTTTTGAAAACAGCCTTCCTACATGTTGAATCCCCTTATTTTAGGTGGTTTAAAAGAAACTAAATGGAAAGTATGTCCAAACTTTAGTAGTAAATGTAATCCAAACTAATAAACGGCAAAAATCTTGTTCATTTAAAATACTATTTCAACAGCAAGTTGCAAAAACCTAGATAATGCAGAATCAAAATAGATTGAAAGGAAATACCTTTAAAGTACTTAAATACTGCTAGTGTGAATGTTTCTGAACAATTTGTACTCATTTAGGTAACTTTTGTAGCACTTTTTCAGCAGGCCAGGATTTTGAAATTTGTTCCAGAAGTGCCCGAGCTAGGGTTAGGGTTAGGGTTTGAGAGCACCTAGACATATTCTGATGCATTTGTTGTGCATTAGGATGCATTTGAAATGCAGAACAGGTGTTGGTTGTTAGTTTCCTTGAAAATTGAATTTTTCCCCATTTTGTCTTTTTTTGTGAGCCCCACACCTGTCAGGCAAACACAGTGAACACTGAATGTTTTGAAAACAGCCTTTCTACATGTTGAATCCCCTTATTTTAGGTGGTTTAAAAGAAACTAAATGGAAAGTATGTTCAAACTTTAGTAGTAAATGTAATCCAAACTAATTAACGGCAAAAATCTTGTTCATTTAAAATACTATTTCAACAGCAAGTTGCAAAAACCTAGAGAATGCAGAATCAAAATAGATTGAAAGGAAATACCTTTAAAGTACTTAAATACTGCTAGTGTGAATGTTTCTGAACAATTTGTACTCATTTAGGTAACTTTTGTAGCACTTTTTCAGCAGGCCAGGATTTTGAAATTTGTTCCAGAAGTGCCCGAGCTAGGGTTAGGGTTAGGGTTTGACAGCACCTAGACATATTCTGATGCATTTGTTGTGCATTAGGATGCATTTGAAATGCAGAACAGGTGTTGGTTGTTAGTTTCCTTGAAAGTTTAATTTTTCCCCATTTTGTCTTTTTTTGTGAGCCCCACACCTGTCAGGCAAACACAGTCAACACTGAATGTTTTGAAAACAGCCTTCCTACATGTTGAATCCCCTTATTTTAGGTGGTTTAAAAGAAACTAAATGGAAAGTATGTCCAAACTTTAGTAGTAAATGTAATCCAAACTAATAAACGGCAAAAATCTTGTTCATTTAAAATACTATTTCAACAGCAAGTTGCAAAAACCTAGATAATGCAGAATCAAAATAGATTGAAAGGAAATACCTTTAAAGTACTTAAATACTGCTAGTGTGAATGTTTCTGAACAATTTGTACTCATTTAGGTAACTTTTGTAGCACTTTTTCAGCAGGCCACGATTTTGAAATTTGTTCCAGAAGTGCCCGAGCTAGGGTTAGGGTTAGGGTTTGACAACACCTAGACATATTCTGATGCATTTGTTGTGCATTAGGATGCATTTGAAATGCAGAACAGGTGTTGGTTGTTAGTTTCCTTGAAAATTGAATTTTTCCCCATTTTGTCTTTTTTTGTGAGCCCCACACCTGTCAGGCAAACACAGTCAACACTGAATGTTTTGAAAACAGCCTTTCTACATGTTGAATCCCCTTATTTTAGGTGGTTTAAAAGAAACTAAATGGAAAGTATGTCCAAACTTTAGTAGTAAATGTAATCCAAACTAATAAACGGCAAAAATCTTGTTCATTTAAAATACTATTTCAACAGCAAGTTGCAAAAACCTAGATAATGCAGAATCAAAATAGATTGAAAGGAAATACCTTTAAAGTACTTAAATACTGCTAGTGTGAATGTTTCTGAACAATTTGTACTCATTTAGGTAACTTTTGTAGCACTTTTTCAGCAGGCCAGGATTTTGAAATTTGTTCCAGAAGTGCCCGAGCTAGGGTTAGGGTTAGGGTTTGACAGCACCTAGACATATTCTGATGCATTTGTTGTGCATTAGGATGCATTTGAAATGCAGAACAGGTGTTGGTTGTTAGTTTCCTTGAAAATTGAATTTTTCCCCATTTTGTCTTTTTTTGTGAGCCCCACACCTGTCAGGCAAACACAGTCAACACTGAATGTTTTGAAAACAGCCTTTCTACATGTTGAATCCCCTTATTTTAGGTGGTTTAAAAGAAACTAAATGGAAAGTATGTCCAAACTTTAGTAGTAAATGTAATCCAAACTAATAAACGGCAAAAATCTTGTTCATTTAAAATACTATTTCAACAGCAAGTTGCAAAAACCTAGATAATGCAGAATCAAAGTAGATTGAAAGGAAATACCTTTAAAGTACTTAAATACTGCTAGTGTGAATGTTTCTGATCAATTTGTACTCATTTAGGTAACTTTTGTAGCACTTTTTCAGCAGGCCAGGATTTTGAAATTTGTTCCAGAAGTGCCCGAGCTAGGGTTAGGGTTAGGGTTTGACAGCACCTAGACATATTCTGATGCATTTGTTGTGCATTAGGATGCATTTGAAATGCAGAACAGGTGTTGGTTGTTAGTTTCCTTGAAAATTTAATTTTTCCCAATTTTCTTATTATTTGTGAGCCCCACACCTGTCAGGCAAACACAGTCAACACTGAATGTTTTGAAAACAGCCTTTCTACTGTACATGTTGAATCCCCTTATTTTAGGTGGTTTAAAAGAAACTAAATGGAAAGTATATCCAAACTTTAGTGGTAAATGTAATACTAACCAGTAAACGGCTTAAATCATGCTCATTTAAAATACCATTTCAGCAGCAAGTTGCAAGAACCTAGATAATGCAGAATTAAAATAGATTGAAAGCACATACCTTTAAAGAACTGAAATACTGCTAGTGTGAATGTTTCTGATCAATTTGTACTCATTTAGGTAACTTTTGTAGCACTTTTGCAGCAGGCCCAGATTTTGAAATTTGTTCCAGAAGTGCCCGAGTTAGGGTTAGGGTTAGGGTTTGACAGCACCTAGACATATTCTGATGCATTTGTTGTGCATTAGGATGCATTTGAAATGCAGAACAGGTGTTGGTTGTTAGTTTCCTTGAAAGTTTAATTTTTCCCCATTTTGTCTTTTTTTGTGAGCCCCACACCTGTCAGGCAAACACAGTCAACACTGAATGTTTTGAAAACAGCCTTCCTACATGTTGAATCCCCTTATTTTAGATGGTTTAAAAGAAACTAAATGGAAAGTATGTCCAAACTTTAGTAGTAAATGTAATCCAAACTAATAAACGGCAAAAATCTTGTTCATTTAAAATACTATTTCAACAGCAAGTTGCAAAAACCTAGATAATGCAGAATCAAAATAGATTGAAAGGAAATACCTTTAAAGTACTTAAATACTGCTAGTGTGAATGTTTCTGAACAATTTGTACTCATTTAGGTAACTTTTGTAGCACTTTTTCAGCAGGCCAGGATTTTGAAATTTGTTCCAGAAGTGCCCGAGCTAGGGTTAGGGTTAGGGTTTGACAGCACCTAGACATATTCTGATGCATTTGTTGTGCATTAGGATGCATTTGAAATGCAGAACAGGTGTTGGTTGTTAGTTTCCTTGAAAGTTTAATTTTTCCCCATTTTGTCTTTTTTTGTGAGCCCCACACCTGTCAGGCAAACACAGTCAACACTGAATGTTTTGAAAACAGCCTTTCTACATGCTGAATCTTCTCATTTTATGTGGCTTAAAAAAAAACTAAATGGAAAGTATATCCAAAGTTTAGTGGTAAATGTAATCCTAACCAGTAAACGGCAAAAAACATGCTCATTTAATATACCTTTTCAGCAGCAAGTTGCAAAAACCTAGATAATGCAGAATCAAAATATATTGAAAGCAGATACCTTTAAAGTACTGAAATACTGCTAGTGTGAATGTTTCTGAACAATTTGTACTCATTTAGGTAACTTTTGTAGCACTTTTTCAGCAGGCCAGGATTTTGAAATTTGTTCCAGAAGTGCCCGAGCTAGGGTTAGGGTTTGACAGCACCTAGACATATTCTGATGTATTTGTTGTGCAATACTATGCTTTTGAAATGCAGGAAAGGTGTTGGTTTTTAGTTTCCTTGAAAATTTAATGTTTCCCCATTTTCTCATTTTTTGTGAGCTCCACACCTGTCAGGAAAACACAGTCAACACTGAATGTTTTGAAAACAGCCTTTCTACATGCTAAATCCCCTTATTTTATGTGGTTTAAAACAAACTAAATGGAAAGTATATCCAAACTTTAGTGGTTAATGTAATCCTAAGATGTTAACGGCAAAAATCATGCTTATTTAATATACTATTTCAGCATCAGGTTGCAAAAACCTAGATAATGCAGAATTAAAATAGATTGAAGGCAGATACTGTACTGTAGGTCTTCTTCATACTTTCTGGTTATTTACATGTTGTGGAAATATGATACCAGCTTGATCATTGGCAATGGAAAAATTTCAATGGGAAAATGTTTTTCCCTTGGGCAGTAGCACGATGTATCCTACTTTTCCGACAGAGAGTGCACTTTCAAAGCCAAACACATTTTGGCAGAGAATCAACATCAATCAACAAGACAAGTTATTTTTCAATTATCAAACTGTCAATCCTTTCAGACAGAAATTCCGATTCCACCTTCATTACAGTAAAAAACTGAATGTACCACAGAAGAGTCAATTTGCTGCCTAGAATGATTAACTTGATGGTTTGCAATTCTTTTTCAAAAATACGTACTGTAAGACTTAATGACAAATTATTCCACAGATAGCTGTGAAAAAAAAATTAAAACTGAACAATTAAACTATAACAAGGTGTGTGTGGAGGGGGGGGAGGGGAGCTGTGGAGACGATGAGCTAATTCAGGCAAAATGCACGTTGAGGAATCTCATGTGTTAAGGTACAGTATGGAGGTGCACTCAGATGAGATAAGTAGACAAAAGTACAAATACTGTACAAGTTTTGGATGAGGCCTGACCTCTTTATGATAGTATTAGAGGGCTCTTATACCTTATATCAAAAGAGATCACGTTATGTTTGCCAGTGTTTCTGCTTACACAATACAGTATGTATTGAATGCAACCATTTCTAAAACAAATGAAATACTTGAAGGATTTTGAACTCCAAAAAGTGCTACCATGCTATAGACTAGACAAAAGAAAATGTCTTTTTTTTTATTAAAGTGTTATACAAATAATGAAATGCCCCTTTTGTCAAGATGTAAAAATGTGTGATCACAAATATCAGAACTTAAATAATGGATTTCTTTGATTGTGGGCACTTACTAACACCAGCAAAAGTATTGTTTATTATTCTCTTTGGCTATCCAAAAGAACTCAGAATGGTATTACTGTAGTATTAGCAGTAGTATTTAGATGTTCCAGCTTTCAAGATGTTAATTTCTGAGCTTTCTGAAACCTAACATCAGACAAAAATGTTATGGATGAGCTCCATATAATACAGTATATATATTATATTCCTTTCAGGCTGACACCTTGAGCTGATGAGGCTTTCTATAGATTCTTTAATAAGCTGCATAGCAGTGCCTTGGTATTTACTGTATGTGTGGTGTCAGGAATACAAGGTCTCTTTCCATCTGTGCATCATTTCTCTACCAGAAGATCCGTTTAGCACATCTAGACCCCTGTTGGCACCATGCAGGCAGATAATTCACAAAGGTGAGGCTTTGCTTTTCAGTGCTATCTGTAAGTCTCAAATTTTAGAACCTTTGTTATTTTCACTGTTGGAGAAAGAGGCTATTACATATATACTGTACAGTAGGTGTTGTAATCAATCTGAAATAAACTGCTGAATGAGCACATAGTTCTGAAAATTCAGAATTTGATTTAAAAAGTTTCCGTAGGAATTTTTTTTCCTGTCACTCATAAAGGAATCCCTTTCTGTCTTCAGCATCAGCATTCATGCATGGCTAATATCAATAAGTCACTGTTTTGTGAGAGCTAGCATGCATTAAACTGTTTTATGTTCAATCTGACAACTGAAAGATCTGAACAAAGAAACAAAATACTTTTAAAGCTACAGTAGATAAACATTGTGACATAATGCATTTAAAATGTGTGGTTTTAAAAAAACGTTTCATTTTATTTAAATATCACATATTTAAGGACTGATTATTAAAAAATGAAGTGAAATATGTGATAAGAGGAACAATAGAGAATAGTCTAAATATAGATTTTAAAATTATTGAAAAGGGAAGTGTTCTTTTACTACCAACAGGTATTTAAAAAACAGCAACATTTATTCTACAGGCTTGTGGTGTTTTTTTTTCTTAATTTCATAAAATTAATTAGCTTAAAATCACTGAGAGCCTCTTTTCAATTTTGCACAATTTTGCATTTGATTTTCTTGCTAAAATGACCATGACAATCAACAATCACTGTGAATAGCTTTACCAGAGATGCCTGAGAAACAACATGAAGAGGTATTTTCATTAAGAAAATGAATAGCAGTGATCAGCATAGTGGCACAGTGGTTAACACTGCTGCCTCACAACTCTGGGGTTCTGGATTCAATTCCTGGGGTGCTATTTGCATGGGGTTTGTGTGTTCTCCTGTGTTTGTGAGGGTTTCCAATGGGTACTCCAGATTCCCTCCATGGTCCAGAAATGTACAGATTAATTGGCTTCTGGGAAAATTGGTCTTAGTGTCGGTGTGTGCATGTTTGTCTGTGTGTGCCCTGTGATGAACTTTGTGCCATCCATGGTACTGCATATCCTGCCGTGTTTGCTGGGACTCTGAATTGGAGAAAGCAGATAGAAAATGGATGGACAGATTGTTGTAATTTACAGTATATAAAATGGGCATAAAAATATCTCAAAAACATACTGGTATTGAGTTAATTTCTAGTATGGAAAATGAAGATACCTTTGGCTAAACATTCACTATTTCCATTTCATTCCATGCAGATTGAGGAAAAGACAGAGGTGTCTAAGCAAACAGGCAGGGGGTAGTCAAACTTTACTTTTCCCACTATGGCTAGGCTGCACATCCCTGGCGTTGCTGTAGTAACTACTCCTACTCATTTCTCACTCTTATTAAGTTCATCCATCTTGCCTGAGTCTCTGCAGCTTGGCATTGTGGTCTGCGCAATAAAATAAATGACAGACTTCATTGCTTAATTGTTAGAAAAGGACAAGCTTGGAAGTGTTTCACGCTGGTTAGCTAAAAATGAAATATTTTTCACAATACGTTAGATATCTAAGGAGATTGTTTTCTTTTCAGTTATCAAAAATTACTGAAATAAATATTCCCTAATCACCTTACAGCACCCACCTGTTTAGGCTGTACCTAAAAAAGGTCACGATCCATCCCAGACAATTGCTGTATTCCATTTACAGCATTTTCTGATAAAAAAAGAGAACTTTTAGAGAGATATTAGTGTGTTTTTACAGTTTTCAGTTTCAGAATGTATCTTATTCTTTGCGTCAGAGAGTGAAATATCTGTTACATTGTTTGATCACATCTCCTATTAGCTAATGCTTCCCTTTTCTTCACAGAGGTACTGTATAAACAAAAAGATTTATGTAAAACAGCTCAGTCTTGTTAAAAAACAATTCTCACCTTGCTCTAATACCCTTGACCTTTTGAAACAAATAGCAAACAGGTAGACAGCCAAAGCAGTTGTACTCTGGCTAAATGTTTCAAACCATCGATTCTTTTCACCACTTAATTCAGAATGGGAATAAACATCTTAATCGAGTCACAGGTTTATGATGTCAATTTTCACTATGCCAGGATGTTGATATTAATGCTATAAAAAAGTCTCTGTCAATTCAAAAAAACATGCTTAGGTGTGAACTTAAATTATATAGATTATCTTTTGAATGGAGTGGTTCTAACTATAAAAAATGAATATTTTGAAACCTGTGGGATATTGGGCAAAGGTATTTGATATGTATTTTAAAGCAAGAAAGCAATTAAATCAGTTTTAGGTCATATTACAGTAGGTCATATTATATTATATTATTATATAATATACATTAATTCTGCATTATCCTATTTACTGGCACGGAAGCAAAACAGCAAATATTATTTGATAAAATAACATTTTACACAAAGCCTTTAACTGAACTTTTTTTTGCTTATATTTCGTCAGATTATTAATCCGTTTTTAACAAATTAAATCATTTTAGTTGCTCATTTGTTATGAAAACTCCACAGGCCGTAGAGCATGTACAGTATGCTTTGTCCCGTGAGCACTGTGTTCCTCATTACATGTCTTTGAAAAGTATAGATACAGTTGGGTTTTGTCAACAGGTTTCTTCTTATGTATCCACTATTCCAAAGAAGCATAATCCTACTTCTTACTCTGAACAACATTTGTTTTTTAGATGTTCCCTTTTATCAAGGAAATTTACTTTCCCTAAAATATTACTCATATTTCTTCCCATAGTCATCCTGCTATGGCAGAAACAGTTTAGTTGGCCGTACCAAAGTTCAAACAATTTAAACAATCTTTTTGCTTGCTTTTATGTACTTCGTCTATGGAATATACAGTAGCCTACTCTGCATGGTCTATATCTTAATGATAAATTAAAGGGTAAAAGTTAGGAAAGAGGTGACTTCTTGTCTTAGTTTTGTACTTTGATAATGAGATTAAAGTGATTTTCACACTCTTTTTCTATTCCCCTTATCACCCAAGGAATTCAAGTCCATCTCCTTGAATTCTGAAGGGAATGTCTTAAAATATTCATGTACTTCACTGGTGGTATTCCCATTTTAGCTGTGAGTACCTCGTCCTCGAAACCTTTCACTCAAGAGCCTACATTCTGTATCCAAGGGCAGTTCGATTTCACAACTCAGAGACACAACTATGGGCATATGTTTTGTTTAGCCAATGCAGTTTCATAAAATGTATCCGTTGGTATTTGATATAGCCAACCCTGGGTCTCGTCGCTGACAAAGAAAAGTGAATGACAAAAAAATACTTTCCATCGTGTTAACAGCTGGCACTTTGGCACATTTGCTTTTGTTAGTGCGTTAAGATTGCAGTGTATATAATACAGAGTATGTTTGGTTACTTTAGATGATCAGTCATAAAGAAAAACTGTCAGGTAATGCCTTTCATTTCAGTTACTTTGTTTGTTACGTCGCTCCTCTATGGATGCTGCTATCTTTCCTAGCTATAAATAACTTGATATCTATTGATAGAAACCATAAATGAAAGTCATATGATGACTTTATTTATAAAGCACCAAATGACAGCATTCGTCAAGCTGATAAATTAATAGAGACCCCTTTTCAAGTAGGGCAGTTGCTTGCAAATGTAGGTCGGGCCATAGGAGAGATACAATGCTGTGACTGGAATGAAACAGATCTACAGCCTCAGGCCACGGCCTCAAAATAACTGCCTGCTGTATCCGCTGATGTTACATTGTATTAAGTCCAGCTGCATTATATTGAAATCTGGAAAATGAAATTAAATCCCCTGATGGGTTCACTGTATATTTACCAATTCTAGAAAAATAATTAAGAAATAGTGTGTGTGAAATTACCAAACCCCTAGTTTACTTAATATGATAAACAGAGTAATTAGAATCAGGTGGTAAAATAATTGGGTAACACTTAAACAAGGACTGGGTTTGGGCAGCCCTGTCCCATATATGTCCCATATTAGAAACTTTGTGCATTTAGTCTTCAATATATTCACAATTTCTGTCACATAGTCAACAGATGAGAACTATTAAAGACTCTAGCCCAGGACCTGTCATCTTGCCAGGATCTCCTCAAGAGCAACCTGGAAAATCATCAAGGAAATCCCACAGAAGACCAGGGTAACATCTGTAGGCCTCCCTCACTGTGGCTAATGTCAGTGCAAATACCTCAACAATCAGGAAAAGACTGAATGGGAACATGGCTTTCATGAGAGTATACACTGGAAAGAACCACTGATTTCTAAAACGATCACTATTCTCATCTAATATTTGTCAAAAAGCAGCTGGGTGAACCCTAAGATTACTGGAAGAAAGGAAATTGCACTGCAATTTCCCTCACGGGATCAATAAAGTATCTATCTATTTAAGAATGATTGCTAGACAAAAGAGTCAAAAGGGCTGCACTTTTTGTCCACAATAAGATATGTTGTGTGGTAAAAAACCAAGCATTGACTTCCAACAGAATAATATCAACCTGAGTGTCAGTCATGGTGGTTGGAATATCATGGTTTGAGTGTACAGTATCAGGACCCAGACAGCTTTCCATCATTGGGGAAAACCCATGAATTTAGTGTAGTTTCAGCATATTCTCAAAAGAGGATGTCACATCTTTCATTGTCAGCTGAAGTTAAGTCGAAAAGGAGTCATGCCGCAAGATATGTTCATACAGATATAAGCAAATCTACAAGAGAAAAAATAAGTTTTGCATTTTGGATTGGCCAAGTAAAAGTTTGGACTTAAACTCCCTCGAAACGTTATGGAACACAATGTTCATTCATGGAAAACGTCAAATGTCACCACGTTGAAGAAGGTATGTAAGAAAAAATAGGCCTAAATTTAGGGAATATAAGGGATCACATACAGTGCTTACATACATACTTACATATGTTTATTTATATTTACTGCTGGATCATTTAATGTATCCAAGCACCTTTCTTTCGATTGTGAGATGGTGGTACAATGTTTATTATTCCTCTGGGACCCTGGGTTCAATTCCAGACCTGGAGTGTTAATCTGTCTGCAGGTTTGCATGTTCTCCTCATTTTCATTTGGGTTTCCTCCAGGTGCTCCAGTTCCCTCCCACAGTCCAAAAACATACTGGTAGATTAATTGGCTTCTGGGAAACTGTTGGTATGAGTGTGTGTCTGCTGTATGAGGAAAAGACAGAGGTGTCTAAGCAAACTGTATCTGTTCTGTGATGATCTGGTATCCCATCCAATCTTGAAACTGCCTTGCTCTCCTTGCTTGCTAAGCTCTAGCTCCCCCATGACCCTGAATTGGAAGAAATGCTTAGAAAATGGAAATACTCTATGTGTTATTCATTTAATCTTGATCTTTACGTAGACTTTCCTAATAATCTAATTACACTCTAACATTTTAAGAACATACTGTATTGTACTATAATATTTCTTAGTGTAATAAAGTCTCCAACTTTCCAATCTACAAAACAATGAATAATTTGTGTTCATAAAGCCTCAGCAGTCACTAGAGTGACAAGCCGCAACTAAGAATTTACATTTTTCAGACATTATTCTCACAGGCTCACCAATATTATCACATAAGACTGCAATTTTACAGTTGCTTTTACAGCCTGGATTAAGGGCTCTAGAGTCAAATAAAAAATAAAGTATTTCATTTCATCTTTGTTTATATATTTATCTTTCATCTTTTTGCAATGTTAAAGATGATGTATGCAATTGGTCAGATTTCTAAATGGTCTCATGATAGCTGTCATATACCTTCATAAAACTCTTTGATTTTACTTTAATTTATAACCCATGATCTACACATACCTGGGATTTTGTCACATGACGGGAGTAAACAGAACATTTGGAATATATAATGTAAAGTAATATCTGATTCTTTTTAAAAACATAAGTTTATGGTATAAAATATTTCTGCCAACTTTCTCAGGTTGTGCTGTAGTACCTTACTATGCTGAATAAAGATTCTAATACTGCCTGAAACAGATCAACTTCTTTCCTGAGCCAGGGAAGAATGTAAGCAGTCTGTAGCCAATAAGAGACCAAGCTTTTCTGAACAGATGGTTCAGGTTGTTTTCTGCTCCAGGGCAATTTGGACAGATTTATGCTCAAACCTTTTAATCTTAGTGGAGGTACAACAGAGGAGAAATTAATGCCAACATAACATCAAGCTCAGGGGAAGTGGCCTTGGGTTTAGGGCAGGGAATTTGCAATGGAAAAAAGAATTGTAGATCACATTTGTCAATGTCTACTGTATATCTTCACATAATGTAACATTTGATTGACTATAGGAAACCTCTCTGAAAGCAACATTTACAGACTTTTAAAACACAAATCAGAACTCTACCACTGAAAAGCTCGATAATGGTAACTATTAAAACAGGCAGGTGAAATCAGAACTGCAAGGCAGAATTCAACAGTCAAAATTTATCTGATACTTTAAGTGACAACACTGGGCTGTTGTTTCAGCTCTGTAAAATGCAGTTGTCACCTTTCTTGCCTTTATCTTTTCATGGCTTAGGTTCTTTTCAATATTCCCAAAACACCTTTCACAGCCTTGAAACATGACTGTACCTTATTGCAAAACGTGTATTCATTTGTTCCGTAAACATATAACGTTTCATTTTTGGGGCATCTACTGTTGCAGCTGCCTTTTATCTTACATTATTACAGTATTATCATTAGCCCCTTTATTCTGTATAATGCTCATCTCACAGGTAATGTCATATTTTCAGTGTCTCCTTATTGTAAGCAATGTTATCTGTCAAAACGGCATTGAAAAGCTTGAACGCTTGTGATGGAAAAGCTTTGAAGAAAAAAAAAACCTCCCTGCTAGAAATCAAAACAAGAATCATTTCAACAAATAAGACCTTAAGAAACATTTTAAAATCAATAAACAGATCTCCTGGAAACACCCAGAAGACCTGTATGAATATACATTCATCATGACCGAATTAAAGAAATTTAGCCTTATGTAAGATATAAGAAGATGAATTGCATAACTCTGGTGCCTTCTTTGTAGCAGTGTCATCCTGTATTGTATTGGTAAAGTACATTCATACAAGTAGAAACAATAAAATCTCCCAGCAGGCATGGGTACCACTGAGAGTGCTTTTGGGTTTCCAGCAGATATGAATTGATTGAGCAGTTCAGGCTTTGCTGCTCTTCAGCCTTTATAAAAGCATTTCTTCACCAGTGTGTTACATTCATTAAAATCAAAGACTAGTGGGGAAAGAGACTAGAATACCAAATAGCTCTGTCTGTGGAACTACTGTGATAATACAAAATGAATCAAAACATGATCTTTAAGGTGTTTCTATATGGACAGTATATGTACAGTAGATCTGAATATGTGTGTTTATTGCAAGCATTGATATCACATTTTACAGACACGCCCTTTTTCTGTTACTTGTCAGCCAGATTTCAACTTTGACATTATCAGCTTTGATATTATCTTGCTTATTATAAAAGTTACTGCCTTTACATATAAAAATAAAAGGAAATTATTAAAATGTTCCTTCAGTTAAGTGTCATACATTTTCCTGATTTATCTGACAGGAGTGGATTGTCTAAATAATAAAATTATCATAACAAAGAAATTAATTGCCTGTGCTTTTTCTTACTAAGAAGGGGAAAGATGTCATAATTTAAAAAGACAAGGCTTTTTCTTTGGAAAGGGGGTTAAAAGTGACTGTTAGCCAGGCTCCTTCCATTTGGAGTGAGTAAAGCAGTCATTTGGTTTCCATGGCAGTAGGAAATCTGTATCGGAAAGTGATCCAGAAAAATAACTAGTGCTGGAAAATACATTTTCAACAGGTCTTCTTTATTGTTGTATGTATGCATGAATACAGAGGCATTTTGATGTACTTTATATTTGTGATTCATGTTGACTCTTTGTTGGAATCAAGCTGATTCAGAATCAAATTATGTAGATCTTAAATAATAATAGTAATAACAATACTTTATCAACCTTTACTTGCATTAGGAATTTATCTTTTTGCATACCCCAGCATGCTCTCCATGAGACACACAGACAGGGAGAGAAGCTTGGGGGTCAGAGCACAGGGTCTGCCATTGTATGGCACCCCTGGAGCAGTTGGGGTTAAGGGCCTTGCTCAGGGGCCCAGCAGAGTAGGATTCCTCTGCTGGCTGCAGGATTTGAACTGGCAACCTTCCAGCCACAGGCACAGATCCTTAGCCACAGAGCCACCACTCCACCCAATACTCAGTGTCTTTTCAGAAAGACATAGATAACCCTATACTATTAAGCTACAGAACATAGCAACCAAATATTTGAGTTTTGTATGACCAGTAAATAGTTTAATTTAAGTGTGTATGAAAACACATTTTGGGAGATGCAAGATACGAGAAACACTTAAAATATGCAGTTATTTTATTTTCGTGACAAACTTTTAATCACCCTTTGCAAGTTGTTTTAAGTTGTTATTTTTAGAATTATGAATAAATGCAGTAGCTGGAGAAGTGTTAGGTAAAGTCCTATAAATTAAGAATACTTCTTGATCCGCTTCTTGGTCTAAATTGTCTAAATCTGTCAGCTTGCACATCTAGTACAAATTGTCCATTTCCTGTGGTAGAAGTCTATTTAATGATCACCTGGTTCTTGTGTCTGTTAAGCACCATCTGTTTTCACTGATTTGCAAGTGATACTGGAAGGTGTTGTAATGAATCAGCCACAAAGAAAGGAGTGTATAAAATACAGTCAGCAAAAAACATAGTGAAGTGGTTAATTAAATGTGCTTGTTTTTTGCTTACTGTTCTACTTTTGTATTGCTTGGAAGCACAAAAAATATACTTATGATACGTTTTATAAACTACTACAACATTAAACTCCTCTCAGGAGGAAGCTACTGTATAACCCACTACAGAATATTAATTTTATGGTCTCATGTTAAGGTAAAGATCCAGCAAAAGACATTTAAGCATTAAACTAAAAGTCTATACATACTGTACTGTAGGTTTCTTTATATAGGCATTTAAGATGTAAAGAAATTAGAACAAAAAGCTTATTGGTATGTTGCACTGAGCCCCCATCACATCACAACATCATCCGAGGATCCAAGTTTTATTGAGTCTTGACAGAAACAGAACTATAAGTCCTTCAAACTGTCAGTTTACATTTAGATGCTGACAGCTGTCCCATTTCATGGCACTGTCGAAATATTAACCTAAAAATTTACTGCTTACAAGGGAACTGAAGTATTGAAAGCATCACAGATAACTGTAAGGTATCAACGTGAAACTAATAGTGCAGATAGCACTATTGGTTACAGTTAATGATCCAATGGAGAAATTTTAATAACGCATCTATGAAGAATTTATCACTAAGAGGACACTATAGTTTAAAGAAAACCATAAATAAGGGAGACTTAAATCCCTTAGTGTTTACATTTAAAACTGTATTCCTGGATACCTAAGCACAACATAAATTGAAAACCTCAGGAGTGTGATTTTAGATCAAATCAGTAATTTAAGGCTGTCTGTGGCATTTAGGATTTTGCCTTTCTGGTTTCTAGTATTTCGTGGTCTCAAAACAACCAACAAGTTCCTGTTTTTTTCAGTACAGTGTGAGTAATATTTCAAGATTCGTATTAGTGATCGAGGAAGTTCTATCTGTTGAAAATAAGGTCGAAATTCAGAAAAGAATATGTATTAAGCTAAATAATTCCCAGCATTTGCCAGAATAAAAAGCCTTTCTCTGCATTACATTGGGATAATTAGTACTTAAACATAAATTCAGTTCTATATAATAAGCTGTTATTTAAGAACTGGTTAATTTTCAGATCCTGTCTGTGCTGCCTGTAGAAAAGGTTTGACATATTCAAGCCTTGCATTCCCTGCTGCCCATGTAAATAATCACCATGGTAACCACACCAAGGAAATTATGAGTGCCTAACTGCAGCTGTCATCTCTTGGAGTCAGCTCTTAGTTCCTCAACCCCCCCCCCAGCTTCCTCACCAGCCTGTGATTAACCATATCACATTCTGACCAACACCAGCACAAGTCCAGTAGATAACTACGTAGTCCAGGGTAATTAATTGGAAAGTAATAAAGTAATAGCAAAACATTACATTTCAGGTGTGATTAGAATGATAATCAACTGAGAGAACGTGTAATTTGGCTCATTTCATTCAGAAACAAATGTGATTTTCTATTATATTTTTGGACAGGTTTGTTTATTTGTTTGGGTTCAGCCAAATATGTACTAAATATGGTGTTTAAAATATTGTATGAATTAAGATTGAGCACCAAGATGGAGTTAGATACAAGATTGCTACAGTAGAGCTACTTGACGTATAGTGTTAGATTTACCTTAACTTGCTTACTGGACAATTAACTTCCAGGCTATGAGATGAGTTAACTCATTAATTGCCACCAAATTCCAGATCACAGATGGTCAATGAATTCTGAAAGGCTGAACAAGTTCATATAGTACCAGATTTTACCTGACGTACTGTATACAGGATTTTATGTTTTACATAACTCGCATTATCACAGCAGAGAAAAGAGGTTAATTAAAGATGTGAAGTGACATATCTGATGCAGAAATATAATTTAAAGGGTGTATAATGGTTTTCAAAGCATACAAATACACAGTCAGCTAAAAGTATTTTGCAGCAGTTTAATGTTACTTGTTTACCACTATGCATATGTACATTTTTGATGGCATTTGAATATGAAATGAAGAAATGTCCTTCTGTCACAGGTACAGAGTGAATTAAAGATGCAGTATAACCCAATAACTTGGGAGGCATTGCTACCATTTTGACTCTAGGACTACAAGCACTAATATATTCATACATCACTTGATTTACCAAATACAGTCTGAGTTTATTTACTGTATGTATATATAGGACCTTTGGTCTATTCTCAGTGTAAAACCTTTATTCTGTATCACTGTTTTGACTTGAGAAAGAAAAGACAACAATTGGAATGTGATGAAAAGCCCAAGCTGTTGCTTTTGCTGTGAATAATGAGTTATAGATTTTAACAGATTGCCTGAACAATCTGTGACTTGTTACCATTTAAAAGACCAGGATTTATAACCTTGCCTTTCGTTCTAAGTTATAGGCACCATCTTACTTTATTGCAAGTTTGTCCTGAAAGGGCAATGAGAGAATAGTACATTAATATTATTGCTAGTGGAGCTGTGACAAGTGCCATAAAAGCTCATTTTAATTCAAGTCATGATTCAAAACTAAATTTGCTGTAACACAGGATGGTTTAAAATCTATTCTGGGTCATGATTACCGGTGTTTTCCATTTACACTCTGGACAATTAAGAGTAGATTGAGCAGGGATTTTCTATCAAGATTTTACATTATAGCCCAGAAATGAAATATATTGAGGCAGATACATAATGTACCCTACTTAACAATCAGTATTTTTAAGCACAATAATGTACACAAAGGCTTACCACTAAGGAGGTTAATGAGAGTATCAGATTAGTTTATATTTCCAGATAATTTTACTGCTACCACATCTAACCTAACGTATCATTGTTACCATCATGTGTAAAGAATATGAAATTATTATTTCCTTTTGAATAACCAGAACACAGTGTAATAAAACAAGCAAGCAATGGAAAAAAAACTTTAGATTTGCTAATCTGATTTTGTTCTCAAAGAGGTGTTTAGGGAACTGCTTTGTTTAGCAATCTGAAATGTACTTTGTTTCTACAGAGTTGTATCAGATAAAATTTAGCCTGGATTTAATAAGTAAGGGTTTTTTTGCTTGTCATTAGGATATGTTCACCCTCCATGTTCTCTAGCCTGCTTTCTCATAGATTGTTTAATGCACCAGTTTCTGTTGAGGACTGACAGTTCTGTGTTCTTTAGCTCTCATTAAATGATTTAATGCCGAGAACCTGTTCAGATTTTCTTTTACCTTGACCTCACAGAAGTATTTTCTTTGATCCTGGAAAACTGAATACCATCCTACCATAAGAAAACATTGTGACACTGGATAATACAAGATATGTCTCCTGGACCTTTTTTTTCATCCAGAGCACTCAATTGCTTTCAAAAGTCCCTAATTGAAGCCTTGTTTGCTAAGGCGTCTACAGCCTGCCAAATGTATCACTTAGTCAGCACCTGGTAATGGCACATGAAGAGAGAAACAAAGTGTAGCAAAACCCAGATGGGGTCATAGCTTATATTTATCATGCTTGGCTGGGTCTGAGCCTACCTATTTTCACCTACTGCAGTTTAAAACACAAAATTAGGCTGTTTCAGAGCTTTTAGCTTTCAGCTGCTTCATTTTTTGCAATTTAAAATCTGACAAGTGAAGTAAATTTTTCATCTGGTAGAATAAATTACACTATATTCAACAAAAGCAGCAGAATGATGGATGAACAGACTAATGACAAATTGGGCCTTCATTTTTGGTAAAGACTTGCTTACTCTTACCCTTGATTCATTCATAGGGCTACAAATTAATTTATATTGAAAATTGGTTCAATTTATGTTACAGTAGAAAGAATTTTCAGAAATGACCAAATGAAGCTCCTTTTTTAATTTTTTTTTACATTTTAATTATTTTTAAATGTGTATAATTATTTTGACAGTAACTTGACCTTGATGAGGAGTGATTCCAGTAATATTTAGCTTGATACTAACATACGAGATGAATCGCAGTGTTGCCTTTGACTTTGTGAACACCTGACTCCTCCATTCCTCTCTAAGGAACTTGGGCCAACAAGCTAAGATGACATCTAACTACAGTGTCAGAGAAAAGAGGAATTTAGAGTGAGTTGAGTTGGGATTTAGTACCATCTTCTGGCGATAAAGGAAATCTCTTTATTAATGATTAAAAACACCCTGTACAGGCACAGTTTACCAGATAATGTACTATACAGCTTCTGATGAGTGGAGGAAATAAGGATAATTTTACAGCAAATTTTTCCATAGCTTAACATTTATTTGTTGTCTCTAATGCACAGACAAGCAAGCCCAAACCAATACTCTTCATGTTGTAATTAACTGAAGTTACATACAGTACATCTGTAATATATCTGTAATATATATTTAGACCTCTGACACAGAACAGTCATGAAATCTCCATGATTTTGTCTTGCTATGTCACATAGAAATTATGAAATGTTTAATACTCTTTCCTTATTCTACCCTAACTTTGTTCCAGTTAAATTTAAGTATAGCATATGAATGACCACCTTTCTGAGAAATGAGATTTCCCAGAGATGTACATTGTCGGTTTTAAACATCTTCAAGGACACCTGTAGCCATTACATAGTGTTAGTTATCTTTGTGATTATTAATGTGATGATTACATTTGCTGATAGGAATATTTATACAAAATTCAAATACCTATATTACAAAACAGTTACTGTATGTTTAACAGCTGTAATTGGGTATTGAAGACCGATTAAACATTATCCGTTTAAGACTTGAAACTCATTTATAATCATCCTGTTATAATATAATCTGAAAGAAATTTAATGAAACACACCTCCTTAATTTTGATTCCTTCAATTAGTAATTGATTGATAAACAGGCTCCATGGATGTTAAATAATCACATTGTTTTAAGCTGTAGATTTGCCTGAAGCTGTATGAAAATATCAGCAAAAATATCATTTGTAGTAGGCATTTATAAAGGCTCATAGCAATGGTCTCTGAATAAGGAAGGGGAATGTCAAGGACAACCTTAAACAAATGATTTGGCTCACTTTTCAAACAAGAAAAACAAAGAATAAACCTTAACAAAGGAGCAGGTTTTTGAACATCTTCTGACGGCTGTAGTTCATGATGCCTAACGGTCAAATTCAATTTTGTATTAGGTTCAACGAGTAAACCAGATAGCAGTGCGCATTTGTAGCCTAAATTGAATCTAATACTTTTCTAAAACTATTTCGGCAAAAGTTTTTATTTTCAATAGTTGTCCCATTCTCTATTGCAATATTATTCTGCGTGTAAAGAAGACATTTACATGAGTGCAACATTTTTTGTTGTTTTGCATATTGTTGTTAGCAAGAAAACGGCAAAAAGTGTGTAACACGGCAAATCCTCTCGTACACTCGTGTATGTAGATTAAATGTTTTTCATATTTGGTAAACTTTCCATTTTTCCTTACAGTACATACATTATTTACATACAGTAAAGTGATGATTCTGCACACCAAAAAACCTTTAAGGATTATTTTGCCACTGAAATGAGCAAATGTATGATAATAGAACTTTCATTAGTATATTACCAGCTTGATATTCTATACGTAACAAGCAGTTATTTTTCTGGTGCTGGTTCTGTAAGCCAAAACAAGTTCCAATAGATAGTGAACAAGGTACCAATATATACAATATGTGTTGATATTGTAACACTAAATGCCAATGAAAGTACGTGAAAGTTTATCTCATGGGGTAAGAATGCTGGACTGGTATAAAAACAAAGAAACTTTTAGAGGGCTGCCAGTAACTCATTTATCAAAAACAATTGCTCAATGGCCAGTTGCAATGGTGTAAGCAAATACAACAGCGATTGGTTAATAACAAGCCATGGAATGTAGCTTTAATAACAGAACAACAACATGTGGGAATTATTTGAGCTTGCCAACCACAAAGCTAATTGCACTAAGAACAATGTAATGTAAAATGAAACAAAATCAGAAGCCTTTTCTTTGTTTTCAGAGTCATTATAATCAGTTATAACAGCAGAAGTAAAAACATGTCATCGGTCTATTAGGTTTTATTCATCAGCTCGGCTGTTGTATTTTTGTATTTTAGTAGATTGTTTAAAAACCAATGGTAGTATTATTGGTAGATATGTGGCGAACCAATTTCACAAATAATTCTAAGGAGACCAAATTAGATTTTTTTTTAAAAATCCACATATCCGCCCTCAAAAGCAGTTTACATATTTTATTTCAGTAATTATCCTGATCCTACACTACATACAATTGAAAATGTGAGAGCAGAAGCAATAAATAAAATAGGAAATCAGAACCCCTGCTTAGTTTTTGAGTGTAGGTTTACTTCTGCTGCCATGACAACAGTATTGCACCTTTGGCTTAGCTTAGATGATGAATTAATGCTTTTAGTAATTTTTGCTCATTTTGAAGCTCTTGAGAGAGCACAGTTAGATTTGTGCAGTATTTAATACTTCATGTTATACTGCACTTTCAATCAACTACAGTATATACTGTAGATGAGGGATAAAGAGGTACTGTATATAGTAAATATGTACATATATATAAGCAGTATATATATATAAATCTTTTTGCCTACATACAGTATTTGTATATAGGTGTATGTACATATCAGACTCAATACACATTTGTACTATACACTTTTTTCTCACTACTACATATTTATTGTCCGACAACATATTTATTGTTCCTATTATAATTAATTATGTTTGTAATGTACTGTCTACATTGTCTGGTGTTGTCTGTTGTTCTGTGGATATCCTGAGAGATCAGCGTACTTAAGAATTCTGATGTATGTGTACTGTACAAATGGCAATAAACTACTCTACTATCTTCTGTATTAAAGCCATTAACAATAAAATGTTGCATGAAGACCTACTCATGTTTTTTACCCATGTTTTAAGAAATTCCATTAAGAGTGGATAAATGGAGAAACATTAGAATTATTCACTATCTGCTTTTAATATCTTTGTTTTATGAATATCTCTTTTAATACTGTGCATTTTGGATAAAAGTATCTAAACCACTCTGTTTCTAGGGTTATTTCAGGACTGTGTCTTGTACATGCAGTAGATTTGGTATCTCATTGGTAGAAAACTCACCTGCTGCTGTAGTTAAGGATGAGATGAGGTACTGTATATTGCTTTGGGGTCTGGACTCCTTATTGTTCAGGTTGTGGGATCTCATAACTGTGCCCAAAATGTGCTCCAGCAAATTCAGTTTTATAAAATGGTTTTGAAAACTGCATATACAAAAAAGATTCTATTTTATTTTGGATAAAATTGTCAATCAAATTAATAACAATCCAGGGTTAATAACAATCCAGGGTTTTCTTTCCACACATTCACAATGCCCTAAAATGCTGGGTTCACTTGCAGTTTTTTGTCTTAAAGTTAACAGCACAGATTTTTTAATACTGGATTTATGCTTCACATTATTTCAGTTTTGTGAAGTCATGTATTTTAAGCGGATTATCAGTAAGCTGACAAAAATGAAAGAACATTGGGTGCTACTGTTAATAAAATACATTTCAGTCTTTAGTCTGGTGGAATTTGATGGGATTTTGATGTGGACAAGGTAAACATATGGAGTCAATGCGTCTACAGGAATAAAATGCTATAATACTAAATTACTAGCTCTACTTCAGAGTCAAGGAAATAATGTTTGTCACAGGAATCATATTTCTCTGAGGTAAATAATGTTCGCATTCCTAGAGTAAATAGCTATTTTACATGAATTACCTGATTAAAAGGTATTTTACAGCACACTGTCAAATGTTTTTTTCTAACCTGGTCATGAGATCCAATAAGTTATGGTATGGAAAACATCCTTGCCTTTCACCTTACCAACTCAAGAAAGCCCTTATTAAAGATTTGTTTTATACCTTATTTTATTATTAAATTACTTTTTAAAATATTGTTCTTGCTGTATTAAAGAACCTGTTTATGCTTTTTGCATCACTTCATTGGGTGTTTAGACCTTCAGATTGCAAGATAATTTACAATTTAATATTTTGTTATCATAGACAATTACATTCTTTGGCTAAACACCAGTAATGAATCATGGAGAGCATGAGTAATAGGAAACCTTAAAAGTTAGAACATAGAAGAGCATAGCTGATACATACTCGTACAAGCAAACCATGTATGCGAGCAGCATGTGGGAGGAAGGGTGTAAATCTGAGGATTGAAAATTGACAAAAAATGTTTTTTAAAAAACATTTTACCCTTTGAATGGGAAGGAACATCATGGGCTTGTTTGAGGTTTGATCCAATGTTCACTGCTTTAGGCAGTGGAAAGCAAGATTATTTTTTGCTTTTCTTAAAAGAACCTGTGATCCTCATTCTAGGCCAATTTATTTTTGTGTTAATGCCACAAACCTCTAATTAACCTACAGTACGATTTGCTTTGTACCTAACTGAAATGAGTATATGACCATATACTGAAACTATACTTTATATGTAATGATTCAAATTACTTTATATGTAATGTAATTCATAAATCCATGGCTCAACAGATTTTGCCTATAATGGACAAAATCTTCTAAAGGGGAATTTTGCCTTATATGAAACACCAGACTTTGCATAAATAATAAAACAAGGTCAAAATTAATACTTTACGGTTTGCAAATTCAGGAATGTTAACAGTGCTATTGCCTTGCTTATGATGGGTATTCCACATGATTTAGCAAATGTTATACATTATATTTGCAACATGAATTGAAGAGCTATTAGATATATCTGGTAAAAAAAAGGCACAGGAAAAAAATCCATTGACTGTTGATTGCACTTGTTAAAAAAAATTCAAAAGCTCCAAAAAGCATATATACAGTATATGTACAGTACTGTATACATTTCTCATATACAGTACTTTTGTTTTTCGACTGAAAAAAATTATTTTATTGTGCCATGCCGCCCAAGAGAATGGCAGAGGAAGGCCAGGAGGTGTTCAGGACCCAAGAGCAAGGGCCAGAGTTAGTCGTCTGCCCACTCCTGAAGGAACAAGGGCAGGGAGAAAAACCAGAGACAGAGCAGGATTGGTTAGTCTGCACCTGGGAGGACAGGGAGCCTGTCATCAGGGAGGTTTGCCTTGAGGCATGGAAGGTAGCAGGCTGAATGGAACGTATACTCTTTGGGAGGTGTCTCTGCCAGAGGCCAGGTCAAGCCCATGCTGTCAGGGCAGCCTGGGGAGGTGCAGCAGAGACGGTGCCAAGCAGTGCACCTCCTAAGGACCAGATCCAGTACAAAGTCTCGGAGGCAGGTCCGGACAAGGGGCAGTGCAGAGAGGCTAGCAAGCTGAAGCAGAATCCAGTGGGGAAAACCCGGGTGGAGAGCAGGCAGGCTGGGGCACAGGGCTGGAGCGAAAAGGAAGGATCACTAAAGCTGACAGCTGCGTAGGGCTCCAGGGTGTTAGGCTGAGCTTGCAGAGCCCCTAGACAGCCATAGCACCACATGATGACTGAAAAGCCCAGCACAGTAGCAGACCAAATTGCACACCAAAGGGGAAAGTGCCATGCCAGCAGAGTGACTTAGACACCATGGAACTAGAAGCGCCTCACACCCACCGTGGGACAATTCTAGTGTATCAGGAGTGCCAGGGAACAGAAATGTGTATGCTAACAGCAGGCAGCAGCCAGACCAAACCCACAGTCCCACATGGAACTGCTAACAACCAAAGAGCCAGACGTCTGCTGCACACATCAGGCTGGAGCGGTGTGAGGGCAAGCACAGTGAAACAGGAGAACATGGGGAAACAGGGCATTTAGGCAGTCCGGGAACAGCATGAAAGGAGAGCTGCACTGGGAAACTGCTGGCTCATGGTCTGTAAGTGCAGGGCAAGGAAAAGCAGGGACTGTAAACGCAATGATGGCTTGCTGAGGAGAAAATAAAAAGGGCTTAAATATCCAGCAGCAGCTGATGCAGACTACTCATTACAATCAGACGCTATGAGTATTTGTCTCCTCAGAAACCTATGCAGTGCAGGCAGGAGAGCAGAGGCATGAACTGCAGCCATTACAGCTGCATTCCTCCACGAGGCAAAGCTTGCGACATTGTGATGTTCAGCAATAACTGACATCCCATCCCCACTATTAAACCAAGGGTTTACTGGACTTCTCTCAACCAAATCAATATATTATTTTGAACCTTGACATGTTGTTCATCAAATACCTATGTAAAGCTGAAAATTGTACTACTACAGTACATCTCAGGTGCTAATACATAAAAGGGAATTTAAGAACTCCTTACTTTCCAGAAATCATATGGGTAGATTATATCTGAACTTTTCTGGGGGACTGTGCTTTTTCCAGTGTACTGTAGGTGTGGGTATACGTAAACTGTATGCACTGACAACTGTGTTCCCAATAGAGTTAAAAGCCAGTCAACTTTCTGCTTTCATCAAATTCTTGATCTATGGAGTAGATCAAGTACAGGAACTCGAGTGATATTCTAATGACATGCACTTACAAAGCTATGAAATAGCCCTGCCCTGCAGTCTGTTGACACTGAATTTACCCTAATGACACCAAGATCTTTTTAAAAAACAGAAGAAATCAGGATGAGAGCTGATTGGTGCATCATAAAAAGTGAGATAGTAAGGGAAAGAAAAAGTGGTGGGGAAATGTTAACAAGATGAGAAATTTATTAGCCTAGGACTTTATATATTAGCTCACATACTTTGTAGCATATCACCTACCTCAGCACAGCTAAATGTGTGTTCACACTCTTTTGCCATATTTTCTAGAGTGCTCTTTGAAACCTAACAGGCTTCCAAAGAGTAGTCCAAAAACTTTGATAGACAGTGTCAACTATTGAAGTGGTCTTTGAAGGACTACTGCTTTTATGTCGTTAGAATTTAAATAATTCAGCTTACTGAAAACAAAATCAGAAGTCATACTGTATTTTAATGTGTACAAATATCCTTTCAGTTCAGGAGTGTGGCAAGTACACACAAATGCACATATTTGAAGAATAGTCTGACATAGTCTTTATTTTTTATTTTTGTAAGTGTATTTTGTATTGCATTGTTTCCAAAAAAGGTTGTATCCACTTTAGGCTCCACATTAAATTAATAATTATATCTTTTAAAAAATATCCAACAGCTTTTAAATGTTATTTACCATTAACTGTTTAAAGGGGAATTGCAGTCCCAAATTCTCAGACTGGTTATTAATTGTCTGTAACAAAATTAATTGGTGGTATTGCACAATTTTACAAATCCTGAATTAAGCACAAAATTGTGATCTTTGTGAAAGTATAGTTGGCACAAACTGCTGGTCTCATCAAGGAAGATTTGTGACTTGAAGCGGCCCTTCCTGCTCACTAGTCACTATAATATATAATGCAATGCAATGTACGAGTGAATAAATACAGGTTGTGCGGCAGGCATTTCACAGCAGAAATTATACAATGTGATCTGTATGCAAAGCAAAAAAGTAGTTTTTGTTGGCAAAATCGTCTCGAAGTCCAGAGTAATGTTTCTATTGGATTAAAAGAGATGTATTCACAAGCCTGCTTGTTTGCAATGTAATAGGGCCACTTTGTGTCACCAGAAGTTTTGGTATGTTGTTCTCAATCATAGACGATGATGGCAATATGGAGCTGCCAATTCTCTATTTTGTTATGTAAATTGGAGGTACATTTCACTTTTTAAATTGAAATGCACTCATCAATGCCGATTGTTTCTAACCCCAAAATATAAAAATAGTGTTGCAGTTCCCCTTTGACGTATAACTAAATTATACCATATTATTCAACGATGGCTGCTTTCTTATCATTGCTGAATCCTTCTGTTTACAGGTCTGTCATGGTGGAAAGTTAAATACTGGGCGGTATTGAAGCCAGATAAAGTATGTTTAGCCTTTTCAAAGACACAGCAGCAACGTGTCATATTCACTTTGTGACAGTTTTTCTGGAAAGGAAATGCTAATATGACTATGAGGCTCTTGAACTTCTTAGCACTTTTATGGTTCAAAAGATCAATCCATATCTTGCCAGTAATAGAACCAGTTACCAGATTGTTTGCTCAGGAATGCTGAATTCTGCACTGGAAGCTAGTGTTCTCACATATACAGTAAATGGTGATGTACTGAGAATTCCTGAGGCATTATTCATGGACCTTCTGTCTGTGTTTTTTAAGATCAGATTTGGTTTCAGCTGTCGCTCTTATAAATGGTTCCCATGTGTTGTGTGTTCCTGATAAAGTAGCTGACCATAGGACAGATGCACAAAATGAGTGGTCTGATGGCTTTCTTCTTAATTAAAGAGGTCATTTTATTTATGTAATATTTTTTATACATGCACCCATGTGTAAAATGGTAGTTTATTTGATGGCTAAAATTTGTTTAAATGCTTTTGATACTACTTGGATCGCAAACTGTGAGCAAGTAGATTTAATGAGTCAAAGAACATTTCAATTATAGAGTCAATATACAGTATATTATATAATTATGCTATATGGTATTGCATATAATTATATCCTATATGATAGAGTACAGTCAATGATCTGTTCTCATTACATTTTTACATGTTTGTATGAAAAAAGCCTTAATTTACAGTAAAGTTAATTTACTTAACTAGGTTTCCTGTCAAACGAGGCCTGTGTGTCCATTAGATGTCAGTGTAGGTTATTACATAAATATTCTTTATAAGTAGGTGTTATTGAAACTTATTGGTAAGTGGAAAGTGAGCTAGATGAGACCAATGGTCTCTTCTTATTTGCAAACCATTACTGGTATAACAGTTATGGCAAGAGATAAAGTACAGATGATGCACTGTTGAATGGGAAGAGCCTTGTAATTAAATGTGTTTTTGACTTCCTGTGTATATAATAGTTCTGTAAAATATTTTTTTTCTTTTTCTAGACATTCGAGACAATTTCTCCAGGAGAAATTTAGATTGCACACAATGTTGCTCTGTACATGTTTTGGTATTGTTTTTTCCAGGACAATGCTGAGTTTATTTCACTCTATATGCATTTCAAAACCTTTATGTATCTTTATTTCCTAGGTATTGCAATACCTCAATTTGAGCATTAATGAAGATTTTAAATAGTTTAATTCTTTTTAAAGGAAAATCTTCTTAATTAAAGTTTTTAGTGTGCTTTCTAAAGAAAGAAAAGGATCCAGCTCTTTCTTTCCATGTGCGATTCTGTCAGTTTCCAACACCATGCTGTGTGTAGGCTGCAGCAAATTTAAATCTTCCCAAAAAACTAGAACAGTCTGTGTAATGGCTGCAAGTGTGACAGTTCATGAATGCATTTTCATTAATTAGATTGCTGGTTAGAAATGTTACACTTAGGTGAGGCCCAAATTGTAGCTGACCATAAATAAAAAGACAACAGTGTAGGAATGCCTGATATTTGCCTGGTTTCTGCAACCTGTCTCTAATTTGATTTGTGGATGTATTTTTGTTTAACCAGCAGCTCAAATGTGCATTTTATCCCTATGAACTCATTTTTTCATGTTATCAACTTAGTGTTATATTAAATTGTCTCCATAAACTTTCAACTTGAAGGCAATATTAAGATATACTGTATGTACGTCATTGTATATAGTTGTCTTTGAAATGAGCTTACATTTCTCAAAATGGGATTTGTATCCTCAAAAGATGAACTTTATCCCCAACATGGGTGCTCTTTTACAAGTTAATTTCCTGTCCAAGAATTTGTTTTTTTAAGAAAGGCAGACAAAAATTTTCTGCACTCTGAGCCTTGGGGGAAAAAGCACCATCATTGATAATGACTTTTTCCACACCTTCCAAAGCTAAATCAAATGAGCTTATGAACTGTTGATCCGTTTATATGAGATGCAGATGCATTTTTACACCTCACTACATAACCCATAGCTAGCACAAATCTCTGCACAGGAATAAACTCATTCCAGAATTTCTTTTTAGATAAAAATGTAGAAGATACCTTGCTACCCACAGCCACTGTCTTCAACAACACCAAAAAAAAACATTAAACAAAACGGTGCATCCTGAACATAAAGTGAATTTCTAAAAAAAATAAAGAAGAATGAGAAAATGCCCCAAGCATTGACACACTGCAGCAGGCTGTGTCAATAAGTAGATAGAAATTGGACAGCATATTTATTTAGAATTATTTAAAAATACTAATAAGAAATCATTGATGAAATTTAGTAGCTTATTAACGTTATTTTTTTAAGTTGCCCATTGACATTAAGAATAGCTGAAAGTAGACTAAAAAAACTGCTTAAAACATTTGTTTGGTCGAGGAGGGCACTAAATTAGTACAAGTTCTTATTTACTTGTCGCATATGAGCCAGGGTAATATTAAGCATTTGGAGATTCACCATGTTTCCATGGATACTTTTTCTACATGCCTCAGGCTCTCAGTGAAGGAAGGAAATAATTGTATCAGTGATAGTGCTGTGGCTATATTGACAATTCAAATGCTGTATACTGTTTCTATTTAAAGTACAAGATACTGCTGCAAATCTGAAATAAAGAAGCAAGGCAGGTGTCTAGGAGGCACTTGTAAAACTATCTGGTGTTTTGTCATGTCTTACACTATTTTTTGTAATTTCAAGCATTTACGAAGTCTATTCGAACAATTCAAAAAGTTAATTTCATTCTTTAAGAATGTATTTGAATATTTCATGTTTGTGTATCAAGATGTGCATTAAATTAATTAAATTAAATTAATATTTTGTCAAAGTGACAATAAATGTCATAGACATGTATGCTACTCATAATAAAAAAATGCTATGGAAAAAATAGATTTGCATATAATTAATTCTATTAATGTTATTTTTAAAAGAGTTTCCAAAAAGAATTATGATTAAGTTTGATATACTACATCATGAATTAATCCTGTACTGTATTCCTAGAGCAGTCAATCTTTCACTATGCAGTTACTGTACTGTGCAGTATGCGGGTCTGCACAAGAACACAATAATGTAATATGATATACAATATCAATGTGCGTTTATAAACACAAATTTAGGCAAAGAATCTGTAAACCTATCAATTATTTTACAGTTATTGTATTGGCAATATAAACACATTTTATTTTTACATAAACATTTCTACATTTTTAGAAACTATTAGGATATTATGCACTATGTACATACATCCTCAATATGTCAATATGTATTTTCCGTTAAATTTGAAGGCTTCACATTTTTATTCATCAAAGGTTTTAAAGTTGCTTCACCTACTGTACAGTACCTTAGCAATGTAAAATTATTGAAACATTATGATTAGGATTGCTATAATAATAGCATTGGGTAGAAACTCATTGAAATTAAATCCAGTATCTACTTGCCAACTAAATTAATTGGAGTTTAGGAAATCAAACAGCTTGACGTAATGGCAAAGCCTTTGAAGCTAATTTGGGAGAAAAGTAATTCCCTAATTGTGTGTCGGTGTCTAAGCCTGTGCGTGTCAGTTAGCAGGAGACAGCTGTGTAGACACCAGGAAGAGGCAGCCAAGTAACAACTTTCTACATTGAAACTGAAGCATTGTTTTGCGCTGAGATGTTAACTCACAGACTGCTGAAACGCACAGCCCTGATGGCCAGATGAGATGTTGAAGGGCTGTTCTTCAAGAAACTCACCCTTTTTCATTGGTGAGAGGGCAGTCTGCCAGGCATTGGTAACCCCATCTCAACTCTCAGCCTACCTGAACTCTCAGCCTGGTATTCAGAGCAAAGCTATGCACGACGCCACACAGACCACAAGGCAGTGAGCTCAGATTACAGTGGTCACCAAAGAAGTCTCCACTGATTTACACAGACAGGTAAGGGATTTCTCTTCTGTGTACAGTTTTGCAATTGTGGC